>NC_090824.1:115752933-116377933 GCF_028021215.1 Eschrichtius robustus
TAAATTGGATTTAGAGCTTTTCGATGTGACCTGTAAAAATCACAGGCAAGCAGAGACTAAAAGAATGGCAAGAAGGCCAAACTGGCAGAAACACACAGATAATTAAAATATTACTCATTTAGTTAATAGTGGTTTTCAAGGGTGCCCTTTGTTTAGATTAATGAGCCATAATTTTTAGAATTATACTTACATGTCCGTAGTTCAGTTACTTAAACATATAATTCAGGATATAAAATAGTAAAACTCAGCATAGCTTAAAGCATGATAACACTTAACTGGTAGCTAAGATTGGTGATATTCATAATATAATTTTCAAATATGATCTTGATCCATCATATAATACTTCATTTTTCCAAATTCAGAAGTAAAACCCATTTATTACTTTGGTAAGTACCTTTTTAGCAACCATGCAAAACTTCCACTGTCTTTGCGGGCAGAAGCAGCAAGCTGTGTTTATTTTATGAGCTCTACCTGCTTCAATAGTAATAATTTTCACTCACCTTTAGTTCAGATGAGAGATTCCAGAGGCAGAGTTGACCCTCTTGACTTCCCGTCACAATCATTTGCTGGTCATCAGTGATCATGATGGCAGTGATGCTGTGAGGAGGTGCCTTCCTTCCCCAGAGTGCCACAGCCTGTAGGGAGGACCTCATGGTAAAGGAATCCTGGGCACACAGAGATGGGAAGACGTGTACACAGTTATCATTTGTAAATTTTGAAAATTGATCATCTCATAAATGTTTATGATGACACAGACTTGAACAATGTGTTCTCTCAGAGCTGTGGAGAAAGGTGTGTCCCCATCAAATAGAGAAGAATGTAGTCAGACATTGAAATTACCATGCCCACTGTTAATTAGTCAAAGAAGAATGATTTTTATTCCAATTCTTGATGATTGATGCTAACCGAGAGAAGGATAGGAATAGTCTACCCACCCCACACCCAGCTCTGACTATGGGTGACCTTACCCACACCGAAGTCCAGCTAGGCCTTTCAAGAAGAATAGAGTTGTCTACACACTATAATTTGAAGACAACTTTGCAGACTCTCTTTCCCCAGAAATGTCACCTCATCTAAGTAACAAGTATCTGAACTTTGCTATTAAAAAGTAAATATTTTTGTAAGTGTATTAAAAGCCTTAATAGTCATAAGATTCCTAACACATCCAAATAAGAAAACAAAAAGCACAAAGGTCAAACCACAAGAAATCAGATCTCAACCAGAGTTCATCCTGAACAGTCCAGATTGCTAAATGTAGTAAAAACAGACCTGGTATTCAGAGACCTAGATATAGGGCTGCTTTACCACTTATTTATTACCTGTATTTCCATATTATAATGGTTATATGCAGTAAAATGAGGATACTATCACCTACATTGCCTACATCTCAGTATTCTTATGGGCAATAAATCCAGTGATGCAAATAAAAGCATGTAGGTATAATTATACGTACTATGCTATCATTATACTACTCATAAACTATAATCTAGAATTTCAGGCAAGAAATGGCTTTGGGGATCATTAATCTGATCCCCCTCACTTACAAGGAAACTAACAATGAGAAATAGGTAACTCTTAGGATCAGTTCTAATTCTGAGATTCTGAGAGACTAAGCGAGTACAGTGAGAATAAGTAACAGATTAAAAGGTTGCACATCTCAGAAGGTTGCACATCACTTTTTTCAGACTTTCTCTCACTCTCTTTTTTTTTTTTGGCAGAAAAATTTTAAAATTAGCCCCAGAAACTTGGTGCCTTGCTATCAACAGGAGAGAGAGTAAATCCATGTTTTCTGAGACCCTGTACAATTCCCCAGAAATGTCTAATCAAAAATAAACCTCAGGGGCTTCCCTGGTGGCGCAGTGGTTAAGAATCCTCTTGCCAATGCAGGGGAAATGGGTTCGAGCCCTGGTCTGGGAAGATCTCACATGCCCCAGAGCAACTAAGCCCGTGTGCCACAACTACTGAAGCCAGCGCGCCTAGAGCCCATGCTCCGCAACGAGAGAAGCCACTGAAATGAGAAGCCCGCTCGCTGCAACGAAGAGTAGTCCCCGCTTGCCGCAACTAGAGAAAGCCCACGAGCAGCAACAAAGACCCAATGCAGCCAAAAATTAATTAATTAATTAATTAATTTTTTAAAATGTACATGCTATTATTACTTCTAAAATCTATGATGATCTTTTAATCAACAACTTCAGGTAATATTAGGGTCCTCAGATTTAGCGAATAAAAATACAAGCTGTCCAGTTAAATTTGAATTTCAGGTAAACAACAAATAATTTTTTTAGTGTAAGTATGTCCTAGACAAGATTTGGGACATGCTTATAATTTTAAAAATTGACTTTTTTATGGGACATGCTTATAAAAATTATTTATTGTTTATCTGAAATCCAAACTGAACTGGGAATCCTGTAGGCATCTTAGGGCCACTGGCGACCCTAAGTTGCAGCCAAAAGGGAGCCTTGAAGATCACTATCATCCCCCTCCCTCCTTCTACAGACAAGAGAATGAAAGCTCAGGAAAATTGTTTACTTGGCCAAAGTAACCCAAGTAGAGAGTGGCTGAGTAAGAACTGGAACCTGGTCTCTTAAGACTCCACCTAGAACTCTCCTCCTGCACACCATGATAAAGACAACCCAGGCTTCCCCACCAGAGAGTCTTAGTGACAGGCTAAGCAAAATTCTTTATGTCGGTATTTCTTTAAAAATAAAAAAAACAAAAATAAATAACAAAAAGCAAATAGTCAAGTAAAACAACAACAATAAAACCTCTTGTCCATTCAGGCACCAGTGTGGCCTACATCATCTCTAAAAGCTGTGCTAATGCTTCCTGGTCCTTTCTCCATAATTACGAGAAAGCACTAGAGAAGACAACACACCGTTACAGCCCCCATCTTCCTTCTCACCTTCGTCTTCTTCCCTGTAACAAGTTGCTTTTATCTTTCTGACTTGTCTGATCTGAGGCTAGCAGAAAAATAAATATGAGGCAAATAGGGTTTTGTGGCTGGTGTCTACTGGACACTGGAATTGTTTAGCTTGTCATAAATAGCTCTCTTCAGGGACATGCCCTGACACTGAGTCTGCCTTGCCAGCCTCAAACACAAAGACAAACGTCAAACCCCTTTACTGAGGACAGTCAAAAAATACAAAGGACATACTCCGCAGTTACCATCCATGAATTCTGACAACAACCTCCTGACCAAAGTAAACATCCGTGAGGAAAGTAAAAACAGTATAGCAGTTCATAATACAAGCTTTGGAGTAAAACAGATCTAGGTTTGAATCTCATATCTGCCTCTTACAGTTATGTGGCCTCTGAATCCCATCTCTTAAGTGGAAAGGAATCCTACTTACTTTCTTCAAAACTCATACTTAGGTACTGTGAGAGACACAAATAAATTGCCTCATGATTCTCTCCTTCAAAGAAGATAACTTGGTCATCTTGAGCCCAGAGGAAGTTTCGTTACCCAGTTTTAAGTTTAGGTTAAAAAAGCTTGGGGTTTTAACATGCGTCAAATTGTACACTTTAAATGAGTGTAACTTATTGTATGTAAACTGTTCCTTAATGAAGCTGAAAAAAACAAATAGATTGGAAATTAGAATAAAGCAGTTTGTTGGATGTCAGCTAGCTAGTCAGTGGCAATAAATTGGGAGAGGACAAAGTGGGGCTTTATGAAGCAACAAGGAATAGATGTAAGCTGAAGAGAAACGTACCTGGGTATCAGGGTAGGCCAGCATGAGAGCTACTTTAAAACCGGGAAATGAAGCAAGGAGCTTCAGGAATCCATGGGACCTAAGGGTTTGTGCTCAGCTGGTCTCAGCAGAAGCCCTATCCTCCAAAACCTGTTTGTTTGCAGATGCTCCCAAAACAAAAGGTCTTATTTTATCAACAGATTGTAATCAGATCATTCCTTAGGAAAGGTAAAAATTTTTTCTATAAAGTCATAAGCTGCCCAAGGCATATTTGAATAACATATAAAAATCCATCTGGTTTACCCAGTGGAGCGTGACAATTTCAGAATTAACCCCTAACCAACATCAAAGCCAAGCTCCTCCAAAAATGTTATTATTGAGTGATTAACTGCTACTTAAGAAACGCCAGAAAGTAATGTGTTTTAGGTAGGGAATACCATGGTAGGTAAAGTCAGTGGTAAAATAACCTAGAGATCAAGGGATGAATTAGACAGATACGCAAAATAATCTCTGAACTCCACACACGCGTGATCTGGAACAAGTATAAAACCAAACAGCCAAGAAATCACATCCCTATCACTACACGGATGAGGTTTCCATCACAGCTTGCAACTCTGCCAGTCTTGTGAGTAAAAGATTACAAAGCATTACCTTCAAATTTCATCTCCTTGCTTATTAAGCTGTAGAGCAACAGATTTAAAATAGCCCCATTAATGCCAAGTGTGTTCCATTTACAAACAATGTTGAACAGATGAACATATGGCCAGAAAAAGAAACAGGAGAAAGGCAACTCATTTCTTTCTGGGTGGCTCCTTCACTTTTTAAAAAAATTTAGTTTTTATTGAAGTATAGTTGATTTACAATGTTGTGTTAGTTTCAGGTGCACAGCAAAGTGATTCAATTATATATATATATTCTTTTTCAGATTATTTTCCCATACAGGTTATTATAAAATATTGAGTATACTTCCCTGTGCTATACAGTAGGTCCTTGTTGTTTATCTATTTTATATATAGCAGTGTGTATATATTACTCCCAAATTCCTAATTTATCCCTCCCCCTCAACCTTTCCCCTTTGGTAACCATAAATTTGTTTTCTATGTCTGTGAGTGTATTTCTGTTTTGTAAATAAGTTCATTTGTATCATTTTTTTAGATTCCACATATAAGTGATATCATATGATATTTGTCTTTCTCTGTCTGACTTTATTTAGTATGTTCATCTCTAGGTCTATCCCTGTTGCTGCAAATGGCATTATTTCATTCATTTTTATGGCTGAGTAGTATTCCATTGTATACATGTACTACATCTTCTTTATCCATTCCTCTGTCGATGGACATTTAGGTTGCTTCCATGTCTTAGCTATTGTAAATAGTGCTGCAATGAACTTTGGGGTGCATGCATCTTTTTGAATTATGGTTTTCTCTGGAAATAGAGCTCCTTCACTTTTCTTTATATTTAGTCAATGAACAACTTCATGGAACTCAAATCCTCTTGTCTAAAACCTTAGTTTTAGGCTTTAAAAAGTGGATTTTTTTCTTTTTAATTTATGCTACATTTAACTCTGAATATTTACAGTCCAAGTCATTTTTTTTTCTTAACCTAGAGATATTTAACATGAACAAAAAGTCTCACTGTTCTAGTCCATTCTTAAATAAATTCAATGAATAGTTAATGAGAACCAAATGTATTCAAGGTGGTGGGTTGAGCGGCAGAGAACACAAAGAACAGACAAACACAACCCCTGACCTCAAAGTATATACGACGACGTAATTTTATGATTAGTTTTAACTAAGTATTCCCACTATTAGGCAATTGTTTTGATGTGTATGAACTCTGTAAATGTATTTCCAGTCTTGAGTCATATTTTTCTTTGCCATATCCAAATACAATCTGTAAAACAATTTGCCTATTTCTTTAAATTAACTCATTTTATTTTTATTTTAAGTATTCAATTAAGAATAAATTGTTATATAACTATCTCTTTAGAATTATCTTAATCATTAATAACCATATAAAATCATGGGACTTGACATGCTAGTTAGATTTTTTTTCAAAATGTACATTGAAATAAATACTTGTCTATTAACATAAATGTTTGTTGTGTACTACCTAAAATCACACTGGGAAACATGTCTCTAATACAGTCCCACAGTCAAATCTTTTCCTCTACCCCCTCATAAACCTCCCTGCAACCCAAGCAACTCCTTACACCCCGATACTCTTAGTTGATGACCCTTCCTTCCAATTAACCAAGAAAAACAAGCCACTTACACAAGAGCTTCCTCTCATCACTTCAACATATCATATCTTTTCCTTATTTTTAGCTTATTTTTCTAAGATATTCATACTAATCTCCTATGATAACATTTTTATCATTACCCCAAATTTCATCTTCTGTCACCTCAGTTACTCCTTTTATTGACCTTTATTTCTTGTGTTTTCAACTGGGCTCCCTTTTCTTTGGCTCCTTTACCTTTACTTACATGCATTTTGTTTAAAAACATTTATTATCTATTTTGTGCTAGAGACTATGCAAGATTCTAGGAATGTAGATAAGAATCTCTGAACCTCAAGGAGCTCATGGGTTTCTAAGGAGACAAGGACATCCTGAGTCACCAACAATGTGATGAGTGCCTTGTAAGGTAAATGCAAGAATGTTTGGGGAGAAAACACAAGTGGAGCTTGAAATCAAAGGTAGAAAGGATTTCCCCATGGAAGTTAATATCTAAACTCAAATCCCAAATATTATACACTTATCAATATTATATATGTGCTGGTTTTGTGACCCAAGAAAGTCCCTAGTTACTTTAAACTTTGTTTTCCTTATCCATAAAATGGTAATAATATTTACCTAACCTGGCTGTAATAAGACTAAGGAGACAGCTTGTACCCAGTGGTGTGGCCCTAGAGTTAGTCAGCTTGGATTCCAATGTCAACGCTACTACTGTATGTCCTCGGGTGCATAACTTTACAACTGTGTATTGGATTCCCATCAATAAAATGTAGATAAATAATAATATCTATCTAACAGGGTAGATGTGAAAGTTAAGTGCTCTAATCCATGGAAATCATTAGATAGTAAGCATTCAATAAATGTTAGCCACTCTTATCAGAAGGCTTTTTTAATCTCAAAATTTGTGTATAAATCCTGTTAAGTAAATAGTAGAACAATAAGTGTAATCCTTGTCAAGTATAATCCTTCATTTTATCACAATTTACAATAGATCCCAGCTATTCAGTGACTTAAGAAGGGGAGACTAAAATAAAACGTCAAAGGTACCAAATTGGCAAAGTAGAACAAAATCTACCATCTTTCCATGTGTTAGGAGTTAAACTGAACTTACCCCAAAATTCATATATTGAAGTCCTAACCCAATATCTCAGAATATGACCTTATTTGGAAATAGGGTCATTGCAGGTGTAATTAATTAAGTGAAGATGAGGTCATACTGGGTTAGGGCTAATCCAATATGACTGGCATCCTTATAAAACAGGGAAATTTGGAGAAAGATGCACACAAGGAGAGAGCCATGTGAAGATGAAGGCAGAGATGGGGTGATATTTCTACAAGAGAAGGAACGCCAAAGATTGTCAGCAAACCACCAGAAGTTAGGAGAGAGGCATGGAACAGATTCTTCCTCACAGCCCACAAAAGGAACCAACCCTGCTGACACCTTGATTTCAGACTTCTAACCTCTGGAACCATAAGACAATACATTTCTGCCACTTAAGCCACTCTGTTTGCGGTACTTTGTTATGGCAGCCCTAGCAAGCTAATATACCATCTGACAGACTTTGTTTCTTCCAAGTAAGAACATAAATCTTAATAATGCGTATCTCAATTCTGGAGACAGATACTTAAACTTTACTCTGAATCACACAATTGGTCATATACCAAATTCTGTTCTCTACTTCTTTTGTGTAATAAATCCTTTTTCCATCCATATTATAGGTTCCCTGAGGAAATAACATATTCATTTATTAACTCAACGGGTATTTATTAAAAGCTCTACTAAATGAAAATGAAAAAACACAGGCTCCTGATCTCTAGGAATTCACAAGCTACAAGTCAAGCCATAGGTAAGTAATAACTGATGCAAAGTAGACTGTGATGAGTTTTCCTGAGGTACAAGAGCACGGAGCACTTTGCTCCCATGGTTGTGGATGGTGCATCCCTTATACCTAGGCATCTCTCCTAGAAAAATTCTGCGTTTTCCCATGGACCAGTTGTCTCCTCCCCTAGCCCTGAATCTATTTCCCTTTTCCCATCTTTAGCACACGCTGACGTTGAAGTCAGTCCACTGCCATTATGATAATCCTTTCCTCGCTGAATAAATAGATAGAAGGCACTCCCACAGGCAGGAGTATGAACCTAGGTAGACAACTCCTGTTTGGAGAAGGCTCTCTAATACCCAGGATTCCAGTGTTTACTGATTCTGCCTACAAAACACGGATGCTTCTGCCAAGGAAGTCTTTAAGACCACCCTTTGACATTCCAGGATCTGAGCAGAAATGTGGCCAAAACAGACTTACATCAAGAAGGCTTATGGGTGCAGAAATCCATGGTGGTTTAGAGGGAGTGGTAGAGGAGGGACAGGACTTTGAGGGTCATAATCCAAAGGAAACTTAGCCTTACTGGAATTTTCAATTCTTTAAAAAGATATTTTCTGGGACTTCCAGCCAATTTCAGCATTAATTCAAGACACAAGAGGTGAGCCATTTACAACCATTCTTCTCACATCTGTGGATTTTCTGTCAGGAGCAGACAAATCCTACCTCTTTTTTTATATTCCTCTTCCTCACCTCTTTTCGTCATTTTCCTTGTCCTGGCTCCCCCTACTTTCCCTTATTCCAGATCACATCCCCACCTTCTGCCTTAATTATCCTTTCCCAGTCTTAAGACAAAGTATTTTCAATTCGTGTTCACTAAAAGACACTCTAGACGTGGTGCTGTGCTGGGGGCTTTCCCATACATTATCTCATTTAGTCGACACACCCACCATTAGTCTTATTACGAAAAGGAGGCTTGGTAAATAAATCTAAATCCCTTGAATAGAATTATATACCAGATCCGTCTGACTTCAAGGATCATCCCACTTCTCAAACAACTTGAGAGTGAGAGTACACAGTGATGACTCCACTACCTTGTTTATAGATGAGCCAGTCCACTTATTCATTTAAAAACAAAAAAAATCAAAAACAACTTAGGTCCAACCACAGGGGTGATTGAGGTGCCACATCACTCTTTAATCTGTGGGTAAATGTATAAATAGATTCTCTCTACTTAATCTACAAAACCTATTCATTACATCATTACACGTGTGAAAGTACCTGCATGGGCAAGAATGTTTTCCAAGCATCAGGACTTCATACAGAAACAACAACAAAAAGCCCACTCTAATACTGGTATCATGGAACAAGATTCCTAGTATAAAGTGAGATTTCCACACTGCAGTGACTTCAAGGCAGTGTATGTCACAAGCCGTAGCTGAGGGAGACAGGGAAGGGCTTGGCTGGCTACAGGCCAATAGAAACCAGGCAAATGTAGCGCTTTTCTAACATATCCTGGCTTCTGCTTATTCTAAAAAAAAATATCCCTGGCAGGGGGGATCCCTCTTGTCACTTCTCTGTTGGGTTTCTACTGACTGAACAAGTCCCTGTCCAGTGATATCAAGAAATTCTGTCCTTGGGGCATAAATAAATGCCCAGCTCCTATAGTTCATGGGAGTATGAGAGTCTGAGAGGCCTGGAATCGATCCAACCCATTTTAACTAGCAAGAAACTACCTAGTAATACCTTGTTTGTATTTCTTGGATGAGGGACACAAGAAACACTTATTTCATTCCACACAATAATTCACCACAATCAGAGGGAGCACAGTAAGGGCAACACCATCTCCCAGCTGCTGATTACATCAAAGGCTTGCAGCACAAATTCAATTTTATGATGTTAATCTCGGCCTGCCACTCAGAAATTTTCTCTGAGGGATATGATTTTTCTCTGGATTTCATTTTAAGAATGATTTTCTTCGTCCACAATCAATAAAGATATGTTTTCATCAAAAGACTCTATCTTGGTAGAATTCAATTGGCTATTTCAGTCCCTTTTGGTGACACAATATTAATTAAAATAGTTTATGTTGCACTTCAACTGGAAAAAGAGGCAGTGAAAATAGCAGCTACGCAGAACACATGTTCTGTACACATCAACATGGAGGGCAGAAAATAATTTTCTCTTTCTCCAGGCAACAGACATTAGCTCTTCAAGAGAGTTGCTCTGACTTAGTTTATCTCTGTGCTCTCACTGAAATTAATCAAAAAAGAAGCTCTTTCTGTTTGTATATTTTGTTCAACAGGAAATCGAAATGCACATAAAGAAGATGCTTCAAATTCTCACCTCCCAGTGATTCAGGAGGAGCAAAAGTAAGTGTCTGTGCCTGTGTGGCATATTGGGCTATTAAGAATCACAGTCACTGTTTCTCTTGACTAAAAAAAAATTATGATGCTATTAAAAATTTTCTTATTTTCAATTTCTAAATAATGATTGCAATTGAATACATTTTATTTCTCAAAAGGAAACACAGGATTAGTATAGAGTTTTTCACACTTAAAAAAAGAGGAGAAAATTATCAAATGTGCTACAGAAAATGAATTCTGCTTTAACAGTGATTTTGAAAGTGGCAGTCAGTTCACTTAACAAATATTTATGAAGTACCTACTGTGTGCCTGATTCTGGTCACCATTTGACGTTCAGATGATCTCAACTGGAGGCTGGAAATCTGAATTTTAACCTGCTCTACAAAGACATTCTTACATTTGAGGCGAAGAGCTTAATCTCATCATCCCCCATGCACCACACAATTAATGAAATATAAAAATCAATTGATAAAATTAAAGCAATATTCACTGAATGAGTGCCCAAAAAGAATAATTCCCTCAAAAAGTTCTTACTCAGGGCCTGGTCTGCATGACCTAGTGAGAATGTCAATACCTGGTGGGCCTAATCTGGGCCTTCCACAGCAAACAGGCCTTGTCTGGCCCCCAACCTACAATGACTAAAGCTTAAAGTAGTTAAATTCTCTGCAATGACTAAAGCTTAAAGTAGTTAAATTCTTTTTCTATCTACTGCTGTCTAAACGAAACATGGAAAGAAATCTTCCATGTTCTGTAGGACTTTGAGAGAAAACTACCTGAGGTCTTTCCTTTGAAATCCACTTGGAGAAAGGGGCTAAACAGGAAAACTCTAGGTATTCAATCGTTGAGCAAATGTGTACATTGTTTACAAGAAGGGATCATTCAAGATGATCAAGTTAGAATGTTAAGGCAGAGTCTTCCAAATTTAAAAGAATTTTAAGAGCTAACAATACCAGAGAAAAATCACAAGAGGGTAAAATCCTCTAACAAATTCCTCCCAAAATGTTCAATTTGCAATTTCGTACTCCAAAAGAGCTAACAACACATTATCCAGATCTCCTCCCCACAAAATTTTTTTCTAAGCCTCACTTCAGTTGCTCAGACTGAAAACAAGGACTAGAGCAGGAAGCAGGGCCTAAAATGGTCTGAGATCTTATCATGTAAACACAGGAATGTTAACCTTTGTCTATCAAAGAACTCTCAGTGTGGTGGAACTCCTTTTACAGAGCCTGGTCTGGCAATATAGGCTAAAAAACACAGCTGGAGTTGAAAGTAAGCCTTTAGTGGTTGGGAAATAGGGGTAATGAAGGTGAAAGTATAAATAGCTTCATACTTCATTCTAAACAACAAGAATAGTTACAACACCTCTTGGTCTGTTTTTTATAATATGCTTGAAATTGCTAAATCCCATCTATACTCAAGGCTGGATTCCTGTTGTATTTTCTCTCATCAAGAGACTAAGACGGGTGGAGGGAACCACACTGGTTGATTGTCACCTGTGTGTCAGACAGCCTCGTGTTTTCTAGGCAACGAAGTCTTCCAACAAAGTTGTGAGGTTGACATTCTTATGGGAGAGACTTGAAAATTAAGTAAGGACCTAACAGTGGAAAATAATATACAACCCTCATTTTACGTTTGAGGAAACTAAAGCTCAGAGAAGCAAAATAATTTGCCAACATCCTGTAGCCAGGAAAGGATGAGACAGCATAGGGATACTGTGTGATGATTTGCATTTGTCATACTCTCTCACCCTATACCGTTGAAGACACAGAAGTCTCCCTTGGCCCAGAATGCTCTTCCTCAGCATTTCTTCCTGGCAAACTCCTATAAAAATGGAACCTTCAAAACGGGAACTAAATTTTAACTCCTTTAACTCCTTTGAGCCTCCCCTGGTTGATACATAGCACTCCTCTACTCCCAGCCTTCCCTTTTCTACCTTTACCAGAGCTCTGATCACTTTGATCCAATTCTTCCTGTTACCTGGACTATACTATGAATGCTTGGAGGGCAGGAAGCTGTTCCTTTTTCCTTTGCATTTTGCTGGCAGGTTGTTTTACATATAACAAGAAGTACAAAAATGTTGAGGGGGAAGTCAAAAATTAATGTATTTGTTATAAGTGAATCTGATATGGCTTCAAGAGTTGCCTCTTTTGTTTTTCTTCTCCCAGACAAATCAGCTTGAATGTAACTCTGTCTGCACAAGGAGCAAAAGGCAGATGTAGAAAAATATCCTTGGCTGTCAACATGCATTCTATTCCTATTGAAGCAGCCTAAAATCTTATCATCTTTCTGGGCCCTTAAAACTCACCACTGACTCAGAGGAAACACACATTCAATTTACCATGAGATTGACTGGTTCAATTAATTACAACTCCCTCATCCTGTACTTGCTTATTCTTTAAACATTCATATATAGGACTTTAATTTTTCCAGGTGAAATTTTGTCTTGTTAAAAGTAAAAAAGGAAGGAGGTCAGTGTTGGGAAAAATTTTTCTACCATTTATCGACTATTAAGTTGTAGACACTGCTATTTACATTATGTGCATCACTTCATTTGATCTTCATAATGACCCTAAGCATTATTATTATCTTTATTCTAAACATGAGGAAAATGAGGCTTGGTGAATATAAATAGCTTGCCCAAGATAAGAGGTAGAAAACCAAGACACATTCAGGAGTCTCCAAATCTCACGCCCTTAACCACTGCACTATCTTGCTTAGGTGGGGCAGGGGCATTGCCCAACATGTTCGGAAGCCCTTTGGAAATGAGAGCAAACTCTAGACGAGATATTGCTCTAAAGCAGTGATACCTAGCTCTAGAAGTGAGGAGTTGCTTTTTATAGAAGAATTCAAAGAGACCCAAATGTCCTTTAAGACCAAACAGAATTTTCTTATTTTGAAGACAAAAATGACACACATAAGTTAAAGGACTTGCTGGTACCTCAGAGTTAATCTGGGGACTTGCCAGGACTTCAGAGATGGTCTGGTATGAGAACTTAGACATATTCTTTTAGTCTTTATCCCTACCTCATCTCCCTGCCTCCAACTTAGTTTAGAGCAGAATTTAATCTAAAAATGTTATGACTGGGGAAAAAATAAGTATACATTCAGAACAGAGCTCCAGAGAAATGTCTTTTATAATGCACAGACAGAATTCTTAATAAGAGACGCTGCATACTGTAGCACTATTAAATAACAGAAAAAATAAGTGAACTGTCAAGCCACAAATAAATCTGAATGAAGCAATCTTGAAACTTTGAAATATTCCTAATACCATTATTTTCAAGGTTCCATAGAGTTATTTAATAACTTATATATACTTCTATTCCAGTTGGCCTCTATAAACTAGAATGTTAGGTTTCTAAAGCAGTCACTTCATTGGATAGAGACTGTTAATGCAATATTTCACACACAGAGAGTCTTAACAGTTGATATTTTATTGATAAAATAATTATATTAATAATTTTAAAACATCTTCCCGAAAAGTAGTGAGACTATTGGAACTCAAGAGAGTCCCAATTTTTGCGGTTTTTAAAAAATAATAATCACTTTACTAGATGGTAGCATGGACAGAGTTTCCCTTTCTCCTCCAGCCCTTTGCATTCTTTACAGAAAACACTGTTGGTGCATTTTAATATTGAAGGAGCTAAAGGAGGGCTAAGGAACAAAAGTCACAAGACCGAATTAACCACAAGTAATGCATGACAAAAGAGGCTGCTTTCTTCTCCCCTGATCTTTAACTGGTGAGAATTCAGGAGAGTGGAGACTAACCCACTGTGTGTTGCAGGGCGGGAGAAGCGAGGGTTGGGGTAGGAATGGGGATGAAAGAAACAAAAATTTCTAAACCCCTTTCTTCAGGTAGAAAATTCCCAACATGTGACCTAGTCTCCAAAGGTGACCTTGAACTCATTTAGCATTAAAAGTGCGAGGGGGAGGAAGACAAAGTTAACGTTGCTATACAGCAACGTTCTGTTTGCATCTTAGAAACAGTTTAGAAATGAACACAAAAATGCTCTAATCGATGAGGAGGGCGGAATAAGGAAGCACCCGTCCGCAAGGGAGTATTACTAGCGCTTCACCTTTGCCAGATTTTCGTCAATACAGACATCACCCCCTTGATTTTCCTGTCCCTCGTCCAACTTTTCAAGTGACAAAAGTGTTGTGTCCGTAACCTTTATTGCTGGCTCAGCGGCAGGTGCACAGCAAGGAAAGTTTTCACCAGATCCACTGACGCGACAGGTCTCAAGCTGTCACACCCTCGCCAGCCGGCGTCCACCGGATGATTTCCCCAGCTACCGGACTCAACTTAATGAATTCAACGGACTCCAGTCCCAGAGAAGTCCGATTTCCGAGACCCAAGCAACTCTCTCAGTAGTGAATGGCGGGTCTCTAAAAGTATCTGGCAGACTACAGGCAGGAATACTAAGACCCTCACCTACCCTCCGCCACCCACCCCCCCGCCCCATACTCGAAAGGACCAGTTTGATAGGTGCGTGTCTTCGGTCACTACTGATGCGACATCTGGACGAGAGAGTAGAAGAGGGAATTTTCCACGTGCAAGAACTTGGAGCAAGAGAAGAGATTATAGCAACTGCTACACGCGCTCACCTTCCTTCCCAGCCCCTCAGTATCCAAACCCTCGGCCTGAAGGCGGGAAGCCGAGGGCTGCACGAGCCTGAGGCCGTCAGAGACCCACCGCTTGGGACAGACGAACCCGAGCCGAGTCGGTGGGAAGCCGCCTTACCCGAGCCTGGGTGCCGCGAAGCAGCAGCGGCCCAGCAGCCTGGCAGCTGGGCAGCAGGCCAGCGGGACGGCCTTTTTGGACCGGCCACGCCCCTACACCACGCCCCCACCCCGACACCACGCCCCCACCCCGGCACCACGCCCCACCCCGACACCACGCTCTCCCAGCCGCGGACGCCACCCCTGGCGCCCCACCCTCACTCCGGCCGGAGCTCCGATTCTCCCCTGCGGTCCCGCGGCTCCCTCCCGCTCTCACTGGCGGTGGCGACTGGAACAGGCCGGTCCTCGGGCGTGGAAGTGCTCTGTCCTTCCAGGGCTGGAGGGCGTTGGAGTTGAGGCGAGGAAAATCAAGGTAGGCCAGGTGACAAGGACCCTCACCCCGGCACTGACGGGGACTGGGAGCCTCAGGACCTTTGAGAAAGGAAGGGAAGTTCACCTCCGTCCGCATCCTCCCAGAAGGGGAGAGTGAGCGTTCAGGGAGCTAGAAAGGGTGGAAAATTCACCACTGAAACCAGCGTCCTGACCTGCTCTGAGTGTGCCAAGTATGACAACTGACCGGGTAGTTTAGAAAAATGGGAGGGACAGTTTGCTTTTCTCAGGTTTCTCAGTTATTTTATTTAATCCTCCACACCCTGTGGGCAACTTAGTCCTGAATTCTAAGACTCCTGGAAGCAGGTGGGGACAGATTTTTTTTTTAACATCTTTATTGGAGTATAATTGCTTTACAGTGTTGTGTTGGTTTCTGCTGTATAACAAAGTGAATCAGCTAAACATATACATATATCCCCATATCCCCTCCCTCTTGCGTCTCCCTCCCATCCTCCCTATCCCACCCCTCTAGGTGGTCACAAAGCTGATCTCCCCGTGCTATGCAGCTGCTTCCCACTAGCTATCTATTTCACATTTGGTAGTATATGTAAGTCCATGCCACTCTCTCACTCTGGGGGACAGATATTTTAACCACTCCCCTTTCACCGATACCTATCTGGCTTCCCAAATACTAAGGATAGTTGGCCAGGCCCAAGTCAGCACAAGTTCTAGGTCTCCTCTGAAGTCAGACTTCACATACCCTGGATCTTCCTGTGTGAAATCCCTCCAAGGAGGACACTCCTCTCATCTTCATCCTCTGAGCTGGGTTCCTATTCTTGGTTTATCTGGAACCTCACTTACCCCATGCAGGTTAGGTGTTCCTGCTATTCACTCCCAAGATGTGGCACTTCCTCTGTCATAACACTTGTCATGACCTACTGCAATTACTTGTTGCATTGGCCTCCCCTGCTTGCCTGTAAGGTCTGTGAAGACAGGGACACCAAGTATGTAGTAGATATTGATATATAATAAATATTGTTGACCAATGACATGCATCTAACAGTCACCTGTTAAGGTGACCACAGGCCCCAGTTCTTTAAAGAACTTCCCTCACCTATCCTTAACTTCTGAGTCTTCAGGATTTTATTTCAAAGTTGACATTCCCACCCCCATTGCCATTGCCAAGTATTCATCCGACCTCTTGAGCAGAGCCTTCTCCTTCAGTCTTCATAAAGATGCAGGTATTGAAAGAGCCCTAGACTTGGTTTCTCTTGTTTGAGCTCTGCCACAACTAGCTCAGGTGTGTTAAAGACCCTCAACCATTCTGGGTCTCAGATCAGAGCCTTTGATACTTTTAGGGCACATGAAAATGGGGGGGAAAGGAAAAATTTTTTAAAATAGAACTTTTATGTTGAAAAAAGTGTTAATAACATATAATATTAATTTAATGGTCTTTATTGCCAGTGCAGTTGACATTGTTGAACTTTCTAAGCCCTATAATGGTGGAAAACAATAAGAGTTGAAGAAATCTTCCCACTCCTTCCTGTTCCAGAAATAGGAACTGGTTTATTGCAAGGAATCATCCTTCCCCAAATGACTTAAATAAGACTTACTCATAAGAGGAAGGAACACTCCCAAACTCATTCTATTAGGCCATGATCACCCTGATACCAATACCAGACAGAGATACTGCAAAAAAAGAAAATTACAGACCAATATCATTAATGAATATAGATGCAAAAATACTCAACAAAATACTAGCAAACAGAATCTAGCAACACATTAAAAGGATCATACACCATGATCAAGTGGGATTTATCCCAGGGATGCAAGGATTCTTCAATATATGCAAATCAATCAATGTGACACACCATATTAACAAGCTAAAGAATAAACACCATATGATCATCTCAATAGATGCAGAAAAAGCTTTTGACAAAATTCAACACCCATTTATGATAAAAACTCTCCAGAAAGTGGGCACAGAGAGAACCTACCTCAAAATAATAAAGGCCATGTACGACAAACCCACAGCAAACATCATTCTCAATGGTGAAAAACTGAAAGCATTTCCTCTAAGATCAGGAACAAGACAAGGATGTCCACTCTCACCACTATTATTTGACAGTTTTGGAAGTCCTAGCTAGGGCAATCAGAGAAGAAAAAGAAATAAAAGGAATTGGGAAAGAAGATTGGAAAAGAAGAAGTAAAACTGTAACTGTTTGCAGATGACATGATACTATATATAGGGAATCCTAAAGATGCCACTAGAAAACTACTAGAGCTAATCAATGAATTTGGTAAAGTTGCAGGATACAAAATTAATGCACAGAAATCTCTTGCATTCCTATGCACTAACAATGAAAGATCTGAAAGAGAAATTAAGGAAGCAATAACATTTACCATGGCATCAAAAAGAATAAGATACCTAGGAATAAACCTACCTAAGGAGGTAAAAGACCTGTACTCAGAAAACTATAAGACACTGATGAAAGAGATCAAAGATGACACAAACAGATGGAGAGATATACCATGTTCTTCGATTGGAAGAATCAATATTGTGAAAATGACTATACTACCCAAAGCAATCTACAGTTTCAATACAATCCCTATCAAATTACCCATGGCATTTTTAACAGAACTAGAACAAAAAATCTTAAAATTTGTATGGAGACACAAAAGACCCCGAATAGCCAAAGCAATCTTGAGGGGAAAAAATGGAGCTGGAGGAATCAGCCTCCCTAAATTCAGACTATACTACAAAGCTACAGTAATCAAGGCAATATGGTATTGGCACAAAAACAGAAATATAGATCAATGGAACAGGATAGAAAGCCCAGAGATAAGGCCATGCACCTATGGTCAACTAATCTATGACAAAAGAGGCAAGGATATACAATGGAGAAAAGACAGTCTCTTCAATAAGTGGTGCTGGGAAAACTGGACAGCTACATGTAAAAGAATGAAATTAAAACACTCCCTAACACCATACACAAAAATAAACTCAAAATGGATTAAAGACCTAGATGTAAGACCGAGCACTATAAAACTCTTAGAAGAAAACATAGGTAGAACACTCCTTGACATAAATCACAGCAAGATCTTTTCTGACCCACATCCTAGAGTCATAGAAATAAAAACAAAAATAAATGGCACCTAATGAAACTTAAAAGCTTTTGCACAGCCAAGGAAACTATAAACAAGACGAAAAGACAACTTTCAGAATGGGAGAAAATATTTGCAAACGAATCAACGGACAAAGGATTAATCTCCAAAATATATAAACAGCTCATGCAGCTCAATATTAAAAAAACAAACAACCCAATCCGAAAATGAGCAGAAGACCTAAATAGACATTTCTCCAAAGAAGACATACAGATGGCCAAGAGGAACATGAAAAGCTGCTCAACATCATTAATTATTGGAGAAATGCAAATCAAAACTACAATGAGGTAGCACCTCATACCGGTTAGAATGGGCATCATCAGAAAATCTACAAACAACAAATGCTGGAGAGGGTGTGGAGAAAAGGGAACCCTCTCGCACTGTTGGTGGGAATGTAAATTGATACAACCGCTATGGAGAACAGTATGGAGGCTCCTTAAAAAACTAAAAATAGAATTACCATATGACCCAGCAATCCCACTACTGGGCATATACCCAGAGAAAACCATAATTCAAAAAGACACATGCACCCCAATGTTCATTGCAGCACTATTTACAATAGCCAGGTCATGGAAGCAACCTAAATACCCATTGACAGACAAATGGATAAAGAAGATGCAGTACATATATACAATGGAATATTACTCAGCCATAAAAAGGAGTGAAAGTGGGTCATTTGTAGAGACGTGGATGGCTCTAGAGACTCTCATACAGAGAGTGAAGTAAGTCAGAAAGAGAAAAACAAATATCATATATTATCATATATATGTGGAATCTAGAAAAATGGTACAGAAGAACCAGTTTGCAAGGCAGAAATAGAGACACAGGTGTAGAGAACAAACGTATGGACACCAAGGGCGGAAGTGGAGGAGGGGATGAACTGGGAGATTAGGATTGACATATATACACTAATATGTATAAAATAGATAACTAATAAGAACATGCTCTATAAAAATAAATTAATAAAATAATTTTTTTAAGGAAAATAAAAAGCACTGAAAATAGAATGAAGGTAAATTTTTAAAAATTTTTTTAAAATGAAGACTTACTGATAAGACTTACCTTGTTTATCTATGACACAGACCCTCCAAATTCCCATTCTTTGTATCATAAATGATTAGCTGAACTGTTTGTGCTCGCTAACCAATCTGAACAAAATACCTGCTACCTTGACTTGACCAAACTTTACTTAGGTTCTCTCTTTCTCCCTGGCCCTGAACTTTGACCAGCCCTCAGCCTGAGCCAGCATACAACCACTCTTTTTTTTTTTTTTTTTCTGTAATAAAATTTTAATAAATAGTGGTTAAATTCCAAATCATTCAAAACACAACTAAATATGTTTTGAAAGAAGCCTCTCAGCTTCTTTCAGCATTAACTCAATATTATCAAATATTTTAGACAAACAGAATTAAAATCTGACTGTAAAAATGCACATACAATATTGTTAAAAGCAAGGTGCCACCTGACACTTAGGAAGAAGCTCGTAAGTCTCAGAGAATACTTTATCAAGGCAGTGTTATTGACATTGCAATAAACATGTTAAAAGCACAAAAAAATCTGTGATAATACAATTAGTACAATATCCTAAAAAGAGTATAGAAAAGAACTCAAAAATATGAATCCAAAACACTTGAGACATTAATTTAAAGGCTAAGAATATTTGAAATCTTCACACAGCAGGTGGAAGAGGTTTCCAATATAGCTGCTCTCTTCATTTTTCAGGTGTTTATTTTAAAAGAAGATTAACAAAAAGTGAGTATGAAAAAAAAAGAAACAACCTTCTTAAGTGTCTGGCATTTAAAAAATATTCTGTCAAGTAAGGTGTCAAAACTGTGATGATATTTGTATTGAGAATCTGAAAACAGCATGAGAGAAAAACTATGAAACTTTTATTATGTGTAAGCTATCATTATATGTTTCATAGAAAAATAACACCGGTTAAGAAAGTTGCTGGAAAATATTGTCATAAAATATCATTACTAAGTGTATTTTTATTTAAGTTTTGAGGCAGAGGATTTTAATTTTATTTTGTTTAAAATTACTTGTAATCCTAGTTGGAGTCCTTTCATTGTTTTTTTTTTTTTTGTACTGGAATCTGTTGTATGTTTCTATGAAAGTTTATGATATGAGAATTTCAAATGGCATTTTAAATGTTAGCCGTTCAACTCTATACATTGTTTATGGAGCTTGCATATTTTGCTCCTAATATTAATAATCTAGATAAATCCAACTCACATTCACAGAGTCACCTACTTTTAAATGTAGCTAATTGTCAGCATTAAAACTGAAGCTTAACATTTGATTTCATCACTCAAGGAAAAATAAATTTGACTATTTTGAAATATTGAATGATTATTTAATAGGTGAAGCCACATCTAATTTGATGATTTTTTGAAAGATTTCTAAGTTACAAGATACATTTTAAAAAAAGCTCTTCTCAAACAATGACCATCTCTGTTGGCAAAGGAACATTTTCAGATTCAATTAAAGAAAGTAAGTACTAGTTAAATACTGGTAAGGTAGTACAACCACTCTTAACAGCCCCCTGAAAATAAGCTAACCTCCAGGTACAACTTTCTCTTCTCTACTGTAAGATCATGCCACTCTAGCTCATCCCACTTCCCCACATCCTGTTCCTTACAGCATTGTTTATTCCTCCCTAGAAAAGAAAAGACCTTTTCCACCTAACCTTCCAAAGGCTTGTGGATCTAAGAATCAAAGCTTTTCCCCTATTGCAATAGTCCCCCTACCCCAACTGCAGTAATCCCTTAGAAAATTCTTTTGAATAAAGTCTCCCCTTACCTTGTTTTTTATTGACCTTGTAAAATATATTTTTTAATACAGGCATAGCTCAGAAATATTGCGGGTTCAGTTCCAGACCACTGAAGTAGAGCGAGTCACACATTTTTCGGTTTCCCAGTGAGTATAAAATTTATGTTCACATCATACTGTAGTCTGTTAAGAGTGCAATAGTATTATGTCTAAAAAAAAATGTACATACTTTATTTAAAAAATAATGCTCTTGGAAAATGGTGCCCATAGACTTGCTTGATGCCGGAATGCCACAAACCTTCAATTTGTTAAAAAACACTGTATCTGTGAAGCACAGTAAAGCGAAGCATAATAAAATGAGGTGTGCCTGCATTGTTTATGAGGAAAGGGCCCTCAAAAGCAAAAGTGCACTGTCTCAGATTCCTGGCTATAAAATGGAGAAGTTAGATTACATAGAACAAAATCTTTTTTGGCCCCAAAACTAAAGAATTCAGAAGCTGAATTTCCAAAGAAAAGCAAGTCAGACCTTATAGACCTCAGCAGAAAAAGCAATCTGGCAATTGAGAACCAAAGTGAGCACTGGAGGTGATTTGTTTGACTAGCCTGGTATTGTTGTTGCTGTTATTTTTTAAATTGAATTTGAATGTCACACTCCTCACCAATCTCTGTAGTTTTCAACATTTATGTTACCTCTTTGGTCATTGAAGGAATTTAAGTTTGCGTCCCTAGACTGCTTTCGTGCTCTCAGAAAAGGGCCTTGAATTACAAAAAATATCTCCTCCCTTTCCTCCACCACATCGATATGGATAGGCAAGCAATGATGTCTGCTAATCTCTATACTGTAGAATTCAAGTGTTTGAATGAAAGGACGAATATTTTATTTTCAGTTGAAATGTGTTTCTTTGGTGACAAGATACTAGCCAGTGCAACCATCTCTCCTTTTTAAGCACTGAAAGATTTTTACGAGATAAAGTACTTATCCCTGGAGGGTATGTGGTAATTTAACTTTAAATCAGAATAGATTCTCTAACATACTATAATACAAAAAAATGAATAGAAATAATACATAAGGAAATATTAGTTTGGCCAATTCTGTGAAATAATCAAAAATAACTTGTGATGGTTTTAATACATGTCTAAAACTTCTATAATACTCCTTCCTTTGGTGGAGCCTGATTCCCCTCCCCTTCAGTGTGGGCTATATTTAGTGACTGGCTTCTAACAAATAGAATGTGGTAGGAATGATGGAGAATAACTAGCAAAGGTACATCATAAAATGACATTGTAACTTCCACCTCGTTTTCCCTCTCTCTTGGATCTCTCTCTGGAGAAAGCCCCTTAACATGTTGTTAGGACATTCAAGGAACTTTATAGAGAGGTCCATGTGGTTAAGAACTGAGGTCTCCTGCTAATAGCCATCAAGAATCTGAGGCCGCTTCATATGAGGATGCCATCTTAGACATGGATCCTCCAGTCCCAGCTGACATCTTGACTGCAACCTCATGAGATACCCTGCACCAGACCCACAGAGTTCAGCCACCCCTAAATTGCTGATCCACACATACTCTGCAGTAATGTTTGTTGTTTTTAAGCCAGTGTTTTGTGGTGACTTGTTATATAGCAATAGAAAACTAATACAGAACTGATTCAAGAACCTTCCCTGACATTGATGTGCTAAAGATGATAATACTAATAATATCAAGCAGTTTTAGAGTTTTCTGCTTATTTTATAATGGCTTATATATCTTCCAAAACCCCTTTAATAAGCTGAACTATGTGGACATTTATCATTCTTCTTTTTTAAAAAAAAAATAATTAATTTATTTATTCATGGCTGTGTTGGCTCTTCGTTGCAGTGCACTGGCTTCTCATTGTGGTGGCTTCTGTTGTTGTGGAGCATGGCCTCTAGGTGCGCGGGCTTCAGTAGTTGTGGCATGTTGGTTCAGTAGTTGTGGTTCATGGGTTCTAGAGCACAGGCTCAGTAGTTGTGGTGCACGGCCTTGGTTGCTCCACGGCATGTGGGACCTTCCCAGACCAGGGCTCAAACCCGTGTCCCCTGCATTGGCAGGCAGATTCTTAACCACTGCACCACCAGGGAAGTCCTATCATTCTTAACTAGCCAAGTATTTGCCCCTGTTCCCTACGTTTGGAGAACACTCACCCTCCTTGTGAGGCAGAGCTTATGATTTCATGGAGAAGCTGTAAAACAGTGCCTTTGTTCGGGGCTTCCCTGGTGGTGCAGTGGTTAAGAATCTGCCTGCCAATGTAGGGGACATGGGTTCGAGCCCTGGTCCAGGAAGATTCCACATGCTGTGGAGCAACTAAGCCCAGGTGCCTACAGCCCGTGCTCCACAACAAGAGAAGCCACCACAATGAGAAGCCCGCACACCACAAGAAAGAGTGGCCCCCGCTCGCCACAACTAGAGAAAGCCTGCGTGCAGCAATGAAGACCCAACACAGTGAAAAATAAATAAATTAAAACAAAAAAAACACAAAATAAACAGTGCCTTTGCTTACTCTTTGGTACTCCATTACACGCAGGTCAGGGACACATGTTCTCAATTGTACCAGTCAGATTCACAGCCCCAGACAAAATACATCCTGGTGTCAGAGGTGGCAGCACCAGAGCCACATCTAGTTCCCAGAGGCAGCAGTGCAGTGCTTCTAGCAGATGCATCCAATGCACAGCAGCAGAGATATCAGTGTCTGTGCCCAGCGCTGGTGGCAGTGATGCCTCCACGGTACCAGGGCCACAGTATGATTTTGGACTTTGTCATGATTGCATAACACCCAAACTTAATTTTCCACTTTCTAAGATCCGATATCCTTTTATAAAATCATTTTCTGCTTAGAATAGCAAGTAATGTTTTCTCTTGCACATAACTAAAAATCCTGACTGATACAAGCAGCTACTATATCCATTGTACAGATGAGGACATTGAGGACCAAAGTTGTTAAGTGATGTCTTGCTAGATCCAAGTAGCAAGTGATAGAATTGGGACACGTTGATTAGTCCAGATTGGGCTAAGCAAACAGATAATTAAATTTAGTGTTTAAAGGCTTATCTACTTAAAAAGAAACGAATTAATTATGTTTTTCTTTAAACCAAATGAAATGCTGTTTCTCTACCCTGACCCACATATTGAGCCAACATTATGGCATTGAACCCCTTATTGCTTCAGAAGTGGACTGTGCTCTTCAGACTTCCTTGATATTGTATAGATACTTCTTCCTGCAAATGATTTTCTCTGTTCATCCCTGCCTCCCACACGTTTTAATCAATTTGCCTCTTCTTACTTCAAAACCCAGATTTACTGATGATTCCTCTTTGCAGCCTTTTCGGAGCCCTCAGGAAGAAGTAATTATTCTCACCCACTCCTCATGCCCTCTCAGGGTTCTGTTTATGTCCATGATAAAATGTTTACTAAGCTTGTTTATCTGTGTGAACAACCCCAACAAATCCCAACAAAAGAAATAGAAAGACTCCAGACTCTGCCCAACCAATGGAGGGAGTCTTGAAAAAATAGGGGCTTAAAACAAAGTCTACTTATTGAACAGGAAGCCCTAGTGCTTTAATGCCATCAGCTGTAAGAATGCTGACAACTAGGTGTATAATCTCATGTAAGACACTGGGGACATTTTCACAAATAAAATTGAATGATTCTAGAAAAGTCTTTAAGAAAATGACATTTGAAAGTTCTCAAGTAAATAAGTGGGTACCCATCTGACTGTGTAGGTCACTACTTGACAAGTCCAACTCTTACACAAAGAGTGTCCCCTTGGATTTTATTACCTTACTTTTACATTTTAATTAAAAAACCAAAGGATTACCAGAATTATGTAGAAACCTCCAATATGAAGGAGATTAAAACATCTCAATTTGAAAAGGGAAAAGGAAGAAACAGAGACAGTTCAGGGAACAGAATAAAATTTCAAATAAGAAAATATTCTCTGGGAAAGTAGAATCTGAATACATTAGACAAGACTGATGCAATATATTTGTAAAAAGAAACAAAGAATGAAAAAGTTCTTTTGAATTCAAACAATACTAAAAATATACACTTTAATAGAAAGGTTGAATAATAAAGTTAAGGCAACCTTTCTGAAAGTAAATAAAAACAATAGATTGCCAGTGAGAAAGAGAAGACAACTAGAAGATTAATTCAGGAATTCCAAAACCTTACCAATCATTCCAAGGAGACAGAACAGAGAGAAAGGTAGAGTGGGAATGACCAATCAAAGAAATAATGGAAGAAAATCTAATAGAAATAAAGGACATACATTTCTAGATAGAAAAAGCCTACTTGAGCGCCCAGAGAAATAAAGATAAAATCTTGTAGGCCAGTGTCTATTGCAACTTTAGTCATAACTAGAAACAACTCAAATGTCCTTCAACTGGTGAATATACAAACTCTGATATATCCTTACGTACACCAAGGGAAAGACTCAATATTGTAAAAATCCTCTCCAAAATATAATATTGATGTAATCCCAATAAAATTCCATCAGAAATATTCATACAAATTGACAAACTGATTCTAAAATTATCTGAAAAGGAAAAAGAACTAGAATAGTCAACGATTTTGAAAAATAAGTACAAATTTGGTGAACTCACATTCTCTATCGCAAAACATTATCAAACTACAGTAACACCACACTACAGTGGTAGTGGTGAAAGGAAAGACATATAGATCAGTGAAACAAAATAGAGAGTCCAGACACAGACCTGCACATACATGGTCAGTTGATTTTTTTTAAAAAGCAAAGTCAGTTGAATGGAGAAAGGATAGTATTTTCAACAAATGGTCCTGGAACTGTCATCCATATGTTAAATGAATAAATTAATGAATGAGTGAGGGAGGGAATGGACAGATGAGTGAATGAACTTCAATCTATGCCTTGCATCTTATACGAAAATTAACTCAAAATAGATCATAGATCTAAATGTAAAACATACAACTATAAATCTCCTTGAAGAAAACATAGGGGAAAAATCTTTGTGATTTTGGACTAGCAAAGGTTTCTAGACATGATCCATAAAAGAGAAAAAAATGGAAAAATTGGACATCATTAAAATTAAAAACTATGGGGACTTCCCTGGTGGTCCAGTGGCTAAGACTCCAAGCTCCCAATGCAGAGGACCTAGGTTCGATCCCTGGCCAGGGAACTTGATCCCACATGCTGCAACTAAGAGTTAGAATGCCACAGCTAAAGAGCCCTGCATGCCACAATGAAGATCCTGTATGCGGCAACAAAGATCCCGTGTGCCACAAATAAGAACTGGCAAAGCCAAATAAATAAATAAATATTTAAAAAATAAAAAAACTAAAATTAAGGACTATGGAAAACACTATTAAGAGAAAGTAAAGTCAGAGACTGGGAGAAATTATTTTCAATTATATATCTGATTAAGGACTTGTATCCAGAATATAAAATAAGCTCTCCAAACTCAGTAACAACTAAAATAACAACTGAATTAAAAAAATGCCAAAAGATTTGGCCGCTTCACCAAAAAAACCCACTACAGATAGAAAATGAACACGTGAAACATGTTGAGCATCAATTAGTTATTAAAGAAATGAAAAACCACCATGGGATATCAGTAAACCCCTGTTAGAATAGCTAAAATTAAAAAAAGAAACTGACATTGACAAATGCCGGTGAAGGTAAAGAGAATCTGAAATTCCCATACAATGCAAGATTGGAAAATGGTACACTTTGGAAAATGGTAAGCGGTTTTTTACAAAGTGAAACATATACTGACTTTATGATCTAACAATCCTACTCCTTGTTTTTACCCAAGACAAATGAAAACTTATGCTTATGCAAAGTCCTGTATACAAATGCTTACCACAGCTTTATTCATAATGGGTAACGACTTGTATGTCCTTCAGCTGGTGAATATACAAACTCTGGTATATCCATATTTTGGAATACTTCTCAGCAATAAAAAGAAATGAAATACTGATACACTCGAAAATGTGGATGAATTTCAAGTGCACTATGCTAAATGAAACAAATCAGACATTCTGAAAAAAGGCAAAACAAGAGGGACAGAAAATATATTAATGGTTGCCAGGGGCATGTAATGGAACTGTTCTATATCTTAAATGTGTTGGTGGTTATGTGACTGTTTTGCATCTGTATACCATTTTTTACAGAACTGTACTATAAAAAGTGTGAATTTTACTGCGTGTAAATTTAAAAAAAAAGGAACTAAAAAGTCATTCATTTAATCATGTAGAACTAAAGAGAGAGACTAGAATATGTTTATCACCTGTGTAATAACAACTTATCAAAACAATGCAAACACTTCAGTGCTGGGGTAGGTCAAGGATAATAGTAAGGAATATCATAACAACATGATATTTTACAAATAGAAAAAAATATAGGGCCAGATGCCTCATTTGTGCAATCTTTACAATATTTATTCAAAATTATTTGCATATTTTGCGCCTCAGCAGAAAATCTCTGCAACTTCTCTACAACAAAGCCTTCCTCTTCTTTTTTTTTGAATGTTTGCATTTTATTTTATTTATTTATTTATACAGCAGGTTCTTATTAGTTATCTATTTTATATATATTAGTGTACAAATGTCAGTCCCAATCTCCCAATTCATCCCACCACCACCCCCTCCCCCACCACATTACCCCCTTGGTGTCCATACATTTGTCCTCTACATCTGTGTCTCTATTTCTGCCCTGCAAATCGGTTCATCTGTACCATTTTTCTAGGTTCCCCATATATGCGTGTATATATGATATTTGTTTTCCTCTTTCTGACTTACTTCACTCTGTATGACAGTCTCTAGATCCATCCACGTCTCTACAAATGACCCAATATCATTCCGTTTTATGGCTGAGTAATATTCCATTGTATATATGTACCACATCTTCTTTATCCATTCGTCTGTTGATGGGCATTTAGGTTGTTTCCATGACCTGGCTATTGTAAATAGTGCAGCAATGAACATTGGGGTGCATGTGTCTTTTTGAATTATGGTTTTCTCTGGGTATATGCCCAGTAGTGGGATTGCTGGGTCATATGGTGATTCTATTTTTTAGTTTTTTAAGGAACCTCTATACTGTTCTCCATAGCGGCTGTATCAATTTACATTCCCACCAACAGTGTGAGAGGGTTCCCTTTTCTCCACACCCTCTCCAGCATTTGTTGTTTGTATATTTTCTGATGATGCCCATTCTAACTGGTGTGAGGTGATACGTCATTGCAGTTTTGATTTGCATTTCTCTAATAATTAGTGATGTTGAGCAGCTTTTCATGTGCTTCTTGGCCATCTGTATGTCTTCTTTGGAGAAATGTCTACTTAGGTCTTCTGCCCATTTTTGGATTGGGGTGTTTGTTTTTTTAATATTGAGCTGCATGAGCTGTTTATATACTTTGGAGATTAATCCTTTGTCCGTTGATTTGTTTGCAAATATTTTCTCCCATTCTGAGGGTTGTCTTTTCATCTTGTTTATAGTTTCCTTGGCTGTGCAAAAGCTTTTAAGTTTCATTAGGTCCCGTTTGTTTTTATTTCCATTATTCTAGGAGGTGGGTCATAAAAGATCTTGCTGTGATTTATGTCAAATAGTGTTCTTCCTATGTTTTCCTCTAAGAGTTTTATAGTGTCCGGTCTTACATTTAGGTCTTTAATCCATTTTGAGTTTATTTTTGTGTGTGGTGTTAGGGAGTGTTCTAATTCCATCCTTTTACATGTAGCTGTCCAGTTTTCCCAGCACCACTTATTGAAGAGACTGTCTTCTCTCCATTGTATATCCTTGCTTCCTTTGTCATAGATCAGTTGACCATAGGTGCATGGGGTTATCTCTGGGCTTTCTATCCTGTTCCATTGATCTATATTTCTGTTTTTGTGCCAGTAACATATTGTCTTGATTACTGTAGCTTTGTAGTATAGTCTGAAATCAGGGAGTCTGATTCCTCCAGCTCCATTTTTTTCCCTCAAGATTGCTTTGGCTTTGGGGTCTTTTGTGTCTCCATACAAATTTTAAGATTTTTTTTGTTCTAGTTCTGTAAAAAATGCCATTGGTAATTTGATAGGGATTGCATTGAATCTGTAGAATGCTTTGGGTAGTATAGTCATTTTCACAATATTGATTCTTCCAATCCAAAAACATGGTATTTCTCTCCATCTGTTTGTGTCATCTTAGATTTCTTGCATCAGTGTCTTATAGTTTTCTGAGTACAGGTCTTTTTCCTCCTTAGGTAGGTTTATTCCTAGGTATTTTATTCTTTTTGTTGCAGTGGTGAATGGGATTGTTTCCTTAATTTCTCTTTCTGATCTTTTGTTGTTAGTTTACAGGAATGCAAGAGATTTCTGTGCATTAATTTTGTATCCTGCAGCTTTACCAGATTCACTGATTAGCTCTAGTAGTTTTCTGGTGGCATCTTTAGGATTCTCTACGTATAGTATCATATCATCTGCGAACAGTGACAGTTTTACCTCTTCTTTTCCAATTTGTATTCCTTTTATTTATTTTTCTTCTCTGATTGCCGTGGCTGGGACTTCCAAAACTATGTTGAATAACAGTGGTGAGAGTCAACATCCTTGTCTTTTTCCTGATCTTTGAGGAAATGGTATCAGTTTTTCACCATTGAGAATGATGTTTCCTGTGGGTTTGTCATATATGGCCTTCATTATATTGAGGTAGGTTCCCTCTATGCCCACTTTCTGGAGAATTTCTACCATAAATACATGTTGAATTTTGTCAGAAGCTTTCTCTACATCTCTTGAGATGATCATATGGTTTTTATTCTTCAGTTTTTTACTATGGTGTATCACATTGAATGATTTGCATATATTGAAGAATCTTGCATCTCTGGGATAAATCCCACTTGATCATGGTGTATGATCCTTTTAATGTGTTGTTGGATTCTGTTTGCTGGTATTTTGTTGAGGATTTTTGCATCTCTATTCATCAGTGATATTGGTCTGTAATTTTCTTTTTTTGTAGTATCTTTGTCTGGTTTTGGTATCAGGGTGATGGTGGCCTCATAGAATGAGTTTGGGAGTGTTCCTTCCTCTGCAATTTTTTGGAAGAGTTTGAGAAGGATGGGTGTTAAGTTCTTCTCTAATGTTTGACAGAATTCACCTGTGAAGCCATCTGGTCCTGGACTTCGATTTGTTGGAAGATATTTAATCACAGTTTCAATTTCATTACTTGTGATTGGTCTGTTCATATTTTCTACTTCTTCCTGGCTCAGTCTTGGAAAGTTATACCTTTCTAAGGATTTGTCCATTTCTTCCAGGTTGTCCATTTTATTGGCATAGAGTTGCTTGTAGTAGCCTCTTAGGATGGTTTGTATTTCTGCGTGTCCATTGTATCTTCTCCTTTTTCATTTCTAATTTTATTGATTTGAGTCCTCTCCCTCTTTTTCTTGATGAGTCTAGCTAAAGGTTTATCAATTTTGTTTATCTTCCCAAAGAATCAGCTTTTAGTTTTATTGATCTTTGGTATTGTTTTCTTTTTTTCTATTTCATTTATTTCTGCTCTGATCTTTATGATTTCTTTCCTTCTACGAACTTTGGGTTTTGTTTGTTCTTCTTTCTCTAGTTCCTTTAGGTGTAAGGTTAGATTGTTTATTTGAGAATTTTCTTGTTTCTTGAGGTAGGCTTGTATTGCTATAAACTTCCCTCTTAGAACTGCTTTTGCTGCATCCCATAGGTTTTGGATCATCGTGTTTTCATTGTAATTTGTCTCTAGGTATCTTTTGATTTCCTCATTGATCTCTTGGTTATTTAGTAACATATTGTTTAGCCTCCATTGTTTGTATTTTTTATGTTTTTTTCCCCTGTGATTGATTTCTAATCTCATAGCATTGTGGTCAGAGAAGATGCTGGATATGATTTCAATTTTCTTAAATTTACCAATGCTTGATTTGTGACCCAAGATGTAATGTATCCTGGAGACTATTCAGTGTGCACTTGAGAAGAAAGTGTAGTCTGTTGTTTTTGGATGGAATGTCCTATAAATATCAATTAAATCTATCTGGTCTATTGTGTCATTTAAAGCTGTGTTTCCTTATTAATTTTCTCTCTGGATGATCTTTCCATTGGTGTAAGTAAGGGGTTAAAGTCCCCCACTATTATTGTGTTACTGTTGATTTCCTCTTTTATAGCTGTTAGCATTTGCCTTATGTGTTGAAGTGCTCCTATGTTGGGTGCATATATATTTATAATTGTTATATCTTCTTCTTGGATTGATCCCTTGATCATTATGTAGTGTCCTTCCTTGTCTCTTGTAACATTCTTTATTTTAAAGTCTATTTTATCTGATATGAGTATTGCTACTCCAGCTTTCTTTTTTTTTTTTTTTAGCATTTTCTTTTTTCAAATTTTATTTATTTATTTTATTTATGGCTGTGTTGGGTCTTCGTTTCTGTGCAAGGGCTTTCTCTAGTTGTGGCAAGTGGGGGCCACTCTTCATCGTGGTGCGCGGGCCTCTCACTATCGCGGCCTCTCTTGTTGCGGAGCACAGGCTCCAGACGTGCAGGCTCAGTAATTGTGGCTCACGGGCCCAGTTGCTCCGTGGCATGTGGGATCTTCCCAGACCAGGACTCGAACCCGTGTGCCCTGCATTGGCAGGCAGATTCTCAACCACTGCGCCACCAGGGAAGCCCCAGCTTTCTTTTGATTTCCATTTGCATGGAATATCTTTTTCCAACCCCTCACTTTCAGTCTGTATGTGTCCCTAGGTCTGAAGTGGGTCTGTTGTAGACAGCATATATATAGGTCTTGTTTTTATATCCATTCAGTGAGCCTGTGTCTTTTGGTTGGAGCATTTAATCCATTTATGTTTAAAGTAATTATCGATATGTATGTTCCCATTACTATTTTCTTAATTGTTATGGGTTTGTTTTTGTGGGTCCTTTTCTTCTCTTGTGTTTCCCACTTAGAGAAGTTCCTGTAGCATTTGTTGTAGAGCTGGTTTTGTGGTGCTGAATTCTCTTAGCTTTTGCTTGTCTGTAAAGCTTTTGATTTCTCTGTCGAATCTGAATGAGATCCTTGCCAGGTAGAGTAATCTTGGTTGTAGGTTCTTCCCTTTCATCACTTTAAGTATATCATGCCACTCCCTTCTGGCTTGTAGAGTTTCTGCTGAGAAATCAGCTGTTAACCTTATGGGAGTTCCCTTGTATGTTGTCATTTTTCCCTTGTTGCTTTCAATAATTTTTCTTTGACTTTAATTTTTGTCAGTTTGATTACTATGTGTCTCAGCACATTTCTCCTTGGGTTTATCATGCCTAGGACTCTCTGTGCTTCCTGGACTTGGGTGGCTATTCCCTTTCCCATGTTAAGGAAGTTTTCAACTATAGTCTCCTCAAATACTTTCTCTGGTCCTTTCTCTCTCTCTTCTCCTTCTGGGACCCCATAATGTGAATGTTGTTGCGTTTAATGTTGTCCCCGAGGTCTCTTAGGCTGTCTTCATTTCTTTTCATTCTTTTTTCTTCATTCTGTTCCGTGGCAGTGAATTTCACCATTCTGTCTTGCAGGTCACTTATCCGTTCTTTTGCCTCAGTTATTCTGCTATTGATTCCTTCTAGTGTATTTTTCATTTCAGTTATTGTATTGTTCATCTCTGTCTGTCTGTTCTTTAATTCTTCTAAGTGTTTGTTCTTTAATTCTTCTAGGTCTTTGTTAAACATTTCTTGCATCTTCTCAATCTTTGCCTCCATTCTTTTTCCGAGGTCCTGTATCATGTTCACTATCATTATTCTGAATTCTTTTTCTGGAAGTTTGCCTATCTCCACTTCATTTAGTTGTTTTTCTGGGGTTTTATCTTGTTCCGTCATCTGGTACAAAGTCCTCTGCCTTTTCATTTTCTCTGTCTTTCTGTGAATGTGGTTTTCCTTCTACAAGCTGCAGAATTGTAGTTCTTCTTGCTTCTGCTGTTTGCCCTCTCAAAGCCTTCCTTTTCTTAAAAGCTAAAATTACGTGAAATTCAAGAGCCAGAAATTTGTGATTTGTGAATTCTAGGCCTGTCACTAGTTATGTGACTACAGACAAATCGCACAATTTTCAGAAAGATAATCATTTTTATCAGTGAGGGAAAGTCCTCTGTAAACTGTAAGTGGTATGCACATGTTAGACGTGAGAATTATTAAAATAATTCTGTCCCTGCAGAAGTAGGTACAGATATGAAGCCTCTCTCCTGTCCACCCCCCATCCTCCTTTCTCATTCTGGGTTGCTTCTAGATGACCAGGTGATACACCATCCTTCTGCTGGCTAACACTAGAACTGCAGACATAATGCCTAAAGAAAGGTACCTTGTTCTTTAGGGCAGGGTCTCTTCATTTTATTTGTAAGACTGTAAGACCATGATGTTGTATATGAATTTTCACTAACAAAGAGCTCTCCTATACCATTGAGACCATGGGGACCACCTGATCTCAAAAGGCTTGTTAGGGATCCTTGCTCTAAGCAGTTCCCAAACTTGAAGATTTCACAGGTTAGTAATATTTCAAAGAAAATGAGAATAAACATAGGGTTGCCAATTTTTATTTTGCCAAGTAATGCCCTTAAAAATAAAACAAATTAAAAAATCTTTATCAAAGCAAAAATAAAAATGTTTCAAGTTACATTATTATGAAGTTCTCCAGTACCAAGGATGATAAGCAGATTCTAAAATCTTCCAGAGAAAAAAATAAAGGTCACTTGCAAATGAAGAAGAATAATTGTCTTAGACTTTTCGGCAGCAATGCAGGATGTTAGAAAACAGTGTATCAAAGTCTTCAAATTTTTTTAGAACAAATGATTTTCAAATTAGAATTCTATATCCAGCCAAGTTATCAATCATGAGACATTTTCGTATATGTAAGAACAAAATGATAAACCTCCCATGCACACTTTTTAGGAAGCTGTGAACAATACCTTCAGGAAAATGAAGACATTAACCAAGAAAGAGAAAAGCATGTTACCTAGGAGTAAAAGGAATAGAGGAGTCAACATGAAAAGAACTGAAGGGAAAACTCAGCATGAGACACATGCCCAAAACCCAGAAAGAGCCAGTCCATACTGGAGTGGGAAATAAAGGGAAATAAAGAGAGAGCCTTTAGAAGAGAAAAAAAGTGAAATAGGTGGATTACTTGATATGGATGAGCATTTAAAAAATAACTGACAGACATTTATTTGTTGGGTCTGCTTGAGCTCTAGAGGTCAAAAACGGGACTAAAAATTAAGCAAACACAAAGTAAGTACTACAATTAACATTATTTGAAATAAAAAGAAGAAATAGCATTTACAATGATAACAGCTAACATTTATGTATGAATAAAAAATGTAAATAAAATTCCCTTTACTTAAAATTTGCTAGAAGAAGATTATAATGGACATTTGTTCTCCTTTTGGGCTTCCCAGGCTCTTGGAACACTCTTTCTATTTGGGGGAAATTCCCCACTCTACCAATTTCTACCTTCCCAAGAGAGAAGGCAAAACTTTCTTGCCCAGCTTACCTTGTAGCCAGGGAGCAGGTATGTGATCTAAGCTCACCAATCAGATGCACCCATCAGAGACATAGATTAACACAGATGTGACAGAGTAGGTGCCTTGCAGAATTCAGCTACCTAGGTGGCAGAGACCTCCACTTCCAGATGCAATATGGTAGTCGCTCTAGTGATAGGATCCAGGGCCCGAAGCAATGGTGATAATTCTGCTGCCTGTGCCCAATAGTGATAGCAGTCACATCTTCACAGAACAATGTTAGTTTTTGTCCTTGGCAGTGCCCACAATATACTTTAATAAATTAATTTTCTGTGAAGCTTCTGGAATGGATATCTGTCATTTACAACTAAACCCAACAATGGATAATAAGAATTTAGCATTTCCTGTTGACATTTCACATGCATTCTTTCACTAGGTTTTAATCCCCTAAACCAAGATGGTGTAATATGAGAACTATGATAGTACCTGGCAATGGCAAAGACTGTGTCCTTCTGACCAGTCATTGCAGGGGGAAGTCCGGGACTTATAATTTTTTATGCTATTCAACTAAGGCCCTAACTATAAAAATTATAGAATTTTTAACATTGTCAAGTACAACATGACATTTTAACTAGGAAAATGGAAGTGTATGTGTGTGTCTGTGTGTGTGTGTGTGTGTGTGTGTTCTTTCCTGAAGTGGCAGTGAGATTGAAGATCCTTGGGTGACTTTTAAAGAAGTTGTAAGCCTGTGAAACAAGGAGCTTAAAAAAATGATGGCAGATTCTTGATTATAGTGGTGCCATTGAGCAATGCTATAATATAATATTTTAGGTGAAAAGTAACATTTAGACAGGTTATTTTTCTAGCACTTGATTTCAAGGTCAAATATATTTCTTCTTCCTGTTTTGGAAGTGCCTACATTGAAAGCAAAATGAGAAAAGACAAGTAAATGTATTTTATTTTTTATGATAGCATTCTGGATCTTAAAAAAGGTAGGTATTGAAGCAATTTGAAGTTGTTACTACAACAGTAACCAAACCTAGTTATTTTCCATGCTCTAAAGGCTTCATACAAAAGCAGAATAATTACCTGAGACAATGTCATAGAATTAATGACCCAGAGGCACTTTGGTTTTGCAGTCTCCTTGTGAATTCTGCTCAACTGTCTGTATAAATGATTGCAACATTGTGTACTTAATCATCAGCAATTGGAAGCTTCCAGAAGAAAAACTGTCCCACAGATTTTAGCACACTCTGACATGAAGGGAAGTTTAATTCCCAGAACTTAATTATATTAACATCCCAGAAAGGGTCAAGGAACAGAGTAGTCTATAGTTAGTATCCTAGTACGATATATATTATTCTGGGAGAATCAGTTCACAAACAAGGACTGGACTCCAATTTATAATAGCAACAATGACTTACATTTGGATGGTACTTCTTCAGTAAACTTTCATACATATTATTATTTTTTTTAATTGGGGTATAGTTGCTTTACAATGTTGTGTTAGCTTTTGCTGTACAACAAAGTGACTCAGCTATATATATACATATATCCCCTCCCTCTTGGACCTCCCTCCCCCTGCCCCTGCTTCCCACCCATCTAGGTCACCACAGAGCACTGAGCTGAGCTCCCTGCATTATACAGCATGTTCCCACTAGCTATCTATTTTACACATGGTAGTGTATATATGTCAATCCCAATCTCCCAATTCACCCTACCCCCCTTCCCCTGCCCTGTGTCCACATGTCTGTTCTCTATGTTTTTCTAGATTCCACATATATGCGTTAATATACGATATTTGTTTTTCTCTTTCTGACTTACTTTACTCTGTATGACAGACTCTAGGTCCATCCACGTCTCTACAAATATTTAACTGATACAATTAAAGGACAATATAGCAGAAATGAAATGCACAAACAGCAGAGAAAGGACATGACATAGAAATCATTTGCTTTTGACTTTGCATTGCTTTTGGCAATTCTGTATGATGTCATTTTGAGGTGAACCCTTGTTGTTATCCTAAGAAGTTGTTTCCTTTGGATTATCTTTTATGAATTAATCCCTTTAATTGAACCCAGTTCATTCCATAGATAATATTAACTCCCCTTAGTTTTCAATTTTCCATCCTCAGAAATAATCCAGATTATTTCCTTTTTGTTCATTCTTATCTGTTGATCCATCCTTTCACACTTCCTAGTTCTTCAGTCTACTCTGCTCCCACTGATGCCCTGTTTTGTTCTAAGTTTCTACTCCCATTATTTACCTCCCTGCTTTGTCACAGCCCCCATTTTCTCCCATTGTTGCACACGTCAAAATTGTGATTATACATCCATTTGCTTCTTGTTTCCCCCACTGCACTATTATAAGTTCCATAGCGGTAGTTACTCAATTTCTTTCACCACTATACACTCATTTATCACCAAAGTGCTTAGCATATAGAAGGTTCTTAATAAAATGTGTTGAATAATAAAATGAATAACTAAACTTATATTACCAGTTAAACACTTGTAAAAAAAAAAAATTAAGGTTAGATCCTAACTCATATCTTACAAAAAATCCAAATGAATTAAAGATTTAGAAGTTAAAAAAAAAAAGGAGGCTAAAAAATTTTCTGAGTTAGATATTAGTAAATGTTTTAAAACCTTGGTGTGGTAAAACTTTGGTGTGGCTTTTCTTTGCCCTATTTTTTCCTCCTCCACCTCTTCTGACATTTAATTTTTTCCTCCCTCTCTTTCTACTCCTCTTCCTTCTTTTTGTTCTGTTGTTAGAATGAAAATGTAAAAATCATACAGATCTATTTAAAAAATACAAAAAGACTATTAAGAAAATGAAAGTCCATTAATATTCCATATACCCATTCACTTTTCCCTCCCAGACAAACCAAGATGATCTTTTTGTTCAGTTTTCATTTGAAAAAAGCATTTTGTATGTGTGCCAGAAGCTGGAATTATCTAGGAAAATACTAATAAATTTTATGTGTATAATTTAAAATCACCTACACATCAATTCCATTATAAACAAAGTTAAAAGGCAAATGACAAACATGGAAAAATACTTTCAAATCATGTTGAAACCATTATGATTTATGGTGGATTAAAGATGGCAGCATATCTTTGTCACCCCTCCATTGAGAAAGAGAGTTTATTTCCCACCATCTTGCATCTGGGCCGGCTCTGTGATTGCTTAACTAAAAGAAGGTGGCAGAAATAACTGTGCTAGTTTGGGCCTAAGCCTTAAAAAGGCCTGGTGAGTTCCACTTGTGGGTTTCGGGGAGTACTGAGCTTCTATGCAAGAAGTCTAACTACTTTTCTGGAAAGAGTACATGAAGAGACCACATGGAGAAGCCATGTGGAAAGGAGAGGCCCTGAGACTTGACATGGAAAGGGAGAGAGGACGAGGCATTTGAGTGCCCCATTCCAGACTTTATAAAAGAGAGGGATCCCAAGCAAAACCAGCTAGAGAATTATCTTGCTGAGCCTAATCAGCCCCAGAGCCACGGGATATAATCAAATGATTGACATTTAAGGCAGCAATTAACTAAAATGAAATTAGGTAGTTGTCTTAGGCCATTTGAGCTCCTATAGAAAAATACTACAGACTGGGTGGGTTATAAACAGCAAGCCAAGGTTCTGGAGACTGGAAGGTACAAGATCATGGTGCAGCAGATTTGCTGTCAGGTGAGGGCCCACTTCCTCGTCCATAAACCGTGCCTTCTAGCTGTAACTTCAAATGGTGGGAAGGGTTAGGGAGCTCTGTGGAATCTTTTTTACAAGAACACTAATCCCATTCATGAGTGTTCCGCCTTTATGACCTAATCATCTCCCAAAGGCCATCAATTTGGGCATTAGGTTTCAAAGCAGGAATTTTCGGGGGACACAAACATTGTCTATAGCAGTAGCTAAATGTGCTGCTGCAATGAAAAACCTAAAATATGTGGCATTGACTTTGGACTGGATTAGGAGCCAAAGCTGGAAGGACCTCAGGGAGGTTGTAAACGTTTGTTTGATCATAAACTGAATTGTATTCCCAACACAGTGTTCAGAAAATGATATGGATGCTAAATAAATATCTGATGAATAAACAAATGAGGTCTTATAAACAAGTAAAACAAATACCCCAATTTAAAAATGGGCTAAAAGTAAATGGACATTTCACCTAGAACACAAAAGTCCGGTAGGTATATAAAAACATGCTTAGTCTCAATAATATTTAAAGAAATGCAAAGTAAAACAGTATCCTGGTTGGGTATTTGTTTTACCTATCAAACTGACCAAAATAAAATAGAATGATACTAGAAGGCATGCACTCATATTTGCCAATGTGAGTGGACATCCGTAAAACGTTTTTGGAGGTCAGTTAGCAATATGCACTAAATGCCTCAAAAACACATATGCCCTTTAACCCAACAATTTAAATTTAGAAAACTTTCCTGAGAGAATAATTAAGAATTACACAAAGTTTTAGCCATAATGATTATCTCAATGCAGTATTTTTTATTATAATAAAAATTTGTTTATGATTATCTGACTCGGCGATGAATTAAGTTGTGTAGCAAAAATGATGTTGCAAAATTATATTTATGGGCTTGAAAAGATGTTCATATCATTTCTGAGTCAAAAAAGCAGGTAACATAATGATGTGTTTGGTATGACCCATTTTTATTAAAATATTATATAATATATAACAAAAATATATTATACTATGATATATGCATATATAATCTTAAAATTCTTCATATATATGAAATATGTATCATGTATAGGATATACATGATATATGTTATAATCCATATATCATGCAGGTACCAGATCATTCAGGGCCTTTATTTCCTAATAGAAACTTGGTTATTTCCCTCAGAGCAGCACGGAGCCACTGTAAGATTTTAAAGCAGAGTAACAATAAGATCTGATTGTAATGATTGCTGTGTAGAATATTTTCAAGGTGAGCAAGAGAAGTACCTATAGTTCAGTGACTATGAACTTTAACCCCAGAGCAAGACAGTCTGGGGTTGAATCCAAGCTACACCACTTAAAAACTATGTCACCTCAGACAAGGTATTTAATCTGTCTGGGCTCCAGGTTTACTCTTCTATAAAATGGTGATGATAATAGTACTTACCTCCTGGGAAGGTTATAAGGATTAGATAATGCAGTGTAAAGTGTTCAGAGTAGGACCTAACACAGACTAAACTCTATATGTTATTGTAATTCCCCTTTTAAAAATAAGGAGGCTTGCCAAGGTTAAGTAACTTGCTCGAGGCCACACAACTACAATTTTGTGGTAGTGGTGTAGCTTCAGTTGATGATGAGTGGAATGATCACACATTCCCCGGGTTAAAGCATGGAGCACGACATCACCAGTTAATATCACAAAGGGAGAACAACTCTACTGAAGATGTGATAATAAATCATGATGGTACTTGCATATATATACTTGACTCTACAGTAAAACATGAGTGAAGTTCTATTCGTTTTTTGAGATGACTATAAATATTATATATTTTTCATCAGGATAAAAACTAAGGACAAATTCTAAGTCTTTTTATATCCTGGAGGGTTTTACTTAGTCTATCTGATTAGCTCCTTCCAATGCAATGCCTCTGCTCCCAAAATGGGGGGAGGGTGGATGGATTTAATTTGGGGGAAGGGAACATGGTGATGTGCACCCTCCTCTGGGATTTAAACCTACATCTACCCAACTACAAAGTCTATGCTTAGTTCATTGATTTACAGGCTTTCACTTCTATTAAAGTATATTGCTGTGGTAGATTTAGGACTCCTGAGATAACATTAATGAGAAGTTCAAATCTCCTTGATACTACAGAGTGACATTGCCAGAAATGGCTTATTAACAGGTCTAGCTGTTGACAAACTTGTCAAGTGGAAGAAGCTGGTATAGCCTTACGCTTTGGAATCTTTCAGCCAGTTTATTTTGTTCTGGTTCTCCCTTCAATTTATCTCTCTGAGAGCACACTTGTTTCTAACTTTCCGCCTCCTAAATCCCATTTCATCAGAGAGGGCATTGTGACCCAATTTATCTCATTAACCCATGCTGGTAGGCTAATGGGGCTGATGAGTTATCCCATTCTGTTGTGCATTCAAATACAACAATCAAGAAATATTTAGGCTCTTATTATTCACTCAACAAATATTCAGTGAATATCTATTATATTTTAGGTGCTGGAGAAAAAGCAAAAAACAGTCTATAAGACCTTAGTGGTATCTTACAGACTAAGAGACTTACATTGTTTCAAACTGATAGTGTGAAAGTCTAGGAAGAATTTCTATCCAATCAGCCTCTTGGTTCTGGTGCTTCTTTAGTACTCCCCCCTAGTACTTGTGTTTTCTCTCTCTGTCTTTTAATTTTTATTATTTATTCCCCAGTGTGTCATAGGAAAGGCCAGAGGTATTGAAGTTTTCTGTATCCCTTAGCAGTGGATTAAGGTATTTTTAGCTGGTGTACTAATTGATCACTGTGCTATTACCTTTATCTCTCTTCCCTAGAGAGAAATATTATAATTCCTAAAACTGTATCAAGATCTTCCTAATTTTAGGCTAGTTGATTAGTTCTTTCTTCTCTAATTATTTCCAGATAACAAGTAAACCTCACTTAAGTCCTTAATTTGAGTTTTCAGGGATCTAGTACATGTGCAAGAGTCCCAAAATGTCACTGTTTTAACCCAGATTAACAATCTTATGATGAAATTTCAGATATCCAAACAGGGCCCAAATAATGAGAAAGATTCACATCAGAAAAGCAATCCAATTGGCTGAACCTCCTAAGACCGCTCCTGGAAACAAATAAAAGTGATGATTGTAAACAACTAGTCAAGTTAATAAGTCCCTGCTTCTTTTGTAGGATGATAGGTGTATGATCAAGCCATTCAAGATGGCTCTTCTCTTGCCCTCTGTACTCCCCTGCTCCACCAGGCCCTGCTTCACTCAGATGATTATCCAGTCCTCTTAATTATAGGGCTTAATTAGTAGCTCCTAACTGATGAGCCCACCTGACGTCAATTGCGTCCTATAAATGGTAGCCTCCTTCTCCCCTGGGTAGCTAAGGCTAACGCCATGTTCTTCCTGCTCACCCTGAGCTGTACACAGTGGGGTGTTGCTCCAGGACCCTTTGTGTAAGATCTCCTTGTCCAATAAATCATTGATGTCTCTGTTGCTGTCTCTGGGCAACTTCAAGACTTGCAGGCCTGTGGGGTGCAGCCCAAAAATAGAACAGTAAAGGACTGGAAAGATCATCAGGCAGTAGTCCTCCCCAAGGGGCAGTACATGCTTGTGACAGATTCCTGGAGTTGCTCATGGCATTTAGGGTCAAGGCCCCAGAATGCTCACAGTGTAGCAGCGTCCTGATAAGCAGCACTATTTTTTTTTTTTAAACTAATTACATCCTGAGCATGAGCAATACCAGCTGTTAAGTAGGTGCTCCTTCTTCTTCTTTTTTTTTTAAATTAATTAATTAATTAATTTATATTTTTTTGGCTGTGTTGGGTCTTCGTTTCTGTGCGAGGGCTTTCTCTAGTTGTGGCAAGTGGGGGCCACTCTTCATCGCAGTGCACGGGCCTCTCACTATCGCGGCCTCTCGTGTTGCGGAGCACAGGCTCCAGACGCGCAGGCTCAGTAGTTGTGGCTCACAGGCCTAGTTGCTCCGCGGCATGTGGGATCTTCCCAGACCAGGGCTCGAACCCGTGTCCCCTGCATTGGCAGGCGGATTCTCAACCACTGTGCCACCAGGAAAGCCCAAGCAGCACTATTAGTCCATTCTTTTGCCAAGGGGAAGGAAACACATGGTGGAATCTTTCCCCCAAGGTCATATGCCCAGACAATGCCAGAGCTAGAGACAGAATTTGTTTTACCGACCTGGGTCCTTGGACTCTGTATTTTTTTAATAAATTTATTTATTTTATATATTTTTGGCTGCGTTGGGTCTTCGTTGCTGCATGCCGGCTTTCTCTAGTTGCGGCGAGCGGGGGCTACTCTTCGTTGCAGTGTGTGGGCTTCTCATTGTGGTGGCTTCTCTTTAGGGGAGCATTGGCTCTAGGCGTGCAGGCTTCAGTAGTGGTGGCACATAGGCTCAGTAGTTGTGGCTCCTAGGCTCTAGAGTGCAGGCTCAGTAGTTGTGGCGCACGGGCTTCGTTGCTCTGCGGCATGTGGGATCTTCCCGGACCAGGGCTCGAACCCATGTCCCCTGCACTGGCAGGCGGATTCTTAACCACTGTGCCACCAGGGGAGTCCCTTGGGCTCTTTAATCAATAGAAATTGATAGGAGGCCAGATGAGAACTCAGGCAAGGCTTTATTGGGACTCCTGCTGCAGCACAAGGGAGCAAAGACAAGTAACAGGTGCCCTTGCCCGCTCCAGAGAGGAGCTGCTTGGGTCCTTAAAAGGGGTAACAACAGGGGTGGGTAGACAGGTTGGGCAGGAGGCGTGGCTTCGGAGGTCTGCTCAGGCCCTCGGTGGTGCTGTGTGCAGGGATCCCATGCAAGACCCTGCTTTTGCTCCCTGCATCTCAGAAGTGGCAGTTGGTTTGTGGCCTTTGTGTATCCTATTGTTCGTAACTGCACCAATTGCACATGTGTGCAGTTATTTTTAGTCCCTTATAGTTTCTTTGTATTCTGTTGCTCAAGGAAACATCTGTCCAGGTGCAAGCACTCTGGTAAAGTGTCCCAGGTCCCAGCCTGTCTCACTTGGAACTCCACTGCAGGATTTTTTTCCATTGGAACCACTTTTCTGCATAATTCCTACTTATACAGCTGAAGGAAAACTGTCTCATTGAAAAGAATTTCTTTAAGGTGTGATATTTTCATTCTCCTCAGATGTTATTTCTCATACTCTAAATCCTTCTTTGGTGTGGTTTTCAGTGACATTTCAAAATCAGCCTCATTATTCTGCAATTGTAAGTTTTTTTGGGGGGGAGAGGTAGTAGTTATATTTTTTATCCCCTCAAAAATATTTTATTAAACTTGATCTTTGTTTTATTTCTCTACTTAATCCAAATAACTTTTGACTATTTTAAAAAACCAAACCTACCTCCAAATGTATAAAATGTGCTGTTTTTAAGCATTGAAAGGAATGAAGGTGCAGTTCTCATTCAACATATAACATTCCTTGCAAGTGTATAATGTGCCCGGTGTTGTGTTAAGTTCTGTGGGTACAGGAGATACAATGTTAAAACAAAAAAATGATCCCCCCCATCCACCCTCAGACACATGAGAAGGTGAGTTCAATATAGTGTTTGTAGTGATATGATAGGATCTATATGAATGTCAAGAAAGGGCAGTTAATCCCATTGTGGGTAGTTAGGCCTTCTGGGGGGTTGATCTTCTAGTTGAGATTTGAGGGGTAGCAGGTGATAATCAGACAAATGGTAAGGTGGGGTTTGGGGCAAGAAGAATGGGAGACAAATCTAGTCAAAGAGAACAGCGTCTGCAGATCTTGGGTTAAACAAGACAATGTGTCACAACTGTGGTAAAGCAAATAGTGTAGTTTGGTGGAAACACAGATAAGCTTTTCTGTCAGTTGTGAAATGGAAATGGAAGGGAAGGGATAAAGAGGCAAGGATGAGACTGGATGGGGCAGATCTTATAAGCCAGGCCAAGAAGTGTGGGAACCATGGAATGGTTTTAAGAAGAGAATTGGTAATACCAAAAGTAGAAATTTGAATAAATAATCAGCTTCTAAAAATTAGAACTTCATAGAACAACACTCATTAGATGCAGAGAATATGGTCTGACATTCTTATTGAAATTCATCGCATCCACTCCCAGCGATGCTGCAAACATGTTTCTGATCCTGGACCAATCTTGGCCCAGAGCCTCTCCTCCCTTCTGTACTCAGTGACAAGCCCCTCTCCCCAATCAATTCTTCTCATTAGTGCTCATCAGTGCTGGGGACAGATGTTGTCATAGTAAAGAATGAGGAGACATTAGCTCAGAGTTCAGGATGACAGTGACAAAGAAGGGGGATTTATTGCATTACCACACACACAACACAATTAAATATTAATGAAAAATGTCACTTTTCCTGTCATTACCAGGCTTTCGTTTTGCAAAGATAATCCACTGGACCAAATGGTGAAAGATATACAGTGCTACTGCGGAGTGAATGTTGGAGATGTAATTAGCAACGTTTTGCAAACAAACATGCTTTCACAAATTGTGAAAGGATAGATGGGCAAAAAGTGTCCACTGGAGATACATGCAATAATTAAAGAGGTGTTTTTGAGTGCCTACTGAGGAATGTTTTGTGTGTAACAAAAGTAACACTTTATTGAGGTTTTTCTGTGTTAAATTAAAGCACCAGCCATACTCACATGGTTATTTTGGAGAAGCTGTTGTATTTCACATACTGATATATCAGTGAAGACTCACTTTAAGCTTCAGTAAAATAGCAGTGAAACATTCATCAGAAGATTGACTATGAAAATAAAAAAGTAATAAACAAACAAAAAAAATGGTCATGAAGAACCTAGGGGCAGGACGGGAATAATGACACAGACCTACTAGAGAATGGACTTGAGGACGCGGGGAGGGGGAAGGATAAGCTGGGACAAAGTGAGAGAGTGACATGTACATATATACACTGCCAAACGTAAAATAGATAGCTAGTGTGAAGCAGCCGCATAGCACAGGGAGATCAGCTCCGTGCTTTGTGACCACCTAGAGGGGTGGGATAGGGAGGGTGGGAGGGAGGGAGACGCAAGAGGGAAGAGATATGGGCATATATGTATATGTATAGCTGATTCACTTTGTTATAAAGTAGAAACTAACACACCATTGTAAAGCAATTATACTCCAATAAAGATGTTTTAAAAAATTAAAAAAATTAAAAAAATTAATAAAAGTGGCAGTAGTCAAAGAGTAAACATGTTCTCAAGATAGAACTTTGTACTTATTTAAAATCACAGGGAATGGAGACAGGTAGCAAAAGATTAAAGATACTGGAGAAGTGAAAACAAATAGGATTTTTTTTTTCTGAGATAACATGAAAGAATGAAAGAAAATAAATTGAGACATGAGAATGTAAAGGTAAATGGGAGAGAAACAGGGAATTATTGTTTATTGGTACCTCCTCTATTTTCTAAAATAATTTGAGCCAGTTTACAAAAAAACAAAAGACAGAGGAATAATAAAGTTAGTAAACAGGAAAAATAAGGACTTAGAAAGAAGTAAGAAGCAAATATTGTATCCATGAGAGCTAATATCATAGGAGTGATCCAGTGTCAAATTTGGCTCTGAAGTTTTTGGCAGTCGGGGCAAAGGGGAATTATGATATGTTTCTAATTATCTCTTGTTGTGTAACAAACCACCTCAAAACAGTGACTTAGAACATTAACAATTGTTTATTATTAGCTCATGGTTCTGTGAGTTGCCTGTAGTTCAGAAGGGAGGTTCTGGCTTTTGGTGTCTCATGCAGTTGTTTTAGTCAGTGGTTAGGGCTTGAATCATCTGAAGACCAGCTCCTTCACTTAATCTGGTGCCTGGGCTGGGAAGACTCAAATAGCTGGGCTGGAACACCTGGGGCTCTGCAGGCATCTCTATCTCTACCTGGCCTCTCTAGGAAGGCAGCTTCAGGGTAGTTCCAAAGGTACATGGTTCAAAGAGAGGCAAGTAGAAGCTGTGTTCCTTTTATGACCTAGCCTTGGAAGTCACTCAGCCTCATTTCCTCTGCAATTCTTTAGAAGCATGTCTCTAAGACTGGTCTATGTTCCAGGGGGAAGGGAATTAGACTTCCCTTTTTGAATAGAGGAAATGAAAAATAATCCATAACATGTTTTAAAACTACCACATGATGTAACAGGTTTTTCATTGTCAAAAAGGTAGTAGTGTATCAATTGCTCAAGCTCCCACCTGATGTTGTCAACCTTTTCTTTTAGATGAAGTAATGGGGGAGACCATCAAACATAAGATTAGAGAAGAACAGAGGGTGAGATTAAGGAGAAAGTTATGTGTTTGAAATATCTCCTTATAGCAGTGTATAGCGGCAGCACAGTAGAGCCTTGTTTCTCGAAGTGTGGTCTAGGACCAGTGGCCTCTGCCACTGAGAGCTTGTTAGAAATGCAGAACTTGGTCTCTACCTCAGACCTACTGAATCAGAATGATATCTTAACAAGCTCACAGGATTCCTCTGCAGAAAAGCACTGCTGAAGAGGTGGAAAAGAATTGTCAGGTAGTGAGGAGGGACAAATTGCTGTGTACACACTTAGAGCAGGCCATGTGTCCTCCTTTATGGGACAATAACAGAATATGAGTGGGATAAGAAAATGACTAAATAGTAAAGTTCATCTGAGGTTGGGAATTCCACACATTCATTGACCAGGATGTCTAGGATGGGTGTTGGGTACTTAGGAAGAATTGAAATGAAAATAAGATCTAAATGGGTTGGGGAGAGGGTGGGTGCATTTGGAAGATGAAGGCTGGAATAAGGCTGGAGAGCTGATATTGCAGAAGTATGAACAGGGTATCCAAATAAACAATAGCTAGAAAGGGAAAATACCAAGTTGGTTTTCAGAAATAGATAAATATTATTTTGGTACAATGGAATTGTATGGAATGTTACCCAAAGCAAGCAGATTTTTGACTGAGACATTCACTTTGTTTTACAGAAATATCTGCAGTAAAGGGATTTGCTTTTTTTTTTTTTTCTTTTTTTTTCTGCACAGCTTATGGGATGTTAGTTCCCCAACCAGGGATTGAACCTGGGCCCTCAGCAGTGAAAGCGTGGAGTCTTAACCATTGGACCGCCAGGGAATTCCCGCATTTGCTATTTTGATAAACATCTTATATATAGTTAAGGGCAGACAGCCAACAGATTGGTATCAAATATTAGCAAATTGCAACCCATCATCACTGATATTTCATACTGTCTTATATGTGTGGTTTGTATTAAGAGTATAGGGCTTAGAGAGAGTTGGGCTCCTTGGAGAAGTGGCTGATACCAATTCTGCGCCAGGAAATGCACAAAATGTGTCTGGAATATCTTGTCCTATGTGAAAGACAAGGAAACTATTAAAGATGACAGGGTTCATGTTAAATGGACACCAGAGCCAATTTGAAGGGGTTGCACTTGCCAAAGATGGGGTAATATTAGCAGCAAAAAAGAATAATAATGATAATGGATTGAGATACATCACATATGTTAAAATCCATTAGTTCTTAATGATACTCACACACAAAAACTCTCATTAGTCATCTTTGGAAGATGCTATGAAACCAAAACTTTATGCTGAAAACTGGTAAATGGAGTAAAACAATCAAGCATTTATATTAAATTTTTTTGTACAAATAGTATTTAAGGGTGCCAAGTAGTTAATTTGGGAAAGACTTTTTAAAAGAATTTCAGCAAATAAATGTGGAAGCAATGGTAGAATTAGAATATCACCATTGAACTCCTAATGAAATAATGGATTTAGGCCATGATCATTAATGGCTCTTAAAACCATTAGGTGAATTGCTGATGGGGAGCTTTATAATGGTGGATCAGGCTGACAACAGCAAGCCTACTGCCCAGTCTTACTGTCACAAAAAAGAGAAAGAACTAGACATTATGTTTCTCCTAATGGAATTACACAACACTCCTATAAAATAGTCATGCTATAAACCTGGGCTGAACCTGATCAAGACTTTAGCTTTCCATAAAATATAGAAGCCAGAAGAATGTGTGAAAAGTCCTCATAGGGAGGCAATCAGCATAGTTTAGAATGTGGGAATCCAATTTCTTCAACAAATAAATTGTGAGGGAAGAAAGACAGTGAGAGAAAAGTTATAGATTAAAAGATATGTAAGAGACTTTGGGTTTCAGTTTGACTTGTAGAGGGCTAGGAAATCATCACTCTAATTCTTACAACAAGAAAAAATGCTGAAAAAAGACTCATTAGAGACCTAGGTCAGAAGGCAACTGCTGCTCCAAAATCTGGAGAGATGGGTGAATAATTCAGAGAGAATCTCAGCTGAGATCAGCTTACATGAGCAGAAACAACTGGAGCTTTAAACAGATTAAAAACAATTGGCATTTGTTTTTCAATCCATGCCAACATCTTTAATGGCTATATAAAATAACAGAAAATATCATTGTGATATATTACATGCGTGCCAATATTTTACTTAAAGACAAACCATTCAAGAATCAGAAATCACTTTTTTTTTTTCCACTGTAACAGCTCCTTTACTTTGCAGTGAAAATTGATTTGTATATTTTTTGCCTCTGAGTCCTTGTGGGATTTTTCTTTTCTTTTAATTTGCCGTGGCTAGGACTTCCAAAACTGTGTTGAATAATGGTGGTGAGAGTGGACATCCTTGTCTTGTTCCTGATCTTAGAGGAAATGCTTTCAGTTTTTCACCATTGAGAATGATGTTTGCTGTGGGTTGGTCATATATGGCCTTTATTATGTTGAGGTAGTTTCCCTCTATGCCCACTTTCTGGAGAGTTTTTATCATAAATGGGTGTCGAATTTTGTCAAAAGCTTTTTCTGCATCTATTGAGATGATCATATGGTTTTTATTCTTCAGTTTGTTAATATGGTTTATCACATTGATTGATTTGCATATATTGAAGTATCCTTGCATCCCTGGGATAAATCCCACTTGATCATGGTGTATGATCCTTTTAATGTGCTGTTGGATTCTGTTTGCTAGTATTTTGTTGAGGATTTTTGCATCTATATTCATCAGTGATATTGGTCTGTAATTTTCTTTTTTTGTAGTATCTTTGTCTGGTTTTGGTATCAGGGTGATGGTGGCCTCATAGAATGAGTTTGGGAGTGTTCCTTCCTCTGCAATTTTTTGGAAGAGTTTGAGAAGGATGGGTGTTAGCTCTTCTCTAAATGTTTGATAGAATTCACCTGTGAAGCCATCTGGTCCTGGACTTTTGTTTTTTGGAAGATTTTTAATGACAGTTTCAATTTCATTACTTGTGATTGGTCTGTTCATATTTTCTATTTCTTCCTGGTTCAGTCTTGGAAAGTTATACCTTTCTAAGAATTTGTGCATTTCTTCCAGGTTGTCCGTTTTATTGATGAATTCCTGGAGCCTGAGTGTTGACTAGCTTGAGAGTAAGAAACTACTGGAGTCCCAGGCTTAGAGGTTCCCCATTTGGTGGTGGTGTGTGTGTTGTGGGGGGGGGGGTTCTTCAGAAACCTAAGAGGTTTTCAAGGTATAGGTCTGAGAAAAATTCCATTTTGGTCAGGGAGAGGGAAAAGTGACCACCTGAAATACCCACAGAATAGACTCCATGACAAAGGCAAGGGAAAATCCTTAATTTAAGCAAGGGAAAATCCTTTATCAGAACCTTATCTGACTCAGGGGCAGGGTGATAAGCCAACTATAGTCCCTGTAGCTTTTCTGTCTCACCTAAAAGGAGAAAAAAAAAGGCTAAGAAACTTTTGTGAAGGTCACACCCAGGGTTGTAGGCCCACTGTAAAATTATAAGATTACAGTACACTTCCCCCTTCCACACCTTACCACGGCATCAACAGGGCTTCAGTATAATAACAGTGGGTTGCAACTGAGAGGTGCAAGATATAGACTCAATTTTTGAAACCCAAAAACAAGAGATGGAAAAAAAATAAAAACAAGGACACTAGAGGAAACCAAAGTCCTTGGCATTGATGGCTACACTACAGCAGACTTTAAACACAGCCCAACTCCTTGCTAGATCAACATAAAACCTCACACTACAGGCCTGTTTATTTCAGTTCCCATTACTTGATATATTACATCATGTCCTGCTTTCAATAAGAAATTGCAAGGCATGCTTAAAAAACAAGAAAAAGAACAGTCTGAAGAAACATAGCAAACATCAGAACCATGCCCAGATGTGACACAGATTTTAGAATGATCATATAGAGAATTTCAAATAACTATGATTAATTGATTAATATGTAATGAGCTCCAGTGGAAAAAGAAGACAACGTGAAAAAAAAGATGGGTAATGTAAGTTAGAGATACGGAAACTCTAAGTAAAAATCAAAAGGGAATGTTAGAAATCAAAATCACTGTAAGAGAAATGAAGAATACCTTTTATGGGCTCATCAGACTGGACATGGCCAAGGAAAAATATCAGTGAGCTTGAAGATATATCAGTAAAATTTCCCAAACTGAAATTCAAAGAAAAGAAGAATAATTTTTTAAAAAATCCAAGAACTATAAGACAGTTGCAAAAGATGTAACATATGCATAATGGGAATACTAGAAGGAAAAGAGAGAAAGGAACATAAAATGGTTGAGAATTTTCCAAAATTAATGACAGAAAACAAACCACCACACATCCAGGAAATTTAGAGAACACTAAGCAGGATAAAAAAAACCCCAAAAAACAAAAAACATATGGCATAAAGTCAAAGACAAAGAGAAGTTTTTGAAAGAAGTCAGAGGACAGAACACCCTACCATTAAAGAAACAATAAGAATTACAGTGAAATTCTTGCCAGAAACCATGCAAACAAGAAGAGAGTAGAGTAAAATATTTAAAGTATAGATTGGATAAAAAAACACCAACCTAAAATTCTGTATTCAGCAAACTTATCCTTCAAAAGTGAAGGAGAAATACTTTCTCAGAAAAATTAATATTGCGGAAATTTATCACCAGTAGACCTGCCCTGCAGGAGCTGTTAAAGAAATTCTTCAGACGAAAGGAAAAGTATACAGGTCAGAAACTCAGATCTACATAAAGGAAGAGAGTATCAGAGGACTAAATAAAAGTAAAATATTTTATTTTTCTTATTCTTAATTGATCTAATAGTCAACTGATCAAAGTAGTAATTGTAAAAATATTTTGTGATGAAGGCATATGGATAAGTATCAATAAAATGAAAGACAACAATGTTAAAAGAGAAGAGAGGAAGGAATTGCGAATACTCTTGTAAGATACTTGTACTACCTGTGAAGTGAGATAGTGTTATTTGAAAAGTAAACTTAGATTAGTTGTAAGTTATATTGCAAACTCTAGGGCAACAACTAAAAAAGGAGAAAAAGAAATGTAATTGATTTGCTAAGAAAGGAGAGAAAATGGAATCATGTAAAATATTCAGTTAAAACCAGAGAAGGGAGAAAAAGAAGATTTTTAAAAGGAACAAACAACAAATGCAATGAAGAGAAAACAGTTAAAAACATGGTATATATTAATTCAACTATATCAATAGTCACTTTAAATGTGAATAATCTATGTACACCAATTAAATGACAGAGATTGTCATGGTAGATAAAAACACAAGACCCAACTATATGTTGTCTGTAAGAAACTCATATTAAATAAAGACACAGATAGGTTACAAATAAAGGATGTGAAAAGACATACCATGATAACACTAATCAAAGGAAAGATGGAATATTATGTTGATTTCAGAAAAAGCAGACTTAAGAACAATGAAATTTACCAGGAATTAAGAGGGCATTACATAATGATAAATCAGTCAATTCTCTAAGGAGATATAACAATACTTAACATGTTTGAATCTAACAACAGAGCATCAAAATATATAAGGCAAAAACTGATAGAACACCAAGGAAATATAGACAAATCCATAATTATGGTTGAAAACTTCAACATCCCTTTTTTAGTAACTGATAGATCTAACAGGCAGAAAATCAGTAAGGATATAGTTGAACTAAATAGCACCATCAATCAACTGCATGTAATTGACATTATACTATACTTTCCTTTCAATTTTGTTATGTAACTAAAACTACTCTAAAAAAAAGTCATAAAAAAATAAAATACATTTTAAAAAATAGGCAAAATATCTGAATACTTTACCAAAGAAGATATATAGATGGCAAATAAGCATATGAAAAGATGTTCAGCATATGTATCATTAGGGAATTGCAAGTTAAAGTAAAATTGAGATACCACACACACCTATTAGAATGACTAAAATCTAACACCTTAACAGCATCAAATGTTGATGAGGATATGGATCAAGGAGAACTCTCATTCATTGTTGGTGGCAGCACAAAAAAGGCACAGTCACTTTGGAAATAGTTTGGCAGTTTGCTATAAAGCTTAACAGTCTTAACACAAGATTCAACAATTTTAATCCTAGGTCCTAGGTTTTTACCCAATTGAGTTGAAAATGTTTTTTCATGCAAAAACCTGCATGTACATGTTTTTAGCAGCTGTATTAATAATCACCAAACCTGTGAGAATGTAAATTGGTGCAGCCAATATGGAAAACAGTGTGGCACTTCCTTAAAAAAACTAAAAGTAAAGCTACCATATGATCCAGCAATCCTACTCCTGGATATATATTCGGAAAAGATGAAAACTCTAATTTCAAAAGATTCATGCACGCCAATGTTCATAGCAGAACTATTTACAAACAGCCAAGACATGGAAACAACCCAAGTGTCCATGCACAGACAGTTGGCTTAAGAAGATGGAATATTACTCAGCCATAAAAAAGAATGAAATATTACCATTTGCAGCAATATGGATGGACCTAGAGAATATTATAGTTAAGCAAGTCAGAGAAAGAAAAACATTATATGATATCACTTATATGTGATATTGACATGACCCAAATAAGCAGAGAGTTGGGTTTTTGTTTTTTTTTTTAAGTAGCACATGTAAATAAAAGAAAATACTAAGTAAAAATTGTTCCTCTTGGCTGTAACAATTTCTCAGACTTGTGTTTTGATAATCTTTGATGATTTTGAGGAGTACTGGTCAGGTATGTTATAGGATGCCCCTCTATTAAAAGTTGTCTGATATTTTCATGATGATTAGGCAGGAGTTATGGGGTTTTTTTTATTTTTTGTTTTTAATTAATTAATTTATTTATTTATGGCTGTGTTGGGTCTTCGTTTCTGTGCGAGGGCTTTCTCTAGTTGTGGCAAGCGGGGGCCACTCTTCATTGCGGTGCGAGGGCCTCTTACTATTGCGGCCTCTCTTGTTGCGGAGCACAGGCTCCAGACACGCAGGCTCAGTAGTTGTGGCTCACGGGCCCAGTTGCTCCGCGGCATGTGGGATCTTCCCAGACCAGGGCTCGAACCCGTGTCCCCTGCATTGGCAGGCAGACTCTCAACCACTGCGCCACCAGGGAAGCCCAAGGGGTTATGGTTTTTGAGGTGAAATATAACAAAGGTAAAGTGCCATATTCATTATATCATATCAAAGGTACATAGTGTTGACATGAATTATGAGTGTTGATGCTGACCCTAATCACCTGGCTGAAGTACTGTTTGTAAAGTTACACCTTCTTCCTCCTTTCCATACTGTACTCTTTGGAAGAAAGTCACTATTGCACAGCCCTTTTGGGTCATGTGAATTTGGATTTATTTTGACTTCTTTTGTTATTGAGTATAGGTGACATGTTTCTGTTTCTTTGCACATCTACTGAGTTTCTACTGGGTACCTGACATTATAAATAATACATAGTAGACACATGGAAGACTGACTTTTAGTCAGGAGGTTAACTTGGCTGAACTCAAACTCCATACTCTGTCCCTCTGCAGTCAGTCAGTAGCTGACTTTTCCTTCAGATCTGTAGTTTCCAGCTTTTTTTTTTTTTTTTTTTCCAACTAGTTCCTCTTTGATCTCCCCTGTGAATATTAGTTTAGTGGTCAGCCAAATTTCAGGGCAATATTGGTTGCATAGGACTCATGCCCTATGCGGCTCTTCTCTTCCCAGCTCTTCTCTGTAGTTTTCTCTTTGCTCTGCAAACCCTGAGCACTGGCCTCTTATGCTTCAGAGCACTAAGGCATTGGCCTTCTGCTGGCCTGAGCTGCTGTGCAGATTGGGGTTGTCCTCAGGCAAGAAGCCCCAGATTCCTCAATCTCACCAGGTGCAATTCCTGTTTTTACAGAGTAGATGTCCTTCCAGTTTCTTCCTGCTTTTGGTTGTTCTCCAGCGTCTCCAAAAGGGTTTTCTTCTTAAATAATTCTGTTCAAATTTTAAAATTTAATCTGTGGGTAGTTTGGTCTATTCAAGCTATTTTACCATTATCAGCTGAACTCTTTTTGGAGGGTCAGCAAAGTTTGACCCAGTTTAAAATGAGAACTCTGCCCTATTTCTTGCTCATTTTATTCCATAAATATTCATTTAGTGCTTATGAAGTGCCATGAACTTTTCTAAGTTCTTTGTGAATGCTGACTCATTCATTGCTTAGAAACAGCCTCTATGGGAACTGCTATTATTACTCCCTTTTGCCAACAGAAAAACTACTGAAGTAAAGAGAGGTTAAGTTACTTGCCGAAGTTCACATAGCCAGCTAATAGGCCAAATGCTGAACCCAGCTCACTATTTAGCCCATTCTTCTTCTACTACCAAAAAGCTAAGGGTTGATGCAGGGATTCTGAATGTCCCTCAAATCACGCCATAATGCTGTTCTTTATAGTCTATGGGAGTAACGAAAAGAGGAGACTATATAAAGATATCCTGATTAATTTTACACATGGCTTTGGTGTATCATGTTCCTTATCTCTCAGCCCTAGTTTACTCATCTATGAAGTGAAGTGGTATTACATTTAACAGTGTACTCCAGAAAGATCAGAAGACAAAAGTCTCATCCACCTGTGTGTTTCCTCTTTGTCTCCCTTAGAGGGTGAAGTGATACCAGAGAGTCATGGTTAAAAGACCTGAAAAAGAAACTCCAGTGTAAAAAGTTTATTTAAACAAATTTTTATTATGTAATACTATTCATTGTAAAAAAAAAAATTGTAGGCTATATGGAAAAGCATAAAGAAGGAGAAAAACATCACTGCTGTAAATATTTTTCATTCCTTTTAGCTGCCTAATTTGTGAACCTCCTTCACCACAGAGGTAGAAATGCTGGTTTCCCTACCTCCCCTCCAGCTGGGGTGTGGTTGCAGGACTGAGGCTCTACCGCAGACTGGGACCTGAAGACACAGAAAAGCATGTGCAGAAATATTTTGGAGACATTATAGAGAGAAAGGGAAGCCCTGTTGCGTAGGGGAGGCTTGGAGCTAGCAAGATTAGAATATGAGTGGGTGTGACTCAATCTGCCCTCACAGGCTTGTGAGGCTTGGACATATCCATCTTCCCAGATGCTGCTCAGATTTGTCTCCTTCTCTCTCCTCCGCATGCCGCTGCTGACTTCATTTCTCACCCGCACTACTGGGCCAGCTTCTTAACCTGGATCTGGTCTCCTTTCTCCAAGTTCCAATGAGTGCCAGACTGATTTTCTGTGGCACAAATTAGATTATGTCACTCTGCTTAAAAATCTCAATGGCTCCCCATTTTCTCTGGAAAAGTATCCCATCTCCAGTGTTGATTTGGAAGATGTTTTCCAGAGCTGACTTCAGTCATCCTGAACCTTTCATTCAGCCTTCTCATCTTGCGCCTTATGCTCTAGTCACTTTTAACTGTTGGCAGTTTCACAAACTAATCATGAATTTTATTTTCGTGCATTTAAATATCTTCCTTATCTTTAGATCCACAATGCCAATTACAATGTGCATATGAAAAGTATTTAATAAATATTCATTGAATAAGTGAATGAACACTACATGTTCACATGTTCTCTGAGACTGAATCAAGAGAAAAAGAGAAAGAAATTGCAAGACTGAAGCATATCCAAGAGGTGATGACATTCAAGGTTATAATAATACTAATAACAATAGTACTATTATTACTGATACAATTAGTAACAATAGCTAGCCTGTATTGAGCACTGACTAGGTATCAGGCACTCTTGCCATAAGATACTTTGTAATATCCCTTTAGTCCTCACCACAATGCTATGAGGTAGCTACTACCATAACCATTAAACAGAAAAGAAAGCTGAGGCAAGGGCAGAGTGTAGTTAAGTAACTTGCTTAAATTTATCTGGCCTGCCAAAGGTGGAGCCAAAATTTGAATACATTCAAACTAACACCAGAACCTGCATGTTATACAACTTTGGAGTATACTGTAGGTGGAGAACTTCAGTGACATAAAAGAAAAGGTCATTGGTTTTGAAAAATTTGAGGAATTGTAATGTCAAGGTGTTAAAAGAAATACTAATCTGGATTTTTGTATTACCTGTTAGTTGTCTACATTCCTCCACTAGAAAGAAAACACCATAGGAGAAAACGAACTTGTCTGTCTTTCACATGGAATACCAAGTCCCTAGAAAGTGTTTAGCATATGTCAGTAGTAGGTGCCCCATAAATATTTATGGAAGGAAATAAGGAAGACAGGAATTACAAAGAATCTGTTGGAATTACAAAAGATCTGTTTTAGGCACTACCGTCATTTTATCAAATATATTTTATCAAATATATTTTAAGTTCCTTAAGTGTATGTAATATTCTTTCCTTTTCCCATCAGTCAGTTTGTGTGTAGTAGGTGTTTAATAAGTAATTATTGATTGATTTTTTTAAAGAGTGTCAGAAAAATTAATGAAAGACAATGAAATATTTGGAAATGGGCAGGTTATCTCTACCTTTCAACATTTTTGGCAACTTTACAACTCAATTAGTTTTAGAAAATTAATGATAATACAAATGATTTTGTCCATAGAAATGCAAATTAGTTGTGTCTGGTGGAATGTAATTGATTATTGATCCATTCCATTTCAGCATTCCTTATCTGATTTTATACATGTGTTCTTTGAATTCTTCTTTGAACAGGTTATAAAAATATACTGGTTCTCACATTAATTGGAATACTCTTCAGCCACAAAAAAAGAATGAAATTTTGCCATTTGCAACAACATGGATGCACTTGGAGGGTATTATGCTAAGTGAAATAAGTCAGACAGAGAAAGACAAGTACTGTATGTTAGCACTTATATGTGGAATGAATATAACAAAACAGAAACAGACTCACAGATAAAGAAAACAAACTAGTGGTTACCAGTGGGGACCGGGAAGAGGGGAGGGGCAAGATAGGGATAGGGAATTACTACATGTAAAATAAATAAGTTACAAGGATATATGGTACAGCCCAGGGAATAGAGCCAATATTTTATAATAACTATAATGGAGTATAACCTTTAAAAATTGTGAATCACTATGTTGTACACCTGAAACTTATGTATATAGCATTGTACATCAAGTATACCTCAATTTTAAAATTTAAAAAAATTGAGTTAAGTAAAATCTTTGATACAGTGTCATTTTATACCTATATGAGAGTCATGATTATACCCCCTTTTAAAAACTGCCCTTTGACAAGATGAAATGCATATATTTTTCATTCAGAGCCATGTTGCTTCTTAAAAATTGGCATTGACAGTATGTGTGGTATCTCTAGATCCAATCATTCAGTTATGAGGATCCACTATGAACAGTTTGTGTTTGGGGTTAAGCATTGTGTTTTCTTCCCAGTTGAGGCACAACCTCTTTTTTAAATTTTCAACTCTTTCACAACTTTTAAAGAAGTGAGAGTTAGGTAGAAATTTTTACTATCTTGCTGGACATATTAGGACTGTCTGTCCACCAGGTGTCACCCTGACATCTTAGGATCCAAAGAAAAGAAGAGTTAGTCTTTCTTTTATAAGTAGTTTATTTTTGGTAGTGGATATATAAACTGTTGACATTTTATGTCTTAATATAGGGGCCGAGGCAGGCAGGATTGGAGACAAAACTCAGGACTTTATGTTTGTCCACGTTCCTGCTTAAGGCACTTTCCCACATAACATTGTGAATTTTTCTCTCTCTTAGAGTTAAGATATTCCTTTTTAAGAAGTACTTTTTAAAGTAAAATACAGTCATTCACAAATAAGCCTAAAATATATGGTCATATTCTGGATCATGTAAGAGTCCTCATAATTCTAGAGTAGCATCCCTTCAGACATCCATGGTGACAGTCATTGATTGAGACAAAGACTCTCTCCTTGATCAAATTTTAGTCACACTCCTCTAGTCTGACTAGAGGAGTAAACTAGGCCTTGTCCTTGGGGCTTATCTTTGGCCTACTTAGTCCAGCTATAGCAAGAATTCTGCTAACTCAGTTTAGCAAGAATTCCCCACCCTTGATATCTGATCACCCTAACTTGCCTTCAGCAAGAACCCTGTTAAGTTGGTTTTTGCAAGAGTTCCCCTACACTTAATGTCTCTTGGTTAATTTTCCACCCACTGACCCCCTCACTCTGCTCCTTGGCTATAAATTTCCAGTTGTCTCTGGTATATTTGGAGTTAAGCCCAGTTTCTCTCCCCTATTGTGATAGTCTTGACAGCTCTTACAATAGTCCTGAATGAAGTCTTCCTTACCATTCTAACAAGTGTCAGAATAAGACTTTAACACTTTTTTGTTTAACAATTATAGACAGAATTTCACAATCAAATCCCAATACTGGGCCATCTCACAAATAAAACAATAGTTACTTTGCATTTATTAGACTCTGTTCTTATTGACAATATTTACCATTGCCAAAAATTAACCTTTCATTATGCTCCAATTTCTTCTTCTCTTATGGATTCATCTGTTGTAAGCTTTAACAGGTATGTGTGTGTGGATTTTTGTGTATCCTGTATAATGAGAAACAGGATTGGCTTCCTCAACAGAGGTTTTCACCACCTTCCAAAATTTGTACTTTGATATTTAATTTTTTTACATGAATTTTGTGGCTTTTCAAGGCAAATGATACCAAAGATAACAAGTAATTCATTTGTTTATTACAGGTCATTCATTAAGAAAAAAGGAGGTAAATATGGATAGAGAAACACAATTTCTATAGCATCTGCTGTATCAGGTAATTCAGATATGTGATTTAGATGTTGGTTAAATTCTCTTGAGTTTTTTGAGATTTGCTTAAGATTGATAGAAAACCCAATCCAACAAAGATTAAGAAAGTTTACGTAATTTGCTTAGAACACAGTGATGGAGCAGGAACTTCAAGTTTGTCTGCCTCCAAAACCAGAGCTATATATATTCATTTTTCTTTCTGAAATATTTGCCAGCTACATGCGGTGGGCAGGGAACTAAAGTAAAATGACTTGGATTTATTGTGATTTAGCAAAATATCTGAAATGGTGAAAATTTATAAACCTTTATATCAGAGGGAAAACTTGTATTGTTTAGAGCAATGATTCTTATACTGATATCCATTAATTGAGGTTATTATTCTTACCATATACTATGTAACTTAATTACATATAAAATGATTTAACATTCAAACATGTGCAAAGTAACTGTGGAGTCCCTAATTCTCTAATAGAATTGATTACCTCTCTCTTTCAATTACTATACCAGAGTGGGCCACTAGGTGTCAATCTGACACAGAAATTATCTAAAAAGACCCTTAGAAAATAAGTGAGCTAACTTTGTAGAAAGATGGTCTATTTTGCCTTCTCCAGTACGGTATGTGAATTTTGTATCCACTCAGCCCTTTGCTATCCATCTGCCTGGGAAAATATTACAATTATTTTACTACCAAGAGAAATGTAATAAATGTCTTTTGATATTTAAAGTAGGGTTATTTCTGACAGATTTATTTTAAAAAGATAAATTTTTTTAGAATAACAATAAAAAAACAACATCCTTAGGAGTAAACCTAACAAAAATATGCAAAATGCATATGAGGGAAACTTTACAACAGTCTTGAAAGACACAGCAATACACATTAGCACATTAAAAGACATCCCTTCTTTTTGGATAGGAGGTATCAGTGACATGTAGATGTCAGCACATACTTTTAATGCTATCCCAATTGGAATACTGCAAGTATTTCTGGAGCAAGACAAATTAATTCTGAGGTTCATATGAAAAACTAAACTTACAAGAATAACTATGAAAGTCCTGTTTTTTTTTAAAGGAAAGAACAATGATGGGGCCTAACCCTACCAGATATTAAAACATACTATAAAGCCTTTATGATTAAAACATCATGGTACTGTGAATAGTACATAGACTAATGGAGAGAATATCAAATATCAAATCTAGAAAAAGACCAAAATATGTACAGAAGTATATTATATATGTGACCACTCAAACCTCTGAGGGAAAAGATGGGCTTTTAAATAAATGACATTGTGACAACTTGATGGTTATTGGATTACACCTTATCTCATGCACAAGTATAAACTCCAATGGATCAAAAGTTATCAATGAAAAAGTATCATATAATTAGAAGAAAACTTGGGTGATTCCCTTTAAACTTTTAAATAACTTTTAACTATGAATTCTTCCCTATGATTAAACATTCAGATGAAATAAAACATAGATATGTATGATTCCAAAATATGTTTTGCATGTCAAAAAGAAATCATAGACAAAGTTAAGTGGCAAACGACACACTGGGACAAAATATTTGCCAAATATATTACAGATAAAGGAATAATTATATGTATTTTTATTTCACTTATTTTTTTTAAATTAATTAATTAATTTTTTTATTTATTTTGGCTGCGTTGGGTCTTCGTTGCTGTGCATGGGCTTTCTCTAGTTGTGGCGAGCGGGGGCTACACTTCATCGCGTTGTGTGGGCTTCTCATTGCAGTGGCTTCTCTTGTTGCGGCGCACGGGCTCTAGGTGCGCAGGCTCCAGTAGTTGTGGCACATAGGCTCAGTAGTTGTGGCTCCTAGGCTCTAGAGCGCAGGCTCAGTAGTTGTGGTGCACGGGCTTAGTTGCTCCGCGGCATGTGGGATCTTCCCAGACCAGGGCTCGAACCCATGTCCCCTGCATTGGCAGGAGGATTCTTAACCACTGCACCACCAGGGAAGCCCAAGCCTCTTATTTTTAATTTCTGTTTGTCCTTAACAGGGTCTATAGTCTGGTTACTTCATGCAGATGTTTATGGTAATTGAGTGGGGGGTTGAAGAGAGAGGGAGCACCACTACTCCCATCTCACAGCCCTGCCTTTTTTCCCCCTCAGTTTGCCTTTTTCTCAAGTTTCTGAATGTTCAACTTGGCACTTTTTGGCCAAGCCGTAACCTGAAGTGACGACCCCTCTGCAAGTGAAGAAGATTCTCTTCTTCAGGATCCTGGCATGCTGAGAGATCTGGAAACAGCTTTCTCAACGTCCTCCTCCTGGGTCTCAGGTTTACAAGCCCTAAATTAACCTCTGGTTAATAAATACCAGGTTAATAAAGGGATAGAATGCCCCTTTCATCATTACCCAAATTAGTTTTCTTTTTATTCTCCCTTTACAAAGTTATTCTGTTATAGGTTTTATTTACAACTCTTTTGCTATACAGAGCTCATTTCAGGTATGGGCCAACAGGAGGTATGGGTCAGATAGTCACATTAGTGAAGATGTCTGGAAAGGCTTTCTTCGCTTGCCTCCTGTGATGCCGTACTCTCCTGGTTTTCCTCCTTCTTCACTGGCTACCACTGCTTGGTCTCCTTACAGGCTCTTCCTCCTCTGCCTGACTCCTACATGAAGGAGAGCATCTTGATGGAGTTAAAAGTTCTCTCTTTATTCACTATCACTCCACAGATGGTTTCTTCTAGTTCCATGGATTTAATGCCATCTGATATTGGTGAATCTAAATTTATATCCTCAGCTCTGATCTCTAGCAGTTCCACATTTTATATCCAATAACTTCCTTGAAAGCTCAGCTAAACAACTGATGAGCAACTCACACTTAATATGTAGAAATAGAATTCTTGATGTCGCCCAGTTCTACCCTCTTTCCAGGCTTCTTAATTCAACAAGACCATTGTGCATTCAATTGTCCAATCAAAACACAAAAGAAAATAAAAACCTAGGACTCATTCCACTGACATGTTTCACATCAAACCCATTAGCAATTTCTGTTGATTTTACTTCTAAAATATATTTTATATCCAGTTCCTCTCTCAATTCTTATAGTCACCACCCTGGTCCATATCACCATCCTTTCTCAGGAAAGGATGAGATACTGCCTTTCAACCAGTCCCTTTGCTTTCACTCTTTAACCTCTTCCCCCGTATATCAACCACCATAATCTTTTAAGAATGTGAATCTTATTACTTTGATAATCTCATGATAAACCTTTATGAATTTTCCATTGCACTTAGAACTAAATTAAAAATCTTTAATGGAATGGTCTTCATACTTTTTGTTCAAATGTCCTTAGATATTTTTAAATGGACAACTGAGAGTAAATTTTGCAGAAAAATTCCTTTCATTTTAAAATATCAGTATTTTAAAATAAAAAGATTACCTAATTCTACTGAATATATTCAACTAATTATTAAATGTAACAAGCAAAATTATTTTTTAAAATCATCTCTTAGTGAGATGCATAGTACATTTTTCTCCAATTAGATCATGTTTCTGTAGATTAACATTTTTTATAGCTAGAATAAGACAAGGGTCAATGTTCAGCATTAGTTCCATACCTAATGTGCACATTAGGATTTTTTTTTTTTGCATAGCCAAATTTCAACAGGTTGTTCATATATGCCTTAATAAGTGTGATGGTGAGAAGAAACCTTAAGAATTATCATGTATGGTTACATTTGTAACTTCATTTCATGATTAAAAGTATTAATTTATCATTATGCATTTGAAGGAACAAGCATATTCTATCAACATCTGAGAGGGAGGAATCCATCCTAATTGACCAAAGTTGATTTTCTACAGTTCAGAACATGTAATTTGGGAGCATTTTATTCTACACCCATAATTAAGTGGATACTAAGAATGCAATTTAATCAACTTTGTAGAAATTAACAGCAAAAAAAGAGAAATTATTAGTCATTAAGTACAGTATGTACTTACAAAGGGTATACTATTTATAGGAGAATCTATAATATAGTCCTGTTAATTTAAATCTAATAGATGAATCATGAAAATATATAAAATAGTGGATAAGTGGCTGGGTAACAATTAGCAGGAGGCTTTTCTTCAAGTAAAATAATAAGTATGGCTTTACCATACTCAGTGATCTTTCAGCAACTGTTCATGAGATGTGTCTTTTCCAACTCTGAATAAATATTTAAGAATTTTTAAAACTTCTGTCTTGTTTCCAATATATGTATGTTTTTCTTTATGAAGTAATGTTGATAAGAAGTAAACTTAAAACTTTGATCTTCTCCTTAAGATCATGAAAGCGTGCTATGGAGACACAGACTACCTCATGGCAGTACCTGTGCATAATATCACTTTGGCTGTATTACCAGAACTTACCCAAAATATGGCCCTCCTTAGATCCTTATCCAAACTGGGTATTCTGTAAAATGGAACTTACAGTCACTGATTCTTTGAGTATACCTCATATACAGATTTCAATGTACTCCTTTCTCTACAGATTTCTTTTTAAAAGGGCTTCTAGTTATTTTCAGTTGATACCATGACATCTTGTTTAATTTTTCTTACTTAAAACTCAGTATCTGTTGCAGAAAAATTTAACAATTAAAAATCTGTACTTTTTAAATGATGTATTTTTTCCCAGAAAAATTTAAATAGAATTGGATAGTGACTTTGAAAAGCTAAAATTGTTTCAACAGTTGTTTTTTTTTAAATCACATACCATGCCATTGTAGTTTTCTTTTTCTAGTTTAATTCTTTTGAAAATCATGATTCGGATTGCACATGCAGTCGCAGCAGGCTCTCTTTCCAAGATATGGGTCAATCCCCCAGGGCATATGCAGTTGCCTGTTCTCAGTAAACAGTCTCAGCAAGAAATGGGCAATGGAATTTTATTCATGCAAGGCAGAAATCAATAAAACAGGTTATAATTTTAGGATATACTTTGTATATCACCTTGAATTTGGTATATTGATCCTTTAATACTATTGTATTTTTCTATACAACAAACAAGAAATGTGGAGAATCTTAAGTTTTTTTTCATAGTAAGAGTAAAGCATGCTTGTCATATAAAAACTGAGGAACTGGACAGAATAAAATGCCATATATTTGGCAGAATGTGTATGGTTTAGAGCACAGATTTAGGGTCTACTTGACTAGCTTCAAATCTCAACTGTGCCACCAACTAACTGTATGACCTTGGGAATGTGACTTTACTTGTCTGTGCTTCTGTTTCTTCAATTGTAAAATGGAGATGATGTTAATAGTGACTATACCATAGGGTTGCTGTGAGATGAAATGAGTCACCCAGATAAACCATCTGGCTCCAGGAAGTATTCAGTAATAATTAGCTAACCTCATCCAAGGCAACCATTGTTGATGATTTGCTATTATGATTCTATTGCGTGTATTTTTAACATTTGTTATGATTATAATATGTGAATGTGTATATATCCTGCTTTTCTTTTAAAATTAATATTAATATTTTTATGACTACAAAATTGTTATATAATCTTATAGTAAAAAAATGCAGATAACATGTTGGCTCAAAATGATGTTCTGATCGTGGAAGCCATTTAAAATGCTTTTCCTGGAGTGTCTTAGTACACTGGTATAAACAGCAGAGGGTGGCCCTCCTCATCTGTGAGAATGCACAATGTAACTCTGCAAATTGGATGTTTGTCCCAAGGGAAATTACACCTCCCTCCACATAATGTGTCTTCAGAGGGGTCCTTATGCCGGCTGCCTCAGTGATAGATATGTGACTTGCAGTCAGTGTCTCTAAGGGAAGCAGTCCTATTTACCACCCACCACCAGTTGCTCTCTCGTTTCACCCAGGATAGTATTCTCAAAGACTCTTGGAGCAGGAAAGAAGCTCTAACATTTTGTGGAACAGAAATATCAGGAGGCTACTATTTTGGTCATTGCTGTAACAAAATACTACAGGCTGGGTGGCTTAAGCAACAGACATTTATTTCTTACAGTTTTGGTGGCTGGGAAATCCAAGATCAAGGTGCTGGCCAATTCAGTTTCTGGTGAGAGCTCTCTTCCTGGCTGGAAAATGGCCACCTTGCTGTGTCCTCACAAGGTAAAAAGAAGAGGGAGAATGGAGAGAAGGGGAGAGGGAGGAGGGTAAGGGCTGAGGGTGAGGAGCAGAGGAGAGAGGGAGAGAGGGATAGGGAGAGCGAGGGAAAGAGAAGGGGAGAGGGGGGAGAAGGGGAGAGGGAGAGGGGAAGGGAGTGAGATAGAGAAAGAGAGATCTTTCTCTTCTTATAAGGCCACATTCCTATTGGATTAGGGCTCCACCTTTATGATCTCATTTAACCTTCATTATCTCCTAAAGACCATATCTCCAGATATAATTAAATTGAGGTTAAGACATCAACATATGAAGGGCTTCAACATACCACATGCTATTGGGTATCCTGGGTGTGTTGTAGGCATTGTGGGTACACAGGCAACCTAAATAGTCCCTGCTTTCATAGATTTTAAAGCCAGTATGGGGCTCAGACAATAAACAAACAGAATAACATGGTGTCATTAGTAACCCTTACTGAGGAGAAATAATAAGGGTAGGAGGAGAGAGAGCAATTTAGATGAATATATGTGCCATTTAGGATAGAGTGGTTAAGGAAGTTTTCTTGGACAAGGTGGGTATTTGAATAGGGACTTGAATAACTGAGGGGAGGGAGTTGTGTACCTATTTAGGGAAAGGGCATTCCAGGCAGGGGGTAGAGTGAGTGCAGAGTTCTTGAAGTGGCAGCATGCTTGAAGTATTTGTGGAACAGCAAGCAGACCAAAGTGGATGAGTGGAATAAACTAAGGAAAGAATGGTGGGAAATGTAATTGAAGAGAGAGCCAGACTTCAGATCATACAAGGCTGTAGGGCATGATATCTTTGAGTTTCCTTTTGTAACAGGGAAGAGCCAAATCTGACTGCATGTTGGATCTATTTATTTATTTATTTTTTTTTTTTTTTAGGAAAATGCATTTTAAAAATATTTATTTATTTATTTTTGGCTGTGTTTGGTCTTCGTTTCTGTGCGAGGGCTTTCTCTAGTTGTGGCAAGCGGGGGCCACTCTTCATCGCGGTGCGTGGGCCTCTCACTGTCGCGGCCTCTCTTGTTGCGGAGCACAGGCTCCAGACGCCCAGGCTCAGTAGTTGTGGCTCACGGGCCCAGTTGCTCCGCGGCGTGTGGGATCTTCCTAGACCAGGGCTCGAACCCGTGTCCCCTGCATTGGCAGGCAGACTCTCAACCACTGCGCCACCAGGGAAACCCCGGATCTATTTCTTTTACTTTGCTTCCCGTTGCTTTTGTTCACCAAAAGGATACTGTCTATACACAATGGCCTGCCTCAGGGAACCCTGCCCCTCTGCCTGAAATGTTAAACCAAAGTGCCTTTGTTCAGGGAAACATCCTGACCCTGTCCACCTGTGCCTGGCTGCAAGAAGGAAGAAATGAACACATCCCCTCCTCGAGGCTGGCCATCCCAGGGAACATTTGCAAATCTTATGGCCATTTTACTTTACTTCCTCACCTCCTCCCCCTCTCTGTTCTATAGTAGAAACTGGCATCCAAACCCTGATAAGATGGATTTTTTGGAAACACTAGTCTGCCATCTTCTCGGTCCGCTGGCTTTCTGAATAAGGTCATATTCCTTGCCTCAGCCCCTCGTCTCCGATTTATTGGCCTATCGTGCGGTGAGCAGAACAAGCTTGGACTTGGTAACAAATCTGGCTTAGCCAGCAAGGAGCCTTGCTGCTCGTGGCTAGCTGGCCCCTCTCAGGGAACATTGCAGCAAGGCCTTAGCAGCTGCCAGGACCACTTGTCCTGAGGATCTTCCCTTCAAAATTCCCTGAAGCGGCACCAGCTACCCCAGTGCTTGGCAGTTGAAGCAAGGAACCGACCAACTTCTGCGAGTCGATGGACTCGATTTTGTAGGGTAAGTCTACCCTATTTGGGAACAGGTTCGTTGGTTTTGGCCTTGGTTTTGTGTATCCTTTTGTGTTGCGAGTCAACAGACTTTGTAGGGTAAGTCGGCGTGCATACTGGGAACATATTCCCCTCTCAATTTGGGCTTTTCCTTTACAGGATAAGCCAATTTGTTTGACTGGAGTGCCCTGTTGGAGGGGGAATTGTTGTTGGACTCTACCTGATTTGGAACCGGTTCGTTGGCAGCTAGTTCATTGATTTTGTAGGGTAAGTCTACCTGATTCGGGAACCAGTTTGTTGGTTTTGGTCTTGGTCTTGTTTTGGTTTTGTGTGCATCGATGCTAGAATTTGTTTGGGCATTTTGTGTTGGAATTTGTTTGCTCCTTTTTGTGTTTTGGTGTTATCAAACTTACGAAAATGGGAAATACTCCATCTATCCCGAAGGAGAGCCCTTTGGGGCGTATATTAGATAAATGGGCAAAACATAGCCGTGAGCCTTTGACTAAGACAGACATGATATACTATTTTAATAGGGTGTGGACCCAATACATAGGATCAGAAGAGCGATAGCCCCTGAATGGCTCGCTCAATTATTATAGGATCTTGCAGTTAGAAGTGTTTTGCAAAAGAGCAGGCTGCACAAGGAGTTGTTCCAACTGCCCCCCTCCCCATGCCGCCATCATATTCACCGCCCCCTGTTTCCCCTACCCATGGGGATCAAATAGAAGTTTCTATGTTTACCCCCAGAGCACAGGAGCCTGGTTTACTATCACCATCTAAGACCCAACAGGGTACCAAATTTGGACCGGGAGCCACTTCTGCAGCAGGGCAATTTCCCTTGTGCCAACATCCTGTAAGAGGCCAGGGGACTCCCTTAGACTTGAGGCGTCTGATTCTAATTTCCCCACAGGAGCCCTGGGCAACTTTGACAGGGGGGAAGAAGTTGATTGACTTTCTAATGGATACCACTCCCGAAACCTTCCCTACTTATCTTAAGAGGCTTGTAAATATTAAAAAAAAGGGGAAACAAAATCATCCTAGGAAAAACTCGCCTGTATCTTTGAGGTGAGATGGTCTTCCCAGGAACCCTCATCTCTGCCATCTTTTTAAAATGCAAACTTTGAAAAGAGGGTAAAATAGTTTAGAAATTGACTTGTCAAGGATAAATAAAAAAAGGAACCTAAATAGACATTTCTCCAAAGAAGATATACAGATGGCCTACAGACACATGAAAGAATGCTCAACATCATTAATCATTAGAGAAATGCAAATCAAAACTACAATGAGACATCATCTGACACCGGTCAGAATGGCCATCATCAAAAGATCTAGAAACAATAAATGCTGGAGAGGGTGTGGAGGAAAGGGAACACTCTTGCACTGTTGGTGGGAATGTAAATTGATACAGCCACTATGGAGAACAGTATGGAGGTTCCTTAAAAAACTACAAATAGAACTACCATACGACCCAGCAATCCCACTACTGGGCATATACCCTGAGAAAACCATAGGTCAAAAAGAGTCATGTACCAAAATGTTCATTGCAGCTCTATTTACAATAGCCAGGACATGGAAGCAACCTAAATGTCCATCGACAGATGAATGGATAAAGAAGATGTGGCACATATATACAATGGAATATTACTCAGCCATAAAAAGAAATGAAATGGAGGTATTTGTAATGAGGTGGATGGAGTTAGAGTCTGTCATACAGAGTGAAGTAAGTCAGAAAGAGAAAAACAAATACAGTATGCTAACACATATATACGGAATCTAAGGAAAAAAAAAAAAAAAGGCCATGAAGAACCTAGTGGCAAGACGGGAATAAAGACACAAACCTACTAGAGAATGGACTTGAGGATATGGGGAGGGGGTGGGGTGAGATGTGACAGGGTAAGAGAGTGTCATGGACATATATACACTACCAAATGTAAAATAGATAACTAGTGGGAAGCAGCCGCATAGCACAGGGAGATCAGCTTGGTGCTTTGTGACCACCTAGAGGGGTGGGATGGGGAGGGTGGGAGGGAGGGAGATTCAAGAGGGAAGAGAAATGGGAACATATTGTATATGTATAACTGATTCACTTTGTTATAAAGCAGAAGCTAACACACCATTGTAAGGCAATTATACTTCAATAAAGATGTTAAAAAAAAAAAAAAGAAGTGTCTTTTCTGTAAAAAATTCAGTCATCTAGACACGTGAGCTTGATTTGTTCCATCTGCCAGAAACCTAATTTTAATCTCACCTCTTTTTGTAAACTGATGGGTTTTACATTGCTGTACCTGACTTAGGGCTGAAATTTTGAAGTGAGAACTATGATGTCCCTCTGTTTGTTTGTGTCCTTGTATGTGTCTTTGTCTTTGGATAACATTGCTGAGATTAATTTGTGGATGAGCTCTGTTTAATTGGCCTAAAGAAAAGTAAGCGCTTACAAACCAAGCCATTCTAAATACAAGAGAAATTGAGCTAAATGAGTTCCTGGTTCACGTGAACTGGGAAATATTCAGTATTAAATTAATACCTGATATTAATGTTTGTTTGTTGATCTAATTAACATAGACATGTCTTTAAAATCATCAACATTAAGTATAATACTTCTATTGTGCCTAGGTTTAATATAAGCTAAATAAAATCTTGTTATATCTGTTGCAAATTTGTCAGCAAGGAAAGTAACTTGATGTGAAGAAACTTTTAAGGAAAGAAAATGCAAATGAGATAAGAGCTTTAGGTAAATTTTAAAGATAATTATATTTTAGGAATGTCTATCTAAAATTAGTCTGTCCAGATAATCGACAACTTGAAAGTTAGACTTGTGTTAAATAGGTTAAGTGATGGAAGGTTCTTTGGAAAGTGGACCCTGAGAAAAGAGTTTTGTACGTGGTCAGGATTGACTAAGTTTAAAATAAGTTTAATTGAGTAAATGAACTTTAAAAGTAAGCTGGTACAAACTTGAAATTGGCTTTTCTCTCTGTTAGGAAGACAAGGTTTCTTAAGATGTTGAACTGCCTTTGATAACAGATTTTAAGTTTCTTTACCTTTTAAGTGATCTGTTCTGTATTTGACTTTGAAATCTTTTATTGTTACTTTGGCTAAGTGAATAGCTATTGTTTCACAGTGACCTGTTATCCTATCTAAGTTTTTTAAACCCTTTTGATATTTGTTTTTTGACAAAACTTCCCAAATCAAATTATAATGAAGTTCCTTTGACCTCTAGCTAACTTTGGGATGCTTCAAAGGGGCCCTAAAACACTCTAAAGTAAGATAGTAATTAACTAATTAGGTTCACTTGGTATGTTGAATTACACGGGAAGTGTCGTCAAATACATAATTAATCTTCTTAGGTTATATTGTATGGCAAATGATACAGGTATTCTAGAGAGTATATAGAGTTCCTAAAAATTTGGTATGTCCTGGTAAAATGTTACCAGTCATAATTCTAGTTATTATCTGAAAGTGTTGTATGTCATAGCAGTAACCAAGTTACTTTGTTAATTGCATTGTAATCAGATTTAAACGTGCCTTCTTAAGTCTTTTGTCATTATAGACAGTTATGGTTTCACTCTGATGCCTTTGCAAAAATGCTTCCTCTTCAAGAAGATTTATAGAAAGGACCTTTGGATAAATACAAGTTTCTGGCTTTTAGAAACTTAATAATGCTGAAGTGGGTAAGAAATTGAAAAATTCTAATGGGAAAACTGATGGCTTCATAAAGCTATTAACAAAAAGGATTAGTTACATAGGACTAAGTGAACTGGTGAATATGGTTATAATTTTTATGGTTTCTATCTGAAAAATTACTGGTTTAAATCTGTGTTTTCCAGGTGTAAGGAAAACCTTCCCCTTAAACTAATTCTGACTTACAGTAATTTGGTAAATTATACCTTTGTAAGCAGAATTGAAACATTTATTTTTTTCTCTCTTCCTAGTTGATCCTGCCAGTAGCATATGCTTGTCTGGAAGATTAGGCCATGCATGTCTAAGTATGCACCACCAGTACAGTAAAACTGCGGATGGCTCATTAAATCAGACCGATCAGTTAAATCGGTCGCTTGTTATTGCAACTGGATTATAACTAGTTATACTAATCGTTGTTTTAATTTGTTCTTTGTTTCCAAATTGTTTGTGCTTTGTGTCTCCCTGCTGTATTATGTCTTTGTCAATGTTACTAGCTACATTACATATATCCCGTCTATTTTATAAGATGTTGTCTCTTATAGTACCTAATGTGTAACCAGGCCTCCAACAAAACTTCTACGGCTAAACATCTTCAGGAAATAGATCACATTTATAACATAAAATAATTGTAATAGTGTGATTCTAGGTATGGGAAGAAGCAACAAGGGAAAATGTCTCCTGGATCATAATTAGATAGAGGATCCAGAGAATCTTTAATTATCAGTAGGGCCTAATCCAAAAACTAGCACCTAGAGTGGCATATCAAGAATTTTCGTCTGATCTGGGATAAGCCTCCCAGCACCGTGGGACAAAAGTTGATCATGAAATGTCTCCCAAATATTGGTCAAATTCCTGACCAAGAGGAGAGGATCTGAGAAATGGAATATTTCCTGCCACGTCAGTCATTAACGATTGCAGCCCTCCAGCGTGAGCCGGTGAGCCCTGAGGAAACTCAGGATATGAAAATACAGGATACAGGCCCCAGATAGCTGAGGTGCATATCAAGGGAATGATTTCAGTGAGCCCAGACTCTTGCATCTTCCCATACATAGAAAAGCACTAAATTCCTTAACTTGAGATGCTGTCTCCCGGGCTTGAAGCCCTCAAAGTTCCCACCAAATAAATCATAACTCTCAACTTTTAGGTTGTGAATATTTTTTTAAGTCTAGAGGTGTAAAGGAGACACTTTCCAGAGAGGAACAAAAGATACAACATTTGGAACACTGGTACCAATGACGGACACTCCCAGAAAGATCCATCTGACAAAGCAATTAGAACAGTCATCACCCCTTTTTCCAGAAGATTGTGGAACGGACATTGACAGTGGGGAATTGTAACAGGGAAGAGCCAGATCTGACTACACGTTGTATCTGTTTCTTTTACTTTGCTTCCCATTGCTTTTGTTCACCAAAAGGGTACTGTCTATACACAATGGCCTGCCTCAGGAAGCCCTGCCCTTCTGCCTGAATGTTAAACCAAAGTGCCTTTGTTCAGGGAAACATCCTGACCCTGTCCACCTGTGCCTGGCTGCAAGAAGGAAGAAATGAACACATCCCCTCCTCGAGGCTGGCCATTCCTGCAAACATTTGCACATCTTATGGCCTTTTTACTTTACTTCCTCCCTTCCTCCCCCTCTCTGTTCTAGAAAGAAGCTGGCATCCAGACCCCCATAAGATGGTTTTTTTTTTTTGAGACATTAGTCTGACATCTTCAGGGTCTGCCGTCTTTCTGAATAAAGTCATATTCCTTGCCTCAGCACCTCGTCTCCGATTTATTGGCCTGTCCTGTGGGCGAGCAGAGCAAGCTTGGACTTGGTAACCCTTTCAAGTAGGTAGGAAGAAGCCCTTTGAGGGAGCTTGGTGGCTCTGTTGAGAGTAGCAGGTAGCAGGCAGGTGTGGAGACAGGAGGCACTGTTGGCTCTAGCAGTCACCCATCCAGTCCGGAAGACTCCTCTCTGCCTCACTGTTACGTATCACCCACATTTCTGCTTCCTGACCTTTGCTCTGATCTCTTCCTTGACATTGTACCACTCCCCTCTCTACTTATTTAATCTTTTGTGATCCAGCTCCTGTCATTGACCGATTTCATTCCAGCCTATTTTATACCTGGAAAAACATGGCAGGTGACCTCTCTTCACATCTTTCAAATAATTTAACATTCCTGGATTCTGCCAACTCAATAAGTTATTCTGAGAATAATCTCCTAAATGTGTATGATTCTACCTTACTAAAGTAACACTTTTCTTACCTGGAGATTCTGACTCCATAGCCTCATGTAAATGGAATGCAGAGAGAATTCAGAAAACAACAACAACAACAAAAAACGCCTCTAGGCTGCCAGAAAAGGAGCTGCAATTCATGCCCTAAAGTCCACATGTTTTCCTCTTACAGCCTCATCTCCACAAATGACCATTAGAAGAGCTACATGATAAACGTCCATATGTCACTGAATCAAACTTGGGTCCCCTTGCCCATGCGCAGTAAAGCCTATCTACTGACGCTGGATTGTGGTTAAGGAAAGTGCAGCGTTCATTGTAAGGCACCAGACAAGGATTCTGAGTGGCTACTGCTCAACAGACCTGAAATTCCCTATGGTTTTCAGGGAAAAGTTTTTAAAGACAGGGTGAGGGAGACTGTTACGGTTATGTGATCAGCTCATGCACACTCTTCTGATTGGTTGGTGGTGAGGTAATCGGGTGTCAACATCATCAATCTTCTGGTTCCAACCGGTCCGGGTCTACGTGCTTATGGTCAGCATACAGTTAACTTCTTCCATCTGGTGGGGTTTTAGTATCTGCAAAACAGCTCAAAGGATATGACTCAGAATATTATCTGAAGCCCTTGAGGAGGAACTCAAAGTCCTTGACTTTGTTTAATGGCTAAACTATTATTATTTTGTCTTGCTTGACTGTTTTCCTTTGTTGCTGCATTTTCTCCCTTGCCTGATTAAATTTATTCTTTGGAACTCAGGGAAGGCTTAGGAGGCTAAAGTTTCTCTGCAAACAAGAGGCAGGTGGAGGCCATGGGGAGCTGTGGCGGGGGTGGTCTGTCCCAGGAAGGCTCCTTAGGGTCTTCCTCAGTCACACATGGTGCTCTGTGGCAGGGAGTTTCCCTTCTTTCTTGTTTCTGGGGATCTCAGTTATTTTACCTCTGAGCTTGAAGAATTTGTCTTTCTCCAGTTGATAGGATGGACCACTCAGCTCACTCAGTTTGGTGTGGGGTGAAGTCAGTCCCACAATGTGAAAACCACCTTATCAGTAGGAAATATTGAGGACATCTGAAGGAACAGACTGGGACGTTCTGACGGGAAGCAGCAAGCGTATCTGACATTTTTTAAAGTTTAGGAGAGGTCCTGGAATGGCTATAGTTGACAAATTAGAAGGCATTTAAAACTCTTAAGGTTTCTGTTATTCTCCTCCACTTCTGTTTCTTTCCACGGCTACTTTTATCTTTGTCCCTTTTCTATTTCCCTGCCTGGGCAAGGGAGGGCATGCTTTGTGTATCATCCTATTTAATTCATCTATTCTTTAAGAACTAGAGATGAATTTCCGGAAATAATGAAAAAATAGAGGAAGATGCTTAGAAGTGTCTTACAAATGCCTGCTAAAGTATTACTCTTTATATTGGTGACTGCATAACATTTATTTCAGTTTAGCGTCTATTTTTTACGTTGCAGCCTTGACACCTGAATTAATCAAGATTAATGAGCTGGCCCTGCAAATAATGAGCAGCTTCTGAGGACTGGAGTAGGGTCTCAATGAATACCAGCTGAATTCAATTTCAATGATAATCTGTCCCATTAAATGAATTGCACGAGTCCTGAGAAAGGCAACTTATATATCTGGCTCATGACTACAATAGCTGTGAGGGGATAGGAAGGTCCTTCGTCGACTCCTTAAAGACGGTAAAATGGACTTACACTCAGATTTCAACAGGTCTCTGGACTCCGACAGATCTAGCGGGAAACCTGCTGCTACCACTTATCAGCTGCGAGAGGCATAATTTCTGTAAGTCGCAATTTTCTTATTTATAAAATGGTAGTAATGACTGACACTATCTTAGTCTTTGACAGGAGAGGCCGGTGCCCTGGACACAGCTCCTGGCCCTTTCTGACTATGCTGCTTGGCAAGATGTGAAGAGTTAGCAGGGCCAAGGGGATGTGCCCATCTAGAGCCTGCCGCACTCCGGCTCCACCCCAAAGACTAGCTCCAAACACGTAGGACCCCAGAATTTCATGTGCATAGGACTGTGAGCCTGCTTTCGGAGCCTGCCTGCGGTGGCCATGGGGGCTCTGCTTGAGGGATGGGAGGGGTGTAAACAGAGCTTGTGTGTTCCTGGCCACAGATGTGCATTTCAGGCATCTTGCACAGTGCAGGTGGAGCCTGAGGTAAGAAGAGAAGAGGGGTGAACCTGGAATGGGTACTCTGGGGATCCGTAGGTATCCTGGGGCAGCCACACTCCTGTGTGAAACTCCAAGGAATGAGAGAACTTGAAATTTGAAGCCGGAATTCCAGGTGGTTATGACGTACATTTTTCAAGGTTGGGGGGATGGAATATATTTTATTTAGCAGATGGTTTGCTTGATTTACTGTTATTTTTTAAAGATTATTTGTAATGTGAGATGATTGCACTTTCACATGCAGTTGTAAGAAGTAATGTAAAAGGATCTCTTGTACATTTTGCCTAGTTTCTCCCAATGGTAACATTTTGCAAAACTGTAGCATAATATCGCTACCAAGATATTGATGTATATACAATCCAAAGACCATACTCTGATTTCCCCAGTTTTACTTGCAATCATTGCTATGTAATATGTGTGAATTAAGTTCTGTACCTTTTTTTTTTTTTTTTGGCTGTGTTGGGTCCTTGTTGCTGCACGCGGGCTTTCTCTAGTTGCGGCGAGTGGGAGCTACTCTTCGTTGCGGTGGCTTCTCTTATTGTGGAGCATGGGCTCTAGGCGGGTGGGCTTCAGTAGTTGTGGCTTGCAGGGTCGGTAGTTGTGGCTTGCGGGCTGTAGAGCGCAGGCTCAGTGGTTGTGGCACACGGGTTAGTTGCTCCGCCGCATGTGGGATCTTCCTGGACCAGGGCTCGAACCCATGTTCCCTGCATTGGTAGGTGGATTCTTAACCACTGTGCCACCAGGGAAGCCCAAGTTCTATACATTTTATCAGCTGTGTAAGTTCATGTATTTGCTACCACAGTCAAGACACTAAACAGTTCTAATACCACAGGGATTCGTTGTGGACTTATTACTTTTAAAGATGTAGATATATAGAACGTACCAGAAAATGAGGGGGAGTAGTATTAAAATTAAATGTTTGGCCTAGGCTAAATTTAGAGTAAAATAATACATCAGAATGAAGGACACATCTAAAAGGGAAAAAACTCTTCCTGAAACAAAATGCTTGTATTAACCCAGTGATTCCACTGGGAGAGGTTTTCCTCCCACCTGCACTTAGAGATGGTGATTGTGGGAAGGCTGTACTTGAAACCGCTGCCTCTGATTCCTGGGATAGGCTGGTTCTCTGTTCTTTATTGCTCAGTACCCCAGATCTATATGTTGTTTGCTCAACACTCCTCTTGTTCTTTATTGCTTAATACTCTGCATCTGTGAACACAGGAAAGCTGACTGAGGCAACCCTCATATTTTAGTAAAGCTCTTGGACTTCCTAGGAGGCCTGATTTCCAGAGTTTCTAGGAGGGTTGAGGGCCAGCCTGCTATCTTATTAGGAACTTATAAACATCTCAGGCATACACTCTACCCTGAATACAGACTTTTAGGGCAACTACGCCAACTCATGTTCTACTGGGGCAGTTAACAAGGCAGAAAGGACTTTTATTACCTGCTAATGGCAGAAGTTATTACTGAAGCCTGTGAAAAAGGAGAAAGGGTGATGGACGGAGGAGATAAAAGCTAAGACCCTTGTGGAACATAATCAAATAAGAAGAATTGTTGTTAGGTTATAGGCAGGATTCAGGTTCGGAACAGTTCCACCCCCGACCTTCCTGCAGCTTGTCCCAGATGTTCTGGGGTCCACCCTGGAATCCCTTTGATGGTTGGCGGGACCTCCTGTTCTGCCTACCCCACCCCCTCCCAGATACAGCCTGTTGGCTAGCTGACAGGCTGGCTGACTCTTCAAGCTCTTCTTTTCCAGTCGTTTGGCTTCTAAGTCTCTGCATTTTCAGTAGTTGGTTGACTCCTAGCAGGAGCCAAGACCTAATCTGGGAATGAAGCCAGGACCCAGGGCAGCAAAGGCAAAAACTGGCTGGGAAAATAAACCTAGCACTTCCTCAGGGACTCTAGGGTGTTAGAAATGTTATGGAGGCAAACCATTTGTTTATTTTAGGGTCCACATTATTGAGATATATAAATATGTTAGACAAATGACTGGAACTCCAAAGTTAAAACAGCTGTGAACATATGTTATAGAAGTTGCTAAGAACATCAATTTGGGTAGCAGAATTACATAGGAAGGAGTGGGAAGGAACAGAGAGTACTTCTATTTGCAACTTGAGTATTATCAAAGCATACTGAGGGGGAATTTAATTTGTTTCAGTCTTATAAACCTCTTTTGTTGCTTTCATTTTTTAAATACAGAAAGATTATTAATAAATAAAATCATTATTTTACCATACAGAGAAAAATCACTATTAACATTTTGGCTTAGTTTCTTTTATTTTACCTATATGTTTACCATAAATTATACTTGCAAGAATTTTTAAGTAGGCTGTGCTAATTATAGAAAATATGGAAAAATCAAAAATAGAAAGAAAATTAAAATAATCTATAATTCTACTACCCATAACACTATTGACATTTTGGTGTATATTGTTCTAAAATGTGAGCGTGTGTGTTAAAAACATATGCAATAGGTACTTTAACAAAATTGAATTATAGTGTACAGGCTGTTTTATAATCTGCCTTTTCTACCTAATGATTTATCTTGAGCATTTTCTGTATTCTTATGACTTTTAATGATTAAATAGTATTCTATCACACAGATGTGTCATAATTGATTTAACAGTTTTCTTATTTTGGATATTTAAGTGGTTTCCAATTTGTCATTGTAGAATAGGAGGTGGCAGGAATTCAGCATTTCTGTATTTGGTATCAGATGGACTTGCTAAAAATGACCCTTCATTCTGTCTGTTGTTTCCGGCTCCTGCTGTTTCTGGAGACTTGCTGTATCGACCATCTCCCCTTTTTTCACTAAGGGCATGGATCTTATCCTACGATGGTAGAGCTAAGAGTGTGGTTTCAGCAAGGCAAGACAAACCTGAATTTAAATATTAAACCTGCCATTTCCCAGCTCTCAAAGGCTGAGTTACCTAATATTTAAAATAGGGTTACTGTAAGGGTTACATGAGACAGTGTATCTAAATTTATGTAGCTATTTAGCTGATAATAGTATTATTATTTATTGGCTCTTCTTTGAGACATGTTTATTGAGCATTTTAACAGGGCAGACGTTGCGTTAGGTGCTGAAGATACAAAGATGGGAAAACTAAAGCACAGACCTGGCCTTGTGGCTGTTCAGTTCAGCATTATAGAAAATCATCAAGCAATCAAGTTCTAAAAAATTCAAAATTGCATTTATACCACGTGCTAGGAAGGAGAGAGACCTAGTGCAGTGAGCCCTGTCATAGGGGATTTGATGTAGCCACAGAGGGGGCTCTTGTGTGTTCTGAAAAGGGCTGCAGGAAGATTGGTATCCACCAGAAAACACTACTTGCTCTAAGATACTTTCTTGTCTTCTCTCCCAAATGAACAGAAACTGTATGAATGTGACTTTGCAATGGTAGACTGCAGACTGGGACCAGCAGGAAATGTCTTTAACTCCTTCCTGCCCACTGGGCATGGCCTTTGATCATCTTGCTTGTTGACGGCATCTGTGTACTTGTAGCCTTTCACATATGCCTCCAGGATGGACCGTTGTAATGTGCTTCTTTGCCGGGTGCCTGTTGTTTCCCACCTTCTCTACTCTGCCACCCTGGCAATCTTTATATTGCCAGAGCTTAGCAGGGTACCTGGCGTACAGTTGGTTCTCACAACATGCATGGCATGTTGACTTAAAAGCCAATATGATATATCAGAGCAGAGCAGACAACACCTGCCCAGGACAGGATATAGAGAAGAAGGAAGGAGTTTCTGGTTCCTTCATGTATGGGAATCCTAGGACAATTCCACGTGAAAAGGAGTGGAAGGAAAATATCAAGGGGCAGCTGCTAGGAAAGGATTTAGTGAAAAAGAGAGAGAGAGCTTTCCAGACAAGGAGACATGATGTACTACACAGGTAAGAAAGATGAGTGACCTGGCCTGCAATAGAAGTATTGAGGTTTGGCTGTACCAGGAGCAGGGAGAGGCTGGGGAAGGGATGTTAGGTGGATAAACAGGAGATGACACTGGGAAAGTAGTTGGAGCTGGGTTGTGAAATGTCTTCTGTCATTTATATTAGAAACAAATTTAAAAAAACACAGGCTGGAGAAGAGCAGAGTGCTTAAGAAATACAATTTAAATACTGCTAATGATCTGACAGCAAAGAAAAATAACACAGCAAAACAAATCCTCCTAGATGTGATCAGCATGCTTAAGGCTCTTGAACTTCACAAGCCATTCAGGAACTAAAACTTCCTGGGTCTGATATCCTTGCTTCTGACCTTGCAACCACAGAGCTAATATCATCTTCAATTCCTGAAGTTAAAGGGACCTTTAGACCAGAGAAATACAGCATCTTATTTTTTAAAATTTTTGGATAGTTTTCATATTTTTATGTTAAAATATATAAACAATAAGATTTTATACTTCACAAATAAATTTCTTATTATTAACAAATGTCTTCATACACAAAGTTTATTTGTATAAAATTTCAAGTTTATGCAAGAAAGTAAGAAATTTGTTGCCAGAATAAATAGGTGTTTATAATATGCTTGTTTCTATTCGGTTACCTATAGATTACATGTAGGTTTTATGTGAATATATTCCTATGTGTAGAACTGTGGTTCCCCCAAACTCACTTCATTACCTCTCTTCCTAATTCCTAGAAACTCACTTAGGGCCTTATATGTAATTCTGGTCTCTTCTCTGAGGATTCAGAATCCCAGACCTCAGCCAGAACAGATTACACCAACCAGTGGACAATCATACAGATTTTGCCACCAGACATTCTGATTTGGTGTATGAATCAGAGACTGAGAAAACAGATGTCTCGCTCAAATTAGGATAATTTGAAGAGGGTTTATTTGCAAGGGACTAATTATAAAAGCTTAAAGGAGTAAAGGTTATATCAGAATTTGTAAGAGCTGAGTAACACTTTTTATTCCCAGCTTTGCATTTCATTGTCTATTTGGAAAATAAAATGCAGTGTACCTGTTTGCATATATTACTTATTTATATACAATTAAAATGAATCAAGAAGGGAAAAATAAAAGACTAAAGAAAACCTACCATAGCAGTCAGAGTGTGTTGAAACCAAATCGTGGTTTTTAAATTTAGAATACATTGCCTTACCTGGGAGCACAGGTCTAGAGAAAAGTAGCAAGAACTTTCTCAGTTTACTAGACACCCTCTGTCTGCTGCTGGAACACACTGACGATGTCTTCATTCTCCATTTCTAGCTCTGCAGTGGTGTCTGCTTTATTGATTGGCTGCCCACCAGATCAGGAGCTGATCTGCCTTATTGAAAAGCCCTGTTGTTCACAATATGTTTTCATTAGTCTACTAAGTGGTATAAACATTTTAATTTCAAACTGCACTGCAGTGTCTGCCTTGCCACTTCAAATTAACTTGATCCTTGTTCTCTGTCTTGACTCCACACATGGGCTTTTTATTGGCCAAGGTGAATGCTGGAGTAGTTTTAGCTGCTGTTTTACAAAAGAGGTGGCAGGCAGCACCCAAACTAGCACACAGCTGGCTTTCAGAGACAGCAGGAGAGGGAGATGACAGTCTCTTCTGAAAGTTAGCATGTTTTACTTTTGTATTTACATGTTTAATATAACTGGAATTGGTTTTTATGTATAGTGTGATGTAGGGATCCAGATTCACTTTTTTAGATGGAATTTTCCCCCAGCACCATTTACTGAATAGTTTACCCTTTCCCCACTGATTTGCAATGCCATCTTTGTTAGAGATCACATTTCTTCATGAGTGTTGGTCAGATTCTGAGTTCTAGATTGTGTTCTATTGGTCTGCTTTATTTTTTTTTTAAATCAATGTATAACATTTAAGTCAATGAATTACTACCAACTCTAATTTGGCTTAATAAATCTTGCTATTTTGTTGGGTAATGTTCCCCTTCTTTAATCATCAGTTTTTGGAATATTTTTCTTTTTTTTTGTTTCTTGCTGTTCTGTAAAATTTTTAAAATTAGCTTATTTTCTATAAAATTTCTTGTTAGGATTTTGATCAGAATTACATAAATTTATAGATCAATTTGGGAAGGATCAATATCTGTAAATATTGCCTTCCTATCTATAAGCAGAATATGCTTACCCATTATTTGTCTTCTTTAATACTTCGCTAAAGTTTTATAATTTTTCCATAAAATTATCACACATTATGCCATTTACTCATTCATTCATTTATTATTTTCTTGGAAGGCTTATTTTCAAACCAGCAAATTTGCCAGCATACTTGTCTCGTTCTTGATTGTAAATAATTTTTATTATCATTAGTTATAATGTTTAGTGTAGGTTTTCGTAGTTATGTTTTTATCAGGTTTGAGTAAGTTCTTTTCTAGACTTTATTTTTATGGAGTAGATGTTAGATTTTATTGAATGCTTTAACTTATCTGTTGACATGGTTATATCATTTTCTTCTTCAAACTTCATTGGAAAATTATACCTATTGATTTTATATATTAAACCATTCTAACATCTCTAGGATTTAAATAGCAGTTTATTTCACTCCAGAGTTGTGCTTTTTCCACTACACTTTTACATCTCTCAATAAAATGAACTCTTGTTCCTTTTAAATGAGTCCTGAGAGCTCCAACCATAGGTTTGGCTGAAAAATATGCGTTTTTACTTCTTTAAAATATCATTTGGATGGATTTTCTTATTTCTTACTCATTTCATATCCTCTTTCTCAAGACATTTTTATGAAGCATAAATCTTTCAGCAACCAATAGCCTTTCAAGGAGTCAGTTAAAAACAAAAAAGTTATCTGGGAACCAATATGTGGAAATATAACATTCTGAACGCAGTTTAAAAAAAGTTTAGAGTACATGTGATAAATGTGTACATCCCATGAGATGCTCTAGGAATAGAAGGTTTCAGATTTTTGTTTGGGAAAAATTATTTTCTTAGTAAAATCTTATGGTCTTATTTAGTGGAAACAAGCACTAGAAGATTGTTAGTGGTCTTAGGTGGCTCTGCTCTACTTGCCAGAGATAGTAAATAAGATTGTCACTGCTGATTAATTTTCAGGAAAAAATTTGCATCTCTACATTGCAAGGATAGTGTTGCTATGGTGATGTTAATGACATCAAACTTTGCACAGAGGATGCTGCTTCTTACCTGTAGACTATGGCATGATCAAGATAGGAAGAATTTCTGGACCATTTGAGGAAGAGTTTTATGTATGTTAAAGCCAGGGTAAGGGCATAAAGCTGTTCATTAAAATATTGACTCTGTGACTGTCTTAGTACCTCTTGCTAGTTTGATGTGCATTGTAATAATCTGATAAGTGAGAACATGAGAATTGAGAACTATATACTTGCATTTGCATAAATTGAAGCTTTCAGTAAAGTGCTTTTCTTTCACTCTGAAAACTGTGGGGTCTCTTATTCCCATTGAGCAGGAGAATTGGAAGCATTCAATAGTGGGAAAAATATTGACTTTAGAGTGGAAAATAGAAATTAAAGTCCAATCCTGCTTTTTACTATGTGACTGAATTTAATCCCTCTGAATGTTGGTTTATGCTTCATAAGATGTGAATAGTTTCTGTTGTTGAGAAGATAAAAAAAAAGACTTTCCAGGTATCACTATAGGTTAATTTTTTGACAACACAGCACCCTGATCTACCTTTGAGGAAACTATTCTCCACTATCCTTAATCCAGGCTAACCATTTTCTCAAACCTTGACTGAGATTGTGACTCAGAACTTGTGACCCCCTGGTCATAGAAAATGATCCTGGATGGATTCATGACACAGATCAGGCTGTTGAGAACCCTTCTTGAAACTTCTGTTGAATATATTGAAAGAACTGTACTCTCTTTCAGGTATAGGTGCTTAGCTGATAAGATATAAGCCTGAGTTAACCATACTTTGATTACCAGTTGAGGATATTCAACGTGAAAATGAAGTTGGTACATATGAAACTGCTGGGTGGCATTTCAGGGCGCTCTGAGGAGCTCCGGTTCTTTATGTCTCAGTGCAGAAAGAATTCAGCGAGAGGCAAAGTGATATATAAGAAGTAATTTATTACAATAGTATGCTCGTGAGGCTTACAAGAGGGCAGGTGAAAGGGTGCCATGTCCCGAGAACTTAGTAGGCTACAGTTTTATAATCAGAAGAAACGTGGGGTGGGGGGAAAGACCACCTTCTTCCTCATTCTTGAGTAGACACCATGCTTCCATCCTTAGTTCCTCCTCTATGTCGGATGGGGGAGTTTTCTTGTCCCTACATGGTCAAGCCAGGAGTGTCATGGCACTATGGAAAAATTATTTCAGGTCTCAGTACAATGAGGATCTTTCACTTTGAAATGTCACCTTTCCATAAATTATTGTTTTTTATGTGTGCAGAGAGCATGTCCTAGGGGTCACTAACTTACTGAGCTCACTTGGCAGGATGTGGATCTCATGCCACCAATGTTTTATGGTTTTGGGGCGTGTCTCATGCTTCTGTTACATGGATTGTTGCTAGGCAAGCCTGCTTTCTTGAGTCATCATTAACTTACAGGGGTCTCCCATACTTTTTTTCTTTACTTACAATCTCCTAGTGGGGTTAACTATTTAATTACCTACTTTGACCCTTTACTCTGCCCCTATCATATAGAGAAACTGATCTGAGAAAGAGACATGGCATGCTTTGAGAGCTTGAACTCAGAAACATCTGCTCCTTAACTTTTCAAAAATTAAGTGAGCTGATTTATTGCCTAAACCGATTTCAGTTGGGTTTCTATCATTTGAAACTGAAAAAAATTCTGAATACCAGAATCATCAGTATACTCATATATACACAGGTTATTTTAAATTAAAACTTGCTAAATAACTAGAATTTTGCTCATAACTAGAATGGTCAAAAATCAGCCATCTCTGACTTTGATGTCACATGGCCTTTAGATGTTTCTCAGTTGAATTTTTTGTTGCCATTTTAATATTTCTATTTCTCAACAATGTATTGAGGTCAGTTATTTGGTAAATATAATTATCCTTTTAAGGTGGATTCTCTCTAAGTTTTTTTTTTTTTTTTTTGGTTTATTTGCTTGCATTTAATTAATTAATTAATTTTTTACAGTAAGTAACAAAACTATGAGACTAGTCATATTGTTCACAGAGGGATCAATGGATGAGTATTGGACCACGGTTAGAAGTTTGAAGGGTATTTGTTATATGTATGTGGAGAAAGAAGAGTCCTCGAAAGACAATGAATATGAAGGCAAAGTGTATTGCTTCACAGAGTCAAGGGAGTAAGTGAAACATTTCATGAATGTGTTAATGTTCTGCATATTTAAATGCAACACAGGGACTTCCCTGGTGGCACAGTGGTTAAGAATCTGCCTGCCAGTGCAGGGCGACATGGGTTGGATCCCTGGTCCGGGAAGATCCCACATGCTATGGAGCAACTAAGCCCATGTGCCACAACTACTGAGCCTGAGCTCTAGAGCCTGCATGCCACAACTACTGAAGTCCATGAGCCTAGAGCCCATGCTCCGCAACGAGAGAAGCCACTGCACTGAGAAGCCCGTGCACCGCAATGAAGAGTAACCCCCACTCACTGCAACTAGAGAAAGCCTATGCACAGCAACGAAGACCCAACACAGCCAAAAATAAATAAATAAATAAAATTATAAAATAAATAAATAAATAAATGCAACACAGAGACCCAATAAATAGGGCCTGTAAACTTTCCCTTGAGATCAGCATTTAGGAGGCTTTTAGTAATTAGAGCAATTCCATGATATTTGTTGAGAGGCTCTATTTCAGTGAAATGATAAATGTGTGGTTATTAAAAAATGAGAGTTGAAAAGTGGAGATAACTCAATGAAGAATCATGGCTAAAAAGAGAAGAAATATGATGAAAATAGGAGACCATAGGACCAGGGAGAGTTTAAAATCTTTTCAGAATGGAAGGCCCTATGTATATTGATAGTCGAAGAAGAAGAATAAACCAGTTTAAAGGAGAAGTAATATATAAAAGGGAGGACTTGATAAAGTTAGGCCCCAGCTGAGAGAAAGATAAGTAAATGCCATTGCTATGTAAATGTGTCAGCCTTGAACTGGAAAGATGCCACCTCTGAAATCAGAAGAAAGAAGGCCAAAATTGTGTCTTAGTGTGCACAAGTATGTTGATCGGGAATCAGAAAGCTGGGGGTGATTACCACTGATAATATAAATTTCCTGAGTGAAGTAGGAGGCAAGGTTGTATATGAGACAAGGACATTTGGCCGTGACAAAAGAGAAACAGAGCTGGACGTTTGTTAAAGGTGGCAAGACAGATTTTATTCAGGCTACTGCATTATCGGAGAGACTTCAGTGTAAACTGAGCTAATCTTTGCTGAAACAAAAGGTGAAAGGCTTTTAAAATGCTACAGTGTGCTAAAGTAATGTTGCGGGCGGGGGGGGGGGGGGGGGGGTAAGGGGGGGTGTTGACCTATGTGATTAGGCTAGCTCTATTTGCTAACTGGCACCTAAGGAAGTCAGGCTCCTACCCTGCACTGAAATTGGAAGCCAGGGGCCTTATCTTTCTTGATGATCACATTTCAAAGGGATGGCTTCCAGGTCCTTGAGAAAGACATTCCTGGCTTGTAGAAGAGCAGTCTCAAAGGTATAGAGAAAAGATTTACAATTGTGAATTTTCTAAAGTAAATTCTCTAAGAAAAAGATAAGAAGCTCATGGTGAGTTTTTGATTGAAACAATCAGCAAATTCTTTTGGTAGCAGTGAGCTTTCTCAAGCAGGCATTTTATAGGAGCTGGACTCATTAACCTAGGGACATGGCCTTGAGTTGATAGAAACCTTTATAAAATTTAGCCAGAAGAGAGTGCTTGTCACCACTCTCTGGGTGTTTGACTTTCTCAAGGTCATATTGACTTACATGATTCAGGTGTATGAAGGTGATGAAGCAGCAAGACTGATATATAGACAAGTTTAAGCAATCTCAGAGAAAGCTCTAAACTGATCATATAAACACTGATGACAGAATGTTTAGTTTAGAGCAATTTGGAACAGACAAATCGGTAAAAAGTACTCAACTACACAACTAGAATCATAGAAGGAAGGGATTATGGAGCAGAGCTAGAAGTCACACTTTACCTACAGCCTTCAACAAAGTCTTGTAATACAGAGTTGGTTTTTAATATCAGAGCATGTTATTTCATCATGCATTTAGTGTTTTAATCATTCATGGGATTTATTAAATGCCTACGGTATGCCAAACACTGTTCTGAGGATGAAAAGCTCAATATAAGTAGTTGTAACTATATTAATTGTGTATTTATATATTTATGCTTACTATAAGTGTCAGTAAACTGTATGTGATTCAGTCCATGAGGTGGTGAAGTTCTATTAATAAATATTTTTATTTCCCAATAATGTCCTGAATTCAAAGAGATCTTTTAGGTCCTGTTAATGAGACATATTTGAACTGTAGCAGATCCAACTGACATTTATTTGCAGTCAGCACCATCATTCCTTTACTGGCCAGAATCCTTATACTGAAATGATTTCATCCGATCTTTGCTTTTTGATGAGGTTTAGAAGCCATAACTAATGAATGCATGAAATCAGTTGTTTTAGTCTGTTTGGGCTGCTATAACAAAATACCATTGACTCTGTGGCTTATAAACAATAGAAATTTATTTCTCACAGTTCTGGAGGCTGGGGAGTCCAATACCAAAGTGTTGGCTTACTCAGTGTCTGATGATGGCTGGCTTTCTGGTTCATACACAGCCATCTTTTCATGTGTCCTCACCTGGCAGAAGAACAAGGAATCTCTCTGGGGTCCCTTTTATAAGGGCACTAATCCCGTTCATGACGGCTCTTCCCTCAAGACCTAATCACATCTCAAAGGCCCCACCTCCTAACACCACCACCTTGGGGGTTAGGATTTCAACATATGAAATTTTGAGGGTACAAACATTCAGTCCATAGCATTTAGTGATGCTCTTCATTTGTTTAAATAGAATTAAAATTTTATGGTAGTCTCTTTTTTGGTTTGTTTGCATGTATCTTATTTAATAATTTTTATAATAACGAATCCATGAAATTAGTGGTGTTACAAACTTAGTTTGAATTTCAGTAATCTATGAACTTGGTCAAGTTACTTAATTTACACATATATAAAAAGAGAGTTTTAGTATTTACCTTGCAGAGTGGCATGGAGATTAAATGAAATTGTGTTTTAGGCTGCCCTCGTAGCCAAAGCCGGGAATATTCATGCATTAATATAGAGATAGTTATTTTCTTTAAGACATTTTAGGTAGTTTTTTTTCTTTTAAATAAATTTATTTATTTATTTATTTATTTATTTTTGGCTGCATTGGGTCTTTGTTGCTGCGTGTGCGCTTTCTCTCGCGGCGAGCGGGGGCTACTCTTGGTTGCGGTGTGCGAGCTTCTCATTGCGGTGGCCTCTCTTGTTGCAGAGCACGGGCTCTAGGCCTGCAGGCTTCAGTAGTTGTGGCACGCAGGCTCAGTAGTTGTGGCTCCCGGGCTCTAGAGCACAGGCTTCATTGTTGTGGTGCACGGGCTTAGGTGCTCCGCGGCATGTGGGATCTTCCCGGACCAGGGATCGAACCCGTGTCCCCTGCAATGGCAGGCGCATTCTTAACCACTGCATCACCAGGGAAGTCCCCTAGGTAGTTTTAAAGAATGGCAAATTTTAAAAAAATTGTGTCAATTGTACAAATGTTTCATACTCTTACATGCTAATTCAATTTATTTTCAGAAATAAAATTTCTGGGAAGGTGGGTCATTTAATAATCCTAAGCTTTTTGAGGAAGAGCCTTTAGTTATAGCTTGGTAATATATAAAATCTAGACTGTGAGGAACAGTCAGATACATCCCAGAATGTCTCAGTAGGAGAGCAAGGCTCATTGACTATGAGAACATGAGCTGTTCTCAGAGGAGTCAAGTCTCATGGGGTAGGGCCCAACTATAAAGCTGAAGGTTTAGCATAGTAGTACTAGAAAGACCTAGGTAGAGCCATTTCCTAGACTATAGGGACTTGAGTGCAGTGTTGGGCCACAATGTCAAGAACAAAGAAAATGCACATGAAAGATGTACATGGACCCAAGGTCAAAAAACAACAATTAGCTGTAGAGACTTATGCTAAAATTTTTAAATTTCTTAATTTTCCATTGACCAAATTCAAGATTGATCCTAGATTTTGGATGGAGCTGGACTTGCAGGTTTTTAACTTTCACCAGTTATCAATTTGTGTCAAGAACTGTGGAAGATGTCAAAGGCCCCTGGAAAGATTATGAAGCATGAACTAGGCAAGGCATTTCATTGGCTAATTTCCTACATTCTTCCTAAGTAGGAAGGATGTGGTCTTTAGACATGGAGAAATTCACTTCAAAACAGTGACTATCCAATGATACAAATGCAGAAGATGAAATGGTAAGGTTAAGCATGGACAATTGTTGTAGAGTAGACGTATGTTTTCTTTGCCTACTCAGTACCTCTCTCTTTTTAAAAAAAAACTTTTATTGAAGTATGGTTAATTTACAATGTTGTGGCAATCTCTGCTATACAGCAAAGTGACTCAGTTATACCCATATATACATTCTTTTTCTATGTTCTTTTCCATTATGGTTTATCACAGTATATTCAATATAGTTCCCTGTGCTGTACATTCAGGCCTTGTTGTTTATCCATTCTAAATGTAATAGTTTGCATCTACCAACCCCAGACTCCCAGTCCATCCCTCTCCCTCCCCTCCCTGCCCCTTGGTAACCACAAGTCTGTTCTCTATGTCTTGATTCTGTTTCTGTTTTGTAGATAGGTTCATTTGTACCATATTTTAGATACCACATATAAGTGATATCATATGATATTTGTCTTTCTCTTTCTGACTTACTTCACTTAGTATGATAATCTCTAGTTGCATCCATGTTGCTGCAAATGGCATTCTTTCATTCTTTGTTATGGCTGAGCAGTATTCCATTGTATATATGTACCACATCTTCTTTATCCATTCATCTGTTGATGGACATTTAGGTTGTTTCCATGTTTTGGCTATTGTGAACAGTGCTGCTAATGAACATAGGGGTGTATGTATCTTTTTGAATTATAGTCTTGTTCGGGTATACTCCTAGGAGTGGGATTGGTGGATCATATGGTAATTCTATTTTTAGTTTTCTGAGGAACCTCCATACTGTTTTCCATAGTGGCTGTACCAACTTACATTCCCACCAACAGTGTAGGAGGGATCCCTTTTCTCCACACTCTCTCCAGCATTTATTTGTAGACTTTTTAATAATGGCCATTCTGACTGGTGTAAGGTGGTACCTCATTGTAGTTTTGATTTGCATTTCTCTAATAATTAATGATGTTGAGCATCTTTTCATGTGCCTACTGGCCATCTGTATGTCTTCCTTGGAGAAATGTCTATTAAGGTCTTCTGCCATTTTTCGATTGGGTTATTTTGTTGTTGTTGAGTTGTATGAGCTGTTTGTATATTTTGGAGATTAAGCCCTTGTCTGTCGCATCATTTGCAAATATTTTCTCCCATTCCATAGGTTGTCTTTTTGGGGTTTTTTTGTTTGTTTGTTTTTTATGGTTTCCTTTGCTGTGCAAAACTTATAAGTTTGATTAGGTCCAATTTGTTTATTTTTTAAATTTCTATTGTCTTGGGAGACTGGCCTAAGAAAACATTGTCACTACCTCTCTTAAACTCATAATCCATGTGGTTTGAGTGAATTTGAACTCTCAAAGAGAGAGGTAAACATGTAACCAAAATTGGGCCAATCAAACCACTCTCTAACCTTAAAGTGATGGGTTGAGGCTGGGCACATGACATTTCATCTAAATTCTCATATTAATGGTCATGAAGTTGTTCATAATTTATCACACTTTTAGTATCTGTAGGGTCTCTAGTGATATCCTCTCATTCTATCACTGACATGGGGTAATTTAAGTTCTCTCTCTCTTTCATCCCTTTTTCTTTTTTACTTTTTGGCTGCATGCATGTGGGATCTTAGATCCCCAACCAGGGATCAAACCCATGCCCCCTGCAGTGGAAGTGCGGAGTCTTAACCACTGGACTGCCAGGGAAGTCCCTCATTCCTTTTTCTTGATCAGTCTATTTAGAGGTTTATGTTCATCTTTTGGATTGATTTTCTCTATTATTTTTCTGAGATTTTGTTGTTTTCCTGTAAAGAGTGCTGGAATTTGTTCTGGAAGATAATAAGATTAACTCATATATCAGTTTGATCATTTTGAAGCTCGTTTTAAAGTCCCTTTAGTGTGAGTACAGATAGAATAGCCTTTACTTTAGCCCCAGTTCTAATGTCTGGCGTCTATGTAGTTTCTAATGAATACACTTTGTGTTCACTGGGGCCATTTACTCTTGCTGTTGCCAACTTGAATAATTCCAGGCCCTATGTGAGCTCTGGGAATTTCTCATCTTACAGCTTTCTGAAATTGTTCTTTCTCTAGAAGTTTTTCCTAGTTTGGCCCCATGGGATTTCCCCACCCATTTGCACGGATTGCTATTCAGCCACAGACTTAAAGTGACCCCAAAATAAATTTATAGAACTCTTTCTGTGCATAGCTTTTTCCTCTCAGGTATTCTGCCTTGGGAATTTTAGCCACTTCTACCTTCCTGAAATCGGAGCTCTTTCTCTAGACTTTTCAGGTCATTCCTTTCTATTCTGCTGTCTGGAAGTTACATCAAGGCAGAAAGTATGGGAAATTATAAGGTTTACCTCATTTGTTTTACTTCTCTCTGGCATCACAGTCCTATACTACCTGCAGTCCAATATCTGAAAATAGGTTTTTTTTTCATATATTTTTCTAGTTTTCTGGTTGTTTATGACAACCAGAAAGGTTAATTCTGAATCATGATACTCCTTCATGCTTGAAAGTGGTAATCAACTTGCCTGCTTTTTTTTTTTTTTTTTTGGTTGCTAGTAGTGCAATAGACAAAAGAGTTCTTATATATCTGAGTAAATTGCTGAAGAACTCATCGGAACTTTAAAGGACAATCTTAATAACTAATTTTCCCTGCCACCCACTGTTTGCACATACAAAGGAAAAGTAAGAATATCTGATTCAAATGAACACAGATATAAGCAAATCCAGGGCTCATGAACCTTGACTTCTGCCTATATGCTGTGCCTCTAACTGGCTTATGCCTCTAACTCTGTGAGATATGTGTAATTTTTGGTAGGAATTACTTGCCTGAAGTTATCTACAGAGAATTTATTCATTTAGCAGGGGATATTTGAATCATAGCGACTCAAGGTTTTATTATTCCAAGTAATTTTGAATTCTAGATGGGAACCTTTAAACTAAGAAACACTTTTGACTTCTAAATGAATTACTTTGATGTTGCTTTTATAGACACTGTAACAGGCAGTATTGTTAAGAGGAATTTGAACTAATTAGCATTAAAAAATGAGTTATTTCTATTTTACTCCCTTGAGGGGCAAAGAAGAAATAGCATAGGGGAAATAGCATAGAAGAGGAAAAACGGAAGCTAGAATGGAGGAAAACTAGTAGGGTAGGAGGCGAGAGCCACAGTTATATATTTTTTAAAGTTGGGAATTAGTAATAAGGAGGAGAAGGAAGGGGGAGACAAGAAGACTAAGGAAAGAGAAGGTATTTGAGAAAAGAGACCGCCTAATAATAAATGTTGTTCGTGTTTCTGTTATGTAAATATTTCTAATACCTCACATCTTTGGTAGAATTTGCTAGACACACAAAAAACTGAGTGAATGAATTCTGTAGAATTTTGTAGAAATTAAAGACCATTTGTTTTGTAGAAATTTTGTAGAAATTAAGGAAGACTATTGGTTTCTACATTTGGATTGGCACCAGGCAGAACAAAAATAACATGCATGAAATGGAAATGCTTCTCTAAACTGAGTTAGTATTGGGAAAAGAAGCTTGGAGTCAGATTTGTGACCATACACTCCTGGGAATTTTCATAAATCTGAGAGAAGACATTAAATTTTTTAAGTTTCGTGGAAGGGAGATCTAGCAAAATATTATTGTAGGTCTTTTGAGCGGAAGGACCCTAAGTGACCTTTGTGTTAACGCTAGGCTCTGTGCTGCCTAACACCAGTAAGACTCCAAGAGTCACTGAGCATCTGTTATTAATCTACTGCTGCTGGCAACGGCAGTCTGCTGGGGGAAAATTATGCAGAGAAAAGATTATATTTCTTCCTCGTATTTTGGCAGAGGATTAGGGGGAAAATTATGTGAAAAATGAAAGGATTTAATATAAATGTTATATGATAAACTAGCTTTTTTTGGGTGACACTTGCATTATCAGACTGAAAGTATGGTGGTGAGCTGGTGTGAAGGTTTTCTTCAATACTGCTTAAAATAATAAATGCAAAGTTATTTTTAAAGAAACTTAGTCACCCAGAATTTATTTCATTCCCAAAGGCAGTTCATAAATTAAGATTTATACTTAACATGCTGTTTTCTTAATTTGGAACATGTTAGTATAAGAAAATGACACATATTATTTTAGGGCTTCTAATTTAGCTCTTGAAGAAATGGTATTTTTATGCTCATATGAATGTTATGTCATATTTTAATTTTTTAATTTTTGATATGTACATCTAATATTGGTGGTTAGATGGAAATAAGAGTGGGCAATGTATTATCTAGTATTCTATCAATTGGAACTCTGTTTTATAGCATATTTACACACAGTAAGAACTGAAGATAACAATGTAAAACACTAAGACTTTGGTATGCATTTTGAATTATTTTCGTAGGAGTATTATAAGTTAAATTATGCTTGATTTTATTTTAGCATTGTGACATGACATGAAAATTTATAATTTTCAACGATAAAAATAACTCACAGTTGTGTATCATACATTATCTTATTTTTTTCCTCATAATGAGATTTGGAAACAGGCTCAGAAAAATAATGCTTATCTGTGGCCTAATGGCTAACATACTGCCTCTTAAATTTTACAGATGTAAGTATACATAGATTTCATATTAATGATTTATTTTAATCTTCAAGAGAATTGATATGGTGGTTGGAATAAGTACCCAGCAGGATTCAGTCACAGTTGCATGATTTAAACTATAATTTTATGCCATAGATACATTTTATTTGAGATTCAAATATTAAGCAGTTCTTATGCATTTAGAAATATATGTGGGGACTTCCCTGGTGGCACAGTGGTTAAGAATCCGCCTGCCAATGCAGGGGACATGGATTCGAGCCCTGGCCTGGGAAGATCCCACATGCCACAGAGCAACTAAGCCCGTGCGCCACAACTACGAGCCTGCGCTCTAGAGCCCGCAAGCCACAACTACTGAGCCCATGTGCCACAACTACTGAAGCCCGTGCGCCTAGAGCCCATGCTCTGCAACAAGAGAAGCCATGACAATGAGAAGCCCACGCACCGCAACGAAGAGTAACCCCTGCTCACCACAACTAGAGAAAGCCCGCGCGCAGCAACGAAGACCCGATACAAACAAAAATAAAAACAAATAAATAGGTTTATATATAAAAAAAGAAATATATGTGGGTAATGATGTTTAGTAGTTTGTCTGCTAAATTTAAGTACTGAAAATTATTAACTTTAACTTTTGTCCTCACCTAAGTGCTGTAAATGAGCATGTGCTACTCACAGAACAATAAAGCCAGCTACCATGCATTCATCAAAGCAGTTAATGAACACAGTAAAACAAAATGGAGTGAAAAAGAACCCTATGTAGTATTTATAATATTTTTATGTTTTTAAAAAATCTGAATATTTGAAAATTAATAAAGCTGTGTGACATGTAGGAAATAATTTGTAGAGTTATTGATTGCACTTACCAGATGAATTGATTCTTTTCAAACTTCTTGTTTAGACTAAACATATCACCCTGACTGCCTCACAAAATCAAACTTCAAACACAAATTGATGTTCTGAGCCAGTTGTTTCCCGATTTTTAAATTTCACAGACTGGTGAAATTAAAAGGAAAACAAATGAAGAGGTTGGCCCAGGTTTGTTAGTACTTCCTGTTGCCAGTGAGAGCATTAGACAGAACAAAACAAAATTTGCAACTATCGTTATTTTATAAAAGAGAGGATACATAAATACCCCACACCCCCCCAAAAAAAAGAAAAAAGGAAGGTTATAATCTCATATACTTGAGAAAAACAGTTTATAAAACAAATTATCTTCCTCACTCTCATTGATTTTTCATTTTTCATGCTATGAACTTCCAATCTCATGTTCAGAAAACTTCTAAATGGGCATCCAGGGAATACAATTCTTGGCTGCTACCCAGACCCTGTTTTTATCTCCCTGGCCAGAGTCTTGGCGTCATACTTCATTTCTGATAGCTGTTTGTGATGTCTTTCTATTGCATAATGCTTCTGATTCCACTCCTGGATTTGGTGACCTAGGTTTCTGGGTTATACACATGCCCTTGGCTTTGTCATTCTCTGGTATTTAGGGCAAGAAATCCCTGTGCTACCCTCTTGCCCCTTGAAATCCCCACCCTAGTTGTGATAGCCCCAACTTTAATTAAAAATTCAGACATGTTTTTCCCCACCTGAACCAAATTTCAGTTCTGCTAGTTATATCAGCACTGTGCATATTCTCTTCCTGAATATTAAAGCTTTCTTGTTGCCCATGACATTTAAAAAAATATATATTTTGTTCAATTGTATGAAATACTTCACTAGTTGTCTAAGTTTTGAAAATGTGTGGGACTTTTTTCATTACTTAAAAAATAATTTACTGAGGTGAGCCTCACATGATAATGATTCACAAAGTTTCAAAATTAAAGGAGGGTATTTTGAGGATCCTCTAGCAGGTAGCTTAGAGTTAAAGGGAACCTTAGAGGCCATTGTTCCACTATTCTACTCACACTGCATAGTGATAACATCTGAATTAAATGGCCAGCCAACCTCTATTTGGATACTTCTAATGATGAGGAGGTCATCACCTTGTAAGATTGGGCATCATCATTGGAAATTTGCCTAGAATGACCTGAAGTCTGTAAGTCTATATCTTTTTCTAATAATAGCCCTTTGATGATTTCAAGATAGCTGTTAAATCCTGCAGGAGTCTTTGCTTCTCTAGATTAAATATTCCTAGTCCCTTCAACCATTTCATTTACTTTTCATATGACATATTTTTCAGATCTTTAATCTTTCAGACTTAATTTTCCTATATATGTCGACTGTTTTGACAACGTTCCAATTCTCCTTGACTCCGAAAGCTGGACAAAGTATTTCTGAAAAAACAGTCTTACAAAACATAGAATGGTAGACTATTTCTTTTGTATCATCTGGACAAAGTACTCCTAATAATAGGATATAAGACTGGATTAGATTCTTTAAGGTGTTCACATGAGTTTTTTTTACCAACTAAAATCCCTAGATTTAATCTTTGCTGCTGAAATAGGTTCTTTCTAACCAGTTCTTATACATTTGAATTTCTGAACCAAAATTTGGGGCTTTAGATTTATCTTTGTTAAAATTGACCTTGACAATATATTTAGCATTCACTGTAAGATGGAGATGCTTCCCATTATAGACTGAGAATATTTTGAATTTTAATTTTATAATTTATAATAATATATATTTCTCTCCATTTCCTATTATTCACACATTCAGCTTAGTTTTTCAAATCTGTGACAATGATAAACATTAACATGAATCTGTTCAAGGACTATATTTTAGACCTCCCATCAAGTTTACGCTGTCATTAATTCATATTATTTGGGTAGTTGTCTAAAAGTCATGAATCCAATTGAGTATATTTTATTATTCAGACCATGCTTTTATACAAGGGTATAATTGGAAACTTTATTGCTTGTAGTCTAAAAGATAATGGTGTCCGAATAGCCATCTCAAATGTAAAATGACCCAATTCAATAATTTTTGCATATGTTATTTTTCTTTTCTATAAGTTCATTGGACTTTTTTTCTGTTATAATTAAAATATAATGTCTTTATCAAAAATGTTTTTATTCTGGGTTCTCTAGAAAGCAGAGCCTGAGGCAACAAAATGTTGCTGCCTAATGAGGTGGAAACGTGTGTGGTAAGATAGAGGCAGAAAGAGAAGAGAGGCAAAGAAAGACATGAAACACAGTGAGCTGGAAACAGACCCAGTAGGTTGCTCAATGGGCATGTTTACTTGGCATTCAGCACTTCCCAGAGGATTGTAAAAGGGAATCACACCTCAGAGTAGTCTGTGGAAGAGAGTTAAAAGGGAGAAATGCATCTGCCTAGCTCTGTGCTCTCCCGCTTTGCATTTGTTAAGGTTCACCCATACTAACTCCCCACATTCCCCCGGTTCAGCTATCTTGTCCCTCACCTGACATATCTGCACTAGTAGGTACATGATTAGGTGGCATCAAATCTCAAACTTGGAATTAAACTGGGTGTATTAGTCAGCTCAGCTTGCTGTAACAAAATACCGTAGACTGGCTTAAAGAACAGAAATTTATTTCCACAGTTCTGGAGGTTGAGAAGTCCAAGGTCAGGGTGCCAGCATGGTTGGGTTCTGGTGAGAGCTCTCTTTTTTGGATTGCAGACAGCTTGCCTTCTTGTTGTGTCTTCACCTGGCAGAGAGAGAGAGAGATAGCGAGAGAGAGTGTGAGAGCTAGCTCTCTGGTGTCTCTTCTGTTAAGGGCAATAATCCCATCATGAGGGCCACCTTCATGACCTCATCTGTACCTAATTACTTCTCAAAGGCCCCATCTCCGGTTATCATCACTTTGGGGCTTAAGGCTTCAGCATATGAATTTTGGGGAACACAATTCAGTTTAAGCAGTCCACACCTGCCCACCACCCAAGTTCATGTTCTTCTCTCATGCAAAACACATTCATTCCATCCCAGTGTCCCCCAAACTTTTAACTTGTTCTAGCATCAACTCTAAATTTAGTCTAAAGTCCAGAGTCTCATCTAAATACCATCTAAATCAGAAATGGGTGAGAATCAATATACAGTACATCCTGAGGCAAAATTCTCCAACTATGAACTTGTGAAACCAGACAAGTTATGTGCCTCCAAAATAAAATGGTGGACGGGAATAGGATAAATATTCTCATCCAAAAAGGGAGAAATTGGAAGAAAGAATGGGGTGACAGCTTCCAACCAAGTCCCAAACCTAGCAAGGCAAATTACATTAGATTTTTTTTTTAACATCTTTATTGGAGTATAATTGCTTTACAATGGTGTGTTAGTTTCTGCTTTATAACAAAGTGAATCAGTTATACGAATACATATGTTCCCATATCTCTTCCCTCTTGCATCTCCCTCCCTCCCACCCTCCCTATCCCACCCCTCTAGGTGGTCACAAAGCACCGAGCTGATCTCCCTGTGCTATGTGGTTCTTCCCACTAGCTATCTATTTTACGTTTGGTAGTGTATATATGTCCATGCCACTCTCTCACTTTGTCACATCTTACCCTTCCCCCTCCCCATATCCTCAAGTCCATTCTCTAGTAGGTCTGTGTCTTTATTCCCGTCTTGCCACTAGGTTCTTCATGACCTTTTTTTTTTCCCTTAGATTCCATATATATGTGTTAGCATACTGTATTTGTTTTTCTCTTCCTGACTTACTTCACTCTGTATGACAGACTCTAACTCCATCCACCTCACTACAAATAACTCCATTTCATTTCTTTTTATGGCTGAGTAATATTCCATTGTATATATGTGCCACATCTTCTTTATCCATTCATCTGATGATGGACACGTAGGTTGCTTCCATGTCCTGGCTATTGTAAATAGAGCTGCAATGAACATTTTGGTACATGACTCTTTTTGAGTTATGGTTTTCTCAGGGTACGTGCCCAGCAGTGGGATTGCTGGGTCATATGGTAGTTCTCTTTTTAGTTTTTTAAGGATCCTCCATACTGTTCTCCAGAGTGGCTGTATCAATTTACATTCCCACCAACAGTGCAAGAGTGTTCCCTTTTCTCCACACCCTCTCCAGCATTTATTGTTTCTAGATTTTTTGATGATGGCCATTCTGACCGGTGTGAGATGATATCTCATTGTAGTTTTGATTGGCATTTCTCTAATGATTAATGATGTTGAGCATTCTTTTATGTGTTTGTTGGCAATCTGTATATCTTCTTTGGAGAAATGTCTATTTAGGTCTTCTGCCCATTTTTGGATTGGGTTGTTTGTTTTTTTGTTATTGAACTGCATGAGCTGCTTGTACATTTTGGAGATTAATCCTTTGTCAGTTGCTTCATTGGCAAATATTTTCTCCCATTCTGAGGGTTGTCTTTTCATCTTGTTTATGGTTTCCTTCGCTGTGCAAAAGCTTTTAAGTTTCATTAAGTCCCATTTGTTTATTTGTGTTTTTATTTCCATTTCTCTAGGAGGTGGGTCAAAAAGGATCTTGCTGTGATTGATGTCATAGAGTGTTCTGCCTATGTTTTCCTCTAAGAGTTTGATAGTGTCTGGCCTTACATTTAGGTCTTTAATCCATTTTGAGTTTATTTTTGTGTATGGTGTTAGGGAGTTTTCACAGAACTAGAACAAAAAATTTCACAATTTGTATGGAAACACAAAAGACCCCGAATAGCCAAAGCAATCTTGAGAACGAAAAATGGAGCTAGATTTTTTTAAAAAATTAATTAAGTAATTTTTATTTTTGGCTACATTGGGTCTTCATTGATGTGCATGGGCTTTCTCTAGTTGTGGCGAGCAGGGGCTACTCTTCATTGCAGTGCATGGGCTTCTCATTGCCGTGGCCTCTCCTGTTGGGGAGCACGGGCTCTAGGTGCACTGGTTTCAGTAGTTGTGGCTCATGGGCTCTAGAGCTTGTAGCACACGGGCTTAGTTGCTCTGCGGCACGTGGGATCTTCCCGGACCAGGGGTCAAACTCGTGTCCCCTGCATTGGCAGGCGGATTCTTAACCACTGCGCCATCCAGGAAGCCCTCCTTTAGATTTTAAGTCTCAAGAATAATTCTCTGTGGTTTGATGCTCTGCCCTCCAAGTCCACTGGGAGTGGCAGCATCACCCCCATGGCTCTTGGGGCAGCCTTGACCCTTTGGCTCAAAATTGGGCCGGAAACAATAGAAATAACACACAGTGCTAATTGTGTAAATCAGTGCAATCTTTCAAAAGAGCAGCTTTGCAATGCAAATCAAAAGCTATGCAACTTTGCATATCCTTTGATGGCAGTAATTCAAATGCTGGCTATTTATAATAATGATACTTCTATAGTTGGACAAAATATTTCAACACAAGAATGTCTATCACAGTTATAATGAAAAGAGGAAACCCCAAATGCCAGCAACCAGAGATTGATGTATTCATTCAATAGACTAGAATGCAACCAAAAGGAGTGACAGTATTGTACTCAGACCATTTAATACCATGAAAAAGATTCACGGTAAAATAAATGAATAAAGCAGGTTACCAAACAATATTCCAATTATGGTAGATGCTATGGGTACCACAGCTGTATACCTTCACCCTCACTATTTTGGTGTATGCTTGCTGTCCCTCCAGTTGCCAGCACCTACTTCTCTTTGCTTGAGTTTTTTTCATCCATGTGCTTATCAGGCCAGAAGTGCTGGAAAATTATGCCCCTGGATGAGCACTGACCTAGTAATTGACGGAATTCATGTATAAGTAGCCCAGGTCAACACCCATTTGTTGAGATAACTTTGAGGCCCATGTCCTATACTGACTGTGGGAGCCAGAGTTCCACCTTGGGGTCAGCTCCTGTTGTCCACAGTGGTCACTTCCTGGGTAACATCTGCTTCATTGGCTGCTTCCCCTTTTCTGTCTCACTTTTCTACTCTCCTACCTAGGTTTCCTGACATCATCACTAAAATGAACTACTACCACTCGAATACTTGTCTGAAGGTCTTCTGCTAGGGAAATCCAACCTAAAACACAAATTCAAACAGAATTTCAATAGAAAATAATATGTCTATATAACACTGACTGAAAATACATAGATTGAATTAGACTGAATTGGCAATATTGGTTATTACTGGAGATGGTGAGATTATAGGTGGGTATTTTCTTTTTACTTATTTGTATTATCTTTAATGAAGTTTTAAAATAACTTTTAAGAATAAAGTTATTTTAAAGAGGAAAAATTAACAAATACTTTATCACCTGTTCTCTCTTTCACAATCCCATTCTCATTTCAGTCCCTTCAAAGGAAAGCTTCTTAATATGAGTTTCATTGATTCATAGTTCAAACACTTATTGTATAATTATATAATGGTTTTCAGTCAAAGGAATATTAAAGGTAATACAGGCAGTTCCTGCAGCAAGTGAATTTCAATTTTAAACTTTCAATATTCTCTCTGCCTTGACTACATCTTTAAATATTTTAGAGCTGAGAAATCCTCTTTTTCACCAAAAGAGGATTAACCTGCAGAATTTTAGGTATAGAGATCCATGAAGAATATCTTCTTCCTATGTTATATTATTTATCATGAAGTAATTCTGATTCCTTCTAGATAAAAAGGGATCAGACCTTATGATGAACTTCAGAAATGGTCATTTTCACAAAAGCTTGAAAGGCAGTTGTTTATGTAGTTCTATGCAGTTATATTTGTAGAGATGGAGAGAAAAGTAAATTCTCTAGACAAATCATTGAGTCTATAAAATGAGTTGTGTAGGGAGTAGGGAAGGGCATTGAACCAAGAATCAGGAGACCTGATTTCATAGGCTTGGACCAGCTACTGACCTGTTCATTCAGATGTGGGTGTGGTGAACTTCAAGCAGAGAGAAAAGGATGAGTAAATTAAAGGAATGAGTTCATGTCTACTGGGAACAGACAAGTTACATGAGTGATCAAACTTGGACCGTTATTTGTTTTTCTACATTTAATAAAGACATGGGTATTGAGAACAATGTCTCTACCCCAAGAAAAGCAGTGGTGGAGGTGTGACTGATGAGTAGCAAATGCACTTAGCCTCAGTTACAAAGGTGTGATGGGAACTGTGGTCCATGGGTGATTGTACTCGTTTGCTAGGGCTGCCATACTAAAATGTCACAGACTGGTTGTCTTAAACAACAGGAACTATTTTCTCCCAGTCCTGAGGTCTCTCTCCTTGTCTTGCAGATGACCACCTTCTCATTGTTTCTCTGTGCACAGGTCCCTGGTGTCTCTTCCTCTTGCAATAGCACCAGCCCTATTGAATTGGACCCCACCCTAATCAACTCATTCTAACTTAATCACCTCTTGAAAGATCTTATCTCCAAATAGGGTTGCATTCTGAAGTACTGGGGCTTAGTATTTCAACTTATGAATTTTGGAGGGACACAATTCAATCCGTACCAGTGACTTAGGTAGGAAGGTAGAAGAATGATAAGGGCTCAGGTTTTGAGAACCACTGAACTCCATAATTTAATGATCCATCAAAATCTATGTGTTGAATCTTAGCTTACATATTTTCAAAGCTATATCAAGAAAAATATATCTAAAATTATATTTCTATTTATCTGTTTATTTTCTTTTTAATTGTAAATATAGAAATTGGCTAAAAATTGGCTCCACTTAAAAGTCGGTTGACTATGGAACATTCACACACAAAAAATTGTTTACATATTAGGGGAAAAGAAAAATGTCAATAAATTCCCCAAAGTATAAATCCCGAACCTAAAAAGCAACAGGGTGAAAAAATCAATGACTAAAATATGGTAAAAACAAAACAAGCAAAGCAAAGGCAGACAGTAAAATAACCACAAAGAAATCATTTTTAAAAAGAAACTCTTCTAAAAACTCAGGTTAAACAGGCAAGTAAGACTTTCCTGGTGGTGCAGTGGTTAAGAATCCGCCTGCTAATGCAGGGGACGTGGATTCGAGCCCTGGTCCGGGAAGATCCCACATGCTGCGGAGCAACTAAGTCCATGCGCCACAACTACTGAGCCTGCACTCTAGAGCCCGTGAGCCACAACTACTGAGCCCGCATGCCGCAACTACTGAAGCCCGCACGCCTAGAGCCAATGCTCCGCAACAAGAGAAGCCACCGCAATGAGAAGCCCGTGCACCGCAACGAAGAGTAGCCCCCGCTCGCCACAACTAGAGAAAGCCCACGTGCAGCAAGGAAGACCCAATGCAACCAAAAAAAAAAAAAAAGGCAAGTAAAAAACTATGTGGTACACAAGGGTAGTAAAAAAAAAAAAAAAAAAACCTTTTCAATTGTTATTATTCAGTGCTCTGAAATTATGATGTTATTATATCACAGTTGTAATAATAGATTAATATTCATTAATAAATGGCATTTTAAACCTTTATATTCTTTTTCAAAAGAAAAATCAAAATACATGGGCTGTGCATTCAGTCTCAGAAGGCAGATAAATTGCAATACTAAAGAAATAAGAATAAAGAAATTAATGAAGAGCAGAAATTAATGAAATGGAAATAAAAATATTGTCGTCAGAGCTATTTCTTTGAAAAGACGGTATAAGACACATATATGCAACCTCAGTAATGAGGAGGTATTTACTCAGATAATGAATAATTTAATCATTTTAAATGAATATTAACTATACATTTATACCAATGAATTTGAAAATATAAAAGATATGAATAACCTTCCTGAAAAAAGATAGCAATTTGGATTCAAGAACTGGTAGAAACTATAAAGAAAGATAGTCAAAGAGCTTTCTCCTCCATCTCACCCCTGGCTCATAGGCACAAGATTCAAATGTTTGCACAATAAATCCAATCCAACTTCAAAGCACAAGAAATTGAGATTTTTAAGCTATTGCAAAGCATAGATAAAGATATACAAATAAGCAATTCATGCTCTGAAAGTGGTACACAAAAAAAGAAATTCTCAAACTTATTTGATAAATGAACATAGAAGCAAAAATATTAAAAGGAGCCATCTATTCCAGAAGAATATTAAAATAACATTATGCCATATTTCACAAATGCAGAGACGGTTCAATGTTCAGAAATCTATTGAAGTTATTCACTGCATCAGTAATTATGGAGAGAAAGTATATTACAGATGCTAGAAAGGCCATTTGATGAAGTTCAACATCCATTTCTGGGGAACAACTTTAGTAACTTGGAAATTTTAAAATTTTGCTTAATTTGAAAGGTTTTTTTTTTTTTTAAATCAGCACTTAACAGTAGAAATCATACTCATAGAGAAATACTAGAGGAATTCCCAATAAATTTAGGAAAAAGACGACGATATCCACTCTCATTACTATTATTTAACATCAGACTGGAGATCAAAGGATGTAAGTGGGCAGTTACAGAAGAAGAAATGCAAATTATCAATGAACAATAGCATGAAAAAACATGCTCTTGTTGGTCATACTAACAGGAATGAAAACTAAAACTTCTATAAAATACAAAATTTTTACATTGGATAAAACACGAATAGTGTTGGATTTTGATGAAATTGCTCCCATTACCCACGCCCTTCTTACACCTTCAGAGGTGACCACATCCTGCCCTCTCTCTGTTTGTGCTCCCACTTCTCTCTGAATTACTGAAAATTACTTTATAACTAGGTCTTTACTAATCCCAAAGCCTCAAGTCATCCTCTAAAAGTCAGTGGATTTCTCTTCTGGACAAAACTCTGCAGATGGGTCTGAGTAATTGAGAGAGGGGTGGGGTAGGAGGAGAGCTCTGGTCCTGTGGATGGTGGTGGTTTTTTTCCTGAAGTATCTAAGAATAAACACAGCTTGCCACTGTGAAGATTGATTTCCTTCCTTCCTTCCCATTAACATGATGTGTATCTTATTTCCTGTAGAATAAAAACCCTTACATTATTTTGCAAAGGTGCACTCTTTCCCTCCTTGTTCAAGGTTAAACTACAAATCTTTATCACATTTATCTGTCTATGAATAGAAAATGACCAAGTTGCTGCTCTCTGATACCCAGAAGTTTCCATTGACCACCTTACTGGATTTGCAGGCAGGCAGGATGGGGTGGAGGACATTTCAACTCACTCCCACCTCAGGAGCCACTGGAAAAGCAATTGCATTATATGCTTGAACTGATCAACAGAAAACTGCAGCCAGGGTCCACTCGAACTGGTAGTCTATGGTCCTTTAATAATAAAAGGACTAAGTTAAACCAAGAAAGTAGGTACAAGAATCCATCTGAAAATCAGCCCCTGGGTTATCTTCCTTAGATCTGGAGGCTGTGTTAACTATACTGCAGGGGTCAGAATCACCTGTGCATCCTGCTCCAGCAGGGTCTTTATCTCTGGCTCAACGTACAATACAACATATTCTTACTTGGGATAGTGCCCTGTCCACAAAACGTCATATATTTCCTCCTGTTTAAACCACAGGAAGTTAGCATTGTTGATTTTGCTTTTGGCCAAACCATAAAGAGCTTAAAAATGACTGGTGTGGAGGGATGAAAATAAATTCTAGAGACTCCATTCCATTACTCAGGGGGGCAGAAATGCTCTTTGAGGTTTCCTCTAGAGACTTCACTGAGGGCCAGATTTAAAAACAAGAATAATCGTAAAGACAGAAAGCTAACTGATAGTCCACCATTTTGGATGCGAGATGGATGGACAGAGATATCAGGGTGTGGGATTTGAAGGCATGAAGTTTAGGGCAGTCTAGGATCAGCAACCCCTGCAGTCACACAGGACTGCCACATGGGGGTGGCAAACCTTTGCCATCGTGACGTGGCAAGCGCCACTTGCTTTCAAGGTCCTGTGACTCTCGGATGAGATATCACGTGTCTCATGAGCTACCTAAAAGCAAGTGTTCATACACTGGTGTAAATATTCATGACTTTGTTTTCTTTAGAAGACATCTCATAAGTAGAAGAAAATCATTAATATTTCTCTCCACGATATCACGCATTGCTCCATAAAAAAGGGAATACTTAGAAATTCCGTTGTGAGCTTACTCATTTTTCTCTCAATAGTAGAATATATTTCCCCTCTCCTTAAAAACAGTTCATTAATAATATTTGGTGGTTCCTGTAGCTTTGTTCCAAATACTTTAATTCTCTCAATATCCCTATTACATGGAGATCAAATCCTTTGGGTTCCTCATTATCCTTATATAATATTGTTTCATCTAAGTCCTCCTCCTTCAACGGAACATTGGAAATATTTTATGTCTTAAGTTTACCAAGTCTCACCTACCAGAAATTCTTTTTTCCTACTTTTCTCCTCTCATTCAAGCAGTTGATTTCTATCTCTATATTATGTTAACATTGAATATTGCTAGCTGCTGTCTCCTGGTATGCATCCTCTCCTTATCTATAATGACACAACTCCTGAATTTTAGCTGTACATCCTTTTCACCTCTCTTCTTTTCCCCGCTAGCTGGATGGAGGTGGCCTGGACCATGTAAGTAAGCGAATCATCTTAATGATGGCAGAGCAACAAGATTAAAGAGTCCTCGTCCATCTAGCTAACTTTCCTTGGACTGCTTAAATCTGGATATTTAAAAGAAAATATACCCTATCTTATTTAAGACACTGTAATTTGGGGATTCTGTTATAGCAGGTGAGCCTACGTCCTAACTAATACGAGCATCTAATATGTGCCAGCTAATAGCTGAGTACTTTATTAAAGTGCATTATCACATTAATTTGCATCATCACTCTGTAAGGTGGGTCTTGTCCTTATTTCCATTTTACAAATGAGTAAACCTAGGGGCAGAGGATTACGAAGTTTGGCCAAGGTCACACAGCTAATGAGTGAGAGAACTAGAGCCTCTGCTCTGAACCAGCATGCCATACATCTACTCAAGGATGGATCCATCCCTTCTTTCATTCCTCATGTATAATTAAGACCAGGGTTTGACAATCCCTCTTGACCATAGTTTCATAATCTATTCCCTTCCTTTCTCTCCAGCCCTACTACCACCAACCATCCTTATTTCCCCTAATTGTTTTCCCAGTTACCAGTCATATTCTTCTCTATTTCTGATTCATTCTCATTTAGCCTACAAAGTTACCTGCCCCCCCAAATAAATTTGACTGCTGTGTGTTGCCTTTGAATTCCTTGTTGAATTATTTTACAAAAGCTTTCATTTATGATATGGCTCCTGGAATGTCTTTTTTTTTCTTTTTTGCAGTTGTAAAGTATAATTTTGTTTTATAATCAGTTATTTACTTATTTTTAATTGAAGTATAGTTGATTTATAATATTAGTTTCAGGTGTACAGTATAGTGATTCAGTACTTTTACAGATTATACTCCATTAAAAGTTATTACAAGATAATGGCTATAATTCTCTGTGCTATACAATATATCCTTGTTGCTTATCTATTTTATACATAGTAGTTTGTATCTCTTATCCCTTATCCTTAACTTGCCCCTCTCCCATTTCCTATCCCCACTGGTAACCAGTAGTTTGTTTTCTATGTCTGTGAATCTGTTTCTGTTTTGCATATGCATTCATTTGTATTATTCATTTTTGCCCCCCTACTGCTGCCAACCCCTTCCCTTCCCTCCATTCTCTAGGTTCCAATGACGCTTAATTGACCTTCCATGCCCATCGCATGTTCAGCTATATTTATTCTTGCCTTGGAGCTTTTGTACTGCTGGGACTCTTACCTCTTGATTCTCCCTGGTTGACTTCTTCTTCTTCACCTTCAGCTTATGCCTGAATTTTGGGAAGCATGCCCTGACTCTCCAAGTCTTTGCTGGCTGATCAATTCCATAGCAACCTCTGCTCATTTATATCAGGTATAACATTCTGCTTTTACGTCTTTGATGCATTCCTGACAAGGCTGTGAGCTCCTTGAGATCAGGTCTATTTTGCTTAGTGCCTGACACAGAGTAGGCCTTTAATAAATATATTTTGAATGACTGAATAAGTGGATGAAATTGGGAGGGGTCAGCAGATGTTCATGAGACTCTCTAGGGCTGAGCCTGTGGCCTTGGTTTAGGTCTGAAATTTTGAACTCCAGGCATTGGAAATATAACTGGTGCCTTCTACATGCTCACCTAAGTATCTCAGTTGAAGCAAGATGATACATCAAGCCTGTTACCAGTGGAAGGCATTAGGGTTAGACAGTGATTATTAGGGTGGTGAGTGCTTGTGTTTTAACTCTTCAACTTGTAATTATGCATCCCTTTCTCCCCCCCCCAACCCCAAATTGTGAAGGAAAACAATTTCTCTGCTGCTGGTTTCTGCAGCTGGTGGTGTTGGGAGTGTTCATGCACTGGGTGTATGGGGTAGATGAAGCCCCAAACCTCCCACTTTTAGGGTGAACACACAGAACAAGTGTTGTGATGTGCTACAGTGACCTCTGATCGAAGAGTCAGGAAATCTGGGTTATTGTTTTTGATTCTAGACTCACAGCCAAATCTCTTAGGGAGCCATGCGTCTGCCCCAACATTCAGTAAGTCCAGCCATGCTGCACCAGCTCCGTTCTCAGAGGAGGGGAGGACTCGCGGTGATAGGAACAGCAGCTTTGGGAGGAAGTTGTAGGATAAGGAGTGAAGAAGTTTTTGATGAGTTGGAAAGGAGAAACGACTCTAGGCCACATTGAGCTCTTCATATTTTCTCTTAAAGTGACCACCATTCATAGCTTTTTCTTTCTTTCCAGCAAAGTGTGGGGTGAGAGAGTAGTGGCCAATGGTAATCACGATCTAGGTTGAAGAACTTCAAATCAAGTTAGTTATCCTTTATTCTTACTCCCTAGATTTAGATGGTTGCCAAGATCTTTAAATTCTGCACGTAAAACACCATTGCTGTCTGTCTCTTATATTCCATTTTAACAGGCATCACTGGTGTAGGCCCCAGTGACTCAGAGTCATCAGAATTATTGTAGCAATGTCCTCTCCAGCCTCCACGTCTCTAGGTGCAGCATCTTTTAAACTACCCTACACACCACAGCTCATTCAACCCTCATAAGGGCTGTATTGACCTGGTCCAAAGCACCGAATGTTCCCTGTTACTATCAGGATAAATTTCAAGTGCAAATAAATCAAGATTCTCACAATCTGGGTGCAGTTTATCTTTCTGATATCCTTTCTCATTATTCCTCTAGGTTGACTATACTTGTAACTGACCTTGTTGGGGGCACACACACGTGTGAAATCCTAATTTTTTCTCCATTCACTTTCTTCAGCCAGCTAAAGCTCTTTTAAATGGTAGCTCCATCAGTTTCCATGGCATCTTGGTCACTCTCGTTCTCAAAAAGTCCCGTCTAGTACAAATTTAAACTCTAGTCTTATCTCCTCCCTTCCACTTAACACAGGCTCCATCTGTGTCCCAGGAGATCTTCAGGATGGTAGGATATTGTCTGCTCTTGCCCTCTTCTTTTCCTTTCTCCCCTGATTCTAGATCCTCTGGTGTTAAGGAGTAGGGAGAGGGTCAGGGATGAGTCCCTTTTCCTTGTGTGGCCGTTGGTGTGGTCTTCCCTCTGGGGCTGTCCCTATTACTCTTAACACTGACTCAACATCAACGCTGTCTGTGTTTCAGGCCTCCCAGTGTTAGCTCCGGGGAGAGGGAGCTATGAGTGTCTGGGCTTCCCTGTGGAGGCTGGGGTTCTTGGAGAAGGTCCATTCTGGATCTTCCTTTTCTCAGATCTTACTTTGTCTCAGTCTCTGACAAAGCAGTATCCCTGCAGCCTTTGGTGCTGGAGTAACACTCCTCTGTTGCCTGCAGGATGGCTTCACTTGGCTCCTTTTCCATGACGTCCATCTGACCCACAGGAAACCATGCAGCAGCTTTTCCTTGTCAAATTGTGAGCACCTGAGCTGCTCCATGGCTGCATCCCTTCCCCCTTCCCCACCCTCTCTCTTTGTCCTTTTCCTCAGGTCAACGTATGTATAAACCTACTTCTGATCACGGGATGAATACCATTTACCCTTATGTACTGACTGAATCTCTTGAAGGCGCTCTCACTTGGCTTTAAGGGAGGATTGATCTCCTTGTTCCCCCTTCATGGGAAACTGAGGGGACAAATAATATAAAACTCTTGCCCTGGCAGATGACTTACATTCTGACATTTCCTCCATTGCCCCACCCCCTCCATTGCACATTCCTCTGCTTGTGTGGATTGGATGGGACAGTTGTCATGAGGTGCTGGCTGGAGGGGAGATGAGATGGCTTATGAGTTACCTCTAAAAAGCCTTAAAGAGGTGTCTGCTCTTTCAAGAGTTTTCAGAATGTTCTTGTCAGCTGTCAGTCCCTAGCTTTAAGTTGTAGTCCCAATTCTGGAGAAAACAGGAAAAGTCTGACTATTTTCTTACAAGTTCTCGGGTAGACATATTTCTCCTAATAAAAATAATAGCTAAATTTAATGAGCATCTAAGATCCTACGTACTGTACAAAGCACTTCAATGCATTATCTCATTTAGTCCTCTGACAACCCAATGGAGTACGCATTGTTAGTATTATATTCATTTTATAGATGAAAGCAACTGAGGCTTAAATCAGTTACACAGTTCTTCTAAGGTCACATGTGTGGAAAGTGGCAGTAGCAGGACGGGAGCCCAGGTCCGTGTGACTTGAACCTGTATGACATATTGACTCCAGACACACCATGCACTATGGCTTTACTCCTGTTGTTGACATTGGACTTGAGAGAGTATTCAGTTAGATATTTCCATCATACAGAGGAGAACCTTCCCCTAGAGAGGGCAGGCAAATTTGTCAAGGCCACACATCAGAACTTTCCTCAAATGCCTTCTTTACTCTCCTCTATATCCAAACCCTACATAGCCTTCAACACCTACCTCGGATTCCACCCCATCCCACCTCCCAAACACTTCCCTGTCCAGCCCAGTCCTCAGTGGTCTCACATTCGTCTGAGACTTATGCCACTTTCTGCTGGTACCATGCACATGACACGCCCACGAAGACTGTCTTGGCATTTCCTTAGTTGCCATGTAACTAATTTAAAAAATCATTTCATGTGCTCATGACTTCCTCCCTCACATAGATTGTCAGTAACATGAGCATTACTTTAAAAAATATTCCCTCATGTTGTAATTTTAATTCAGTTTGTCTATTATCTATTGGTGGCCCTTTTGGGAACAGGTGCTTAGATATGCCGATGGAGTTTTGATGAAGGTGATACAATTCCTTGTTTTGTTTACCCTAACTCAGAGTTTTAAAAAGCTGGCCTAAAAATACTCCATGTGTAGCTGCTGCCATACAGTGACTGAAACACAAAACTGCCTGACATTCCTCTCTGCAGCCATGGTGGCAGCACAAACAGGGCCGATCTTTGTGCTTGCTTTTCAAACGAGTGTTGTATACTTGAAAAGAAAAATAAAAAGAAGTTTAAAAAAATGTGTTGAGCACCTAACACAATGTACCTAGAGATGAGTAAGAAAATCCCTAATCTCAAGAAACCTTCTTTCTACTTAGTAAAGAACATCACGTAAGTGTACAAATTTTATTGTTACGAGAACAAGTTATATAAATGCTATAGCTATGAAACTTAAAAGGACAGATTGCGTTGCTTTGAGGGGATTTGGGAGGCTTCTTAGAGGAAGCAGACTTAAGATCAGCCCTGAAGGTGAAGATGTGGAATTATGAGCATTGAAGGTCAAGGGGAAAAAGCAAGAAAAAGCAAAGAGAAAGGCAAATAGCACTCAGGTAAAGGGCTTACTATGGCCTCCCTGGGGTGCAGTGTGTGACCCAGCAGGTTGACTGTAGATCACAGTTTTATTTTGTCTGACCAGCATAAGATTATTTTTTCCAATTATAATATGAATGCTTTTAGGTGGGTCTTGTCTAGATTTCATTTTCCCTTAGTTTTCTAACAGGCTGCTATACATTTCTCCTTGCCTCCCTAGATCCTGAAGGCTTCTGAGTGATGGGTATAGCAGGAGGATGCTGGTAAGGTAGCTTCGAGGCCAGTGGTAGGTCAGTGGAAAGATTTTCAAACAAACAAGTCATGGGGGAGACACTCAAGTTTTTGAGGGAAAGAGTGATGCGATTGGAGCCTCACTTTGGGACGATGGATCTGTCAGTAAGACTGAAGCAGAAAGAAGTGAGAATCAAGAAATCAATGTTCCTTTTGTTTCCTTGCAGGCCCAGGTAGTTATACGTCTCCAATAATTCTTGTGGTCTGCACTACACAATTTAGCACTGTGCTGTGTGCTCCAATTTTTTTCTGTTGTAGCATTCTTTACTCAAGCTCTAGAGATCTGGGGTCATGCCTTTTATCATTTGTGTGTCTGACACATGCAGGCAGTCCATGGACAGTTGTTTTACTGGAGACTCAGTGTTACTTCTCTGGAACAAGAAGGGGTGAGGAAGGGACATTAATTCATGTGCCACGTCAATTTAAATGATTAAAGAAGTTCTTTCAGGTATCTGAGCACAGGACATGTGTTCTAATGCTTTTGTTTGGCTCTAGTCCCACATAATGACCTTTTATGCTAAATAATGTTTTCCGTTCAAGATAAAATATCTTTCTTTTCTCTACTCTAACACACATGATGTGATCTGAATTACTCATGAGTGTTTTCAGCTTTTGCTTATGTTGCATTTTGAAGTTCAATATGCATAGACATCTTGGCATAAAGTGGTGCTAAAGTCACTCATTAATACATTGGAGTCTGTTTTCCTGTTCAATGGAAAGTTAAAACCTTTAAGTTCAAGTACTAAAACTTCCACTGAGTTTCAAGGAGGTACCTTCTTAATTGAGCCCTTCTCAAACTGAAACTTTTAATTTCAATATTATGTTGAAAATGAAGGCTTGAAGGATTGACTCAGTGGTATGTTAATCTTTGTAGGAATAGTGAACGGGCCTGGCAATTCAGCTGCCCCACGTTATCTACCGCATTATAAAACCAGAATGTTTAGATATTAAGAAAATGCTATAGATATGGATTGATTGATTTCTTCTATAAAAAAGCCTCATGTCTCATAGTGTTCACACAACATGTTTTCTTGGAAATCAAATGACCGGAGCAGAGACTGCTGTCAATGTCAGGGCTTTCTGGCTCATGTGGCTTTTTGTTCCAAATGGTAGGTATGGCCAGGTTTACGTTTTTATAAAGTATGGGCAACAAATTGAGTATAGACTGTTATTATTACTCATTCATCTCTGTTTCATCCTAGAAATACTTTTTATTACACCTTCAGTCTTTTTTTGTGATTACAAAAACAATATACTAATTGTAAAAGCAAAACAATAAATTCAGAGGTGAGTGAGATAAAGAAGGCTTCCTGTGATTAGGAAGAGATAACCACTGTTAACTGTTTCACCATTTGCTGTCTAATGGAATAGGTAGCTAGGTAGATAGGTAGGTAGATAGATAGGTAGGTAAATAGATAGATAGACAACAGATAAATGGGATTTTTGGTGGTTTGAACAGAAGAGGAAACAATGGTATTTCTGTAAGTCCAACTATGGCATATTTACTCTTCAGGAACCATTGAGGCAATTTATTTCATGTTTGGATTTTATCTTGGTTTAAGATCCAACAACTTCAGTGGGGGATGTCTCTTAACTCTGTGGCGATTAAAAGACTGCTCACTCACTAAAGTATAGATCTCAGGCTGTTAAACCGTTCTGTGCAATAATTTAAATCAGTGGTTGAGTTAAGCTTGTGGGTAACTTACTGGGTCCTAAAGATTCTGGAAGCGGTTCCCTGGATAATTTAGGAAGTTGTCAAGATAAGTTCCCTATGGGATAATATAGTAACATGCCAAGAAGTCCAGGTGAAATAAGTCCTTTTAAGATAATTATTGAATTTGGTTAGATGAATCGTGCAAACATGTTTCTGTGTTTCACATGTAGTCTATAGAAGAGCTAGAAAAACTCCTGCTCTCTTTGACCTAACACTCTCCAATGTCTCCTGCCCCATCAATCCCTTCATTGCCATGTTCCCTCCCTCAGGGTGAGCAGAAGCTCTTAGGATCCCAGGTTCAGAGAAGACAGAAAGTAGTTCAGGGAGGTTTCTGCTCTGAGTGTCAGAGGATTGCTTATGCTTAATCCAGCTTAAAACCTATGTCAATATTCATAGAAATTAAAGAGAAAGGACTTACTTCCTCAGGGACTAGGACAGGTGATTGAGAGAGATGAGGTTAAACAGAAAGGGTAGTGTGTTTTGGGGGGGGGGGGAAGGGAGAGGAGAGAGGAGAAGAGGAAGAAAAGGAAGAAGGAAGGGAGGGGGTGGAAGGGAGGGAGAAGCCAAGAGCAGGAGGGGATAGGAAGGAAAGGGAGAGGGACAGATGAAGGAGAAGAAACTGGAAGAGAAAAGGAGAGGGGAGAGGAGTGCTCACCTTTTTAAAATATATTGAGGTTAAAAATGTGTGTGGGGTAATGTACAGAACTTAATTGGAGAATCAGATGAGGGTTAGCACATGTGTACCTGTATAAATAATTCCCAATAAAGATATAGAACTTTTCCTTCACCTCAGAGAGTCTCTTTACTCAACCTCCAGTGAAATCTGTTCCACCCTCCATACAAATATGGTGATTTCTGTCCCTGTAGATTAGTTTTGACTGTTCTTGAGCTTCATACAAATGGAATCATACAGTATGTTCTCTTTTGTATCTGGCTTCTTTTGTTTCATATAAAGTTTGTGAGATTCGTCCATAGTGCTGCTGGGTATGATTCTACTTTATGACTACACCACATTTGTTTACCCATGAAAATTGTCTTCCTGTTTTCTTATGTGATATTTGGTTTTTCATTTTGTGTTCTGATTACTGCAATTTCAATATTTGGACTGAGCATACATGTGCCACATGATGAGGGACCAGATCATTTGGAAACGAATAATAATTGAATACTTGGAAACTTCATCTGTGCCGATTATTATCATCTCCTTACTACCAAATTTTAACCAAAGGTAATGTCCTCTGAAGTGCCCAAATCTACTTGGCAGTGGTATTTCACATTTACACATGATTCTACAGTTTATAAAGCATCTTCATACACAGCATTTTCTTTCACCTTGATCAACTTTGATAGTTTCTAGGTATCAGATTTTGAAATGGAGAGTCAGGTTCATGGACTTTCTGTTCCCTTCCCCCCAAATTCTAATTTTGTGATGTGTTACTACATCGAACTTCTCTGGGACAGTAATAAGAATTACTGATTCTCTGTGTGTCCCTAAGACCTGGTTAGGGTTTCAATGCAGCCAACTCTACTGCCCTGCTCAGTGTGCCTGTTTATAAACATGTAGTTCTTGTCTGTGCTGCTCTTTGTTCACCGTTGGTTGGTCTTTTACACATTGCTTTTTAAAAGCAAGGAATTTCTCTGTCTGACTTATTTCACTAAGCATAATACCCTCTAGACCCATCAATATTGTTGCAAATGGCAGACTTTCATTCTTTTTTATGGTTATATAACATTCCATCATATATATATATATATATATATATATATATACACCATATCTTCTTTATCCATTCATCTATTGATGGACACTTGGGTTGCTTCCGTTTCTTGGCAATTGTAAATAATGCTGCTATGAATATTGGTATGCATGTATCTTTTTGAGTTAGCATTTTAATTTTTTTCAGGTATATGCCCAGGAGTGGAATTGCTGGATCATATGGTAGTTCTACTTTTAGTTTTGTTGAGGAATCTCCATAATGTTTTCCATAGTGGCTGCATCGATTTACATTCCCAACAACAGTGTACAAGGGCTCACTTTTCTCTACATCCTCACCATTTGTTATCTGTAGACTTTTTGATGTTAGCCATTCTGACAGGTGTGAGGTGGTTTTGATTTGCGCTTTTCTAATAATTAGTCATGCTGAGCATCTTCTCATGTGTCTATTGGCCATCTGGATGTCTTCTTTGGAAAAATGTCTATTCAGGTCTTCTGCCCATTTTTAATTGGGTTGTCTGTGTTTTTGATATTGAATTGTGTGAGCTGTTTCTTAAAAAAAAATTGTAAATCAAGTATACTTCAATAAAAAACTAATTTAAAAATAAATAAATGTAAGGAATATTTAAAACCTGTTCTAAAAAGTAAATGAAAGATCTAGCTGCTTTAAGGTATTTTCCATTCAATTTAGTTCTGAAATCACTTAAGGAAAAAAAAAGTTTTGTATAAGTGTCCTTTTGCATTACTGAAGGACTACTTAGTATCATGTCATGGAACCAGCCAATAAATGAACCTCTCGAACAACAAACGTGCTAATACAAACTGCATGGTATCTGGAGAAGTGATGACCTCTGGAAAATTTACTATATTATGTTAAAAGATCTTTAACTTTCATTTTAAAACTATTTTTGCTTTTTTGTTTTTAAATTTATTTATTTATTTTTGGCTGCATTGGGTCTTCATTGCTGCGCCCGGGCTTTCTCTAGTTGGGGTGAGAGGGGGCTACTCTTTGTTGCGGTGCGCGGGCTTCTCATTGCGGTGGATTCTCTTGTTGCGGAGCATGGGCTCTAGGAGCACGGGCTTCTATAGTTGTGGCACATGGGCTCTAGAGCACAGGCTCAGTAGTTGTGGTGCATGGGCTTAGCTGCTCCACAGCATGTGGGATCTTCCTGGACCAGGGCTCGAACCTGTGACCCCTGCATTGGCAGGTGGATTCTTAACCACTGCGCCACCAGGGAAGTCCACTGTTTTTGTTTTTGAACAATTAAATCAAATCTGGTCATGGTTCCCCAGGAAAAGATCTGCCTCCAAACTCTCTTTGTAAAGAAGACATGCCTTGTACATTTTGATTGCCTTGGTAAAAGAAGCATATTGAAAAATAAAAGAAAAATATTTTAGCAAGGAAAATATTCCTCCATGATTCTAAATAAGTTCAATTTTTGTCAAATGTGTGTGTGGACATAGCATTTGTGTTAATGGTTATTTATAGACTCTGTCAGTAAATAATGAGCTTTGTGCTTGTAGCTCTCTTAGGTCTTTCTGTGACTTTTTAGAAAGTAAATCCTGATTCTCTTTTTAAATAAAAAATATATATAAGGGCCATGTAATATAAAATATAAAGTACCCTAAAATTTTAAATAAATTTATTGTGCTGCATATATGCATGCACACATGTGTTATTTTTCTCTGTTTTCAGGCAACACATTTTACCAAGGATGACTGGTATTTTTGTTTACATTCTGTGGTTACTCTACTGAAGTCAAATGGGCAAATACTGTGCCCATTTTACAGATATGGAATGCTGATCCTGCAATATTAAGTGGCTAGAAAGAGGTGAGGCTAAAAGGAAAATTCAGCTCCTCTGAGAGATTTTTCAGTGCTCTCCCCTATACACTTTTTTTTTTTTTTTTTTGCTTATCTTTTCCAGTTTTTGGCATACCCACCCAAGGAGAGGACCAGGGGCAAAACCAAGAACAGGAAGGGTCTGCAAAGGGCATAATGAGAGCTCTGGATGAACAGTAATTTTACTCAGATCTGAGAACTAGAAAGCTGGCTGAAAAAGCTGGCTGTATTATAAAAACTGAAAAGACTAGATGGCAAATCAATATTCATCCAGAATAAACTTTATTGACCAATTACTTAAATTTCAAAGAAGTTAATTTGTGTTGCAGCAGATTTGCAATTGTTTTCTGAAGAGCTGAAGAAATCGCCCTATAATGTTCGAACTGCAGGTTTGGTTTTCAGAGAGGATTGTGTGCAGTGTTTTAGAGTACAACTGTGGGTCCGCATTTCGGTGACAGCTTGAAAGGCCTTTAGCTTCAAGAAGCTTCTGTGAGGTCAGCGGAGGGCTCTCCTGGGACCAAATCCCCATCTATGATCAGGATAACTTGAAATGAGATTTCTAACAGGAATTAACCAGGGCCTCTTTTTCCTCTTGTTTAAAGCAAGCTGCCCTGTCATCCTTTACGGAAACCGTCACAAAAAAAGGGCTTGAGAGGGAGTGGTTCTGCTTAAGACATTGCAGCAGATAATGGATAAAATAAGATGTGGGTGATTGCTCACAGCCCCCTCCCAACACCATTGCTTCTCACTCCCTTTTAGAGAACACCCAAGTGAGTTTTAGGATAACAATGGCTTGGTTTTAATGTTCATGAATAAAAGAAGGAGCCTGTGAGTAAGCATTGGAATTTGGAAGGCAATAAAGAAACATATCAAGAGAGAAAAGCAACTTGGGGCTGAACTGGAAGTGGAATAGAAAATAATCAGTCCTTCTTCTGTATCACCCCAAGTAATGTTGGCCTTGTCAAATGCATCACAGCTTGAGTCAAGTTTCAGCGGTGTCTGGGCTACAGCAAGGAATAAGCCCATCCATTACGGGCTGCATTGACTCCTCTAAGTCAGTTGGAGAAGTTGAGTGTGTGTGTGTGTGGGGGGGGGGGGGGTGGTTTGTGTAGGTGTAAATTTAAATCTATTTAGTTCTCTTTGTTTTGCTCTGTGAAGGAGAAATGGAACTTATTTAAATGTCTAAGTTCTTTTGAGCCTCAAAGTTGCCCTGCTGGTTGGAGAGGTAGCTGCTTACTCAAGTTTCCATGGTTAGGGAATGCTAGGGTTGAACACTGTGTCTGAGTCTGTGGATACATACACTATCCCACTGTGAAAATGGTCGTTTTAAATACCTTAAAGTTAAAAAGCTTTGTCTTGTATTGGGACCATAACTTCTGATTTGAAGACATGGGAAGTTAAATTCATGTAATTTTTTAAAAAAATTAATTAATTTATTTATTTATGGCTGTGTTGGGTCTTCGTTTCTGTGCAAGGGTTTCCTCTAGTTGTGGCAAGTGGGGGCCACTCTTCATCGCGGTGCGCGGGCCTCTCATTATCGCGGCCTCTCTTGTTGCGGAGCACAGGCTCCAGACGCGCAGGCTCAGTAGCTGTGGCTCACGGGCCCAGTTGCTCCACGGCATGTGGGATCTTCCCAAACCAGGGCTCGAACCCGTGTCCCCTGCATTGGCAGGCAGATTCTCAACCACTGCGCCACCAGGGAAGCCCAAATTCATGTAATTTTTAATGAAGTTTTGCTCAGCCACTTTCAGCTACTTTAAACCAGATTAACATGAATAAGAAATAATGTAAAGAATATCCTTTAGAGAATGAATAGAGGCTGTCAACCCCTAGATCCCCTTCCCTGGTCACGGTTTAATTATCCAGCAGTGGGTGTCTGACTTAAACCGCCAATCAGAACTTTTAACCACCTGATTAGGAGGTCTTTTAGCCATTTTTCTCTTGTTATGAAAATTGTGAGGTTTGAAAGTTGATTTTGTCACTTGCAGTCAAAGTCCTGACCAATCCATTTATCCATTTAGGGAGTATTTAGAGGGCTTCCATTCTCAAAAATCTTTCAATGGCTTCCAGTAAGTGAATTATTTCTACATTAGAATAATAATAAAATAACAATAATAATGATAATTAGAATGTATTATTCACTACATAAAACCATAAAGGATCCTGTTAAAATACAAATATTATCCAGAAGAACTGTACATCCAGCCTCTAACCCCTGTGATCACTTTAACACTAATTATCTTGATTATCTAGTCAGCAACCTTTTGGAGTTTTGATTCAAAAGTCAGCACAGCTTAGTTTTGAAGGAAAAGAAAGACCAGAAACAAACATCATAGGAGGTAGTGATAATACAAGGGCAGACAAGTAGAGCACATTTCTCAGGTTTTTGGGTGGAGTCACGAGAAAAAGATAACTCTTAAAAGATAACTGTCTTTGTTGCATCAGATTCAAGACTTACTTTAATTTTCTTAACCCAAAAAGAAAGAAGAAAATGCCGATTCAGGTCTATCACATGTCCTCTCATAGAGTTGTTGGTAAAGCAGTTAAAAGCACAAATGACAGAAGTGGTAGATACTGGTCCCATTATTGCTATTTTATGCAGACAGAGTATGTGTTTTCCCCAGATTATATATATATTTTTTTAGTCATAATACAGAACTGTTATTTGTCAGAGAAGATATATTTGGTTTCGGCTGTTGCAGAGATCTCAGAGGAAAAATTCCCAGGCAGCATTTTACTTTTAAGAAGTGCATAAACCAAAGGGCTTCCCTTCCCTGGTGGCACAGTGGTTAAGAATCCGCCTGCCAATGCAGGAGACACGGGTTCGAGCCCTGGTCCGGGAAGATCCCACATGCCGCGGAACAACTAAGCCAGTGCGCCACAACTACTGAGACTGCGCTCTAGAGCCCGTGAGCCACAACTACTGAAGCCCACACGCCACAACTACGAAAGCCCGTGTGCCTAGAGCCCGTGCTCCCAACAAGAGAAGCCACCGTAATGAGAAGCCTGCACACCACAAGGAAGAGCAGCCCCCGCTCACCGCAACCAGAGAAAAGCCCGTGTGCAGCAATGAAGACCCAACGCAGCCAAAAATAAAATAAATAAAACAAAATAAATAAATTTATTTTTAAAAAAAGTACATAAACCTGAAGAGCAAATTTTTTTCTTTCAAAATAGGTTTTGTTGACTTTGAAAGCTTCAGACTTTCATAAAGCATTATAATATTTGGAATAAGCATATAAAATATTTCAGGGTATTAGTATTTATCTTTTTTTTCATAGTTCTGGGCAAAATAATCCTAGGGAAAGTCTGAGGATAGATTTCTTCCACTTTCTCTTTGTTGTTTCCAGTTTTCCAAGTTGCCTCGATCAGGGGTCAGGGGAAATGCACCAGGTCCTGAGCACATCTGGGCTAGGATCCACGAGGCCAGCTGAGACCATCGTTGCTGTTAGTGAAAGAGCTTCATAAGTGCTGAAGGCTGGAAGGGATGGTCCAAATCAACTATAGAATCCTGTTATTTTTCAAGTGGGAAACTGAGGTGCAGGGAGGTGAAGGGACCTGTCAAGGTCATACGATCAGCTAGTGTCAGAGCTGTGATCCAGGCAGACTGACTCCCCATTCAGCCGTTTTCTCAGTAATTTCCCAGGATCCTTTTCACTTCATCCTTGACTTGTTTCCATTCCACCTCCTCCACTGGCCCCTGATCTTGACCAGGCTGCTCTTTTTGCCTCAATCCTGCTGTTTGGTTATCCTGATTGAGTGGGATCTCCCCACCTCGAGTCTTGGCATCCTCTGAGTGGTTTTGACTCGGACATACCCTTCCAGAGGTTTTATTTGCCGATGGCCTTGAGGACTCCCTCTCCACCTGCTGGCCTTTACCACTACAGCAGCTGCCATCCTGCTCTCACCACCACCACAATTTATCCAGTTACTACTTTCTGCCAGGCGCTGTGCTTAGCACTTTCTAAAAGCAAGCTCATGTACTCCACACAACAGCTCTTTAAGCTGAGTATTTTCCTGCCCTGCAGTTGAAGAAATCAAAGCTCAGAGAGGTTAAATCATGTCTCCATCATCTCACGGTGCTAAGTGTAAGCTGAGATTAAAACCCAGGAATATCCAAGTCCCATTCTCTTTCCATGACACTTTTCAGTCCCAGTCTGAACTGCTTAAAGCTCAGATTTTAGTGACAAATCATTGCAAATTACACTGCTTAGGGCACTCTAGTTCCCATTAATCTGCTCTGTAAATTATCTTTGATTATGTGTTAATGCATGAGGTTTCCCTCTTCGGGCTTGTCTGATACTAGGACCACCCTGCTTTATACTCTTGGGACTCTGTGTTCAATATTCTGCCCTGTTATGTGTTCCGGATGTGGGAATGGGAATGGTTAAATGTCGCTCTATTGGCTGAAACAGTTACTCCGTTTGGCTGAAACACTAACTTCCTGATTGAAACTCCAGCTGAAAACAGACCCTCCAAATGGCAAGATCATAGGATGCCCTGATCCGTTGGATGTAACACTACTGAATGTTTGATGTAACACTGTTGAATATTTCTGTCTTCTTCCCTACTCCCACTTCTGCAGCTCAAGGGACAAATAAATTCCCTTTTAAATTATTTCACAGTCACTATCACGGTCAGAAGGGGTCAGGTAGCTTTTGTTCCAACGGCTGCCAAAGGACATCTGCTGTCTTGCTAGCGGTAGCGAGTTGCATCTACCTTCTTTTTGCTCTACCTTGTTGGCCCCTCCTTAGATATAAAGGTACTTAGAAGGCTCTCGTGCGACAGCCTTACATTATCTATTTTCTGATAGGATACTTCACTGCAAGAATGGAAAAGGAGGAAAAAAATAGTCATTGAGTGTTTATTATGTGCAGAGAAATATGCTAAAAATTTTCACATATATAACCTCAATTGATTCCCACAATAACTGTATGAAGTATGGTATTTTATTCTCATTTCAGAGAGATGTTAAAATCACTTATTGGAGATCACACAATTGGAAATGGGTACGGTTGGCATTTGAATCTAGGTGAGACTGACTCTTTGTATATTACCAGGCTGCCTCTGAATGCTCCAGAGTCCTGGGGCCCAGGCCTCCGTCATTTTATCCATCATTATTCTCACCCTGTGAGGCTTAGACAGAATTCTGGCTTCAGAAATTCTAATCAGAATCTTCACTAAGCTTTGAAAATTTTATCTCCATTTAACAAAGAGTGGTGATTTACATTGCTACACAGAGACTAAATGAGAAACCTGTAGCCCCCTATAGTTTCCCTCGCCCCCCACCGCCCCCACCCCCCCGGGGCTGGGTGGTGTTCTGGTGAAGACTCTGCTTCTTGTTGCAGGGTGCCCCTGCTAGGTGGGGGAGGCTGACCCTTTTTCTACTTTGGCAAAAAGCCAGTATATTCTTCCACCTGATGGTCTGATGAAAAACCAAGGTAACACCTGTTTTGTCTATGTATTGAGTCCCAAGGGAAAAAAATCCAGCTGACTAGAGTAGCCAGCTAATTCTTTTTCTGAGTTGACAGCTCCAAACCTGACTTGAAAGAGAATTCCATTCAAATCATTGTGCTCTCTCAGCCTCTCTCTTTTCCCCTCCCTACACCCTCCTGCTTTTATCCTCTGTGGCCAACTCTACCCAATACCTTAAGCACACGTGGCCAGTATGCACCCAGGCTTCTTTTTTTTTTTTTTTTTTTTTTTTTAATTTATTTATGTATTTTTGGCTGTGTTGGGTCTTCGTTTCTGTGCGAGGGCTTTCTCTAGTTGAGCAAGCGGGGGCCGCTCTTCATCGCGGTGCGCGGGCCTCTCACTATCCCGGCCTCTCTGGTTGCGGAGCACAGGCTCCAGACGCGCAGGCTCAGTAGTTGTGACTCACGGGCCCAGTTGCTCCGCGGCATGTGGGATCTTCCCAGACCAGGGCTCGAACCCGTGTCCCCTGCACTGGCAGGCGGACTCTCAACCACTGCACCACCAGGGAAGCCCCCAGGCTTCTTTTTAAAAGACATTCCTTTCTAAGAAACTGATGATTTTTTTTTTTTTTTTTTAATAATTTAGACCACCTTGGTAAGCTTGAATTTCTTTTTCTGAAAAACAACAAGGTTAAACTGAAAATAATACAGGATTCAGTATGTATCTCAAACTGGTTAAAAAATTGAACTTTAAGGAGCAAATTTTATTCTTTACCCTGCATAAAATTTCAGCAGTGGCCTCACCACAGGGTTCCACCTCTGTCCACTGGTGTGAGGCGGGGATTTGTTGCCATTTCTCTCAGTTTCTATTGGTGCAGATCCTCCTTTTCACTTCCTCTTCCTGGACACCCCATTCTCTCTACAGTCCCCTTATTTGCTTTTCAGTCACCCACTAGTTCTCTTTGCTGACCGGGCAGAAGCTTCTGCCCAAACTTCCCCCCAACTCCCTGACTCAGGCTGTTCCAAACTTGTTACAGATTTCACCAGACCATATTCAATTCAACAAATATTTGTTTAGTGCAACCATGTGCAAGCCTGTGATGGTTACTGTTTCCATTCTAGGCATACAACCTCACCAAGGAGAAAGTTTTATAGAAAGAAAAGCCTAGAGTACTTTTATGAATCCTTCTCCCCTTTTGAAGGACTTTTGTATTTTTCTCAATATCCAAAACTATAATTTAAAAAATAAGCTTTTTTATGTATTAATAAGAATCTTGATGAGAAAATATATATATTACATGTTACTTATATAGCTTAGGCTTCCAAAAGGGAGGAATAATATACTTATCTACTTGGTTTTACATCTTATACATTGTTTTCAAGAGTATCTGTGTCTTAGTCATGAGGATTAGAATTCTAAAAACCTCCATTTTTTTGTTTAAGGAATTTGGTAAGATCTAACAAAAATAGGGTTGGATGATTGAGATTACATATGAATTATGAACATATTAATATATTTTATGCTCATTAGAATAGTACAGTAAAGATAGCATATTAAGTAAAAAGAAAGTCAATAGTAGTTCACATATCTTAAATTAGTAGTAATGGGTAACATGCCATTCCTTGCTCAAAGAAACCCAATTTAGGATTTTACTTCCCTGAGTTTTAATGAGATACTTATTAATTTATTTAGTTTTGTTGTGTATTATATGCGATTATCCTCCTGTATTGGTACTTTTCTAAAAGCAGTAGAGTGGAATTGTTGACTTCTGCCTTCTAGATCCCACAGTGATTCCAGAAACATAGAGTAATAAATGAATAAGATGAAACAAATAAATAAAGCATTGGGAATTCTTTAGCATAGCTAAGTAAGCATCTATCAGCCCTAATAGATTATCCACTCTTAATTGTTTTCATGACCATTTTCGGCCAAAGCACATCCTAGAAGCTCTTCTTTTATAAGACCTCTTTTCCTTCTCTCCTAAAAGACCCGTAAATACAGTTTTAAAGCTCAGGGTTTCTGTCCCTCAGATTTCTTTATGTCTCATTGGCAGTGTTACAGTGTCTCCCCACCTCCAGTTCAATGTCCCTTCCTGTATGAAAGCATTCTTGAAGTACCCATTCAAACTTGGAAATTCCCATTTTGGAATCCCACTCATCTTATTGTAACTTCTGGTGCAATTGCCTTGGTAGTTATCCTATTCATCTTCATTATATTATAAGTTTTTCAAGCACTCTACTCCCTCATCTTTGCTTTTCTGGCAGTAGCTATCAGGGATGTTGCAGACAGTGGCTATTTAAGAAACATTGGCTGTAAGGAATTATTGAGTTAGTGTTTGGTACCACTGTGTTAAGCAATGGAAAGTCAATATTGTTCAGAAAATAATGACCAAAGCATGCCCTTTGTCTAATGTGTGACTGTTTCTTTTCAATTTCATAGTACATTAGATTGAACCATATTCTATTGCTACTTTTGCAGTTCAAAAATTGACAAAAATTGAAAATATTGACAATTTCATATAATTCAACTTACGTTACTATTCAAATTTCTTTTTTTCAATGTTTTATAGGCATTTGCATAACTTTGGACACTCAGATAGCAACTATTAATTTTTCAGATTCCAAGAAGTTTTTTATAGTACAGAATCTAATTTGTGAGCATTCAAACCATTGTACCTGAATACTCCACATTTTTTCCTTTTGATTTTTTTCCAAATAAGCTCTATCTCTTTACAGTGATGAAGTTAATTTGTCCTCAAAAATTTCAAAAGCATATGAAATATTATGTGAATAGAAACATTTTCTGAAGAGCTTCAAAATCAGTGATCTTTATTTTGTTTTTGTTTTTATTCGTTTTTAAAAAATTGTTTAGGGTCTATGGAAGGAATGGATTTGTTGCCATTCAGTTATGTTTTTTCCCTTTTGCCTACAATGGAGATTTGTTTTGGAAAAAAAATGTACAGATATTGGGGTTTTGTGCCTATCCAGTTTGACATGCAATCTCTTTTAGCAATCTTAAGGTTCACATATCAAAAACTGAACCACTGATCTGCTCCTCCCCAAAACCTTCCTTATCTCAACTAATGGCAACTTCATTTTTTCCAATTGACCAGGCTAAACAGCATGGAGTCATTACTGGATCCTCTTTTATTCACATTCTACATCCCATCAATCAGAAATTCCCCTTTGACTCAACCTCCACTTCTACTTCTCCCACACTGGCTCAGTCCACCATTATTTCTCATCTCATTACTGCAGTGGCCTCCAATAAAATCTCCCTGCTAATATTCTCGTTCACGTATTATCTGTTCTCAAAATGTAGTCAAAATAATGCTTTAAAAACATGAGTCAGATCACGTTACTCTTTTGCTCAAAACCTTATAATAGCTCTGCATTTCACTCAGAGTGATGATCAATGATCTACCTCCTCCTGCTACAGCCCTCTCTGACTTCTTCTCTTTTTTCATTTTGTTTCAGACACTCAACCTTCTTGCCATCAGTTGAACATGACAGGCACTCTTCCACTGAGGGCAAAATGCAAAAAAGTTCTCCACATAGAAGCAGGTGCTCGATTAATATTTATTGAATTAAATCAAATTGAAGTTAGTTTCAATTGGTAGCTATTATGATAAGATTTAGGACTTGGGAATACCAGGCTTCTTTTGCTTGAATTGTTATCTCATAGCATCTATCGATACACAAGTTCCTTCCCTCTTTCAAATGTCTTTTTTTTTTTTTTCCAGTCGGTAATGTGGACTTGGGAGGACTTCTATGATATGTTTTGAAAAATAAATAAGATTTGGAACAGCATAAGTATCTTAATTACTAGGATTACAGACAAGCATGTTGTTTGGAGAATTGACCAATGTAGGAAGACTTTCTCAATTCTATAAAATGATTTGGAGTAATTGTTCATGATCAAATTAGAGATTTATAAGAATGGATTTATTTACAGTTATCTCCAGGATACCACCTGCCTAATTTTAAATTTAAATGATAGATTATTAGATAAATGCATAGCTACGAGTTTTGATTTTTGTAATTCATTCAGAAACATGGTAATATTGGCAAGTAGCCTGAATGTTAAGACCTTTATTTTTAGCACTGATAAATAAATTAGAACACCATCTACAAAAGTTTGTGGAAGGTTTACCATGCTATCTGAATGACATTTCATAGCAATAGCAAGTAATTTTTCAAAAAGGGTTATAGAGCACAACATTATCTTGGCTTCTTTGATGACCAATATAAGAATCTATGTTTATTTTTGCTTATGCTTGAAGTACTTCATTTAGGACAATAACATTCTTTTTTTCTCAAGGTAGATTTTATTTTATTTTTTTAATTTATTTTTTGCTGAGTTGGGTCTTCATTGCTGTGTGTGGGCTCTCTCTAGTTGTGGTGAGTGGGACTTACTCTTCGTTGTGGTGCGCGGGCTTCTCATTGCAGTGGCTTCTCTTGTTGTGGAGCACGGGCTCTAGGCGCACAGGCTTCAGTAGTTGTGGCACATGGGCTTGGTTGCTCCGCAGCATGTGGGATCTTCCCGGACTAGGGCTCGAACCCGTGTCCCCTGCCTTCTCACGCAGATTCTTAACCACTGTGCCAACAGGGAAGCCCCTAACTTTCTTAATTTATGAAATTCATGTTTCCTAGGGGACAAGGTGAGTAATATACAGAAACAGATTGCATTTAAAAGGTTTATATTGTTAACCAGTAATTTGTTCATAACAACTATGTTTTAATCATTAGTGTATCTTGCAATTAAGGTGAACATTCAATTTTTGATTAAGAATTTTCATTTATAGCCTAAAAGGTTTTTTTCAATACGATCTCTATGAGGCTTGAGTAAGATTTATTTTTCTTAATTGAAGTATATCTAACTTATAATATTTTATTAGTTTATTGTGTACAACATAGTGATTTGACATTTGCATACATTGTGAAATGATCACCCCAATAAATATAGTTACCACCAGCCACCATACAAAGTTAATACAATATTATTGACTGAATTCTTCATGCTGTACACTACATCCCCATGACAACTATTTTATAACTGGAAGTCTGTACCTCTAGATCCCCTTCACCTATTTGCTCCCTTCCAACCACTCCTATTGGACTTATTTCATTTAGCATAATATCCTCAAGGTCCATCTATGTATAAATGGCAAGACTTTTTTTTTCTTTTTTATGGCTGAGTAATGTTACATTGTATATGTATACCACATCTTCTTTATCCATTTATCTACCGATGGACACTTAGCTTGTTTCCATATTTCCAGCATTTGTAAATAATGCTGCAATGAATATTGGGGAGCACATATCTTTTTAAATTAGTGTTTTTGTTTTCTTTGGTTAGGTACCCAGAAGTGGAATTGCTGGATCATATGGTAGTTCTATTTTTAAATTTTTGAGGAGCTTTCATACTGTTCTCCATAGTGGCTGCACCAATTTATATTCCTACCAACAGTGCACAAGTGTTCCCTTTTCTCCACATCCTCACTCACAGTGTGTCTTTATTTAAGCAAAAGGCAAAGGCACAATTTAGTGAAAGCAATTCTGTGAGGGGCTAAGATAAGCTTCAGTTATTTCAAAGGGACACAGGAATCAACTGAAAGAGCCAATTCGCCAAAGCTATGAAAATTTGAGCAAAAAAATAAAGTAACATTTGATTATAACCCAAAGCATAAAGCAAATATCTATGAGTTCATACTGATGTAAGGGAATAATTGAATAAATTAATAAGTGTGTATGTGGGGGAACAAATTTCTCATGCAGAAGTTTTATAAATAATTGATGAGTGTACTCCCCCATAAAAGAGGGGGAGTATAATTCTCCATTCCTTAAGTATGGTTTCACTTAGTGACTTTCTTCCAGAGAATACACTATTTAAAAGAGGGGTGGTTAACTTTACATTGGAGAAAAATGATAAACACTATCTGAGTCATATGATCAAGGTCAAGGTCAATATCACCAGTCATAAATCAGTTTGATAGCATATACCCGTGGTATGATGTGATGAAACTGACACTTTACCTATGATTTTCCTTCCCTAAATCCATAACTCTAGTCTGATCATGAGAAAACATCAGAAAAATTGTAGTGTGGGAATTCTCTGTACTACCTTCTCAGTTTTGTAAATATAAACCTATCTTAAAAGATAAAGTTTATTTAAAAACTTGACTACATTAAAAATGGCCACTATCGTCTACATCTTTATAATCCTTTCTTATTTAGTATGTTTATTTTTCACTCTGCTCTGTACAGTATTATATTGATAATTATAATGCTTCCAAATTCAGTTATGTGTAATTACCCAGTGAACGTTTTCATGGATAAAGCTGTTTTTGTTGTTGTTGTTAGGATTATTTCTTAAAGGTATTTCCCTAGAAATGAAATTATCAAGTCAGTAGGTCTTTGTCTTTTGAAAGATGAATGTAGAAGATTCAGGCATGATCTGATATTGTTTAAATCTTAGTTGATATCATTGAATGTTCATATATTGACAAAATAAAAACAATTATTGTAAAATATATTTTAGAATGCTTCTATAAACATAATTAAAATATATCCCAGCCTAAGTAAGCTGCATATCTAACTAATAATACATATCCCTTGTAGATGAGTTTTGTACTTTCTAGCTGTCTGTGAGATTAGAATGTGTGCAGATAGCTAAAGAATGAATACTACTTTTTGTGTTCCTTAAGAATTATAGATGAGAAGGATTAACCCATCTCTGAATTCATTATATCATTAATATTTCCACCAGTTTTATAATGTCTCCTACAAATTCTTCAAAGGTTTGAGAAATCACTGCTCTTTGATGAGCATTGAAAGCAACAGCTAAGACTGCTAATCAGTCTATCGCTTAATGTATGTCCTTAACAAAGATAGGGTTCTAGTAAGATGCAAAAATCTTAAGAATGTCTGAGTCTGAAGGTGAAGTTGAAGCTATTTAGTCCAGTGTTTTTCAACTTTTAGTGTTTCTTTGAGGGTCTTCAGAGCTCTGCAGATATTTTATTTGATTTTTACTTAAAAAGACTTCTGAAACAAATTAAAATTATAGTGAGAAAAAGCAACGTATGAACCTAAATTTGCTAATGTCAAATATGACACATTAGTGACTATCATCAAGTTCATTTGAGTTGCCAATGTAATATACTTTTGTGGAGTCCTAAGAATGACACTTCTCTTGAGTATCTTATAAAAATGTTGTTGATGGAAGAGCACATAACTTTTGTTTTTTCAGTTGGTGTTAGATTTTTCACTTGTGATAAATGTGAGCAATAAGCTACTAGAGTACACATATGCCAAATCCAATTAAGTGACAGTAAGTCTAGATCTAATAGTGAATTGTGTCAATCTTTCATTGTAGTTTTAGCACTTACTCTTATGTTGGGTGCTATTTTGCCCTTCTGGCTCAGTTTAGTAGATTTCTCTGAGCTTTCATGGATGGCTTGTTTTTTCAAAAATATCACTTATAGATACTTGTATATGAATCAGTATTTTCTTCCTAATGCTGGCTACCAGTATGAATATTATTATTGCAGTAATACTTTGGGTGCTGAAGTAGACATACATTTGTACCCCTGAGCATTATGGCAGACTAATTGCTTACTGAATTTCTACTCTTATCCTTCTTTCTTAAGTGAACCAGGTTCAGGGCAACTGAATATTTTTCAGTGAAGACCCTCAATCATCTGAAAAATACTCGTGTTTCCAGCCTCCCTAAAGGTGCAAGGGATGTCTGCTGGGAATTTCTAGGGAAGTATGGCTTTCCTAATGCAGACACTATTCTGTGTTCCTTGGCACTTCTTTCTTTTCATGCTTGCAGGGTTAATGTGAGACAGCTATCTTGCGGATGGCCATAAGCATAAAAACCACACCCTAAAGACAGTGAGTAGAAACACTGAAGGCAGCCAGGATACCAGTGACATCATGAAACTACTCTACCAGTCCTAGACTGCCTACCTCCTACTTTCTTGTTAAATCAGAAAATAAACTTTTATTTGGGAAAGCCATAGTTAATTTGTTTAGGTTTTTCTTACATGTAATTACTTAAAAACTGTGAAAATTCCTGATGGAGTCCAGCCTCCTCAATTTGTACAAGTAACTGAACCTTACTTTCCTTCTTCACTTTATAACACCTTATCTAACTTGATTGTTCTTCATGGTGCCCAAAATCAGCTAAAATTATGTATTTATTTACTGTCTGTCTTCCACACTAGAATGTAAGTTCCCCAGGGTTAAGGACTAGATCTTTCTTGTCCATTGCTACATTCCTAGCACTTAGGACCGTGTCTCACACAGCAGACATACTCAGTGTTCATTGAATAAATGTACGAATCAGTGAGCTCTCACAGGGATCCAATGACTACATTAAGAAAATGTGTAATAGGGATTAAAATCCATTTGCCTGATAACCAGCTCAGTAATCCTTCATTACACTACTGCTTTGGGTGCTCTTTTAAGTCCTTGGGTAGCAATGATAATTCTATATACACATTTAACAGAAATACATTACAATCCAATTGAATCTACTCACAATGTCATCAAACTCTTATAGCATCACCTCTTCAGACTTGTCCCTCCTATAATACCATTTTTGCCACCGTTCCTGAATTGCCATGACTAGAAGCTCTCCCTTAAAGGGCTCTATACATGATGCCTTTCTTGGAAAATCACAAAACACCTTAGAATATTAAAGATTCTTATATGCACTATAATTAAAAAATTGATTTAACTTTACCTTAATACTTTCCAAATTTATCTTCTATCTGAGTATCCTGTCTATCTTCTTTCTTTGGCTAACCACTACTAAAGTCCCAAGGAATTAATGCTGTACTTTGAAAAACTGTGAGTCTTGATCACTGTAGTTCAAGTTGGGTATTTTATGTTCTTCAATTTCTTATGATAAAAGCCTTGATGAGCATTGGTGTCTGATGATGAAAACCCTACTCTCTACAAGTATTCTCTTTTTGGGCTAACTTTTCCAGCTGTGCGATTCATGCTGGTCAGTTCAATGTGAGAATTTCTAGATCACTTCCTCCTGCTGGCTCTTACCGTCCTAAAAATGCAGCCTATTCTCCTTTTACGCAAAGTTGATGGCTATCATCATCATCATCATCACCATCTTCTTCTAACATTGAAGTTACAACTATGGTATTATTTTTAAACCAGTCACATTTATCTTTTAAATATGGCTCTAATAAAATTATTTTAAATGATTCTTGCCCACGGACACAGATACTCACACACACACACACACACACTTTTTTTTCTCCTAATAGCCATATGTATTCTTCAAATTAGCATTTTCCTAAATTGGCTTGTTCTATGGCAGCCTAAAGAGGGAGGTCACCATGGCCTCTTCTGATTCCCTAGTGAAGGGGAAAAGAATCAAAAAGCATTAGCTTACTGAAGGAGCATACTGTTGACTGGGCTATTTTAAAGTTAACATGTTTCAAGAATAGATAGTCCGTGTGTCTTAAGAGAACGCAGTAGCATTTGTTTTGTAGGCCAATAATGACTTGACAAAGACTATTGTTGATCTTTAGATGAGCAGTTAGGCCAGAATATCCATAGATTAATTTTTCAGAATATTGTTAAAAGGCTCTGACACATCTGAGTTTTAATCTACTACTCTCCTGAAATAAAATGCTGAGTTATCTCAAGGCTCTACTCTTGGCTTTTCTTTGTTCTTTCCCAGAACCATGCATTTAAACATCACCTGATTACTCTTAAATGCACATCTCTAAGCATCTGCTGAGCTCCAGACTTACATATCCAAGTGCCTCCTCACGGATGCACCTCTCTTTGGAAATCTAATAGACATGTCTAGTTTAAGATTTTCTAAACAGAAATCTTAATTTCTATGGTCTGCTTCACCACTCTTTCCCCTAATTGTCACCATTTCAGGAAGGGCCAAACCCAGTTGCTCAGGACCCTGACCAATCAAAATTTTGATTTCCTTTTTCTCCTTCTAGTCTATATCCAATCCATTAATGAGTCCTATCAGTACTTCCTCCAAAATGTGTTCAAATCTGACAACCTAAAACCATCTGTACTGATAAAGCCTAATCTAAGCCACTTTTATTATGTCTCTTCTGGACTATTACAACAGCCTTTTTATGGTCCTCCTGGGTCCATTTTTGTCCTCCCATGGTCCACTCTCCATACAGCCAAAGTAATCTCTCTAAGTGTGAATGCCATTGTATTACTCTCCTGCCTAAGACTCTTCAGTGGCTTCACAGGTCAGTGAGAAGAATGTCCAAGTCCCTATCATGGCTTGCAAGTCCCTACATGTTTCTCTGATTGTATTTCCTATCATTCTTCCTGTTGCTTACTACATTTCTACAACCTTGGCTTCTTTCCTTTCTGTTCCCTTAAATACACCGTGCTCATTTTGTCTTGGGGCCTTTGCGCTTGTTATTTCCTCTGCTTAAAATACTCTTCTGATGTGTTTCCATGTAACAATCTCATTTTCATCACTGAAGACTCAGGTCAGTGTCACTTCTCAGGTCTTCTCTGAACACATTAACACCAGTAGGATCTTGTGCACACAAGTCACTCTATTCTGTTGCACTGCTATCCTTATTTCTGTACATATTTGTTATCTGTCTATGTCCACTGGCATATACCCTTGAGGTCAAGGAATTTGATTACTGTACCTAAGAAAGAGCCTCTCATAACAAGTGCTCTGTAAGAACTTGTTGACTGTCTGAATAAATATGGATCCTTAAAAATACTTCATTGTCATCTTTGTCTCTAATCTCTTCCTTCAAATCACTTTCCTTCCCAATTAAAGTTCTTAAAGCGTTAACTTCTTATGTTCAAGAGCACATAATAGCTTCCATAGAGAATAAAGTTCCAAACTCCTCTTCCTGAATTTCAAGATGCTAATTTTCTTAACCCAAACTTTGTAACCCCCAAACTTTTAAACTTTTTCCCCTAAATGAACTCTGGGCTGGAAGACTGAGTTCCCTCTCCCTGAGAAAGTCTCTTTCCAGTCTCTCATCTTTGCTATATTCCTCCAACTATAAATTTTCACCCAATTCCACATGGTTCAATTTCCCCTCTCCTACCAAGCACTACTCCAGCCTATAGACAGCTTTTTCTTTCCTTCTATATATCTCTTATTGTTTATATTGTCATCAGATTGGTGTAACAGATCCTTATACTACTTTATTTATGTGTAGGTTATCCCCCCAAAGAAAAGACCGAATTTGAATATTAAATGCCTCCTCAATCTCCTAGCATAATGTTCCACAGAAAGTATATCTATTTAATTCCAATTTCAATAGACATGGTGACAGAAAAACATTTATTTACTGTAAACACCTATTTATCATAATAAATATAAAAAAGCAAGGGTGATGACAAAAAGCTACTGATATTTGATCTCATTGTTAGAAAAACAATAGGGTATGGTGGTGAGCATTATGGATAACTGCAGTCACATAAGTCACCTAAGGAGGGCGGCCACAGCACATGTCCAGGAAATTATTACTGTATAACAACAGAGACCCACTGTTCATTGACCCTGTTTTTTTTGTGTTTTTATTTTGTGTTTTTTTTCCCGCTAAGGAAAACCAGAAATGCATATCTTTTATGCTAAATCACCCGATTTTTTACTTTTTTTCTTCCAGTGTTTTATTAAAGAGCTCAAGGAAGCAAAAATAGAGGTCAAAAGCTCTGTGTTTTTAAATATCACCCATTGACTACTTATTCCAACTTCAAATAGAATTCTGTTAATTATAGATATGATTTTTCTAGTTCACAGATTAAAAGCAGAAAATTAGAGAAGAGGAAAAACGTGTTAAAGACACAGAAAAGTCAACTGATTAAAGACATGTAGATATATATAATAAATCACCCAATTTTTAAAAGTTCAACATATCTTAGGCCCAAATCTGCAAACTTTATTTTGTACTTTCGCAATGCTGACTCAAAAAATGTTCTATATTGTTAATTAACTGAGTTCCAGGAATCTGCACTTCATTCCCTCCAATTTCTCTTCATTTTCACAAATATTTCAAATATTTATTTTTTTCTCCTTTCCAACACTAGTCTTCATAATTTACCAAAGATTTTTTTTTTTAACATTTAGTATGTGCTTTCTGATGACAAAAGTAATATATACCCTCGTAGAAAATTTGGAAAGTACTGAAAGGTTTGTTTACATAAGAATGTAAGAATAATTCTATGCATTGCTATTATTTTTATTTATTTTCTTTCTATTTTAGCCTATGACATATTTAGTTAACATAATAAAGTCATTGGGTTTATTTTTTATAAAAGAAATTCTCCATGAAATTAAAAATTCTTGGTAAACATTATTCTAATGTCTACATAAATTTCTATTGCTTGGATTCATCATAATTTATTTACCCACTTCTCTATCATTGGATAATTAGGTTGTTTGCAGTGTTTCCCCCATAATGAATAATGTTGCAGTGAACATTTTTGTACATAAACTTCTCTCTATATTTTGAATTATTTTCTTAGAAATGAAGTCAATAGATTCAAATATATAAATATTTTTGAAGCCAAGTTGATTTCTAAAAACACTTTGCCAATTTATAATGCTGCCAGGAACTTGAGAGTGTATATTTTACTTCATTCAGAACATTTGGATATTCTCATTAAAAAATATTTTATGGTAATCGGTAATTCCATGTCTCTCTCCTCCCCTCAAGTCTTCTCTTCTGTCTACTGACTTATCTCTAAATACGACCTTCACTCCTTTTTTAAAGTGAAAATTGAGGATTCCTGTCCCTCTATCTACAAAATTGCCCATAGCCACACTCATTCTTATTCCTTCCCACTTGCCTCAGTAAAAGAAATTACCTTTTTGATTTGGTTCAATACCTCCACTTGCACTTTATCTCTCATCTCTTTCTATATCCTCCAAGATCATGCTCTCTTAGCCATTACCCTGTCTTTAGTATTTTCAATATCTTGAAGAAACTATATCAGTATCTTCAATATCTCTCTTTTGGTTCTTTCTTCATGGCTTATAACAATTCTCAATTTTGTTTCATTAAAAATCTTTCATCCTAGTTTTCCCTTCTAGTTATACTCTTATTTCTCTTCTTCCTTTTACAGCCAATCTCTTTGAAAGAGTGGTCTTAACACCCCACCTTAACTTTCTCCACTTCCAGCCTTCTTCTGGGCACCAATGGCATTATTTCTCTGGAACAAGTTTTGCTCAGATCACTAGTGATCTACTATGTGTAAATCCAATGGTCTCTTTTTTCAACTCATTTTACTTGTCCTATATGATACTTTAATACTCCTTACCCTAGTCCCATCTATGTGTACTTTTCTAGAGATAGGAGACAGAAAGATTGGAGGAAGTTGCAGCCAAATTTCTACCTCAATAGGGTTATCAGTTGTGGCCAAGAATTGGCAGTAATGGAAGAGAAAAAAAGACTAATATGCTCAGAAAGTACACTGATGAAAGGACTAATGTTATCAGCTGGTGTTTGTGGAACATGAGGACCTATCATGAGTAGTTTGGGGCCGCAGAAACCTAACACAGTAGCAGGAAGAATAATTAGGGATAGAAGAAACCAAATGCAATGACAGATGAGGACCAGAAAATAGCTGAGACTAACAAGTCTGAATTATTTATTCATTCATTTATTTATTTAACTCCTATTAAACACTTCCTTCATGCTAAGCACAGGCAATATAGTGTCTCAAGGGGTAGATAATTTATTGTCAGTAATGGCAGAAGCAAGAAATTTATAGTTATAGAAGCTAATACAGAAACAGATTGGTCAGGGGTCTTCAGGGAATTTAGGGGGACAAGGATGCATGGTGACTGTAGCCTAAGTGCATCCCAGTATCAACAGCACAAGAGGAGGCAACTGAAACTCATTTTGGAATAATACAGGTATGAAGAGAGGAAATAATGGTATAAGAGGGATTCTAGGAGAGATAGAAGGGAAATTCAGAAGCAGTAGAAGCTTCAAAGTGGCAGGGGTGAGGCTGGAATGGTGAGACACGGGTCCTAATAAGAGTATCTTTGGAAGATGCCAGTGAAATCATATAGTCAATCTGAAGTTTTATTCTGTTTGAAATAAATACAAGATAATGCTGATGCAATAAATTGGTTAAAAAGTATTCTCTAATGCAGGGGATAAAGTCTTCATAAAAATTCAAATAAGTTATGTTGATACATAGACGTTAGTCTCTATTTTGGAACTCTAAAGCTAATGCAAACTGCATGACATCAGATCAACTCAGATTTCAAGATTGCCTTGACCTCAACAGATGTAACACATTAGAATTTCCTAGTGTAAATAAAAGGGCCCAGACATATTGTTCTACATTACAAGATTTTTTCATGGTGCCTATTGAAATACGTCAGAAGCACATCCATCAAATGTCACTTGAAATATTTCAGAGTATAATCTCTCAAGAGAAAATAATTTCCATTCTAATTAAGTTTCCAGAATTTGAAATCCAGCCAGAGCAAGACAAATTCGATCAGAGTCCTTCTCATTAATACAAGATTGTGATGATAGCTCCATGTGAAACTGGATGACCACAAGGCTGACCAGATAATTTTGCCTTTCTTCAATTCCATTGCCGTCAGCCAAATCAATAGAATGGCAATTCTTATCAATCTCCAATCTATCCACCATGATCAGACCAGGTATACTGTTGTCCAATGACTTTCCCTAGCGATGTTCTGTAGCCTGAGAGCAAGCAAAGGAAAGCAGGTAGTAGGCATGATCTGATACTGAAAAACTGGAAGTGGAGGGGCTGTGTTCACGTCTAGGTTAGGTAGAAAATCATATGTGCAGCCTAACTGGCTGTGAATGAGAAGGTATTGAGTGACCGAAGACCTCTCAGAGAGCTGCTTTGGTGGTTGTGGAATTGTGAAAGAAAAGGGAGATAATGAAGTTTCCATTTGAGATAGGGAGTGCTTAGTATTTAGACCTTGGCAACACATAAAAAAAGAAAGATCCTGTGAAATAGAGATGACATTGTGCAGGGATATAAAAGGTTAAAAAACTGGAACCTTAGTGGGTCTTTAACATGAATATCCACATACCTAATAATTCTTAATTGATTGGCTGGCTGATTGATTGGTTTATTTGACCAAATGCAAGCCTGAGAATTATGATTTTAAATCTTGAAGACTCAACAAGGACACCTTTGGTTGGGGGATTAGTCAGGACAATTAAACTTTCACTCCAGGATATTGAATCGTGAATCAACTGATTCAAGGACTTAAGTTAATTATTGCTGATTCCTACAGATGGCAGTACCTGGAACCCAGGAGAGACTGGTTTTTTGTCTGTTTGTTTTTCTTTTCTTTTTTTCAACCAAGAACCCCAGAACACTTCTGCTTTCTCCTTTATTCAAAGACTGTTCCTGAACTTTTTTATCAAGTATATGAAATAATCAACATCTTCCATTAATGTCACTATTTTTAACTTAAGGTGTATTTCTGTTTTATGCAATAAAAGAACTCCTAAGATCAGGTAGTATCTACTTACTAGCATAAATACTACATGATTTCGCCTATTTTCTGATAGTTGCTATGAATAGTGAATTGATAATATAATAATGCTTTCAAAAGAAAGAACATATTTAATTTTTGTAATAAATATTAGTGATAGTAGATGATGCCTAAAATGGGGAGAAAGCCATATAGGAATAGTTCTACTTCAAATTTTCCTCAGAACTTGAGTATTTCTCTGTTTCTTGTTGGGGATCTTGATCAAGTCACTTAATCTCTTTCTCTGAGCCAGTTTCCTCATCTGTAATGTGGGGATAATAATACCTCTGGCAGATAATTACCATAATTATCGACTGAGATGATGCAAATGAAAGTGGCACAGAACTTTGCTCACGGTTAGAATTCTGTAATTATCATTTATTATTATTTAATTAAGCATTCAGGTCTTTCTCCTTTACCAAAGAGCAGAGATTTATCTATCTCCTTTACCCCTGTATCTCTAGTTTTAAGCATAATGCTTATATAAATGGTGCTCAATAAATATTTGTTGAATAAATGAGTAAAATAAAAGCAAAATGATAAACAGAACCATTAGAGATTATATCACCCTTATCATTCAATTTGTTTCTGATTTTGTTCTGTTTAGTCAGAATTAAGAAATTCCTAATTTTCATAGATAACATTTTTTAAAATGCATGTATCTTGAAGTTTTAGGATTTACTTCAATTAAACTAAGGTGTTTGAAAGAGAAGTAGGAGGATATATTTCCTTTAAGTAGTTGAATATTCTTCTACCTGTTAGCATTTCTTATCATAAGTGTAAAAATGAGAATAGTTTCTTGACCATAGGTATGCACTCATTATCCACAGCCTGTGCAGGAACATGCATACATCCTTGTCAAGGAGATAATATGAAAATGAGACAGTGACAGAGCAGGGAGTCTGATTCTTAATCCTGTAACTTTGCATAATACCCTAGGGGCTAAATTCACAGAAATCCTAGAAGATTTCCTTCTGTGGGGGCAGGCAGATGAGTAAAATATTGAAAGGAGGAGAAAAAAGATACAAAAGTGGTAATTATGTTAAGCCAGTCACTCTATTCAATTGAGAAATGTTTAGAAGCCCTTTGCTAAAAGTTTTGTCTGCAGCGGCTTGTATTTCTGACTCAGTTACTGATAAAAACCTTGAGCAGATACCTGGAGGCCTTGGAAATTAGATGCTGCTGCAATTACTAGCTTTCTGTCTGCCAGCAGAAAGGAGAGGGATTCCTCCTCCCCCTTCTCTAGCCCCACAGCGTGACTGAGCCCCGATGAGCCCAGGCCAGTTCCACTGAGGGTTGTTCAGTTCTGAGCCTGAGCTCTGGGGCCCAGGTCAGCCCAGTGCACCAATTCGAGTTCCTGGGGCACTTTTCACAGAACCATTCTACCTAATTAGACAAAATATTTTATAAACTAAAAAATCCGTGGGCATATTGATTTATCAAACACACTGAGGAGACAATAACTTTCTATATATGTATATTTTTAACACCTTACTTCCTCTGGGCCAAATCACCTCACCCACGATTTGTGTCATAAATTCTAGATCTTGTCGTAAATTCTATCTATAGAATTAACTAACCATCTAACTGCTTCCGACAAAATAACCACACTTCTCTATGTGAACTTTTCTTGGTATCTTTAGCAAAACACCATTTAAATTTACATATAATTGTGTGTTTAGAGATATACCATCTTTCCAATAGAGTGCTACAGTTTTTTACAGTTAGGATTTAACATTTTGAAAATATCTGACAAAGCCAATGGATCCTGCCTTTGAATTCATTCCATAAATATCGTTTTTTGTTTTTTATTTATTTATTTATTTATTTATTTATTTATTTATTTATTTTTATTTTATTTTTGGCTGTGTTGGGTCTTCGTTTCTGTGCAAGGGCTTTCTCTAGTTGTGGCGAGCGGGGGCCACTCTTCATCGCGCTGCGTGGGCCTCTCACTATCGCGGCCTCTCTTGTTGCGGAGCACAGGCTCCAGACGCACAGGCTCAGTAGTTGTGGCTCACGGGCCCAGTTGCTCCGTGGCATGTGGGATCTTCCCAGACCAGGGCTCGAACCCGTGTCCCCTGCATTGGCAGGCAGATTCTCAACCACTGCGCCACAAGGGAAGCTCCATAAATATAGTTTTGATGACATACTTGGTATAAGTCTCTGTGCTGGGATTAGAGTAGGCAGGGTGGTTGGGCAGGGTGAATGATTAATATTGTATAGTTTCTACCCCCAGGAGCTCACACTCAAGCAAGGATTTCAACCCATTCATAATTACATATAATACAGAGAGAACACCCTTTATTTCTTATGTCTACTGGGTTTTAAAAGAAGAATGCAATAACCATGCTGTAGAGAAGACAATGTCTCAGGGGTTATAGAGGCCTAAAGAGAAACTCTGAGGCAAATGCGAGCCTTATCCCAAAGTCTAGTAGATTAAGTGAACATTAGAGGAAAATACAATAGAATGGTATATTTATTAAACATCTGGAGAAAAAATACATTTTTATTCAAATTTCTATTCAAAAAATACAAATTTATTCTATTTTATTTTATTTTATTTTTTTAACATCTTTACTGGAGTATAATTGCTTTACAATGGTGTGTTAGTCTCTGCTTTATAACAAAATGAATCAGTTATACATATACATATGTCCCCATATCTCTTCCCTCTTGCGTCTCCCTCCCTCCCACCCTCCCTATCCCACCCCTCTAGGTGGTCACAAAGCACGGAGCTGATCTCCGTGTGCTATGCGGCTGCTTCCCACTAGCTATCTATTTTACATTTGGTAGTGTATATATGTCCATGCCAGTCTCTCACATTGTCCCAACTTACCCTTCCCCCTCCCCATATCCTCAAGTCCATTCTCTACTAGGTCTGCATCTTTATTCCTGACTTGCCCCTAGGTTCTTCATGACCTTTTTTTTTTTTTTTTTCTTAGATTCCATGTATATGTGTTAGCATACGGTATTTGATTTCTCTTTCTGACTTACTTCACTCTGTATGACAGATTCTAGGTCCAACCACCTCACTGCAAATAACTCAATTTCGTTTCTTTTTATGGCTGAGTAATATTCCATTGTATATATGTGCCACATCTTCCTTATCCATTCATCTGTCGATGGACACTTAGGTTGCTTCCATGTCCTGGCTATTGCAAATAGAGCTGCAATGAACATTGTGGTACATGACTCTTTTTGACCTATGGTTTTCTCAGGGTATATGCCCAGTAGTGGGATTGCTGGGTCGTATGGTAGTTCTATTTGTAGTTTTTTCAGGAACCTCCATACTGTTCTCCATAGTGGCTGTATCAATTTACATTCCCCCCAACAGTGCGAGAGGGTTCCCTTATCTCCACACCCTCTCCAGCATTTATTGTTTGTAGATTTTTTGATGATGGCCATTCTGACCAGTGTGAGATGATATCTCATTGTAGTTTTGATTGGCATTTCTCTAATGATTAATAATGTTGAGCATTCTTTCATGTGTTTGTTGGCAATCTGTATATCTTCTTTGGAGAAATGTCTATTTAGGTCTTTTGCCCATTTTTGGATTGGGTTGTTTGTTTTTTTTGATATTGAGCTGCATGAGCTGCTTGTAAATTTTGGAGATTAATCCTTTGCCAGTTGCTTCATTGGCAAATATTTTCTCCCATTCTGAGGGTTGTCTTTTCATCTTGTTTATGGTTTCCTTTGCTGTGCAAAAGCTTTTAAGTTTCATTAGGTCCCATTTGTTTATTTTTGTTTTTATTGCCATTTCTCTGGGAGCTGGGTCAAAAAGGATCTTGCTGTGATTTAAGTGTTCTGCCTATGTTTTCCTCTAGGAGTTTGATAGTGTCTGGCCTTACATTTAGGTCTTTCATCCATTTTGAGTTGATTTTTGTGTATGGTGTTAGGGAGTGTTCTAGTTTCATTCTTTTACATGTATCTGTCCAATTTTCCCAGCACCACTTATTGAAGAGGCTGTCTTTTCTCCACTGTATATTCTTGCTGTATATTCTTGTATATCATCTTTAATTTCTTTCATCAGTGTCTTATAATTTTCTGCATACAGGTCTTTTGTCTCCTTAGGTAGGTTTATTCCTAGATATTTTATTCTTTTTGTTGCAATGGTAAATGGAAGTGTTTTCTTAATTTCACTTTCAGATTTTTCATCATTAGTGTATAGGAATGTCACAGATTTCTGTGCATTAATTTTGTATCCTGCTACTTTACCAAATTCATGGATAAGCTCTAGTAGTTTTCTGGTAGCATCTTTACGATTCTCTATGTATAGTATCATGTCATCTGCAAACAGTGACAGCTTTACTTCTTCTTTTCCGATATGGATTCCTTTTATTTCTTTTTCTTCTCTGATTGCTGTGGCTAACACTTCCAAAACTATGTTGAATAATAGTGGTGAGAGTGGGCAACCTTGTCTTGTTCCTGATCTTAGCGGAAATGGTTTCAGTTTTTCACCATTGAGGACAATGTTGGCTGTGGGTTTGTCATATATGACCTTTATTATGTTGAGGAAAGTTCCCTCTATGCCTACTTTCTGGAGGGCTTTTATCATAAATGGGTGTTGAATTTTGTCGAAAGCTCTCTCTGCATCTATTGAGATAATCATATGGTTTTTCTCCTTCAATTTGTTAATATGGTGTATCACATTGATTGATTTGCATATATTAAAGGATCCTTGCATTCCTGGAATAAACCCCACTTGATCATGGTGTATGATCCTTTTAATGTGCTGTTGGATTCTGTTTGCCAGTATTTTGCTGAGGATTTTTGCATCTATGTTCATCAGTGATATTGGCCTGTAGTTTTCTTTCTTTGTGACATCTTTGTCTGGTTTTGGTATCAGGGTGATGGTGGCCTCGTAGAATGAGTTTGGGAGTGTTCCTCCCTCTGCTATATTTTGGAAGAGTTTGAGAAGGATAGGTGTTAGCTCTTCTCTAAGTGTTTTATAGAATTCGCCTGTGAAGCCATCTGGTCCTGGACTTTTGTTTGTTGGAAGATTTTTAATCACAGTTTCAATTTCAGTTCTTCTGATTGGTCTGTTTATATTTTCTATTTCTTCCTGGTTCAGTCTCGGAAGGTTGTGCATTTCTAAGGATTTGTCCATTTCTTCCAGGTTGTCCATTTTATTGGCCTATAGTTGCTTTTAGTAATCTCTCATGAGCCTTTGTATTTCTGCAGTGTCAGTTGTTACTTCTCCTTTTTTATTTCTAATTCTATTGTTTTGAGTCTTCTCCCTTTTTTTCTTGATGAGTCTGGCTAATGGTTTATCAATTTTATTTATCTTATCAAAGAACCAGCTTTTAGTTTTATTGACCTTTGCTATCATTTCCTTCATTTCTTTTTCATTTATTTCTGATCTGATCTTTATGATTTCTTTCCTTCTGCTCACTTTTGGGGTTTTTTGTTCTTCTTTCTCTAATTGCTTTAGGTGTAAGGTTAGGTTGTTTATTTGAGATGTTTCTTGTTTCTTAAGGTAGGATTGTGTTGCTATAAACTTCCCTCTTAGAACTGCTTTTGCTGCATCCCATAGGTTTTGGGTCGTCGTGTTTTCATTGTCATTTGTTTCTAGGTATTTTTTGATTTCCTCTTTGATTTCCTCAGTGATCCCTTGGTTATTAAGGAGTGTATTGTTTAGCCTCCATGTGTTTGTATTTTTTACAGATTTTTTTCCTGTAATTGATATCTAGTCTCATAGTGTTGTGGTTGGAAAAGATACGTGATACAATTTCAATTTTTTAAAATTTACCAAGGCTTGATTTGTGACCCAAGATATGATCTATCCTGGAGAATGTTCCATGAGCACTTGAGAAGAATGTGTATTCTGTTTTTTTTGGATGGAATGTCCTATAAATATCAATTCAGTCCATCTTGTTTAATGTATCATTTAAACCTTGTGTTTCCTTATTTATTTTACATTTTGGATGATTTGTCCATTGGTGAAAGTGGGCTGTCAAAGTCCCTTACTATGATTGTGTTACTGTCGATTTCCCCTTTTATGGCTGTTAGTATTTGCTTTATGTATTGAGGTGCTCCTATGTTGGCTGCATAAATATTTACAATTGTTGTATCTTCTTGGATTGATCCCTTTATCATTATGTAGTGTCCTTCTTTGTCTCTTGTAATAGTCTTTGTTTTAAAGTCTGTTTTTTTCTGATATGAGAATTGCTACTCCAGCTTTCTTTTGATTTCCACTTGCATGGAATATGTTTTTCCATCCCCTCATGTTCAGTCTGTATGTGTTCCTAGGTCTGATGTGGGTCTCTTGTAGACAGCATATATATGGGTCTTGTTTTTGTATCCATTCAGCCAGTCTATGTCTTTTGGTTGAAGCATTTAATCCATTTACATTTAACCTAATTATCAATATGTATGTTCCTATTACCATTTTCTTAAATGGTTTGGGTTTGTTATTATAGGTCTTTTCCTTCCCTTGTGTTTCCTGCCTAGAGAAGTTCCTTTAGCATTTGTTGTAAAGCTGGTTTGGTGGTGCTGAATTCTCTTAGCTTTTGCTTGTCTGTAAAGGTTTTAATTTCTCTGTCAAATCTGAATGAGATCCTTGCTGGGTACAGTAATCTTGGTTGTAGGTTTTTCCCCTTCATCACTTTAAATATGTCCTGCCACTCCCTTCTGGCTTGGAGAGTTTCTGCTGAAATGTCAGCTGTTAACCTTCTGGAGATTCCCTTGTATGTTACTTGTTTTTTTTCCCTTGCTGCTTTTAATATTTTTTCTTTGTATTTAATTTTTGACAGTTTGATTAATATGTATCTTGACGTGTTTCTCCTTGGTTTTATCCTGTATGGGACTCTCTGTGCTTCCTGAACTTGATTAACTATTTCCTTTCCCATATTAGGGAAGTTTCAACTATAATCTCTTCAGATATTTTCTCAGTCCCTTTCTTTTTCTCTTCTTTTTCTGGGATCCCTATAATTCGAATGTTTGTGCATTTAATGTTGTCCCAGAGGTCTCTGAGACTGTCCTCAATTCTTTTCTTTTTTTTTTTTTTTTTCTTTATTCTGCTCTGCAGTAATTCTTTCCACAATTTTATCTTTCAGGTCACTTATCTGTTCTTCTGCCTCCGTTATTCTGCTATTGATCCCTTCTAGAGAACTTTTGATTTCATTTATTGTGTTGTTCATCACTGTTTGTTTGCTCTTTAGTTTTTCTAGGTCTTTGTTAAACGTTTCTTATATTTTCTCCATTCTATTTCCAAGATTTTGGATCATCTTTACTATCATTATTCTGAATTCTTTTTCAGGTAGACTGCCTATTTCCTCTGCATTTGTTTGGTCTGGTGGGTTTTTACCTTGCTCCTTCATCTGCTGCGTGTTTCTCTGTCTTCTCATTTTGCTTAACTTACTGTGTTTGGGGTCTCCTTTTTGCAGGCTTCAGGTTCGTAGTTCCCGTTGTTTTTGCTGTCTGCCCCCAGTGGCTAAGGTTGGTTCAGTGGGTTGTGTAGGCTTCCTGGTGGAGGGGACTAGTGCCTGTGCTCTGGTAGATGAGGCTGTATCTTGTCTTTCTGGTGGGCAAGTCCATGGCTGGTAGTGTGTTTTGGGGTGTCTGTGGCCTTATTATGATTTTAGGCAGCCTCTCTGCTAATGGGTGGGGTTGTGTTCCTGTCTTGCTAGTTGTTTGGCATAGGGTGTCCAGCACTGTAGCTTGCTGGTGGAGCTGGAGCTGGGTCTTGGCATTGAGATGGAGATCTCTGGGAGATTTTTGCCAATTTGATATTACATGGAGCTGGTCTTTGGTGGACCAGTGTCCTGAACTTGGCTCTCCCACCTCAGAGGCACAGCCCTGATGCCTGGCTGGAGCACAAAGAACCTGTCATCCACACAGCTCAGAATAAAAGGGAAAAAAAGAAGAAGTAAAGAAGGAAGGAGATAAAATAAAGTTATTAAAATAAAAAATAATTTTTAAAACATTTTTTAAAAAGTAATTAAAAAAAAGAAGGAAAGAAAGAATAAAGCAACCAAACCAAAAAACAAATCCACCAATGATAAGAAGTGCTAAAACTATACTAAAAAGAAAAAAGAGAAAAAAACGGACAGATAGAACCCTAGGACAAATGGTAAAGGCAAAGCTATACAGACAAAATCACACACAGAAGCATACATGTACACACTCACAAAAAAAGAAACAGGGAAAAAAATATATATATATATTGTTGCTCCCAAAGTCCACCTCCTCAATATGGGATGATTCGTTGTCTATTCAGGTATTCCACAGATGCAGGTACATCAAGTTGATTGTGGAGATTTAATCTGCTGCTCCTGAGGCTGCTGGGAGAGACTTCCCTTTCTCTTCTTTGTTCACACAGCTCCTGGGGTTCAGCTTTGGATTTGGCCCCGCCTCTGCGTGTAGGTCTGCTGAGGGTGTCTGTTCTTTACTCAGACAGGACGGGGTTAAAGAAGCAGCTGATTCGGGGGCTCTGGCTCACTCAGGCGGGGGGGAGGGAGGGGTACGGATGCGGGGCGAGCCTGCGGCGGCAGAGGCCGGCGTGACGTTGCACCAGCCTGAGGCGCCCCGTGCGTTCTCCCGGGGAAGTTTTCCCGGATCACGGGACCCTGGCAGTGGCGGGCTGCACAGGCTCCCGGGAGGGGAGGTGTGGATAGTGACCTGTGCTCTCTCACAGGCTTCTTGGTGGCGGCAGCAGCAGCCTTAGCATCTCATGCTTGTCTCTGTTGTCCACACTGATAGCCGCGGCTTGAGCCTGTCTCTGGAGCTCCTTTAAGAGGCGCTCTTAATCCCCTCTCCTCGCGCACCAGGAAACAAAGAGGCAAGAAAAAGTCTCTTGCCTCTTCGGCAGCTCCAGACTTTTCCCCAGACTCCCTCCCAGCTAGCTGTGGTGCACTAGGCCCTTCAGGCTGTGTTCACGCAGCCAACCCCAGTCCTCTCCCTGGGATCCGACCGAAGCCCGAGCCTCAGCTCCCAGCCCCCGCCCGCCCTGGCGGGTGAGCAGACAAGCCTCTCGGGCTGGTGAGTGCTGGTCAGCACCGATCCTCTGTGTGGGAATCTCTCCGCTTTGCCCTCCGCACCCCTGTGGCTGCGCTTTCCTCCGTGGCTCCGAAGCTTCCCCCCTCCGCCACCCGCTGTCTCCGCCCGCAAAGGGGCTTCCTAGTGTGTGGAAACCTTTCCTCCTCCATAGCTCCCTCCCACTGGTGCAGGTCCCGTCCCTATTCTTTGTCTCTGTTTTTTCTTTTTTCTTTTGCCCTACCCAGGTACGTGGGGAGTTTCTTGCCTTTTGGGAGGTCTGAGGTCTTCTGCCAGCGTTCAGTAGGTGTTCTGTAGGAGCTGTTCCACATGTAGATGTATTTCTGATGTATTTGTGGGGAGGAAGGTGACAGCCACGTCTTACTCTTCTGCCATCTTGAAGCTCCTCCATTATTTTATTTCAAGTAACAAAAAGCACATGATAATTGTAAACATTTACAAATGAAACTACTTAACATGATTTAAAAGAGTTTTCACTGACATATATAAAAATATTCAAACAACCAAAGTAAAAATACAGACTAAAGACTGGAAAAATATTGTAGCAACTATGAGCAACAAAGTTTTAATATTTCTTAAATATAAAGTGTTCATATATAAAAAAAGTCACAAAGAACTCAAAAAACAAATGGACAAAGTAATTAAGTGGATATTTCATAAATGAGGGAATACAATTAAAAACCAAATATTTGAAAACCATGTTAAATTTCACTAGCAAACAAAGTAATACAAGTTAAACAACAAGGTTGAATCATATTTTTCTTATTACATCAGCAAAAATTTTAAAATAATATACACCAATAGTTTCACACTGTAGTTTATTAAATATTTTTTGAATGAATAAATAAATGAAGAAGTAGACTGATGAATATTAGAGGAGATACAAGATAAAAATTCTTTTATACTATGATTGACATCTATGCATATGAGTAAAAGTATATCTATGAAAAATACTGATGGAACAATGTTCATTGCTCTTTATCTGTTTCCTTATCTGTAAAATGGAGAAAAAGGAATGCATTACTTTTAATATTACGTCTTTTTATTTAAATTCTTTTTCCAAGTTTCCCTTTTCCCCTAAATTTCTGTTGTAGTATTATACTGTTGAAATAAAAATCTGTAAAATAAGGGCTGCAGAATAAACAGCTTGTAAAATGGATGTAAGAAAGGGGCAGTATAACAGGGTAGTCTGAGGTCAGGACTAGTTACATTTCAGGAAATGGGAGTAAATGAGCTGGCAGCCCAGGGCAGGGACCTCCAGTACAGCTTAAGTCATTAAGGTTGGAGAGTGGTCTAGAGGAGCCATCCCTAAGAAAATAACCCAGGTCAGGGCCTAGTTGCCCTTGAATCTAAAGAGTCGGCTGGCCTGAAATGCAAAGGATGGGGGGAAAGTAGCAGTGGAGAAGTATTGCAGAATGGGGCATAAGAGGAGGGTCATGTCCCAGGTCTCTGACAAGTCCCAGGGACAGGCTCACCAAGTGAGGTCCTTGGCTTTGTGCAGGAAAGAATTTAAGAGAGAGCCATAGTAAAGTGAAAGCAAGTTTATTTAGAGATTCACATTCCATAGGTAGAATGCAGTCCATCTCAGAAGGTAAGAGTGGCCCGAAAATGGGATGGTTAGTTTTTTATGGGCTGGGTAATTGCATAGGCTAAGGAGCCAGGAAGATTATTCCAACTATTTTGGGAGAGCGGCAGAGATTTCCAGGAATTGGGCCATCGCCCACTTTTTGGCCTTTTATGGTCAGCCTCAGAACTGTCATGGCACCTGGGGTTGTGTCATTTAGCTAGTGTATTGATATTACAACGAGTGTATAATGAGGCTCAAGGTCTGCTGGAAGCTGAATCTTCTGCCATCTTGGGTCTTGTAGGTTCTAACCAGTTTATGTCATATCCTCAAGGGCTATGTCAGTCTTTTATAAGTTGTGCCCTGCCAGCTTCCCTCCTGTCTCAGAAGGAACCAGAGAGAGAATGGAAAAGGCCAGGACTTGCAAGATAAAGAAAACTGAGACCTATCAGTAGTCAAAGAATCAGGAAGTAGAGCTGCCCACCTGGTCGAATGCTCAGAAACTGTGCAGTGTTGTGAAAAGTGTGCTCCTATTTCAGAATTACCTGAGTTGCTTTCTGAAAATGCAGATTGCTGAGCTTAATTAAGAAGTACTGAATCCCAGTCTGTGAGGGTAGGCATTTTGTGCATCGTCTCAAAGTGATTCTCATGCACTTGAAAGTTTGAGAACCATCAAACATCAGCATGCTTAAGAATCACCAGGAAGCTTGCAAAGAAAGGATGTATTCCTGGATTCCATGACTGGAGATTCTGATGCACTGCATCTGGGGTGCTGTCAAGGTATCTGCATTTTTAGCAAGCACCTTTGGGCTTTAAAACAGGTGGTTCACAGATTTCACTTAGGGAAATAATGTTATAGGTTCTTTGGATAAAGTTAAAAATTGTCAGGAAAACAAAGAATCAGATGACCTGTGATTAGGTATTAAGTACAGTATCAGAATGACATCCTAATTCCTTATTTATTTGTTTATTTATTTACTTACATGATGCTCTAGTGCTGGTGAATCTGTTTAATATTGAAATATAATATGAGAATTTTGTGAGAGAATCTTGTCCTTTCTTATCTCCATACCATTATTACTGGCTATCATGTAGGTTGTAAACATGCAAAGAAGTGACTTGTGAACTTCTTGAGTGAGAAGTGATTTCATCCAATTAAGCCTTCTGAAATTCTTTAACAGGTGTCTGCAGTTATGCCTGAGTCAAAAGCAGCTAGCCTCATGGTGTCAAACACCATCCTTCCAGCTGGCTATGCCTTGAAGATGGAAATCAGAACAAAGTGAGAAGGCATTGACTACTAGAGATGTCAATAAAGAAAATACAAAGAAGAAAGAAAAGAAAAAAGGAAGTTGAGTTCTCTTACAGGCCCCAGGATGGAAATTATAACAGTAAGTATATCAGTTCTTAGATTACAAGTGGTCATTAATTGTCATTTGTCTGAACGCAGGCTGGACATCGGTGGAGATCCAGGGCAATTAGCATCCAAAACTCTCATGGGAAAATTTTTGCATTTAAGGAAATGTAACTCAGTGATAATTCAGACCGTGGACAGAAATATCACACATAGGATAGGAAGGGCCTCTTCTTCATATCCTGCCCTCTTCCCGCACTCCACTCCTCACCACACACACACACATACTTTCTCTAGCAGATAGGAAAATAGGACAGGCAATATATATAAAGTGGAACCAGCTTTTTAGGCTTAGGAAAAAAGCATTTGGGGCTGTGTAAGATTCTTGGCTACTTTCACTAATTTTGTTTGTGAAATTCTATTTTTTAATTATTTGTTTTTATTTTCATTGATTTTGAGAGTTCTTTTTTTTTTTTTTTTAATTTGGCTGCTATTTCCTTTTTTGCCCTTTCTAAATTTTTACTAACTTAAAACACAGTCACCAGGGCTTCCCCGGTGTCCAGTGGTTAAGAATCTGCCTGCCAGTGCAGGGGACACGGGTTCAAGCCCTGGTCTGGGAAGGTCCCACATGCCACAGAGCAACTAAGCCTGTGTGCCACAACTACTGAGCTACTGAGCCTGCACTCTAGAGCCCGCAAGCCACAACTACTGAGCCCCTGTGCCACAACTACTGAAACTCGCATGCCTAGAGCCCATGCTCTGCAACAAGAGAGGCCACAGCAATGAGAAGCCCGCACACCGCAACGAAGAGTAGCCCCCGCTCGCCACAACCAGAGAAAAGCCCGTGCACAGCAAGGAACACCCAACACAGCCAAAAATAAAATAAATAAAATAAAATAAATTTAAAAAAACAAAAGCAAAAACATAGTCACGTGTCTTAACTGAGAGAAGAGGAAGAGTGGAAGGAGTTTTGTTCAGTATTTAGCACGGTCTAAAGAGAGTAAGACATTCCTGGGGCTGGGCGTGGTGCTAGCAGTAGGATCAAAAGAAAAGAACCCAGAAGGAAAAGTGAGACTCTAGGGAAAAAAAAAAAAAGTGAATATTATTACAATAAGTTCTCCCCCTGCTTCCAGCAAGGGTTTCTAAAATTCTGTTTTAATTAGGATGAGTGATTATTCCTTTTCAACCGTGAATTATTGGGGGTTTTTGTTTTTGTGTTTGTTTTTGTTTGCTTGTGAAAGCCACTCAATTGCAGAAGCAGCAGGGACTCAAATCAGCGCTGTATTGAGGCCTTGCTTGTGTTACTCTCAACACAGGTAAGCTGCAGCTCCAGGGAGATGAAAAGGTATTTGGCCTCAGGCCCAGTTGCTTCCTCCTGTTGTCAACAAATTTTTATTTCCCTAGTAAGATTCTTTTTATTTTCTCACCCTCTTGTCACAAGTCACACTTATTAACAGCTTGTTAACAGTCTTTTTGGTTGTGACAGAGGTGAAAAGTAGTATCTCAACCTTCAACCTTTCATATGGTGTATATTATTCTCCCTTCCCCTCAGAGAAGCACCAGTCCATGGCATGGATATTTGTGTCCCTGGATAGAGAGTCTTGTTTATGTCCTTTCCCTGCTCTGACAGCCAGTCAATGCTGAGCACAGGGACTGTCCCAGCTCTTGTAGCTGATATTGCACACTGCCTGGGGCTCCTGGAGACTGAATACTCCCATTACCTGGTAACTGCTGAACCCACAGGGACTCAGAAACTGGCTCTTTCCCAAGACAAAGACTAGTGGTAAAGCAAGGATGGCAAATCCAGATGCTTTTTCCTGCAAGTGCCTGTCATCAGAGAGCCTCCACCCCACACATCATGGAATTTATCTGGTAGTATAAGTCACAGGCTTGTGAATTCTTTGGGGGCATTGCATAGTGCTTTAGCGTACCTTTAGAAAGATGGGGACACAAGGGTCATTTCTACAGTCGTAGCCTATGTACTTCCCTGACTCCGCAGGAGGGAGAAGTGAAATGGGATTTCTTTTCCTCTACAGTGTTTGTTTCTTAGCACATGTGGGAGTATAAAAAGCTCTATCATTCATGTGAATTTGACATTATAGAGTTGAAGCAGGTATTTTCTAACTTGCCGTTTTTTTTCTCTAGAGTTTTACAAATCTCACATTTTCATGGTAGCACAGTATGATCTTTAAAGGTGTAGGCTCTAGGTTCTGTTCTTGACTTGGACACTTACTGGCTTTGTGACCTTGGGCAGGTTGTGTAACTATTATGGTGCCTCACTTCCTTCCGTTGAAAAGTGGGGTTTAATACTAATGCCTCATCTGTGGAGTTGTTGTGAGGACGAATGGAGTAGCATGGTTGGCCTGCTCAGAGACGGGTCTGGCGCATCATAAACAAACATATTAGCCCTTGGTATGAACATCAGAAGGACCTGCTTGTTTTCATAGGAGACCATGCATGCCTCAGTGAACCAGTGCTCTTAGGGTAGAGCTTCCCTGGTTGGATAATGAATTAACTCCCTGATTGGAATCAGAGAGGGATTCTCAGAGGATGGATCCTTGTAGCTCTTGGGTGCTGATTTGTAATCAGAATGCAACTGAAAACAGAATGCAGTTTGGCATGAAAAAAAAAAAAAAAAAAGAAAACAGAATGAAAAATCATCTACATTCTAGGCCAGTACATATCCATCTCCAATACCATCATGTGATGGAGCAGAATGTAATATCCCAAGAAGCTGACACAATCTTTTGTTGGAACAATGTTAATTTTAGATTCTAGCCAAGTATACTCAATAGTTGTAAATCACAGAGTTTCTAAGAGTAAAGCTAGATGCCTATTGGTACTCAGCCTTCATTCAAAGACATAACCCAGTTGTTCTTTACACTGGAATATATGACACATATAACATGATATGGTATACTCAAGGTAAGTACCTAAAGTTTGGGTGGAAAATATCCTGCAGTCAGCCTTTAAGTATTACTTTATATGTACTTTTAAGCGATTGTCTTGCTATAGATAATATTACAACAAAATAAAATTATTCATTATAGTCTTACCATATTTATAATCTTATTATAAGGTTGTAAGATTATATGACACTCTCATATCAAGTAGCTTTTCTTTTGCATATTCTTTTTCAATAAATCTTTATACATAAACATATGCTTTGTACATTAGAAGGTAATATATACTTCTCTGTTGTGTTCTAATTCACTTAGCCTTACTCAAGCATTTATTGATATAACATAATCCTCATAATTATTCATTTTAATGTATAGCTAGCTTTCTACTGCATAGGTGTGTTGTGTTTTACTGTTTCCTTCTCATTGGATGCTAAGGTTATTTTCATATTACTGTTAAGATGACACTACAACCCGTTACTTTGTGTTACTTTTTAGCCTCTTTCCCCTTCTCTTGGATTCTTTCTCTAAGCATCAATTTTAAAAGTAATATTATATTCATAATTATGAACTGGATTGTCTTATTCTTACAAAGCATTAGCTCCTTGGTGTGTAAGGTTCTTTAAGAATAGACCCCAGACATAGAGTTTGGAGGAGGATATGAAACATGATGACCAAGAGTGGATGGAGTCTTCTCCAGGAGAGAATGATTTAGTCTCTCAAAGAAAAAATTAACTGAGTATTTTGCATGTTCCAGGTACTCTGCTAGGCCCTGAGGATGTGATGATGAGCAAAACTCCATAGCCCCTGTCCTCTTAGAGACTGAATCTAGTGAAGGAATCGCTTCTAATCAAATAATTGCACAAATAAATAACAACTCACAATATTGTACAACAGTAAAATGTGTTACTAAGCCGTGAGGCTTAGCTATGGGGAGTGACTAAGGGAAAAGGCTCAGGTTAATTTTCTAAGGAAGTATTATTTAGCTTAGTTGTGAAGGATGAATAAAATGTGAATTAGGAAGCTGAGGTGTTTTCTAAGTAGGGAGAAGAACATTTGAACTGACCCTGTGGCAGGAGGGGAAAGACTCATTGGGGGTTAGAAAGTCATGCAAGGGTAGCTGGAGCACAGATTTTGAGACAAGAGGCTTTCTGGGACAAGAGGCACATTGCTCTGGAATAGTTACTCTGGATGTGAATGGGAGAATAGAGTTGATGCTTTTATTTCTTTTCATTCTGCAGACTTCTCATTGCTACTGTAAAAACTGGTTCTAACATTGGTAATAGCTTTCAGAGTTGCTTGGTGATCTCTATATACTTCTTAGAAACAATATTCCATTTCTAGTCAAAAAGTAAAGGAATTGCCATATTATTTATATAGCTCTTTTGAAGAGAGTAAATTTACATCCATGACTTTATGTCAATAAAAGGCATTTCATTTTCCAGATGACTCTGAGACAAGCAAAGCAAATATAAATATTCTGGTTGACATTAAAGTTGGCCAAATCTCTGTAGAAATTATATATTTTATAGGAAAGGAAGTGAACATGCTTAAACAACTACTATTTCAGAGCTCTCCAATCTAATAATTTCTTCAGTGGGGTATCAACTTTCTAAAGGTCAGGACAAATTACAGCTATTTATGACTTAATCTTCTGTGGGCTATAAAGGACTCAAAACGCCTGCCCTGTCACTCTGGCATGTAGGCAGTGGGTGGATTTGTAGTGCTTTGGGTCCATACAGATGGATATATATGATTAATGGGGGTGTTATGGTCACCTCATATTTTCATGGCACTTAAAATTTTCTAAAGCATTTCCATATTTTTTATTGCATTGAGTCCAGTTTTAGAACCAGAACAGACTTTAATGGCTATTTAGTCTAAAGGTGTTTTTAACAGAAAAAGCAATAAGCTTGGACAACTATGTTCAAATTAAAACTCTGTAATGTACTAGGGAAGTGGCTTTGGGAAAGTCACATAAACTGTCTGTAACACAGTCTCCCCATTTCTACATGGAGGCTATTTAGTACCAAATGTGTGAGGTGGCTTGAGTAATAATTGAGAGCATATGAAAAATGTTCCCAGGAGGTGTTTAATCTATACCAATTAGAAATGCAACACTTGTTCACACACAAACTAAGACAGGAAAACATGCAAGTAAATGGTTCCCACCCATCCTGGCTTGAGTTTACAGGTGATGGGATGGAAGAGAATGGGGGAAAGCAGCTTGTTCAAGACAACTTCCCAGTAAAATCCAGGTCTCCTGACTCTTGGTCTTTCATATTTATCTCCATTCCTGTCGTCCTCCTTTGGAATTTCTTTGCCTGCCTATGTTCTCTTCTTTAGGGATTTATTCCTTTTCATATTAAACAGAAAATAAATAACAACATCCATGAGTTTTACTAACATGACCCTCTGACCTCAAACTACCACTCTTATGTCTTACAAAAGACATCTCTAACCATAAACTATCAACTTACAATAATAGAGCATGCAGTACTGCAGGGGGAAAAAAACTAAATTGGACATCAGGGAATCTAAGTTTTAGTCTCTTAATTTCAATGATTAGCTGTATGATTTTAAATAAGACACCTAACCTTTCTATGCCTTATTGAAAAAGATGACATTGGACTGGGATAGAGCTAAGAACTTTTCTACCCTTAATATTTTGAGAATCTATACATGATGTAATAAAGTGTTCATTACTCACCAGAAGCAATTAACAACAGTGAAATGCATGAGGTGCATTTATGTAGTTGTGATTTACTAAGACATTGTATACATTGTTCTGGAGATTTTCTTTTTTTATTAAAACATTTCAACAGTAGATACGTTGGGACTTCCCATGGGAATTGATTATTCATTTGTATGTATACATTTGTGAATTGCAGCAGGAGTGAAATAGTACCCTTTCTACTCCTTTATTGAACTACTGTTTAACCTATAAGAACCAAATCAAATAACATCATTTCTGTGATACTTTCCCACTCACCCAAGTGGAAACAGTCACACCCAAAGTATTTAGTTATACTATCCACCAGGAATCAGTGTGGTTATTTATGTGTCTGTCTCCTATACAAGACTGATGTATCCTCAGGATCTAATTTAGAGCCTGGCACAAAATAGATCCTCAATAATTATTTGCTGAATGGAAGAAGACTAGAATAATTTAGTAAGCCTCCATGTGTCTGTCACTGAATGTGCTAAAACAGAACAATTTTCAGATTCTTCTAGGACTGGCTTCATTGCATATTTGACTCTATGTGATGTTTATGGTGGAAACAATAATGAAGAGGCTTGTGACAACCTGAGTAACCACCAGCTCGATGACTTGCGGGAAATTGCCCCATGACCTTCGATTGACCTTAAAAAATGACTGTGCAACCCCACACATTGCATTTCCCTTCAGTATTAGCTGTCGCTCATGTAGCTCACATTGTTTATTTGTTTTCTGGTGGAAACTATTAAAATGTAGAACTGCAGAGAGTAGGATTTTGTTGAAAGAGATGAGCCCACAGAGCCCAAGGCATATGGAGGAACAGTGTGCTTCTTCCTTGGAGTGGAACAATCACACAGAGAATCTTCTCTTGGTTTATAAGTCCTCCATAACTGCGTCTCAGGAACTCTCCCCCATGCTGACCAGAGAACAGATTTGTAGAACTTTTGCTAGAGTTAATTTACAGCAGATTGGTAACCAGTAGCAGTTTTGGAGCTAAGTGGATTATTATAGGTTACTCGTAAAGGTTATTCAAGAGACGCAGCATGGCATAATTCAGTGACAATAGACTACATTTTTTCCAGTTCTGTCATTTACCAGCTGGGTGAACTTGCAGAAGCCACGTCACCATTTTGAGACTCAGCTCGTCATTTATTAAACGCAAGTAATGATCCCTTCCCTTCTCTTTTATGGAATTGCTGGTGAGGTTCAATTTAGAAAGTAGATAAGTGTTTTGAAAATGTAAGATGTTATTATTTACCTCCTCCACTTATATCTTACCTTCACGGATGAAGAAAATCATGACAGACGGTACTATATTTTGAGCTTATGGTTGAGGCAAATTTTAGTTGGGATAATTTGGGCAAAACACTGGTTTGTGATCTTGTGCTTAGTTTAACCTAGATAATTATTTAACTTTCACTGCAAATTTAGAAAATGATGTGCCATACATACAGAAAATTTAAAAGCAAGGGATATCCTTTCCTAATCCCAAAAAAAGCCTATGTTTAACTTGACTAAATCATAGACTTTTGAACACTGAATCATCTGAATATTATAACAATCAAAATATGACTTCTTTAAACACAAGTAAATAGACTCTGATTTTAAAACAAATTAATGGTTTTAATTAATTCAGTCTTGAAGATGGAATGTTATTTATAAACTACATGTTAAGGGTGTATGGCTATATGTGTTTGGGAGCCTGCTTATAACTAAGAATCCCAAGGTGAGATGAGAATTAACCTTTCAGTAGAAAATTGTGCTTCCACAGCTGTTCTGGGCCAAATATTGAATCAGAGTATTATTTCAGTCAATGGTTTTTATAAAGAGAAAGTAGCACTTAGTTTCATGGGTAATATCCCAGAACAAATGGAATTTGTTTGCATTATTCTGCTTTTTCAATGGAAGGGATAAATGTCACCCAGTGATTTGATTAGGTATTCATGGACTTTTATAGCAATTACATTAGATTCTTATTCCAGATAGTCTCTCATAGGGTAGAAATTTTCCAAAAATAATGATAAAATAAATCACATCATATTATATCTTTTCATTTTACAAAAGTTAAACACTGCAGTCTGTAAAGAAGAGGCAAAGACAAGACACGTTTGTTTGGGGCCTGTCAAGATTTCAAACCCCAAAGGGTCTGTGTTTGGCAATACAGCCTCTCCTTCCCAAGGGAAAGGCTCGTTTTCTCTGTGGCTTTTAGCATTTGCCACACACGTGAAACTGGAAGGACTCCTTAGGGAGGAGAAAAAACTCATTTTAGAGCTTTGGTACAAAGCCCCTTAGTGGAACAGGGCAGAGTGTTTTTGCATTCTAAATTCTGGCTTTTCTTAAATTCTCTGTAAAGGCAGACTAGCTCTTTTGTTTAGATTTTAAACATATAGCCCGCCTGGTAAAATTACAAGCTCTGAGAGTCTGGCTGCCTCATTTTATTTGTGGTGTCAGGGGAAACAATCCCCAGTGAAAACATAAACACCAGACTGTTATTTACCAGTGATGCTGGCTCTGAGCCTAATCTTCAGGTGTCTCCAAAAACTATATTTTTCAAGAAAGATCTTCCTTGTTTAGATCTGATGAAATATCTCCATGCCTGACCAGATGCTTTGTGTTTCTGAACATTCCTGACTGAGTCTGTAAAATACGAAATGACATCACAGACCAGGCTTCCTTATCTGAATCCAAGGACTTGGTGCCCTTGGCTAGGACCCACAGACATTGGGGTCACACCTATGGCAACCCAAAGTATTTTAAAATGACACCTGTTTGGGAGCTTATAAGACATATTTGTAAGAAACAAATGCATTTGACCAGGAACAATACTATTGTTGATTCAAACAAGATGGTTTAGTTGTTTTTATTCTTTTTTTTATTTTGATGGGGAGTTATGAATCTTACAGACATTAAAGCAGAGGTATTTTTGAAGGAGGTGGCCATATAATTAATTTTGGACAAAATGATCATGTTGAAGGGAGGGTCTTTGATTGTGAGGAAAAAAAAAAAAAAAAACACCAAAAGCAAAAACATAAGATTTGGAATAGCAAGCCTTGGATTTGAATAATGGCTACATGACTGTATGATCCCAGAGAAACCACATTACTCCTGAGACTTCAGTTTTCTCAGTGATAAAGTGGGAATAATTTTTTTGTATTTTATTCTATGGATCAAAATAAAATGACATGATATATTTCAAAGTGTTTTATGAATATTAAAGCAGTAAGATATTGCTATTATTATCATTACTACTAAAACTATTGGGAGAAGAAGGAAAGAATGGAGAGAAAAGAATATAAACATTTGTTGTACCCCGTGTTCCATAATAGATATTATGCTATCCATTAAGAATATAAGGACATATGATACAGTCCTTGACCTGAACGAGGATGCCTGGTAGGGGAAATTGCCTTGTAAAAATCTAATTGCAAGGCAGTGTGGTAGATAGAATAATAGAGATAGCTACTAGATCCCAGAACGGAACCAAAAATGAATTGAGTAGTTAGGTTTGAGTGAGTCTAGAAGGACTTTCAAAGGAAACGGACACTTAATCCTTTGAAGCTTGAAGGATTAGTAGGAGTTTCCTCCTACCTCCCGTGGGGATGAGGGTATTCCAGAGAGATGGGCGTTGGCGGAATGAAAGAGCAGGTCAGGTTCAGGATCTGCTATGCCTGGAGCTCTGCTTCTATGTGGGGTAAACAGAGTGAGCTGAGGCCAGACAGGGAAGCAGGTGGCAGCTTATGGAGGGTCACTTTCCCTCAGGAAGCCCTTTCCTCTAGAGAAGGGCTTTAATCAGGTAAGTGGCATCCATTTATTTAAGCTACTATTTGTATTGCATTTTCTGTGTGCTAGGCATTGTTCTAAGAGCTTTATACATGTTTATTTCATCTTCATCACAATCAACTGAAGTAGATATTATTTTTATTCCCATTTAACTTCTGAGGAGAGTGAGGCAAAGACAGGATAAGTTACATTCCCAAGATGACACGGCTTGTAAGTGATGGAACCAGGATTCAACCCAGCTTCTGACTTCCACAGACTTAAGCACTCCAGTACACTGCCACTCAGGATTAGTTCCCTGTTTTAGAAAGATCACCCTTGGTCCTGGGCAGGGGATGGATTGAGGAGGAGGTGAGGCTATAGGCAGGGAAACCAGTGGGGATAGAGATGTAAAAGTCAAGACAAGAAATGTTGCATCAGTGAGGTAAGACAGAGGGAATGGATGGGTTCAAAGGATGTGTTTGGTGGTAGAACTGATAGTAATTGGTGTGGCTGATTATGGAGTGTAAGGGAGAGAGAGTTAAGAATCTCAAGTTTCCGGGTAAGTGATGATTCCGTTAACAAGATCGGAAGAACCTAGACTAAGAATGGGAGGAGAAATATAACTGACCGTGTGAATTTTGAAGCAGCTGTGGAATATGCAGGTGGCCAGGTACGGAACACAGATGGTTATAGGGGCTGGAAATCAAAGGCAAGGTCTAAGTCTGAAATTTAGATTTGGGAGTCATCACAGAAGCTGTGAATATATATGTGAATGCCCAGGGAAAGTTTAAATGGATCCCTACTGATCTGAGCCAGCTTAGAGATGGAGATTTTTGAGTTTGCCTCTTTTGGCATGAAGTGAGAAGAGCAAAGGGTTTGGAATAGAACGCTAGGGAGAGCCAGCTCTCGTGGTTATCTTCAAGAATGATAGAATGAGCAAAATCCTATCAGCGTATTCTGCCGGCAGTTAGTTGAAATTAGGCATACGTAACTGCTCAATTAGAGTTTAACAACTGCAGAAATAATAGTTCATAAAAAGGAAGGGATAAATCATGTCTGCTTGCTGAGCATTTTAGCACAGCGATAGAATGTCTGACTATTCACAAGGAAAGTTGTCTTTAGACTCCCTTGGGAAGACACTGGATTATATCTGCTTTTAGCTCTGTTATGAGAGCGTGTCAATGTAGGCGCTTGCCGTTGGGATTTATAATATAGTGTGGTTTACAGTCAATAGGTTTCTCGGGGCAGGCTGGGGTACATTACCGGAGGCACTGCTGCTTTCACAGAGTACTGGGAGGTGGAACTTAACCATTTTATCCACTGTATAAGTAATCTTAACGTAAGAAAGATTTTTTATGTCAGTGGATTTCAGGAATAGGTCATGCCCTTTATGTTCTGTTCGGGAGGAGTCCACCCTGAAACTCAGCCTAGACGAAAAGGATGAGGATTACTTCATGGCAGGAGTCGTTAAAGGGAAAGATCACACTCCATGTTTACCAGGAGGTTTTATTGAGAGCTTACAACATTGTGCCACATTATTTTGAAATGCCACTGAGTAAAATGATGTTGCCAGAGACTTTCTGGATGAGTGTACCTACCCTAAGTAATATTAAAACATCTAATATTGACCTTTAGAATGACAGAGGAAGAAACCATTTCTGATTAGAAAAATTTAAATATTTAGATATATAGTTAACTGTGTAATGGATCAGCTTAGACCCAAATGATTCTTTCAGGTGCATGTAGTGGGGACTGACTACATTCAATGGGAGCTTTTCTCTCCTTGTACTGACTACTTAAGAATTACAAGAATTTTAAGAGTAAAAGTTCTATGCATTTGAGTGTGTCAAGTACAGTACATTTGATTGTAAACAATTTAGAGACAGACTGTCTCCATTATAATAACAGTTATGTTATCTGACATCATACCCATTGGAAAGTTTTAGAAACCAGCATTTTCCAACTGTAGCTCTTCATTCTAAAAACTGCTTTCAACACTACAGCTAAAGGAAACAGGGTAGAATTTCTATGAGAAAAGTATCAAAAAAAAAAAGAAAAGAGAGGCTAATGGTGCCATAGAAGGGGAGGAGTGTAATGTCATTTGTTTTAGTTATCTATTACTATATAACAAGCCACCCAAGATACAGAGGCTTAAAACATTAATAGTTTTATCAATATTTCTTACCATTCTGCGGGTTGGCTGGTGATCCTTTTGCTCCAGCTAGGGTCCCTCCATTGGCTGCATTCAGCTGTCAAATGGGCTGGGCTAGGATATCCAAGACTACCTCTCTCACATGTCTGGGGCCTTGAAGGTGACTGTCAGCTGGGCTACTTCTGTTCTCCAGGGTTTTATATGGCCTCTTTTTCCACATAGTGTCTTATCATCCAAGGTTTCTCCACATGAACACTCTTCCCAGCAGGAGAGTATGGGCTTCCTTATAACATGGCAGTTGAGTCCCAAGAGAGCAAAAGTGGATGCTATCAGTCATCTTAATGGCTATGCTCTGAACTCACACATGTCCCTGCCATTGCATTCTATTGGTCAAAGTAAATCGCAAGGTCAGCCCAAATTCAGAGGGAGGGGAAATAACCTCCACCTCTTGATGGGAAGAGTAGCCTGCTGCTAGAAGGATGGGTGGAATTGTTGGTGACCATTTCTGGAGACAGTCAACCACATCATTAAAAATACATTTTCTGGGAAGTGGGCCACTGCGATTCCTTCCAGGGCAGTGGTGAACTAAATGTCTAGAATACTGATACTGAAAAAGAACTGTATTGGTTCATCTGTACTGGGAAAAATTGCTTCTCTGTAGACTTTGTTGGATTTTATCTGTATCTTTGCCTTCTGAACTCAAACACTATATTTATTACCTGACAGAACAGATATAATGTATAGATTTTAAATTGTACTCTAATTCCTTCATTTGACAGTTACTGAGGAAATGCTGAATGTTAGGTCAGTGCTGGGAAACACATGAACAATGCAAACACAGCTGCTGCCCTTGTGCATTTTACTTCTGAGATCTTAAGATACTTTTTCCGTGTTAAGATTTCTCAAGCAATGAACTGAAAGTAAGATTTAAACCCAAATAAAATTATTGTCAACCTCTGCAGAGAACACTTTGTCATGGTGAATGAAAAATACTATCTAGTTATTGTTTAATGGGTTTTTGCTAAATTGAATGTGCCTAATTGGAAAGGGCACTTAATCAAGAGGTTTCCTGGGGAAAGGACCAGCAGGTGACAACTGTCTAATGCCATTTGATGACAATGACTTCTGCTTAAGTGCGATGAACTTTCCATGTCAGGCAAGAAGTTATTTTTTTTCTTTTGTATATTAATCATAACCTGTGTATTACAAAGTATATGCATGTGGGTGTGTAAATTGTCTTTGATGCCTTGTTCTTAATCATATACGCTTTCCTGTGTGACTCAAGGTGAAGGGTTGATTTATAGGGCACTCAACTTCTGGCTTATGTGTCTAGCCTAAGCTTTAAAACACATTGTTAAGACAAATAAACCAAGGTATACACGTGGGTGAGTTTTGTGGAAGATTTTGAGATTCTTCTCCTAGGAAGGATGAAATCAACTGAGTTGTGTTTTGATAAAAACTATTTCCTATTTTGCTAATAGGAAGTATGCCTAATGTCACGTCTGGCATGTACCCTACAAGTAGAGTCAGGTCCCTGGCATTATGATGTTGTCATTGATTCATGTAGTAGAATAAGGTCATTTACTAAAATGGAGATGATTAACTTGATCATTTGTTAACATCTGGCCCAACATCAGTATCAGTGTTTTTAACCATCCCACAGCATACACCTCATGATGCTCTTAATTTACCATATACTAAGTGCTGAATTAACAATGCTGACCTCAGTTAAATGGCAAACAAAATTGCTTCATGTTGAGAATACTATTCATAGATACTCTGTTCTACATTGTAGTCTGTGTCTATAATTGTGTGATGTTAAAATTAATGCAATATGTCTAACTGCAGGTGCTCAGTAAAGACTTGACAATGTTAATAGGAGGATGAACAAGGGAGTGTTGTTTACCCAAGACAATTAGATCACTTGTCTTCATGAGACTCTTCCTCACCTGGACTGCCATGACTCCTATCTCTGCTCATACTGTTCCTAGCAATCTAAGCTTTTCTTCTGGGTGGCTTTTTCTGTCTTTTCTTCCTATCACTTTCCTTTAAATATTGGAGTTCCCTTAGCTTCTGTCCTTCAACTTCTTTTCATTTCTTCCTTTTTTATTTTTTTGATTTCACTCTGTGGGTACTCTTCTGAGGATAAGCTGGTAACTCCCATGTATATTTATCATCAGGTTAGATCCCTTTTCAGAACTTTAAAACCCAGATATCCAACTGTATCCTAAACATTTCCATCCAATTGTTAGAGAAGAGTCTCACAATTAAACATGTCAAAAGTTCACACTCATTAGCTTTCCCACCAAACCTTCTCTGTTCCCATGCCCTAATGCGCATGACTGGTGCTGCCATTCACTTAGTCATCCAAATCCAATGACACCCATGGGAATCATTCCAGATACGCCCCGTTCCTCATTTCTTCTATCTCATAAGTGACTGAGCCCTGTTAATAATTTTTCTGTAAAATTCTCCAATAGCAGTCCCTTCCTTCCTCACCAACTCTAAAGCTACTGCCACAGTTCAGATCCTCATCGTCTCAGCCTGGACAATTATAATAACATCCTGAGACTGGACAATTATAATAACATCCTAACTCCTCTCCTTGCCTCTAATCTCTAGTCCACACTGTCCCATACTCCCCTACCATGAAGACTTTATAATGCAAAAATCTCATTACTTTATGGCCCTGCTTCATACTTTAATAGCTGTTGTCTCCAAACATTGTAGATAATGTACCTCATCAGTAAAGAAAAAACTTAAACATATGTTCCTAACATATGTATATTTATTCACTTATAAAATACCACCATGTATTACTACACAAATATATTTCATTATAAAACATATACACAAATAGAAATTAAGCATGAGATTAAAATAAATATAAACACACCTTCTAATTTTACTTCCCATGCTCCAGCACTGGGTATAAGAGCACTGGTGGTCGATACATCCCACAAGTACACCTCTGAGCTATTGGATAGTTCCAAAAAATTTTTTTTAAATTTCTTTATTGAAGTATAGTCGATTTACAACATTGTGTTAGTTTCAGGTGTATAGCACAGTGATTCTTTTTCAGATTCTTTTCCCTTATAGGTTATTACAAGAAATTGAGTACAGTTCCCTGTGCTATACAGAAGGTCCTTGTTTATCTATTTTATATATAGTAGTGTGTATCTTTTAATCCCAAACTCCTAATTTATCCCTCCCCCACCTTTCCACTTTGTTAACAATAAGTTTGCTTTCTATGTCTCTGGGTCTACTTCTGTTTTGTAAATAAATTCATTTGTATTATTTTTTTTTAGATCCCACATATAAGCAGTATCATATGATATTTGTCTTTTCTGTTTGGCTTACTTCAAAAAGAATGAAATAATGCCATTTGCAGCAACATGGATGGACCTAGAGATTATCATGCTAAGTGAAGTAAATTCCAAAGTCTGTAGTAAGTCTTACATGGTCTGGTTTCTCTCTGCTCCTCCAGCCATTTGCCTTAACACACTCGGTGCACTGTGCATTAGTCATGCTGAACCCCTGCATCTCCCTGACAGCACCATGGCATTGCATGCCTCTGTGCCTTTGCTCCCTCTGCTATCCCAGCTTGGAGTACCTTTCCCAGCCTTGTCTACTTGGTGGCCATTTATTGAACGTTCATGGCATATATCCTAAATCTTTTCATCATTGAAGTCGTTCCTGCAATTTTACCAAACAATATTCTGTACAGAACTTCTGCAAGAAGATCTACACAATCTCACTGCACTTGCTTGTATCTATAATTGTCTACTGATACATGACCTTACACTTTCTTATAACAGAGCCCTTTTACCTATTGACCTAAAACAAATAGACTGCCAGTTATTTCTCTAGCAAAAATGGGTTTGTTTGGGCTCAAAAAAGAATTGCAATTCAGGGTCTGCAGTGATGGTGAGCTACGTACAAGTCCCTACACACCAAGGAGAAGAGAACTCTTTTCAAAAGGGGAAAGGAAGTTGGGAGGGCTAGAGGAAACAAAGAGTCCATTGGAGGAATTGAGAGTTCAAAGTATAGTAGCTTTTCATTGGCTAAGTTGTGGCAGTCTCTCATTGGTGGAGCTCTTGCCAAGCAAGAGGAGGAAATCTTTCTTCTTCCTGTTGGACTCTGCTATTGTTTAAGGGCATGAGAGCCCATGCCCTTCTGGCCTCCTGACTATTTTAATTGAGGTTTCTGATTATTAATTTTTACATTTCCCACTTTTGAACAAGATCTTTCTCTGAAAGCATCTCTGATCAAGAGTTAGGTTTTCTGGTTTCAATGACTTTTTGTCTTTCAATGCCAGAAGGAACTTTCCTGGGCATAATGTCCCACATTCGAGGGAAAGTGTGCAGGTTGAAACCTATTGAGGTCACATTTGAGTAACAAGGAGGGGTAGGGGGGAGAACTCTTAGGCACTTTTTATCTAAAGTCCATATGTTAACAAGATTATAGACACTGGAGATCATTTGAAACATTATATCACCATCAAAGGTTTGGCAATAAACTTCCAATTGGCCTGGTCTGGATATCTTGGGAAAGCTGTCTGATCAGATGTCATCTGCTTCAATTCTGGGAAATCTTCACTTTCAGGTCACTGGATGACATACAGGTCCAGTCAGGGTCCTTTCTTTAGCTGTGTCACATGAATCCAAGGCTCTATTCCCTGGAGTTTGGCAGCACAAGGGTTGATTAGCAGTACCAGATAGGCACCTTTCCAGCGACGTTGAAGAGAGTCTTTCTGGGGGTGTCTTTTTCAACAAAGTCTCCAGTTTGCAAAGTGCGATGCTCAAGGTCTACATCTCTCAAGAACACACTGTGAAAAGATTGCTCTACCAAAGCATGGTTGTTTTAAATAAAGGTAATTAGGCCTTTGCAATATTGAACTATCTCTTTTTTTATTAGTTGGGGGTCAAAAGAGGCAGGGGCAGGTACATTGGGTGTCCTGTAACTATTTCAAAGGGTGAGAGTTTATGAGTTCCAAAAGGGGTAGGTCTGAGATTCAGAGAGATCAATGGCAATGCTTTTGGCCAAGGTAATTGGAGGGCTTTTACAAATTTTGCCAATTGAGCCTTAATAATGCCATTAGTATGTTTGACCAAACCAGATGATTGAGGGTGGTAAGCACAATGAAAGTGTTTTAAAACCGGACAGAGAATGCAGACTTGTCAAAGTACCTGACCAGTACAATGGGGTCCTTGATCACTATGATGTTTGGGAGGAATTTCCCAAGTAGAGGTACTCTTTTCCACAGAGGAGGCAGTATCCTGTCTGCCAGGGAAGGCTTCTGTCCAGTGAGAAAACATACAGATCGTGACTAAAACATATTTATATTCATGAGATGGAGAAAATTGTATGAAATCCATTTGCCAGAACTTGAATGGTCCATTAGACAGTTTTAAATGTCTGGGAGCAGGGTTCCCTGGATTGTGTTTTGAGTAAGTGGGACAAGTGAGGTAGGCATGTTTTCTGGCCTTGTTAATGTTTGTTTTCCCATCAATATTGATTAATGAATCCTATCATTTTATCAATAAACCAATTGTTTAATGCATGTACAATGATTAGGAGTGGGAATGTTGGAGTCTCCAGTAAGACTGGGTTGTTAGTTGGTCCAAACCAGAGCTTTATCTTTTTATCAAAACAACTGTTGAATTTCCAGTCTTGTTCTTCATTTTCTGAAGCTAATTGTTGGGCTTCCCTAGCCAGTTTTTCTAAGTTATCATTTGGGGAAATATCCCATGGACCATGACAGAGGTTTGACTGCTTTTGGTTCCTTTAAGGGCAGCATTCCTTGCAGAAATGTCTTGACTAAAGTTATTATATATAATAAGTTTTGAAATTGGGTTGATTGATGCCTCCAACTTTATTCTTCTTTTTCAAAATTGTTTTAACTATTCTAGCTCCTGTGCTCTTCTTCTATATACATTTTAGAATAATCTGATCTATATCTATAAAAAATTCTTGCTGGAATTTTGATAGCAATTGTATTAAAACTGAGCATCAATTTGGGGGGAATTGGCATCTCTACTGTGCTGCATCTTCTAATCTATGAATATTGCATATCACTCCATTTATTTAGATGTCCATTGATTTGTTATATCAGTGTTTTGTAGTCTTCAGCGTAAAGTTTAATACATGTTTTTTGGATTTACACCTAAGTATTAAAGTTTTTGAGCAACTATAAATGGTATTATATTTTAAAATTTGATATCCTCTATACATTACTAGTATATAGAAACATTGTTTTTTATAGAAAACTGATTTTTGTGTATTCTGCAACCTTGTTTAATTCACTTATTAGTTCTATTAGGTGCTTTTTTTGGTAGAGCCCTTGAGATTTTCTACATAGATGATCATATCATTTGTGAATAGGGACAGTTTATTTTTTTCCTGTAAATCGGTACATATTTAAATTACTATTTTTTTTTTTTTGGTCTTATTCCACTGGTTACAAGTTCTAGCACCATGTTAGAGAATAGTGAAAAGTTCTAACACCATGAATAAGAATAGTGAAAGCAAATATTTTTGCCTAGTTCCCAATCATAAGGGAAGAGCAGCCCGTCTTTCACCATTAAGTATATTGTTTGCTGTAAATGTTTTTAGATGGTCTTTATCAAGGTGAGGAAGTTCCCCTCTATTTCTGCTTTTCTGAATTTTTATTATGAATGAATGTTAAATTTTGTCAGATGCTTTTTTTTGCATCTATTGATATGATAATGCGATTTTTTTCCTTAGGCTGTTAATATAGTGGATCACATTGGTTAATTTTCAAATTCTGAACCAGCCTTGCACCCCTGAAATAAATACTAGTTGGTCAGTGCATATAATTATTTTTACATACTGCTGAATTCTGTTTGTTTATATTTTGTTACTTTTACATCTAAATTCCTGAGGAATATTGGTTTCTAGTTTTCTTTTTTGGTACTGTCTTTGTCTAATTTTGGTATCAAGGTAATCTTAGCTTTGTAAAGTGATTTGAGAAGGATTTAATCGTAGAAATTATGTAGAATTGATGCTAATTCTTCTTTAAAGGTGTGGCAAAATTCTCCAGTGAAACCATATTAAGTTTTTGGGAAAATTAACTTTTTTTATAAGTTTCTTATTAATTTAATTTAATTTAAGAATTAAATTTAATTTCTTTAATAATACAGGGGTGTTAAAATAGTTTATTTCATATTCAAAGAGTTGTGGTAGTTTGTGTTTTTTGAGGAATTGGTATATTATATCAAAGCTGTCAAATTTATGGTGAAAAGTTTTTCAGAGTATAGCCTAATTATTCTTTTAATGTCTGTAGAGTCTGTAGTAATATCCTCTGTTTCATTCTTGATGTTGGTAATTTGTGTCTTCCTTTTTTGTTTTTCTGTCTTGCTAGAGGTTTGTAAGTTTTGTTGATATTTGCAAAGACCAAGCACTTCATTTCATTGATTTTCTCCATTGTTTTTCTTTTTTCAATTTTATTGATTTTTGCTCTAATCTTTATTACTCCAGTCTTTCTGCTGACTTTGGGCTTACTTTGCTCTTCTTATTCTAGGTTCATGTGGTGGGAGCTTAGATTATTGATTTGAGACTTCTTTTTGATTGCATGCATTTAGTGCTTTAAATTTTTCTCAATGCTGCTTTAGCTGTTTCCTGCAAATTTTGATATTTTATATTTTCCCTTTTACTCAGTTCAGTGTACTTTTAAAATTTCCTTTGAGACTTCTTCTTTGACACATTGACTAAATTGTGTTGTTTAGTCTCTAAGTGTTTGGAGATTTTCCTGTTATCTTTCTGTTATTGATTTCAAGTTTGATTTTATTGTAGATGGAAAATACATGTATATGACTTTAGTTCTTTTAAATTTGTTGAGATTTACTCTACAGCCATAATATAGCCAATTTTGGTGTATGTTCTATGGGTACTTGAAAAGACTGTATTTTCTTCTGTTATTGGGGGGATTGTTCCACAAACATCAATTAGGCTCTGTTGATGCTGTTGTTGAATTCTATATATTTGCTAATTTTTTTGTCTAGTTGCTTTATCTGTTGTTGGTGGAGGGTGGATTAAGGTCTACAGCTAAAAATGAGTTTGTCTATTTCCACTTTCAATTCTATCAATTTTTACATGAAATATTTTGCCAAACTGTATTTGGTATGCGTATGTTTAGGATTGCTATATCTTCTTGGTGGATTGAACCTTTTATCTTTATGTAATGTCTCAGTGTCTGATAATTTTATTTGCTCAGAAGTTTACAGTCCTATGTGATATTAATATAGCCTCTTCTACTTTCTTTTGATGAATGTTTAGTTATTTTTATCTATCTTTTTACTTTCAACCTGCCTATGTTGTTATATTTGAAGTGAGTTTCTCATAGACAGCATATAATGAGGTCATATTTTTTAACCCACTCTGTCAATATGTGTCTTTTAACTGGTATATTTAGATGATTTACATTTAATTTTTTTATATTTAATATGAATGGCTTATCATAAGATAACTTCAGTCTTTCTAACTGTTGTGTTTCTTAAAGCTCTTAGAAGAAAAAATAAATTTGTTATTTTATTATTTGGATGATTTAATTTGTTTGGCTCGATTTTTAAAAAATCATGAGCACAGAACCTCGTAGGTTGTAATGAAAGTTCTAGCTAGTTATACTTAGATTATGAGCAAACGTATGGAAAAGGCACTCCTTTTTGTTTCTTATCTTTATAAATGTAGGTATAAAACTTGGTCTCAAGCTTATAGTGATCACTTCTGTGCAGTCAATCAACGACTATCCATATGTCCTGCTCTGGACTCTTTAATCTACACTCTAATTAGTTCCAGGACACTACATTGCCCCAGACTTGCAAAGTGAAAATGAGGAAAGGAGGTAGTTAGAGGATTTTAGACTCTAAGCTCCATTAAGGCAAGGGCTGTGTCTTTTTTTTTCACCACTTTATACTTAAAGCATAGCATTGTGTAGCCCATAAAAGACATTTGATTAATATTTGTCAAATGAGTGAATGAAAAAATGTAGAGAACTGATTTATTAACTCTCAGCTCAGTAACAGTCCTCAGTTGTTAGAATATCCTTTCTTGCATCTTTTGTCTATACCCAATCCCCAGCCTCCAAGGCATATTTCAAAGACCAACTCCTTCACAATATTTTCCAAATCTTCTCCCTGCTGGAAGTAGATAGTCTCTCCCTTTCCTGAAATCTTACAGTTCCTTGTAATTCCACTGATCACTTTCTACTTCTTGTTGGAGATATTTATTCACATGCCTTATTATGATCTTGCAGCTTTCTTTATTTTCTAAAAAGGGCATCTGTGTCTCTTTGATCTTGTCACCACAGCCCTTGATACAGTATTTTGTATGCCTCAGAGATTCTCGTTGAATGCCTACTGCAGAAAATCGGGACCACATGAGGTGGTTGTTGCCATTGTCTGGGACTTGTTCTGTGATGATGATGAAGGATTGTCAGAGTTAGAAGATGACCCTTCAGGTTTCACTGCAAAGAACAGATGGGCAGAAAATTATCTAGAATCAAAACTCGTGTTTAGTATCACAGTGACTTTGTCTTCAGAATTATATCATGACATAAATTTTGGAAAGTGACAGCCAGTATCTTCTGAATAAAAAATTAGCTGTAGTTTTAACTTTGTCAGTGGGATTTTTTTGCTATGTAAATTCAGTAGTGAAAGTACCTGAATATATTCTAAAGCTAAATAAGAAGAACTAAAAGTAACAAAAGGAGTAGGCTGAGGGTTCAGACCAAAACCAAAATCTTGACTTAAAAACATTTTCCCTCCCAAAAACTACCCAGGTAAGATCTACCTAGACTTTCTAACATAATAAGTCTTATTTGCTTACTCTTTTTATTTTTAACTTTTTATTTATTTATTTATTATTTTTTTATATATACAGCAGGTTCTTACTATATTTTTAACTTTTTAAATTACCAGTTTCCTGAATGTTATTTTCTGAAGTTCTCATTTAAAGACAGAAAAAAAAAAATGATACTGCTTTCAGAAGAAAGTGGCCAATTGAGAAACCTTTACCAAAGAAAGAGCCATGATATGTACTAAAGATCAACAGAAGTAGATTTATTATGCTCTAGCAATCTAGGGCCACAGTCCTTTTATTTTCTGGAGTCTTAAATTTAAAAAAAAAGAAGGGGGAGGACTGAAATGATTCTAGAAGGATATATAGGAATTAGGCAGGTGAAGAAATAGCCTTTCAAGGAGAGGAAATAGGGAGAGTAAAGCCACATAGCTGATACAGAGTATGATATTTAGAGACACCTTAGGCTGAAGTCAAAGGCAGGGGAATGATTAGGAATGAGGCTAGCAAGATGAATTCAGAGCCTTAGATGTTGTGCTTAAAGATCTTGGATTTGATTCTTTATTAAACCATTAAAGATATTACCCATTAATCCGGTCATCACTATTTTTTGTGCTAGGAGCTGTTCTTGGCATTGGGGATATAGCAGAAGGCAAGACAGTGTCTTCCCTCCAGGCACTTAGACTCTGGTGAGGGGTACAAAGAAATGGATAGGCAATTAAAATATAATGAATACACTATCTTTGTCTGCATTGGGGAAGTTTAGCCCTTTTAATGGAGTTATGGATATTTTAAATTGCTCACACTTGGTGCAGTTTGGGGATGGCTACAGGCTGGCAATGTGAGATGCTTACTCAAATAAGGTAAAATACCTGCTGCTACATAGCAGATACTTGAAAGTCCTAAATCCTAGGCCACTTCCTACTTGTTGGAAGGGAGATTGGCAGGTGTTTTAAAAAATTAGCACCTGACTAAGAATTATTCATTGAGGTAACCCAGGAAATCCATACAAGTGTCTTCTGGTTTTGTCTAAGAGAGAAAGGAGAAAGAAGGCTGCAAGTTATCAAAAGTAATTTGTGTAGAATAATTTCTTTTTTTTTAAAATTAATTAATTTATTTATTTTTGGCTGCATTGGGTCTTCATTGCTGCGCGCGGGCTTTCTCTAGTTGCGGTGAGTGGGGGCTACTCTTCATTGTGTTGCATGGCCTTCTCACTGAGGTGGCTTCTCTTGTTGCGGAGCTCAGGCTCTAAGCACGCGGGTTTCAGTAGTTGGGGCGCATGCACTTAGTTGCTCCGCAGCACGTGGGATCTTCCCGGACCAGGGCTTGAACCCGTGTCTCCTGCATTGGCAGGCGTATTCTTAACCACTGTGCCACCAGGGAAGTCCTAGAATAATTTCTTAAGGGTTTGTTTAGTTAGAATCTGGAGTACTTCTTCATTTTCCCTTCTATTTCCCCGTAGCACCCTGTGTAGACCTCCATTAGTATTTCCTGGGGGACTATAGTCCTCTGATTACACATCTCAGGACTGGAGGACCATGAGCTCTCCAGAATCCTAAGCAGAGGACCTGGAATGTCAAAGAGAGAATTTTCTCAAAGCATCATGCAAGGACCACCCATGGGCTTGCAAAAATACAGATTCCTGGAGACCTGCTCCAGACGTACTGCATCAGATTTTATTAGGAGGCTTTCAGAATTTGCATTTTAAATACCATTCTCAAAAGATTCTTATATACACTAAAGTCTGAGAAGCACTTAAGACAATAAAATGTTGGTTGTTGAACTGATACTCAAGAACTTATTCTTTTTGAGCGGAGAAGGTATCCTATAACAAATTCAAGTTTAACTAAAATTATATTTGACCTTAAAAATCTCCACCATCTGTTTTTGTTCTTTTCATATTTTTGGCACCCATATCCTCAACATCAGAAACACAAGCAATAAGAAGACATAAATGTCAATACACACAAGTGTATCTAGAAAAAACATCTGTGATGTTCTTACCTCAGTGTATTCTATCAGTACACATAGGAGGAAAAAAATCCATATTAACCCCAGTCAGGGAACTGAAAGTTATCTGTATGGTAACTTCTAAACCTAAAATATAAAGAAGGGGTGGAATAAAGTTGATTAGGTATTGAGAGCCCACCATGTGGAACACACCTTATACTTATGAATTTGTGTTTCACAACAGCTATGTAAAGTAGACACATTTATTCCCATTTTACAGACCAGAAATTGAGACCTTGAGAGGTCAAGTAATTTGTCCAGAGAAGGTCTCTCTTTTTTTCCCTTTTTGTTAAATAAGTTATCATTTCCCCCCTTTCTTAAAATTCCTTTGCTTGTTTAAAGAAGTATCATCAACAACAAAGACAGAAACTAACAAAGATTTTTGCCTCTGTAGGATCGGATGTTTAGTAGCTACTTTGATGCTAACCTTTTCTGATAGAATTCTGCAGTACCCTAATTTTGTAGTAATTTCTCATCTTTGACAACAGACGATAATAATTGGGGAATCAAAGACTTCAACGGACACTCCAGGTTTTTGATATTTAATTGTGGACTCACTCAGTAGGTCCACTTCTAACATCTGTCTGTATTGTAAAACATGGAGTGTTCCTGCAAGATGCTTCTGTAAGACAGGAAACCGATTTGAGAAAGTCACGTCTGATTCTGGATTCGGGACCTAAGACACAGAAGCAGCGAGTGGCAGCCAGCGATCAGGCATTTTTCTCTCAGAGGAGACAGCAGCTCAGGGGTGGCTTAGGGCTACAACACTTTGTTATGCTTACGAAAGACACGTTTGTGTTCCAAGAGGCTTTTAGGAAAGCAGCTAAGGCAACTGCATTTCCTTCATAAACATATTCCCCAAAGTTTTGTGTCTTTATGTAGCAACAGTTTTTGGTATATTGCAAAGAGAAATTTAATATAATAATCTGATAGAAAGAACCCTGGAGTTTTCTCCATTCTCTGATTCTCACTGTGAGGAGAATATGGGAAGACAATGCCTTTTCTTTGAATTTGTTTCCTAAACTGTAAGATATGAGCAGTAGACTGGATAATATCCATGGTCCCTTTTGTCAAACTTTAATTATTATTTATATATGTTTTTAACAAGTGTGAAAATCTTTATCTTTTTTCTTAAACCCAATTCAATTCAATAAACCTGCATTGATGGGTGACTTGGCATAAGAAATGCCTCCAGAGAGTCGATATACAAGCTGAATTGGAAGGACTAAATTCCATCTTGACTCATTTCAACATTTTACCCTAATTTCACATCTGTCTTCTCTATAAAGGCTTTCTGGGATATTTAACACAGTAATGTGAATAACCAAACTATTTTGGGGATGCCCACTATGTGGGTTGACCATGTGTTCAGGTTTGCCAGGGACAGATATTAACTCTATTACAGATTAATTAAAACCCACTAATTAGGGGGGAGGAGAGAAGATGGCGGAAGAGTAAGAAGCGGAGATCACCTTCCTTCCCACAGATACAGTAGAAATACATCTACACGTGGAACTGCTCCTACAGAACACCCACTGAACGCTGGCAGAAAACGTCAGACCTCCAAAAAGGCAAGAAACTCCCCCCGTACTTGGGTAGGGCAAAAGAAAAAAGAAATAACAGAGACAAAAGAATAGGGACGGCACCTGCACCAGTGGGAGGGAGCTGTGAAGGAGGAAAGGTTTCCACGCACTAGGAAGCCCCTTCTCGGGCAGAGACTGCGGGTGGCAGAGGGGGGAAGCTTCGGAGCCACGGAGGAAAGCGCAGCCACAGGGGTGCGGAGGGCAAAGCGGAGAGACTCCCGCACAGAGGCTCGGCTCCGACCAGCTCTCACCAGCCCGAGAGGCTTGTCTGCTCACCCGCCGGGGCGGGCGGGGGCTGGGAGCTGAGGCTCGGGCTTCGGGCGGATCGCAGGAAGAGGACTGGGGTCGGCTGCGTGAACACAGCCTGAAGGGGTTAGCGCGCCACAGCTAGCTGGGAGGGAGTCCAGGGAAAAAGTCTGCAGCTGCCGAAGAGGCAAGAGACTTTTTCTTCCCTCTTTGTTTCCTGGTGCGCGAGGAGAGGGGATTCAGAGCGCCGCCTAAACGAACTTCAGAGATGGGCGCGAGCCGCGGCTATCAGCGCGGACCCCACAGCAACAGGGGCGCAGAGGAAAAAACGGAGAGATTCCCGCACAGAGGCTCGGCGCCGAGCAGCACTCAGCAGCCCGAGAGGCTTGTCTGCTCACCCGCCGGGACAGGCGGGGCTGGGAGCTGAGGCTCGGCTTCGGTTGGATCGCAGGGAGAGGACTGGGGCTGGCGGCGTGAACACAGCCTGAAGGGGTTAGCGCACCACAGCTGGCTGGGAGGGAGACCGGGAAAAGGTCTGCAGCTGCCAAAGAGGCAAGAGACTTTTTCTTGCCTCTGTTTCGCTGCGCGCAAGGAGAGGGGATTCAGAGCGCGGCCTAAACGAACTCCAGAGAAGGGCGCGAGCCGCGGCGATCAGTGCGGACCCCAGAGACGGGCGTGAGATGCTGGGGCTGCTGCTGCCGCCTCCAAAAAGCCTGTGTGTGAGCACAGGTCACTCTCCACACTGCCCCTCCCGGTAGCCTGTGCAGCCCGCCACTGCCAGGGTCCCGTGATCCGGGGACAACTTCCCCGGGAGAACGCACTGCGCGCCTCAGGCTGGTGCAACGTCACACCGGCCTCGGCCGCCGCAGGCTCGCCCCGCCTCCTCTGTACCCCTCCCTCCCCGCGGCCTGGGTGAGCCAGAGCCCCTGAAGCAGCTGCTCCTTTAACCCCGTCCTGTCTGGGCGGGGAATAGACGCCCTCAGGCGACCTACACGCAGAGGCGGGTCCAAATCCAAAGCTGAACCCCAGGAGCTGTGCGAACAGGGAAGAGAAGGGGAAATCTCTCCCAGCAGCCTCAGAAGCAGCGGATTAAAACTCCACAAACAACTTGATGTGCCTGCATCTGTTGAATACCTGAATAGACAACGAATCATCCCAAATTCAGGAGGTGGACTTTGGGAGCAGGATATATTAATTTTTCCCCTTTTCCTTTTTTTTGTGAGTGTATATGTATATGCTTCTGGGTGAGATTTTGTCTGTATAGCTTTGCTTTACAATAGCTTTATTTTACTTCACTATATTATAGCCTTTTTCTTTCTTTCTTTCTATTTTTTCTCCCTTTTACTCTGAGCCGTGTGGACGAAAGGCTCTTGGTGCTCCAGCCAGGCATCAGGGCTGTGCCTCTGAGGTGGGAGAGCCAACTTCAGGACACTGGTCCACAAGAGACCTCCCAGCTCCACGTAATACCAAACGGCAAAAATCTCTCAGAGATCTCCATCTCAACATCAAGACCCAGCTCCACTCAACGACCAGCAAGCTACAGTGCTGGACACCCTATGCCAAACAACTAGCAAGACAGGAACACAGCCCCATCCATTAGCAGAGAGGCTGCCTAAAATCATAATAAGGCCACAGACACCCCAAAATACACCACCAGACATGGACGTGCCCACCAGAAAGACAAGATCCAGCCTCATCCACCAGAGCTCAGGCACTAGTTCCCTCCACCAGGAAGCCTACACAACCCACTGAACCAACCTTAGCCACTGGGGACAGATACCAAAAACAAAGTGAACTACGAACCTGCAACCTGTGAAAAGGAGACCCCAAACACAGTAAGATAAGCAAAATGAGACGACAGGAAAACACACAGCAGATGAAGGAGCAGGGTCAAAGCACACCAGACTTAACAAATGAAGAGGAAATAGGTAGTCTACCTGAAAAAGAATTCAGAATAATGATAGTAAGGATGATCCAAAATCTTGGAAACAGAATAGACAAAATGCAAGAAACATTTAACAAGGACGTAGAAGAACTAAAGAGGAACCAAGCAATGATGAAAAACACAATAAATGAAATTAAAAATACTCTAGATGGGATCAATAGCAGAATAACTGAGGCAGAAGAAAGGATAAGTGACCTGGAAGATAAAATGGTGGAAATAACTACTGCAGAGCAGGATAAAGAAAAAAGAATGAAAAGAACTGAGGACAGTCTCAGAGACCTCTGGGACAACATTAAACGCACCAACATTCGAATTATAGGGGTCCCAGAAGAAGAAGAGAAAAAGAAAGGGACTGAGAAAATATTTCAGGAGATTATAGTTGAAAACTTCCCTAATATGGGAAAGGAAATAGTTAATCAAGTCCTGGAAGCACAGAGAGTCCCATACAGGATAAACCCAAGGAGAAACACGCCAAGACACATATTAATCAAACTGTCAAAAATTAAATATAAGGAAAACATATTAAAGGCAGCAAGGGAAAAAAAAACAAATAACACACAAGGGAATCCCCATAAGGTTAACATCTGATCTTTCAGCAGAAACTCTGCAAGCCAGAAGGGAGTGGCAGGATATACTTAAAGTGATGAAGGAGAAAAACCTACAACCAAGATTACTCTACCCAGCAAGGATCTCATTCAGATTCGATGGAGAAATTAAAACCTTTACAGACAAGCAAAAGCTGAGAGAGTTCAGCACCACCAAACCAGCTTTACAACAAATGCTAAAGGAACTTCTCTAGGCAAAAAACACAAGAGAAGGAAAACACCTACAATAACAAACCCAAAACATTTAAGAAAATGGGAATAGGAACATACATATCGATAATTACCTTGAATGTAAATGGATTAAATGCTCCCACCAAAAGACACAGGCTGGCTGAATGGATACAAAAACAAGACCCATATATATGCTGTCTACAAGAGACCCACTTCAGACCTAGAGACACATACAGACTGAAAGTGAGGGGATGGAAAAAGATATTCCATGCAAATGGAAATCAAAAGAAAGCTGGAGTAGCAATTCTCATATCAGACAAAATAGACTTTAAAATAAAGACTATTACAAGAGACAAAGAAGGACACTATATAATGATCAAGGGATCGATCCAAGAGGAAGCTATAACAATTGTAAATATTTATGCACCCAACATAGGAGCACCTCAGTACATAAGGCAAATACTAACAGCCATAAAAGGGGAAATCGACAGCAACACAATCATAGTAGGGGACTTTAACACCCCACTTTCACCAATGGACAGGTCATCCAAAATGAAAATAAATAAGGAAACACAAGCTTTAAATGATACATTAAACAAGATGGACTTAATTGATATTTATAGGACATTCCACCCAAAAACAACAGAATACACATTTTTCTCAAGTGCTCATGGAACATTCTCCAGGATAGATCATATCTTGGGTCACAAATCAAGCCTTGGTAAATTTAAGAAAATTGAAATCGTATCAAGTATCTTTTCCGACCACAACGCTATGAGACTAGATATGAATTACAGGAAAAGATCTGTAAAAAATACAAACACATGGAGGCTACACAATACATTACTTAATAACGAAGTGATTACTGAAGAAATCAAAGGGGAAATCAAAAAATACCTAGAAACAAATGACAATGGAGATACGACGACCCAAAACCTATGGGACGCAGCAAAAGCAGTGCTAAGAGGGAAGTTTATAGCAATACAAGCCTACCTCAAGAAACAGGAAACATCTCGAATAAACAACCTAACCTTGCACCTGAAGCAATTAGAGAAAGAAGAACAAAAAAAACCCCAAAGCCAGCAGAAGGAAAGAAATTATAAAGATCAGGTCAGAAATAAATGAAAAAGAAATGAAGGAAACAATAGCAAAAAATCAATGAAACTAAAAGCTGGTTCTTTGAGAAGATAAACAAAATTGATAAACCATTAGCCAGACTCATCAAGAGAAAAAGGGAGAAGACTCAGATCAATAGAATTAGAAATGAAAAAGGAGAAGTAACCACTGACACTGCAGAAATACAAAAGATCATGAGAGATTACTACAAGCAACTCTATGCCAATAAAATGGACAACCTGGAAGAAATGGACAGATTCTTAGAAATGCACAAACTGCCGAGACTGAACCAGGAAGAAATAGAAAATATGAACAGACCAATCACAAGCACTGAAATTGAAACTGTGATTAAAAACCTTCCAACAAACAAAAGCCCAGGACCAGATGGCTTCACAGGTGAATTCTATCAAACATTTAGAGAAGAGCTAACACCTATCCTTCTCAAACTCTTCCAAAATATTGCAGAGGGAGGAACACTCCCAAACTCATTCTACGAGGCCACCATCACCCTGATACCAAAACCAGACAAAGATGTCACAAAGAAAGAAAACTACAGGCCAATATCACTGATGAACATAGATGCAAAAATCCTCAACAAAATACTAGCAAACAGAATCCAACAGCACATTAGAAGGATCATACACCATGATCAAGTGGGGTTTATCCCAGGAATGCAAGGATTCTTCAATATACGCAAATCAATCAATGTGATACACCATATTAACAAATTGAAGGAGAAAAACCATATGATCATCTCAATAGATGCAGAGAAAGCTTTCGACAAAATTCAACACCCATTTATGATAAAAGCCCTGCAGAAAGTAGGCATAGAGGGAACTTTCCTCAACATAATAAAGGCCATATATGACAAACCCACAGCCAACATTGTCCTCAATGGTGAAAAACTGGAACCATTTCCACTAAGATCAGGAAGAAGACAAGGTTGCCCACTCTCACCACTATTATTCAACATAGTTTTGGAAGTGTTAGCCACAGCAATCAGAGAAGACAAAGAAATAAAAGGAATCCAAATCGGAAAAGAAGAAGTAAAGCTGTCACTATTTGCAGATGACATGATACTATACATAGAGAATCCTAAAGATGCTACCAGAAAACTCCTAGAGCTAATCAATGAATTTGGTAAAGTAGCAGGATACTAAATTAATGCACAGAAATCTCTTGCATTTCTATACACTAATGACGAAAAATCTGAAAGTGAAATTAAGAAAACACTCCCATTTACCATTGCAACAAAAAGAATAAAATACCTAGGAATAAACCTACCTAAGGAGACAAAAGACCTGTATGCAGAAAATTATAAGACACTGATGAAAGAAATTAAAGATAATACAAATAGATGGAGAGATATACCATGTTCCTGGATTGGAAGAATCAACATTGTGAAAATGACTCTACTACCCAAAGCAATCTACAGATTCAATGCAATCCCTATCAAACTACCACTGGCATTTTTCACAGAACTAGAACAAAAAATTTCACAATTTGTATGGAAACACAAAAGACCCCGAATAGCCAAAGCAATCTTGAGAACGAAAAATGGAGCCGGGGGAATCAGGCTCCCTCACTTCAGACTATATTACAAAGCTTCAGTAATCAAGACAGTTTGGTACTGGCACAAAAACAGAAATATAGATCAATGGAACAGGATAGAAAGCCCAGAGATAAACCCACACACATATGGTCACCTTATCTTTGATAAAGGAGGCAAGCATATACAGTGGAGAAAAGACAGCCTCTTCAATAAGTGGTGCTGGGAAAATTGGACAGGTACATGTAAAAGTATGAAATTAGAACACTCCCTGACACCATGCACAAAAATAAACTCAAAATGGATTAAAGACCTAAGTGTAAGGCCAGACACTATCAAACTCTTAGAGGAAAACATAGGCAGAACACTCTGATATACATCACAGCAAGATTCTTTTTGACCCAGCTCCCAGAGAAATGGAAATAAGAACACAAATAAACAAATGAGACCTAATGAAACTTAAAAGCTTTTGCACAGCAAAGGAAACCATAAACAAGACCAAAAGAGAACCATCAGAATGGGAGAAAATATTTGCAAATGAAGCAACTGACAAAGGATTAATCTCCAAGATTTACAAGCAGCTCATGCAGCTCAATAACAAAAAAACGAACAACCCATTCCAAAAATGGGCAGAACACCTAAATAGACATTTCTCCAAAGAAGATATACAGATGGCCTACAGACACATGAAAGAATGCTCAACATCATTAATCATTAGAGAAATGCAAATCAAAACTACAATGAGATATCATCTCACACCGGTCAGAATGGCCATCATCAAAAAATCTAGAAACAATAAATGCTGGAGAGGGTGTGGAGGAAAGGGAACACTCTTGCACTGTTGGTGGGAATGTAAATTGATACAGCCACTATGGAGAACAGTATGGAGGTTCCTTAAAAAACTACAAATAGAACTACCATACGACCCAGCAATCCCAATACTGGGCATATACCCTGAGAAAACCATAGGTCAAAAAGAGTCATGTACCAAAATGTTCATTGCAGCTCTATTTACAATAGCCAGGACATGGAAGCAACCTAAATGTCCATCGACAGATGAATGGATAAAGAAGATGTGGCACATATATACAATGGAATATTACTCAGCCATAAAAAGAAATGAAATGGAGGTATTTGTAATGAGGTGGATGGAGTTAGAGTCTGTCATACAGAGTGAAGTAAGTCAGAAAGAGAAAAACAAATACAGTATGCTAACACATATATACGGAATCTAAGGAAAAAAAAAAAAAAGGCCATGAAGAACCTAGTGGCAAGACGGGAATAAAGACACAGACCTACTAGAGAATGGACTTGAGGATATGGGGAGGGGGTGGGGTGAGATGTGACAGGGTAAGAGAGTGTCATGGACATATATACACTACCAAATGTAAAATAGATAACTAGTGGGAAGCAGCCGCATAGCACAGGGAGATCAGCTCGGTGCTTTGTGACCACCTAGAGGGGTGGGATGGGGAGGGTGGGAGGGAGGGAGATGCAAGAGGGAAGAGAAATGGGAACATATTGTATATGTATAACTGATTCACTTTGTTATAAAGCAGAAGCTAACACACCATTGTAAGGCAATTATACTTCAATAAAGATGTTTAAAAAAAAATAAAAATAAAAATAAATGAAAAACTAAAAAAAAAAAAAAACCCACTAATTAATGAGGTGACCCCTTTTCACTCTCAAAAAAGTATCTTGATCTGAGTGGCAAATTATATGGTCACCCTATTCCTCACAACAACTTTGTGAAGTACAGTATGTGTTACTCTCCTAATCTCACAGGTCAGGCCATGGTACCTGGTTTTGAGAGGTTAAGCTAGTGAGCGATGGAGCCAGGATGAAAATTCAGTTCTGTCTGATGCCAAAACTAATGTTCTTAACCACTACACTTTAAGGACACCTTTTCCCACTAAATGCTAGGAAAAATTACTTAAAATGTAAGACAGAAAAGGGTATCACGTCCTTTATTTTTATAAATATAAATAACCTTTACACCTAGGACATTTTTCCTAATGTCAAACTCCAGTCCATCTTGTTGCAAGTTCAAGTGATTCCTTTGGCTGTGTCCCAGCAGAGCTACAGACCAGCTGGTCACAAGGATTTTATCTTTGTTCAAGGTTTATTTATCCTTAAGCCTCTGTAAAGGTAACACTTTGGCTGCAAAGGACAAAGGATAGAGGTTGCACAGGATGATATGCCCCTTTGGTTCACACATCTGCTATAGGACAGTGTGGGAGCTTGGGCAACGTTGAGCCTTGTAGTGGTGGGCTAAGATAATATTCTGAAGGCAAATGATACAGTAAATCATTCCTTGAGCTGTCATTGTCCTGAGAAGAGAAGAGGAATCTTTTCTAAAAAGTATTGATTCTGAAGACCTTGGACACATGGCCTGGAGAAGCATGGTCATTGCCCTAAAGTTGTATAGATGTGAATTGAAGTGGGAATTTCATGAGATAGTTAAGAAGTAAAGGTGGTAATGGTCTTTAAGATGATAATGGTGTTACTGCTTAGGACAATATTATTATCTCGACTTATGAAAAAGGGAATAGATTCATACAGTTAACAACTTGCTTTCCCAAAGTTACACAGAAATTAATAAGCTAGATCTTGAACTCAAGACTTCTAACTCTAAATCATTCTCCCATTCGTTCTCTCTTCCCTCATGATTCTCCCTCCCACTCATCAACTAATTTATATTATCAGTTATCAGAAAAAATGTACTGAGTACCAACTTTATGCTAGGACAGGGGTTCCAAATATTGATGCCTTTTTGAAACAGCTTGGGATCTTTGAAAAATACTGATTCCTGCCTGGCTGCCAACCTAGACATTCTGATTTAGTTGCTGGGCTGTGACCTGGGCATCAGGATTTTTAAAAGCTTCCCAGATGATTCTAATGTGTAACCAAATTAGGAATCCACTGTGCTAGGCACTTAGTTAGCGTCTAGGAATTAAAGATGACCTAAAGCACTGCGATAAAATAGGGGATTCAAAGCCTCTCCTTCTTACTCCAAGTTTACATAGAAACCATTAAAGCACAGGGACCCATGCTGTTCATAGCTTTCAGGGCATGCATAATAGAACATTGCAAAATTTTACAGTCTCTTAAAATGTCTGATTTTTTTGGAGAGGTTTGGTAAAGAACATAGCAAAACGAAAATAAGATTGCTGGAGTGCCTTGTATTTATGTGAAGTGCAAAATGTGAAATATATGTCACTTCTATGGTCAAAACATTAAGTAAAATAGTAGATGTGAATAAACTGTTACTGAATTAGCACCTCACAACAGCTGCTCTCAGTGGGTAATTTAGGCTTCTTTTTATATCGTGGTTCAGACTTTGATGTGATGAGAGGATTTTGAAATGCTCTTTGAGAATTCTTTTTTCCCTCAGATTCACACGGTTAGGTGATCAGAGATCACGTTTTATTTCTATGTGGAAAACCTCCATTAATTTGATGCAAAGCAGGCAGTCTTGAATCCCGAGGGAAATGAGAAATTCATGGCTTTCTTTCTAAGAGCATGGCAGGTAGGCGGGGAGTTAGGCTGCGCCACAGGCGGCTGCTGTGTGATACTGTAGGGGTTTCCCCTTAGGAGGGCCCCAAAAGTCAAGTCACATTAGCAATGAGTCTCCTGCTTCTGTCCAACTCAACCCTAAGGAAACTTTAGACTCAGGGATATTTCTGGAATAGCAAAATTGTGGCGTTGCCCAAGAATATTACAGGACAAGCAGAATAAAGATTCTCCTTTTTGGACTAGGCTAAAGCTTGAACAAATTTTCTCTAAAAATGGATGCATTACAAATTGGGGGCAGTTGCCCTGTGTCAGGGACTGGCGGCAATGACTCAGAGGCAGAGTAGATATTTAGATATGATCTACCTGTCCCATAACAATTGTTAACACTTGCCAACACATTAGATTTTCATTTTGCTTGTGCTTTCTGGTTTCCTGCTACTTGACCTCTAAGACATCTAGTGCTGATAGGTTTACCTCGTCACAAATCTCCCCTCGCTCTTATATCCCCTAGAAGCAATGTCAGAACAGAATCCAGAGTTTCTTGTCAGTGAGCTGGTAAACAGACACGTGCCATGACTCTGGAGAGGTGCACCACAGCCAGGTCAGTACGCACGGCTCTGGCTCTGAGCTTTGAATGGAAGGAGAAGCAGGGCAGCCCAGCTCTTCTCATCCCTTACCATCGTCTCCTTTCTCATTCATCATTTCCTACCCATCGTTTAAAGAGCCTGGATTTCTCATAGTGATGGGTTGTAGGAGGAATAACTACTATGTGCCTGTCAGTTTTACATATGCCATCTCATTTATCTAAGTCACCTGTCAAAAGCTATTACCATCAGCCAAAGACCAGGTCAGGTGTTTCTCTGCCCATTCTCAAAGCATGCTTCACGTCTAAATCTATGCTGATACAGTGTTTTGTCTCTTTGTCTCACTAAACTGTGTGCTTCTTGAGGGTAGAGGCAATGTTTTTCTTTGAACTATTGCTACTTAGCATAGTAATTTCACATAATAGGGGTTTGGATAGGTATAGGTCTATTTTAAATTAGTGACTGATAGTTGCAAAGGCAGTATTTTTGTTTATACAGCAGGTTCTTATTAGTTATCCATTTGATACAAATCAGTGTATACATGTCAATCCCAATCTCCCAATTCATCCCACCACCACCACCACCCCCCGCCGCTTTCCCACTTTGGTGTCCATACGTTTGTTCTCTACATCTGTGTCTCTATTTCTGCCCTGCAAACCGGTTCATCTGTACCATTTTTCTGGATTCCACATATATGCATTAATATACGATATTTGTTTTTCTCTTTCTGGCTTACTTCACTCTGTATGACAGTCTCTAGGTCCATCCACGTCTCTACAAATGACCCAATTTCGTTCCTTTTTATGGCTGAGTAATATTCCATTGTATATATGTACCACAACTTCTTTATCCAGTCGTCTGTCGATTGGCATTTAGGTTGCTTCCATGACCTGGCTATTATAAATAGTGCTGCAATGAACATTGGGGTGCATGTGTCTTTTTGAATTATGGTTTTCTCTGGGTACATGCCCAGTAGTGGGATTGCTAGGTCATATGTTAATTCTATTTTTAGGTTTTTAAGGAACCTCCATACTGTTCTCCATAGTGGCTGTATCAACTTATATTCCCACCAACAGTGCAAGAGGGTTCCCTTTTCTCCACACCCTCTCCAGCATTTGTTGTTTGTAGATTTTCTGATGATGCCCATTCTAACTGGTGTGAGCAAAGGCAGTATTAACGGAAGTTTAAAAGTGTTTTCACAAGGTATAAGTTGATTATTTATTGGTAATTATTGATTATTACACAGTTTTAAATTGATTAACCTGGGATTCATGTGCCAAAGTTCTCACTTCAGGTCTCAGGGCTTTTCCTGCTATCAGACAGCTTCTTCTGATAAAGATGTAATCCAAAATTAGATGTTGCCGTACATTTTTACAACTTACTCTTGAGTGAACTTTCCAGATTTTGTCTTCTAACTGTACACTTCAAATGGAAGTTATGAGCTAGATTTGTTACAGAACAAATTTGTTACAAAATTTGTTACAGAACAAAAAACATTTAGATGGCTCCCAGGATAAGCTTAGGAAAGAATAGTAAGATTTCTCCTCAGTGATTTGGTATATGTTTAGGGATAGGTAGTTCTCACTCTCTCAAGCCTAAGGGAGAAAATGTATATGAATTGTAAAATGCTATGACCAAGTTTATATTTCAAAAATTATGATAAATAAATGATGTGTTTCTTGGCCTTGCTTGGGCTGTTAGGGTACTGTTATCTTGTTACTTTAAGGCTTTCATAATTTATGGTGATATCAAAGTCAAAACGAAAGGTCCATATTGAAGGTCAAAATGATCAAGAAATCAGCATATTTTCACAGTCCAGTTATAATACTAAGGTGAGCCGGCTAGGACATCTGAAATTCAACTTCTTGGTTCTACTTTTTGATACAGATTTCAAATTCTTGGTTTTTTCAGCACGTACTTTAAATTTATTTATTTATTTATTTATTTATTTTTGGCTGTGTTGGGTCTTCATTTCTGTGCGAGGGCTTTCTCTAGTTGTGGCAAGCGGGGGACACTCTTCATCACGGTGCGCGAGCTTCTCACTGTCCCGGCCTCTTGTTGCGGAGCACAGGCTCCAGACACGCAGGCTCAGTAGTTGTGGCGCACGGGCCCATTTGCTCCGCGGCATGTGGGATCTTCCCAGACCAGGGCTCGAACCCGTGTCCCCTGCATTGGCAGACAGATTCTCAACCACTGCTCCACCAGGGAAGCCCCTTGGTTCTACTTTTGATATTTTGGAAAATATAAGAAGAGAATTGGAATATATATGTTCATCCACAGACGCACCAAAATATCAGTGCTATTATATGTGAGGCAATTTCTGGTGAGTATATATTTTGAGCAGGAATTATGTAGATAATATCTTCGATTATCTATAGTATTTCACCTGTGTAGACAGAGATGCTGGACTTCTCTGTGAAGATTTCTGCCTCTTTTTATATAATGGAATCAAAGTTATTATTTTTCCCCAAAGGGTTATATATATTGAATCTAACTAGGAAAAAAGTCATAATGGGAAAAGAGCAACCTAGGAATCATCTTCAATATTGAACGTGCTGAATTAAGGAATACAAAATTATAAGAGACAGGTTTAGTAAGAGACATGATTTTTCAGTTGCTATATTCCTGTTATTTCATTAGAGTGAGAGGAACTTGGAAATGAGAAAAGTTGAAACTGTTCCAGCCAAAGTGATGTGGGTAATTAGAGCAATCTCCATTTGGCTGAAACACAATCAAAGTGACAGGGCTGTTGAAATTCCATCTCCAAAACATTTAAATACCGTTAGAGTATTCTCTACAGAAATTCGGGGGCAGTCATGATGTGGTGGGGTGTAAGTGGATGGTGGCAGCAGCTCAAGAATACGAGGAAGGTGGAGGGCACAGAGAGAGCGAGAAGCAGTTGGTACTGAAAATCCTGAGGCTTTATACACACACAATCAGCTGGGTGGTCTGGTAATACTACAATCGCCTATCTTTCCCATCCTGCTACCTCCTAAACCTTGTCATTTTAATCATATTTCACCCATTTAAGAATATTAAGAGATGGAGTGTTCACACAGCAAATGTATCTTTACTGCCTACAACACAGAGGCACTATGCTGGGTGCTCAGAATGCTCAGTGATCAAAAACAGACATACATCATCTTGCTCCAGACTTCTGTCCTTACCTGTCATGTGAACCTGTCTTAGATGGGGTTTGGCTGTAAAACAAAACAGAGGGGTGAGGAAGTTTACGGGACTGGCAAGGGTATTATTGAAATGACAGGTCTTAAGCTGTGTAAGTTGACAAGTGAAAAAAAAGCTTAAGGATTGGGACAAACCTGGGAACTCAAAGGGATGGATAGCTCATTGAGTTTGCAGACTGGTCATACTGGGAGCAGTTGAACCAAAAAACTAATGGAAACTGAGCAGAGATTGTTTGTGTAGCTGGAAGAATTATAGGTGGTGACAGTGTCATGAGATGGTCCAGGGAATGGATGGTGGAAGTAGAATGGAGGACAAGATCATCAAAGTTGAGGAGGTCGTGGAACTGAGAGGCAGCCTTGTTGGCTGGGTTGTTCATGGGGCTGCAGAATGTGCTTGTGGGCAGGTGTGTGTAAACATGAATGCCCTGCACTCCAGGCTTATAAAATACTCGAGGAGCTCTGAGTACTACCCAGAAGGCTCAAAACACTCTGGTATTGCCTTCATAGGAATATTTTATCACTAAAATAAATGCCAAAGAATATATGCTATTATGCTATTACTAATTGTATACTAATTTTGACATCCTTTCTCTGAAATTCTAACATAAGCAAAGTGAGAATTTACAGAAATGGAAATGTGCTCAAGTAGTGTTTTTAAAGGTAGTGGCTCCTTTCTTTGTAAATATTTTTTTATTAGACTTTAATTTTAAAAATGCTCATAACATTGTGAACGCACTAAATGTAGTTAATTTTATGTTATGTGGATTGTACTACAATAGAAAATTCTCCCCCACTCCAAGCAAATCATTTTGTTTGATACCTCAGAAATTCTGACTAGCGTGATATAAACACCAACTCCTTTTTCTGGTTCTTGTTTAACATTCAATTATAGCGACATATTAAATGAAGAAAGGAAAGAGAAGGATTTCACCTTATTTTAAGTTTGGTTCAAGTCAGCACACATTTATTGCTCTTCCTTAGCAGGTGACAGAAACAGTGCTAAACCTTGTGTAGAAGGCAGCAGCAAACACCAAACAATCCCTGACCCCTAGGAGCTCGTAGTCTAGTGGGAAAGAAAGAGGCATCAATAAACAGATCTCTTAGACAGCAAACTATGGTTAAATATTACCATGTGGGCTTAAACAGTTTGTTTTGGTGGGTGGAAAAGGCAGAGACTGAGGTTGATCTTGTTCCTTATTTTCAGAGCATTTTTGAAGAGGTAGTCAAACAGTGCTTAAGTTATGTTCCCCATATAATTTAGTAGGAGCCTGAAAACTTATAGAGCTACTGCTTAAGGAGATAAAGTGCGGAGAGTTTCAGACAAGCTCTAGCATTCAGTTTCCTTTTATCAAGCTAGCTTCAACAATTGTTAAAGGGTCCAAGCTCGTATTGCTCACCACGTGACAAGCCAATAAATCAATTAATTGAGAGAGATGAGGTGTTGGGGCAAGGAATAGTGACTTTATTTGGAAAGCCAGCAGACTGAGGAGATGGAGGACTAGTGTCCCAAAGAACCACCTTACCTGAGTTAGAATTCAGGCTTCTTTTATATTAAAAGGGGAGCGGGTGTGACTGTTGCAGACTTCTTGGTGCAGCTGTCCCTGTAGGTCAGGTCATGATGTTTCTAAAAACCGCCAACAAGACAAATGTTATTTTCTGTTCTGCAACTTTTTATCTCCATATGAAGGAAAAGTGTTACGGCTTTAAAGGTCAAGCCTGGGAGGCAGAGCCTTGAGAAAGGGCTTCCATGTATATTTCAGGCTATAGGCAACATTGTTTTAGAGAAAGGTGCAGAGCCAGCATGACTAAGCACAGGCAACAGAGCACAAGGGTTAGAGCTAAAGGAATTGATCCAATATGGAGTCAGGTTTGTTCTTCTCTGTTACACAGTGTTTAAAGGGCTGGGGTTAAGTTTCTAGAATCAGAACCACCTCAAACTTGGATAGCTCTAGAAACATATAATGATCTTTCTCCTCAAAAGTTAACTCTACAAATGGCATTGTTTTATTTTTATGGCTGAATAATATTCCAGTGTGTGTGTGTGTATGTGTGTGTGTGTGTGTGTGTGTGTGTGTGTGTATATATATATATATATATATATATATATACACGTAAATAAAATACCACATTTTCTTTATCCGTTCATCTGTGGATGGACACTTAGGTTGCTTCCATGTCTTGGCTATTGCAAACAGTTCCCCTGTGAACACTGGGGTGCATGTATCTTTTCAAATTAGAGCTTTCTTCTTTTCCGGATAGATGTCCAAGAGTAGGATTGCAGGATCATATGGCAGCTCTATTTTTCGTTTTTTAAGGAACCTCCATACTGTTTTCCATAGTGGCTGCACCAATTTATATTCCTACCAACAGTGTAGGAGGGTTCTCTTTTCTCCATACCCTCTCTAGCATTTATTATTCATAGACTTTTTGATGGCCATTCTGATCGATGTGAGGTGATATCTCATTGTAGTTTTGATTTGCATTTCTCTAATAATTAGCAATGTTGAGCATCTTTCATATGCCTGTTGGCCATCTGTATGCCTTCTTTGGAGAAATGTCTATTTAGATCTGCCCATTTTTTGGTTGGGTTTTTTGTTTTTTTGATATTCAGTTGTATGAGCTGTTTGTCTATTTTGGAAATTAATCCTTTGTCAGTTGCATTGTTTGCAAATATTTTCTCCCAGTTCATAGGTTGTCTTTTCATTTTGTTTATGTATTCCTTTGCTGTGCAAAAGCTTATAAGTTTGATTAGGTTCCATTTGTTTATTTTTGCTTTTATTTCTACTGTCTTGGGAGACTGACCTAGGAAAACACTGCTACAATTTATGTCAGAGAATGTTTTGCCTATGTTACTGGACCTAGAGATTATCATACTAAGTGAAGTTAAGTCAGCCAGAGAAAGACAAATATTACATCATATCACTTATATGTGGAATCTTAAAAATTGTACAAATGAACTTATTTATAAAACAGAAACATATTCAGAGACATAGAAAACAAACTTATGGTTACCAAAGTGAGGGAGGGATAAATAGGGAGTATGGAATTTACAGATGCACACTACCATATGTAAAATAGATAAACAACAAGGATTTACTGTATAGTACAGGGAATTATATTCAGTATCTTGTAATCAACTATTATGGAAAAGAATTGAGAAAAGAATATAGATATACACATATGTGTGTGTAACTGAATCACTTTGCTGTATACCTAAAACTAACGCAATATTGTAAATCAACTATACTTAAATTAAAAGAAAAGTTAACTCTAAATTTCAAATGAATTCAGCCTCATGGTTCAGCATGACTGCCTAATTTACAAAATTTTTTGTCTCCTTGTTTCATTCATTGTCAACGTCGGAATGCCTGTGTTCACTGTTGTTGACTTTTTACCTGGTCTTGAAGGCTTCGGGCTGCCTTTCAGGGACAGGGCTCATATTCTGAGGGAAATTAGAACGTCTCTAGTGCATATACCTCAACTTATTGATGAGGAAACAGAGTTCTTGGATTGCCTGGTCTTTTGACATGTTCTGGTAAGACTCGAGCTGTTTGATCCCCATCCCGGGTTCCTCCTGCTGCCCTCCCTCCTGTCTTCTCTCTCACTCTTGCTTCTCCTCATGCTGGCAGCCTCTTCAGTTAACCCTCACTATTGATTTTACACCCACACCTAGAAGCTTCCCCACAGTTGTGTACGGCTGAAGGTGCTCTCTTTGGGTTTCAGGGCTCAAACAAAGGCTTTCTAACCCAGTTTGACAAATAATTGTACGCAGTGTTACTTGAGAGATTTTTACGGCAATGTTTTGTGTATTAAAGTCTGACAACAGAAAACAGATCCAGGCTGCAATATTGAAGTAGAAACTCAATATGATACAAATGATCCGTGTTGATCAGAATAAATCTTACAGCCAAGTTTTTCATAAAGTGAATTTCCATTTACATTTTTCCATGGACTTCATTACAAAATCTGAGCTGGTATCACGGCAATAAAATTAAATCGAAGATGCAAATCTTTAGAGATTACATTTTAGAAGAGAAAAAATTAGGACATTTTAATAAATGTGGTGAAGTAGTTAGAAGGCAGCATTTAAAACTCCCTGGATAAACATTATTTTTCCCATTAAAAAAATAGTTTATACTCAAAGAGACCATTGAGATCACACTTTTACCCTGGCTAGCTGCAGGCTCTAAGGTGATGTACTGTCTCTAAGTAGTGTACCATTTTCACCAATTCTACACAGTTACCAAAGGACCATTTGCATCTGAATAGAATGAGATCTAGGTAGGGATCCCCATGCTGCAGTTGTCACTTCAGACAGATAATAAACTCTGTCTTTATCTGTGTAATAAAGTGACAACTACCTTAGAGGGCTGCAGTGAGAACTGTTTAGGATCCTATAGTAGGCTTCTAAGTATGGAACCCACACCATTGAATCTCTCTCCTCTAAATGGTAGCTTGGCTTCCAAAGGATCACAGGAATGAAACCAGTGTTCCTTATTCTTTAAAAAATTATTTTGTACTCTGTTGTGTTCAAAGTTTATTTAAACCTGTTAGGTCATTAGTGTACCATTTAAGGAAAGACTTTCTAAATAAGAGGCCCAGGAACTATACATTGGAATGTACACATAAACTGTGATGAAAATACAGTTGAGATTATTATAAACATGTATCAGTACAATGTGAAGAAAGGATGCGGTCTGGAAATGACTCAGCTTGCAAGCTTAATAGTAACTAACCACCCATAACAATTTAGATCCTGAAGTAGATTGTTTTTAGAAGGTGGGGCATAATTTGTCCAGTTTTATCACTTTAATAGTCAGTTCTTTCGTATTCACTTAAATGAATGCTCACATCAAATCAAGTTTGTCTATTGAGTTACCTGCCACAGATGCATTCATCTTCTCTGCAGCCAACTTCTCACTCCCACGTCTTCCCTAGTGCTTTTTTTCTCTTGCTGCTTTTTACCCGCATCTCTATTAAGATCTTATTGACACATGACATACGTAAGTTTAAGGTATACAACACGATGATTTGATACACGTATGTATTGCAAAAATATTACCACAATAAGGTTAGTTAACACCTCCATCCCCTCACATAATTACCAGTGTGTGTGTGTGTGTGTGTGTGTGTGTGTGTGTGTGTGGTGATAACATTTAAGATCTACTCTCTCAACAACTTTCAAGTGTGTAATACAGCACTGCTAACTATACTTACCATGTTGTACATTGTATCTCCAGAACTTATTCCTCTTACACAACTGAAACTCTGTACCCTTTGACCAATATCTCCCTATTTCCCCCACCCCGATCCCCTGGCAACCACCATTGTATTCTCTATTTCAATGAATTCAGGCTTTTTTAGTTTCCACATGTCGGTGAGATTCCTTAATTTTATATATTGTATAACAGGCAAAGAACATGATGTAGCTATTTTAAATTATCCTTTGTGGTGGATAAATCACAAAATTATTTTTAAAAGTTCAAAAGTCTCTCTCTGTTTGTGTATGTATTACTTTGCCTAAAACATATAGATAAGCAAAATTCACCTCTTGAGTGACTTCCTACTTTCTGGTGGCCCCCATGTCTCCTGCCCTCAACCTGTCCTTAATCCCTGGTGTGTTGTTGCAGCCAGTGGTCAGTGAACAATTCCCTGGATCTCTCTGAGGCACCCCTGACAGTGGAGCGTGGCCCTGTGGAAGGAATACCTGTTCCTGCCAGGTCCTGGCTGTGACTCGTTGAGGCCTTGGTGGTGTCCTTCCTCTCCCACAGGAATGGGCTCTGACAGTCTTCCTCTCCAAATTGTCTGACCTCCTAAAAACTGGACCTGTTTGTAAAGAGTTGCCACAGTCCTAGCTATTTTGTCCAAAAAACACTGCCCTTAACTTCTTCATGTTGAAGGTGAATTAATAAATGGACAGGGGTGTGCTTTTATCCCTGGGACCTCGAAGAAATGGCACACAGTTGTTAAGAGCAGGTTTACAAACTGCATTTGGATCCTGATTTTGTTACTGTGTGACATCGCTAAGCCTTCATTTCCCTAGTAGTAAAACAGAGAAAAAATGAGGTTATTGAGAGTATTAAATTGGTTAATGTATGTGAGTGCCTAGCATAAAACACTTTTTATCTTTGGGTCGTTTACTGCTATAACAAACATTCCTGAAAACCTTGTAACTAGCGTCCTACTTACCACAAATATATGAGATAATGCTCCTCATACAAATATGTACTGTAGCAGAATAAACTGTATTTTGGATGCTGCATCAGCCTGAGGAATCTACAAACCAACCTCACAGCGTCAAGAATTTGGGAGAAAGTAAGAAGTCATAGGAATTACAAACCTGTTTGCTACTCTTTCTTCATCTATTCCTCTTCCTTATTTTTAATGCCTTTCCTTATTTCTTGGCTCTGTTTATATTATCAAGCTTTAGGAGTAATCTTAGATCCCTGATTATATTTCGTCTAGACTCTAGTATCTGGCTAACATCTCACAGTGCTAAGCATTTTTCTGGATTAAGGAATATCACTTTCCACACTAACAACTTTAATGAGGAAATCAGACAAATAAACGTAAGGGTCATTACATGAAAAATAGAACAGGAAGCATAGATTGAAAGCTACTAATTTGCTAATTAATTTTAGGTATTGACCTTTTAGCATACTGATGCTATTTGAGCAAGTTAATATTTTTGTATATTCACTGTCTCATTATAAATTTATGTTTTCTTTCAAGTGTATGATTTAATATTTTAAATTTTATTTTCATATATGTGTATTGTTTAGGTGTGAGTTTGTTACACTCTGGAACGACCCCAGTTTCTTGCAGAGCACACGTCTAATTCCCTTAGCTCTAAAGGGGACCTTAGCAAACTGAGTGACAGTCATTTGTCTCAAGAAGCAGACAAACTTACAAGTTGCTGACTGTTCCATTTCAGTGTTGCAGTGTTCATCAACTGCTGGCTGCAAAAAAGAATCCTACATTATTAAAGAGAAGAGAGGAATAGATTGGAGCAAATGCCAAGGTTTTTAGTGTCTTTTTCTCTTCAGGCATAAAATGGAATCACAGAGGTGAGCTTCTGCTTTAATTAATTCTTCCCTTGGTTAGAGTATCAGCCTTTTCTTCTCTGCTGCCCTCATCAGAACCACCTGAAGGGAATAACCAATAAGAGTTCTTCTGCTGTCTTTTGCACCTGACAAAATTGAGACTGCCTAGAAGTGAAAGGTAGCAGGTTATCTCCACCTGCAAAGAATCGTAATAGAGCTTATTCATGTAGTTCTTTCCATTGCTTGATTTTCCATATTGGCTTACTAAGGTCAGAAGGCTGATTTTATCGTCCTCATTCTAAACTGACAGAAGGTAGGTTATGTTTTAATGACCCTACAGAAGGGTTCTGGCTTTGCAGAGAATGCTTTTGAAACACAAATTAAATATGCCAGCAGGGGGCGAACATCAGCTGCGAGAAAGGCTCAGATTAGCTTTATCTTTCATAGGGGCAAATGTTCACACTCACACTCTCCCTTACATGAAACCTTATTTTTAAGTTTTCAAATTTTATATTATTGTGTTATATGAAGACCTGTGTCTTCATGCTTTACCAAAATTATACTGAAGACTTTTGTTGTAATAATGCTCTAGTTTGGGGGTAAATAGCTGGCATAACAGAATACATTAAGTTTTGAATTAAATGGAGCCTGCCTAAATTTGAACCCCTAAGAGCTGTGTGACCTGAAGCAAATTTTGTGACCTCCCCGAGCTTCAGTTTCTTCCTTGGTGAAATAGGGATGAGAAGGGTACCTACCTGACTGTGTTGTTGAGATGTCTGTATGAGATGATATATGTAGAGAGTTTAACTCTGTAAGCCACATGGTAAAATCCTGGTAAATATAATCCTTCACTCACAATGAGTACAGACCCCGGGAAAGGGAAGACACACACAGAAAAATAGTAATAATACCTATTAAAGAAACCCTAATAAGAGTGGATTTGGGAAGGCTTATGACAGGATGAGTCTGCAGAACTGAAGGGCAAATGACATGTTCAAGCAAGTCTGATGCATATTTCAGTTAGCAAAGGTGGATCTACAGGAATACGGAGCCAATGACTGAAGTTCACGGTTCACAAACCTAAAATGACTAAGAAATTGTCAGGGGAATTGAGTGCTACACATGGAAATGGAAATAAAACAGGCTGGATGGTTTTATATCCAGAAACATAATTTACAGTCAAGCAATTGTGTCAAGACAGAGATTTTCTGCATCTATTTTAGCACCCAAGTTCTTTCTGGCAGGATTTGGGGAAGAACGTATCTCTTGGAGTTTGGCAAATCACAAGCAGGCCCATCTGTTCTGGAAGGAAATAGTCTTTACCCATTGTGCTTTTACAGTTTGGAGGTTTGACAGATGAAAGATGTGAGCTTGGGGGAGCACAATTGGGTTACAATTGCAGGAAATAAAATCAGGCAGGACCAACATATTTATGGAGTAGAATGTACCTTGAGAATTCTCAGGGGAAAGACTATCTACCTCCTCGTCCTGAACTGGGTGTTCAGGGGACCACTAAATCAAACAGCTTGATAAAAAGGGTTTGGAAGCAAATAAACAATTTTGCAGGGATGTTCATCTACTTGCTGAAAAGAGTCGGTATGGTTGATCTGTATCCCTAAATCCTGAACTCTCTGTGGAAGTAGTATTTTACATCTAAGAATTTTATTTAGTACAAACACTATATTTTTAACAGCTATTTGTACAGAGTTGTCCCTTTGGGTATCTAAGAAAAGTAGACAAAAATGTTCTTTCTTCAAATAATTACTGAGTATCCCCATATTTCTCTATGCTCTGAGGACATGTAAGGCATCTCAATCAGGCAAAATAAATTCTGAGGTGATGCTAAGGTGTTCTTCTGAGGTATTTAAATACACAACTTAATAAAACATGCCTGAGTGCTTAGGCGAACCAGAAATCTATCACATTAAACCAGGACTTCACTTTCATTATTAAAAGTATGAAATGCCGTACTTTTCTAAAACTCCGAGTAGTGTTTTAGAAATAGCATCTTATCTCGAGTCAGCACCAGATGAAGATTTGACAAGCAACAAACAAACTTACAACCCTTGGGCACCTCAGAGGCTCTGACAGGAGCCAGTGTCACTGGGGGGAAGATGGTAGCACAGCTCAAAGCCATGTTGTCAGCTACAATCACACACGTGTATTACAAACTAAGATGATTTCTGGATTTCCACACTTTCTGTGGAGACAAAGCTTGGAAAAGACTCCCCCCACCCCCCCAGTGGTGGAGATGCATTTGTCATTCACAGTACTGTTGTCATAACACAGTTGTCATTAAGACTTTTCTCTGTGAAGCTTGTTAAATATCGCATCAGGACCCTCTAAACTCAAGTCTCATAGCATTTAAAAATGGTTTATACCTTCATGGTCACCCTAAAGGCAACTCTAATCATCATAACTTTCAATTCTCATTAACATACTGGTACTCATTGCTGCAATATTAAACTGTTCAAATCACACCTGGTGTACCGAAATGTTGTGATTAACATAATTTGATATTTTAATGACAGGTTTCATCAGAAATCTGTGATGTTATGTTGTTGAAGGTCAATATCTTTAACAAATAAATTCCTGTTTAGGGGGAAAAAAATGGTTTCTGGTGTAAAGATTGGGATAGTTTTGGCTATGTTTTGCCCCCAGATGCATGTCTTTTAAGCAAGAAAATGCAATTGTGCAAGAAAATGAGGCTAATGACCTTATGTTTTCTCTCTGATGATGCTAATAAAGCCCAAATAATTTTTATTCATGAAGGTATAGAAATATTTGGTTCACTCACACAGGCCATTACACTCACACAGGTCATACAGCCCCAAATGAACTGGTTCTTTTGCAATGTGATCACTAGGCATAAGATGACTTGAATTGTATTTTATTATATAAAATATTAAACATACAATATAGGCAGATTATTATAATGAACTCCCATGTGCCTGTCAACTGGCTTCAATGACTATCAACCAATGACTGATCTTTCAGCTCTACCCCTATCCACTCCTTCTCAGCCTGTCTAATTTGAAGCAAATCTCAGATATTATATCATTTCACCCTTAAATATTTCAGTATACATTTAAAAAGTATTTGAACTCTTTGTAACACAATCTTTCATACCATTGCTTCATAAGTTAGCAATGATTCTCTAATATTACTGAATATCCATTTGAATGTTTAAATTTCCAGTTATTTCACAAAGATTTTCTTTCCCCTCTCCTCTTCCTCTTTCCCTCTTTTTAATTGGAATCCAAATAATACCTAAACATTGAATTTATTTGTTAAATCTTTTAAGTGCACTTTAATCTATAGGTTCTCTTATTTTCTTCTTCTTTTTCTGAATTTATTTGTTGAAGAAAATATTAGGGTTACTTGTTTTATAGATTTCCCACATCCTGGATTTTGTTGATCAGATCCCTCTGGCATAAGTTAACACAATCTAAAACTTATATTTCCTAAAAATCAGTAGTTAAATCCAATGGCTCTATTAGACACAGGTTCAATCTTCTTTGGTAGGACTATTTCATAGGTGGTTGTATCTACTTTTTCATAAGAAGACACATGGTATCCGATTGTCTCTCTTTTTGTGAGGGTAACTGTTGAAGCTCAATGCCACCAGTTTTTCTTTTTTTTTTTTTTTAACATCTTTATTGGAGTATAATTGCTTTACAATGGTGTGTTAGTTTCTGCTTTATAACGAAGGGAATCAGCTATACCTGTACATATATTTCCATATGCCCTCCCTCTTATGTCTCCCTCCCACCCTCCCTATCCCACCCCTCTAGGTGGTCACAAAGCACTCAGCTAATCTCCCTGTGCTATGCGGCTGCTTCCCACTAGCTAGCTATCTTACATTTCGTGGTGTATATATGTCCATGCCACTCCCTCACTTCGTCCCAGCTTACCCTTCCCCCTCCCCGTGTCCTCAAGTCCATTCTCTACGTCTGCGTCTTTATTCCTGTCCTTCCCCTAGGTTCTTCAGAACCATTTTTTCCCCTTAGATTCCGTATATATGTGTTAGCATACGGTATTTGTTTTTCTCTTTCTGACTTACTTGACTCTGTATGACAGACTCTAGGTCCATCCACCTCACTACAAATAACTCAATTTTGTTTCCTTTTATGGCTGAGTAATATTCCATTGTATATATATGCCACATCTTCTTTATCCATTCATCTGTTGATGGACACTTAGGTTGAGTCCATGTCCTGGCTATTGTAAACAGAGCTGCAATGAACATTGTGGTACATGACTCTTTTTGAATTATGGTTTTCGCAGGGTATATGCCCAGTAGTGGGATTGCTGGGTCGTATGGTAGTTCTATTTTTAGTTTTTTAAGGAACCTCCATACTGTTCTCCAGAGTGGCTTTATCAATTTACATTCTCACCAACAGTGCAAGAGGGTTCCCTTTTCTCCACATCCTCTCCAGCATTTATTGTTTGTAGATTTTTTATGATGGCCATTATGACTGGTGTGAGGTGATACCTCCTTGTAGTTTTGATTTGCATTTCTCTAATGATTAGTGATGTTGAGCCTTCTTTCATGTGTTTGTTGGCAATCTGTATATCTTCTTTGGAGAAATGTCTATTTAGGTCTTCTGCCCATTTTTGGATTGGGTTGTTTGTTTTTTTGATATTGAGCTGCATGAGCTGCTTGTAAATTTTGGAGATTAATCCTTTGTCAGTTGCTTCATTTGCAAATATTTTCTCCCATTCTGAGAGTTGTCTTTTCATCTTGTTTATGGTTTCCTTTGCTGTGCAAAAGCTTTTAAGTTTTATTAGGTCCCATTTGTTTATTTTTGTTTTTATTGCCATTTCTCTAGGAGGTGGGTCAAAAAGGATCTTGCAGTGATTTATGTCATAGAGTGTTCTGCCTATGTTTTCCTCGAAGAGTTTCATAGTGTCTGGCCTTACATTTAGGTCTTTAATCCATTTTGAGTTTATTTTTGTGTATGGTGTTAGGGAGTGTTCTAATTTCATTCTTTTACATGTAGCTGTCCAGTTTTCCCAGCACCACTTATTGAAGAGGCTGTCTTTTCTCCGTTGTATATGCTTGCCTCCTTTATCAAAGATAAGGTGACCATATGTGTGTGGGTTTATCTCTGGGCTTTCTATCCTGTTCCATTGATCTATATTTCTGTTTCTGTGCCAGTACCATACTGTCTTGATTACTGCAGCTTTGTAGTATAGTCTGAAGTCAGAGAACCTGATTCCTCCAGCTCCGTTTTTCGTTCTCAAGATTGCTTTGTCTATTCGAGGTCTTTTGTGTTTCCATACAAATTGCCACCAGTTTTTCTATGCCAAAATGCACCCACTTACTTTGGTTATCTGAAACTCTTTTTACAGTATATTTGTCCAGAAGAAATCACAAGAATAATATTCCTTGAATTTTTTATGTTTAAAACAGTTTCTATTTTTTATCCTCGAAAGTCAATTTGTCTACATGTCCAATTTATGGCTCATATTTTCCTTCCTGGGGTATTTTAATTTTGTTACTCCATTGCTGTTTTGATATAAAATGTTGTCAAAAAGTCTGAAAACAATCTGACTTTTTCCCATATAAATAATTTGGTCTTTTTGTCTGAATATCCAACTAATTTGCTAGAATATGTGCTGGTATTGATCTTTATGGTTTGATTTTCCTAGGAAGGCAGTATGATCTCTCATAACAACAGATTTCATGTTTTTGTTTGTTTTAAATTTCAGGAAACTTTCCTTAAAGATTTTACTATTTCTTTTTCTTCTTCAGATCATCCTATTATATGTCTGTTAAATTTTCTTTGCCTAGTTTTTATAGCTGCCATTTTATCTTGAATTCTTTTTACTATTTTCCATAATTTTTATTTAAAAATGTATTCCTTTTACTTACATTTCTCTTAAGGTGATGAGTTTTCTAAAGTCTGTTTTTTTCATTTTTGAAATTTGCTTTTACTTTTAAGAAATAATTTGAGAAAATATAGTTCTAATTCTTTCCTGAGTTTTATAAACGTACTGTGATTTTCCTAATTCTAATTTATATTATTCTTTCATATCTTATATCACTTTCTTAAATTTATTTTAGTTTTTTTGAAATATTAGTTTACTTCTTTTTAAAATCTGTTTTGTGGGCTTGTCCTTATGTCATGTTTTTATTTCTGGAGGGATATTATTCTGCTTCATATACACATTGTGTATGGGGTTTGAATGTGTTCCTTTTCCGTTCTTCACTTTTTCACAAAATTGATTTTCAAGAACATATATTAAAAAATTCATCCTGAGTTGAAGTATGCAGCTGCTGTTTTCAAATTACCTGCTGTGCTTTCACCTTAATGCCTTTGTTTATTTTGGGGTTCTCCTGTTCTCAAGTTTTTCACATTCCTTGTGGCTTCTTTCTGTTTCTTTCCATACACAAGATGATACCAGGAGGGTCTTATAGCCATTTATATTTTAGAATGAGAACATCTTGTCAACTATTTTTGTTTATGTCTATGAGTTTTTGGTTTTGCAATCCTAGTTACTCTGTCTAAATTTAAATGGTATTCCCTTGAATTAAACTTAAAGAGGAGCTCATCATGCAGATTAAGGTGGAGACAGGAAGGAAGGAGGAGAATAAATTACATTAAATTCTTTTGCTTTAATGAAGTATTTGCTTTTCTTGACCATAAACTATATTTGACACAAGCCAATATGTTGAGATTGCTTTAGTGGTTTCGTGGAGACAGTGATAATATGGAAGAGTATCAATTGTGATGGGTTGTTTCAAGAAAATCAATCTGTAGGCCCTATAAAGTCTTTGTTCTTAAATAGGTAGCTTCATTTATTTTCCTATGGCTTCTATATCTCAAAATATTTTGCATATTTAATTTGGAAAAACTACTGAGAATCGATAATTATATCTGGATTTTGATTAGTTTATGTACCATGTGCACAATGGGAATGTTTCTGCTGGTAAAATGGGATTGTCTTCATGGCTTTGGAGACTTGCATCTGGATACTAAGAGGAAAAATGTCCTTGCACTCTGGGCCAGAGGGGAATGTGGCCCAACTCATGGCATACCAGAGGATAATTTAGAGAGGACATAAGAGACTGAATTATGCTGCATTCTAGACACTCATTTCTCTAGGCAACCTCAGTGGGTTCTGATTGTTTCTGTGAGATCTGGTTCCTAAGTAATTTTAAAAGTTCAGCTCACAGTTGCCTTTAGTGAATTTGGCAGGGGCCCTTGACTTTGGAAGCCTTCTATCAATGAGAGTATGACACCAGTAAGAACAGTGGAAACACGAAAGATATCAAACACTTCTCAGATGAGGAAGAACCCAGGGAAGATGGTTGGGGAAGCAGATACACCCAGGACAATGACTTACAAAGGCAAGAGGGTGTGTAAAATCACTGAAACTCTATGGGAGGAGCTTTTGGAATCAAAGCCTATCAACTAACAATAGCCTGTGGAAGCCATTGATACCAAGGAGAAGAAGCACCAAGAAGGATGTTGGGCTAAGGAAAGAGCCTAAGTCCTAGGGTTTCATAAGGTTTCATAAGGTCTCATATCTGGGTCTCTCCATGAGAAAAGAGGAATCAGTCCTCTTTTTGTATGTAATTTGAGATTGGGAGAATATCCACATTTCTTATCTCTTTGAGTTTTATAGCAATAATCAGAAGCTGACGGCCAATAAACTGCAAAGAACCCACAGTTCTGTTTTGTTTTATTTCGTTTCTGCATGGGAATTGTCTTAAAATTGCAAGTTTTTATATAAAGTTCCCGATTTCTGGCCTATTTAAAAGAACAAGCAGATCTTATTGTCCGGTGTGCCTCTCATTATCCCTTTTATAGGGCTTGTACACTGCAGTTTCTTACAGTCCCCATTTCTCTGAATTTTATCACACTCAAATAATGTAAACCATCAACATGACCTTCCTGACCATTGGAATTATTTGTGTTTGCCACCTCTGTTCTGCAGGGAAAGAGTTTACCAACCAGAAACTTCGGAGGGCCAGAGATATCAGACCCATGAATTATATAGAAGCCGAGGGACAATGATTGCAAATTGATCAAGAAGAAATGAAGAAGAGTCAGAGCAGGATAGTTGATCACTGGAACTAAGCCTATAAAAGGCAAGAACATGGAAGGGAGAGCACTTGAGAAATATGACGCACCTCAGGGCAACCCCTGGTCATGCTCTTAGGAGCTCAAGATGGAGGCAGTTCCAGCATTCTATCCTCCATCTCCAGGAGGAACTTGATAAACTATTTTTTATATGTTAATATGCAGTTTAACATAATACCCCCTTCAAATAGCAGCACTTAAAAAAATTTGGTTAATAACACATAACGTAAAATTTATAATGTTAAACGTTTTTAGGCGTACCATTCAGTAGTGCTAAGACTATGCATATCCTAGTGCAACAGATCTTTAGAACATTTTATCTTGCAAAACTGAAACTCTATACCCATTGAACACCAACTCTCCATTTCCTCCTCCCCCTGTCCCTGGTAACCACCATTCTACTTTCTGTTTCTGTAAGTTTGACTACTTTAGATGCCTCATACAAGTGGAATCATACAGTATTTGTCTTTTTGAGACTGGCTTATTTCACTTAGCATAATGTCCTCCAGGTTCATCCATGTTGTAGTAAGTGACAGGATTTCCTTCCTTTTTAAGATTGAATGATATTCTGTTGTATGTGTATACAGTCAACCCTTGAACAATATCAACTGTGTGAGTCCACTCATATGTGAATATTTTTCAGTAAATATTTATTACAATACTACACGATCCTAGGTTAGTTTAACCTGAGGATGCAGAACCCCAGATACACCCAGGAGACTGTAAAGTTGTATGAGGATTTTTGACTGCTGGGGGTTGGTGCCCTTAATCTCCACAATTTTTAAGGATCAACTGTACTACATTTTCTTTATCCATTTATCCATTGATGGACATTTGGGTTACTTCCACCTCTTAGCTATTGAAATAATGCTGCAATGAACATAGGTGTGTGAATATCTCTTTGATATCCTACTTTCAACTATTTTGGCTATATACCCAGAAGTGGGATTGCTGGATTACATGATAATTTTAATTTTTTGAGGAACCTCCATACTGTTTTTCATAGCGGCTGTACCATTTTATTTTCCCACCAACAGTGCACAAGAGTTATAATTTCTCCACATCGTCATAAACACTGTGGGGTGTTTTGTTTTGTTTTTTGATTGTGTCCATCCTAATGGGTGTGAAGTGATATCTCCTTGTGGTTTTATTTTGACTTGCTCTAATGATTAGTGATATTGAGCATATTGTCATATGCTTGTTGGCCATTAGTATATCTTCTCTGGAGAAGTGTCTATTCAAGTCATTTGCCCATTTTTTAATTGGGTTAATTTTTGTTGTTGTTGCTGAGTTGTAGGAGTTCTTTGTATATTCTGGATATTAAACCCTTATCAGAGAAAGACATACAGGCCAATGGAATACAAGAGAGCCAATAAATAAATTCTTGCATATATGGTCTAATAATCTTTGACAACAATGCCAAAACCACACAATGGAGAAACTATAGTCTCTTCAACAAATGGTATTGGGAAAACTATATATCCACATGCAAAAGAATGAAGCTGGACCTAACCTTACACTTTATACAAATTTTAACTCAAAATTGATTAAAGACCTAAACATGAGAACTAAAATTATATAAATTCTAGAAAAAAATATAGGGGAAAGCTTCAAGACTTTGAATTTGTCAATGATTTCTTGGATATGACAGTATAAGCACAGTCAACAAAACCAAAAATAGACAGTGAGGCTAAATCAAACTTAAAAATCTTCTGCATATCAAAGGAAACAGTCAACAGAGTGAAAAGTCAACATACAAAATGGGAGAGTAGACCTTCAAGATGGCAGAGGAGTAAGACATGGAGATCACCTTCCTCCCCACAAATACAACAAAAATGCATCTACATGTGGAACAACTCCTACATGACAACTACTGAACACTGGTAGAAGACCTCAGACTTCCCAAAAGACAAGAAACTCCCCACATACCTGTGTAGGGCAAAAGAAAAAAGAAAAAACAGAGACAAAAGAATAGGGACGGGACCTGCACCTCTGGGAGGGAGCTGTGAAGGGGGAAAAGTTTCCACACACTAGGAAGCCCCTTCACTGGTAGAGGTGAGGGGTGGGTGAGGGGAAGCTTCGGAGCCACAGAGGAGAGTGCAGCAACAGCGGTGTAGAGCAACAGGGGTGCAGAAGGCAAAGCAGAAAGATTCCCGCACAGAGGATTGGTGCGGACCAGCACTCACCAGCCTGAGAGGCTTGTGTGCTCACCTGCTGGGGCGTGTGGGGGCTGGGAGCTGAGGCTCCGGCCTCGGAGGTCAGATTGCAGGGAGAGGACTGGGGTTGGCTGTGTGAACACAGCCTGAAGGGGGCTAGTGCGCCACAGCTAGCCGGGAGGGAGTCCGGGAAAAAGTCTGGAACTGCCTAAGAGGCAAGAGACCATTGTTTCAGGATGTGTGAGGACAGGGGCTTCAGAGTGCTGCCTAAACGAGACCAAGAGATGGGCGTGAGCCGCGGCTATCGGCACGGGCCCCAGAGACGGGCATGAGACACTAAGGTTGCTGCTCCAGCCACCAAAAAGCCTGTGTGCAAGCACAGGTCACTATCCCCACCTCCCCTCCTGGGAGCCTGTGCAGCCCGCCACTGCCAGGGCCCTGTGACCCAGGGACAACTTCCCCGGGAGAACACATGGCGAGCCTCAGGCTGGTGCAACGTCACACTGGCCTCTGCCACTGCAGGCTCGCCCCTCATTCCATACCCCTCCCTCCCCCCGGCCTGAGTGAGCCAGAGCCCCCTAATCAGCGGCTACTTTAAACCCGTCCTCTCTGGGCGGGGAACAGATGCCAGAGTGTGACCTACATGCAGAGGTGGGGTCAAATCCAAAGTTGAACCCCGGGAGTTGTGCGACCAAAGAAGAGAAAGGGAAATCTCTCTCAGCAGCCTCAGGAGCAGCAGATTAAATCTCCACAATCAATCCACTTGATGTACCCTGCATCTGTGGAATACCTGAATAGACAATGAATCATCCCCAAATTGAGGCAATGGACTGTGGGAGCAACTGTAGACTTGGGGTTTGCTTTCTACGTCTAATTTGTTTCTGGTTTTATGGTTATCTTAGTTTAGTATTTAAAGCTTATTTTCACTGGTAGATATGTTTATTGATTTGGTTGCTCTCTTCCTTTATATATATATATCTATATATCTATATATATATATATATATATATTTTTTTTTTTTTTTTTTTTTTTTTTTTTACCTTTTTCTCTTTTTGTGAGTGTGTATGTATATGCTTCTTTGTGTGATTTTGTCTGTATAGGTTTGCTTTCACCTTGTGTCCTAGGATTCTCTCTGTCCATTTTTTTTTCTTTAGTATAGTTTTTAGCGCTTATTATCATTGGTGAATTTGCTTATTGGTTTGGTTGCTCTAGCCTCATCCACCAGAACACAGGCACCAGTCCCCTCCACCAGGAAGCCTACACAACCCACTGAACCAACCTTAGCTACTGGGGGCAGACACCAAAAAAAAAGGGAACTACAAACCTGCAGCCTGCGAAATGGAGACCCCAAACACAGTAAGCTAAGCAAAATGAGAAGACAGAGAAATACACAGCAGATGAAGGAGCAAGGTGAAAACCCACTGGAACAAAGAAATGAAGAGGAAATAGGCAGTCTTCCTAAAAAAGAATTCAGAGTAATGATAGTAAAGATGATCCAAAATCTTGAAAATAGAATGTTGAAAATACAAGAAACGTTTAACAAGGACCTACAAGAACTAAAGAGCAAACAGTGATGAACAGCACAATAAATGAAATTAAAAATTCTCTAGAAGGAATCAATAGAAGAATAATTGAAGCAGAAGAACGGATAAGTGAGCTGGAAGATAAAATAGTGGAAATAACTGCCACAGGGCAGAATAAAGAAAAAAGAATGAAAAGAATTGAGGACAGTCTCAGAGACCTCTGGGACAACATTAAATGCACCAACATTCGAATTATAGAGGTCCCAGAAGAATAAGAGAAAAAGAAAGGGACTGAGAAAATATTTGAAGAGATTATAGTTGAAAACTTCCCTAATAAGGGAAAGGAAATAATCAAGTCCAGGGGGCACAGAGAGTCCCATACAGGGTAAATCCAAGGAGAAACACGCCAAGACACATATTAATCAAACTATCAAAAATTAAATACAAAGAACAAATATTAAAAGTAGCAAGGGAAAAGCAACAAATAACATACAAAGGAATCCCTATTAGGTTAACAGCTGATCTTTCAGAGAAACGCTGCAAGCCAGAAGAGTGTGGCAGGACAGATTTAAAGTGATGAAAGGGAAAAACCTACAACCAAGATTACTGTACCCAGCAAGGATCTCGTTCAGATTTTTTTTTTTTTTTTATCCTTATAAATCAAAACCTTTATTTGGAATGAATCCCTCTAAACGACCAGCATTTTCTTTTCACCAAGACCTGGTCCCAGCACAGTTTTCAGAAATATTTTGGAAAAGTACCAGATTGTGATACCAACGATCCAGATATTATTTAGACATAGCCACATATTTATGGTCATTACCCTCTCACTGAACCTTTATGGAATGAACATAATGTCATGGTCAACGTTTTCCTTAAAATAAACTTTTAAACTGCAACATGATTTTCTTTAAAATTAAAATTAAATTTGTAAACACCTTCTATATCAAGTCTTTTCTGATTCTAAAACTGTTGCAGATTTATTCATTCAGATTTGACGGAGAAATTAAAACCTTTACAGACAAGCAAAAGTTAAGAGAAATGAGCACCACCAAACTATCTTTACAACAAATGCTAAACGAACTTCTCTAGGCAGGAAACACAAGAGAAGGAAAAGACCTACAAAAACAAACCCAAAACAATTAAGAAAATGGTAATAGGAACATACATATCGATAATTACCTTAAATGTGAATGGATTAAATGCTCCAACAAAAAGACGTAGACTGGTTGAATGGATACAAAAACAAGACCCATATATATGCTGTCTACAAGAGACCCACTTCAGACCTAGGGACACATACACACTGAAAGTGAGGGGATACAAAAAGATATTCCATGCAATGGAAATCAGAAGAAAGCTGGAGTATCAATTCTCATATCAGACAAGCTAGACTTTAAAATAAAGACTCTTACAAGAGACAAAGAAGGACACTACATAATGATCAAGGGATCAATCCAAGAAGAAGATATAACAATTGTAAATATTTATGCACCCAAAGTAGGAGCAATTCAATACATAAGGCAAATGGTAACAGCCATAAAAGAGGAAATCGACAGTAACACAATAATAGCAGGGGACTTTAACACCCCACTTTCATCAAAGGACAGATCATCCAAAATGTAAAATAAATAAGGAAACACAAGCTTTAAATGATACATTAAACAAGATGGACTTAATTGACATTTATAGGACATTCCATCCAAAAAAAACAGATAACACTTTCTTCTCAAGTGTTCATGGAACATTCTCCAGGATAGATCATATCTTGGGTCACAAATCAAGCCTTGAAAAATTTAAGTAAATTGCAATTGTATTAAGTATCTTTTTCAACCACAACGCTATGAGACTAGATATCAATTACAGAAAAAATCTGTAAAAAATACAAACACATGGAGACTAAACAATACACTACTTAATAACCAAGAGATCACTGAAAAAATCAAGAGGAAATTAAAAAATACCCAGAAACAAATGACAATGAAAGCACCACAACCCAAAACCTATGGGATGCAGCAAAAGCAGTTCTAAGAAGGAAGTTTATAGCAATACAATCCTACCACAAGAAACAAGAAACAAGAAACATTTCAAATAAACAACCTAACCTTACACCTAAAGCAATTAGAGAAAGAAGAACAAAAACACCCCCCAAAGTTAGCAAAAGGAAAGAAATCATAAAGATCAGATCACAAATAAATGAAAAAGAAATGAAGGAAACAATAGCAAAGATCAATAAAACTAAAAGCTGGTTCTTTGAGAAGATAAACACAATTGATAAACCATTAGCCAGACTCTACAAGGAAAAAACGGGAGAAGACTCAAATCAATAGAATTAAAAATGAAAAAGGAGAAGTAACAACTGACACTTCAGAAATACATAGGCACATGAGAGATTACTAAAAGCAACTATATGGCAATAAAATGGAAAACCTGGAAGAAATGGACAAATTCTTGAAAAGCACAACTTTCTGAGACTGAACCAGCAAGAAATAGAAAATATAAACAGACCAATCACAAGCACTGAAATTGAAACTGTGATTAAAAATCTTCCAACAAACAAAAGCCCAGGACCAGATGGCTTCACAGGCGAATTCTATAAAACACTTAGAGAAGAGCTAACACCTATCCTTCTCAAAGTCTTCCAAAATATAACAGAGGGGGGAACACTCCCCAACTCATTCTATGAGGCCACCATCACCCTGATACCAAAACCAGACAAAGATGTCACAAAGAAAGAAAACTATAGGCCAATATCACTGATGAAGATAGAGGCAAAAATCTTCAACAAAATACTAGCAAACAGAATCCAAGAGCATATTAAAAGGATCATACCCCATGATCAAGTGGGGTTTATCCCAGGAATGCAAGGATTCTTCAATATACGCAAATCAATCAATGTGATACACCATATTAACAAATTGAAGGATAAAAACTATATGATCTTCTCAATAGCTGCAGAAAAAGTTTTCAACACAATTCAACACCCCTTTATGATAAAACCCCTCCAGAAAGCAGGCATAGAGGGAACTTAGCTCAACATAATAAAGGCCATATATGACAAACTACCAGCCAACATTGTTTTCAATGGTGAAAAAGAGAAACCATTTCCACTAAGATCAGGAACAAGACAAGGTTGCCCACTCTCACCACTGTTATTCAATATAGTTTTGGAAGTTTTAGCCATGGCAATCATAGCAGAAAAAAAATTTAAAGGAATCCAAATTGGAAAAGAAGTAGTATAACTGTCACTGTTTGCAGAGGACATGATACTATACACAGAGAATCCTAAAGATGCTACTAGAAAACTACTAGAGCTAATCAATGAATTTGGTAAAGTAGCAGGATACAAAATTAATGCACAGAAATCTCTGGCATTCCTATACACTAATGATGAAAAATCTGAAAGTGAAATTAAGGAAACACTCCTATTTACCATTGCAAGAAAAATAATGAAATATCTAGGAATAAACCTACCTAAGGAGACAAAAGTCCTGTATGCAGAAAACTATAAGACACTGATGAGAGAAATTAAAGATTATACAGACAGCTGGAGGGATATACCATGTTCTTGGATTGGAAGAATCAACATTGTGTAAATGACTATACTACCCAAAGCAATCTACAGATTCAATGAAATACCTATCAAACTACCAATGGCATTTTTCACAGAACTAGAACAAAACATTTCACAGTTTCTATGGAAACACAGAAGACCCCGAATAACCAAAGCAATCTCGAGAAAGAAAAACGGAAGTGGAGGAATCAGGCTCCCTGACTTCAGACTATACTACAAAGCTACAGTAATCAAGACATCATGGTACTGGCACAAAAACAGAAATATAGATCAATGGAACAGGATAGAAAGCCCAGAGATAAACCCACGCACCTATGGTTACCTTATTTTTGATAAAGGTGGCAAGAATATACAATGGAGAAAAGACAGCCTCTTCAATAAGTGGTGCTGGGAAAACTGGACAGCTACATGTAAAAGAATGAAATTAGAACACTCCTTAACACCATACACAAAGATCAACTCAAAATGGATTAAGGACCTAAATGTAAGGCCAAACACTATCAAACTCTTAGAGAAAAACATAGGCAAAACACTCTATGACATAAATCACAGCAAGATCCTTTTTGACCCACCTCCTAGAGAAAGTAGAAATAAAAACATAAATAAACAAATGGGACCTAATGAAACTTAAAAGCTTTTGCACAGCAAAGAAAACCATAATCAAGATGAAAAGACAACCCTCAGAATGGGAGAAAATATTTGCAAATGAAGCAACTGACAAAGGATTAATCTCCAAAATTTACAAGCAGCTCATGCAGCTCAATATCAAAAAAACAACCCAATCCAAAAATGGGCAGAAGACCTAAACAATCTGTATATGTTCTCCAAAGAAGATATACAGATTGCCAACAAACACATGAAAGGATGCTCAACATCACTAATCATTAGAGAAATGCAAATCAAAACTACAATGAGATATCATCTCACACTGGTAAGAATGGCCAGCATCAAAAAATCTACAAACAATAAATGCTGGAGAGGGTGTGGAGAAAAGGGAACCCTCTTGCACTGTTGGTGGGAATGTAAATTGATACAGCCACTCTGGAGAACAGTATGGAGGTTCCTTAAAAAAATTAAAAAGAAAACTACCATATGACACAGCAATCCCACTACTGGGCATATACCCTGAGAAAACCATAATTCAAAAAGTGTCATGTACCACAATATTCATTGCAGGTCTGTTTACTATAGCCGCGATATGGAAGCAACCTAAGTGCCCATCAACAGATGAATGTATAAAGAAGATGTGCCACATATATTCAATGGAATATTAGTCAACCATAAAAAGAAATGAAATTGAGTTATTTGTAGTGAGGTGGATGGAGTTAGAGTCAGTCATACAGAGTGAAGTAAGTCAGAAAGAGAAAAACAAATACCGCATGCTAACACATATATGTGGAATCTAAAAAAAAAAAAAAGAGAAAAAATTGTTCTGAAGAACCTAGGGGCAGGACAGGAATAAAGACGCAGATGTAGAAAATGGACTTGAGGACATGGGGAGGGGGAAGGGTAAGCTGGGAGGAAGTGAGAGAGTGGCATGGACATATACACACTACCAAATGTAAAATAGATAGCTAGTGGGGAGCAGCCGCATAGCACAGGGAGATCAGCTTGGTGCTTTGTGTCCACCTAGAGGGGTGGGATAGGGAGGGTGGGAGGGAGATGTAAGAGGGAGGGGATATGGTAATGTATGTATACATATGGCTGATTCAGTTTGTCATACAGCAGAAACTAACACAACATTTTAAAGCAATCTTGCTCCAATAAAGATGTTAAAAAATGGGAGAAAGTATTTGCAGGTAACACTATTTTTAACTTAATAGAAGATCACTTATCAATCTAAAAAATTCTCCACTAGCTGCTGGAATTTCAGGTATTGTAATAGGGCGATATTTTTAGCAGAAGATCTTTCTGGTCTTCTTTAAAAATACCTTTTTCTCAGGGTATATATTTGGAAAGTGGAAAAAATCCATCTACATGAGGAAGGCTGTTATTATCTCCCATCTAATCCTTCTCTGATACTACAAGGTATTGTTTCCTCCTACCACTTCCAGAGGTGTAACTTCTCCTTCTCCAGAACCCATAAGAAAGACAATGATTATATTGGTAACAACAGTGGCTGATATGCTATCAAGCTTTTTACATTTTTCATGCATTTAACTCTCACAACAAACACATGAATGGGTACCTGCTCTTTATTTACCCTCATTTTGTAGATGTCCTAAACACTAAAATTACCAATTGTACTTAAGTGCTATGACATCAGAATTATTCTTGAAAGACTGTGGGTTCATTGTCTTAACTTCTTGTTCCCCCCAAGTGATATACTTTATTAATTTCGAACATGGCATTGGTTAGAGAGCCTTTTCTCAGTAACACTGCCAAAGTAAAACAAAGAGGTGCTGAAGGAGAAACAAAAAAGAGCAAAGACAAGGAAAGTGAAAAGCTCTGATTCCAAGCTTCATGAAGTTCACAGTTGACATAGAGTCAGACCTTCTGATAAGAGAGCCTTTCTCCAAACCAGCAAGCAGGGTTTTGTTTTTGCTGTTTTCCTTCCAGGCTTTGCTGAGTATATGAATGTGGTCTCTGGAGATAACAACAAGGAAACTGAGCAGAATATGAAATGGCATGAAGAGGAGGGCTATGATGTCTAATTTTATTAAATAAAATATTTGAAGTATATCTATTTTTTTTTTTAAGATTTATTGATTGATTGATTGATTGCTATGTTGAGTCTTCGTTTCTGTGCTAGGGCTTTCTCTAGTTGCGGCAAGCGGGGGCCACTCTTCATCACGGTGCACGGGCCTCTCATTATCGCAGCCTCTCTTGTTGCGGAGCACAGGCTCCAGACGCGCAGGCTCAGTAGTTGTGGCTCACGGGCCTAGTTGCTCCGCGGCATGTGGGATCCTCCCAGACCAGGGCTCGAACCCGTGTCCCCTGCATTGGCAGGCAGATTCTCAACCACTGCGCCACGAGGGAAGCCCAGAAATATATCTATTTTTGATAAAAGTATTTTAGACCATTTCAAAGAAATATGTTCTTGTACTGCCTCGTGGTTTGTATATGTCGTACACAGTTGTTTAAGCTAGGTGGAAAGGGCTTTTAATGTAAGCCATGAACCATTGCTTATAACCAGAAACTGGGCAAATAAAATCTCTTTAATACGAAATATGGTTTAGTACCAAACTCGGTTAGAAAAAGGATATATCTTCACAAATTTTGAATCTCTGCAGTTTTTGGTTGGTAATGATTCTCATCCAGTCATATGAAGCTTCTACTGAGGTCATTTCCACTGTCCTTGGAGTCAACAGCATATGTTGAATAACTCCTGAAATACTGGCAAGTAATATGATTTAAAATTGTACTCCTTAACCTTTGCACGAGAGGGAAAGATAAGAAAAGAAAAGCCAAGAATCATTTATTTATCACTATATACATAAATATTTTATCTGAGACATTTGTTCCCTCTAATATTGAACAAGATAGCTCAATTTATATATGAACTTTATTATCAAGCATGTAAAAATTTCTAGTGGACATAAAATGTTTAGCAAGCAAATATAAACCATTAAAATGATAATTTTTATTTTTGTCAAACCAAGTTAAAATTTGCATATGGAAATCAATAAAGAATAGAAAAGGTAGTGTGACATTATCTTGTGCTTATCTATGAAATATGTATGTAGCTGATTAGGCAGTATTTATTCATTCTTTCTTGGGAAAGTTAAGTATGCCTATTGTTCTCGTATATATTAATAAAATGAGAAGGGAAAAGTACTAATTAACTGCTACGTTCCTCTTCATTTTAACTTTCTCTGAGTTTATGATTCTAACCACCTGATTCATTAGTCCCAGAAAAGTCGGATTTAAAAAAAGTTGAAAAAGAAAAAGGGAATACACATACTGAACACATAGTACATACAAACACAGGAAACTGAAGCTCAGGGAGGTTACAAAACTAGTATAAGACCATACAGGAAGAAAGCAGCAGAGCTATGAATCAAAAATAGGCCCTTTGTTATTCTAAAACTGTGATTTTTTTAAAAAATTCTTATTATAATTTAAAAATAATTTACTTCTTTGAAAACTTCGCCATGATGAATGTAAGGCAGGCTAGTAACAGCAGAAAATGAGGACAGTGATATCTGGTAAGACGTTTGATGACGTATTAATTATTACTAGCTAATATTTATTGAATCATGACTACAAGTCATGTATGTACCAAACTGCTTTACAAGGACGATCTCACTTGATTCATCAGCAAGAGAATGAATAGGGATTATTTTTATACAATTTTAAAGATGAAGTAACTAAAGCTTAGAGAAGTTAAGAAACTTGACCAAAGTCAGAAAGGTAAGTACATGTTAGGGCTAAGATTAGAAACCAGGCACTGTGATTCCAGAGTCAGAACTTTTAGATGTTGTGGTGCATCACTAAATCATAGTTCCATGAATCAACTAAAATCAAAGGAATAAGGAAATGGAAAACTTTCTATTCATCCATATGCTGTGTTTTTTCAGCAAATTAGAACCCCTTCAAAGATACCTTCATCTGGTGATTTGCTTGGGTGCAGTGTTGACAACTAATTTTACATAAGGAAAATAAAAACCAGCACATCAGAATGACTGTATAGATGCTATCACGCCAAATAGCATCCAGTAGAGAATGATCATTACCCAAGGTCTAATGATAATTATCCAAGCAGAAATATTCTAAAAGGTCATCTGTGTGAATAATTTCACTCACTTTATTTATTAAAAAAAAAAAAAAAACTTACAACATTTGCCGTCTATTATGGTGGTACTTTAAATAGATACCTGTCAGCTCCTTGCCTTGGAACCAGTCTTAAAATAGGAGTTGAATGGCTGATTTGTTATCTAGTCTCCATCACTTACTAGTTCTGTGCAATCAGGTAAGTCATGTAGCCTTTCTGAGTCTCTGTTTCATCATGTGAGTATGGGGCCAATAATAGGACTACTATGTCTTGCAGGTTTTTAAAGATAAGTATCAAATGAGATAATGTATGGAAAAACACTTTGTAAGGGTTTTAAACCTTAGATATTATTATTGTGTTAAGGACTCCCCACCGTTGAAGTATGCAGTTAGAAGGTTTGATCTGGCACATATATATGAGACAGCTGGTGTGAACTAAGGGTGCCACTTGGACCAAGAAATAGAACAAAGCTAATTGGCTACACAGGGATGCAACTCATGTCCTTAGCCTCATTAACTCTGTGCTCTACTAACAAAGCACAGTGTTACTCACTCAACCTACCTTTCATGAGCCTGGCCTTCGTCTGGGCATTGATGATAGAAACATAAGTGACCATGATCTCTGTCCTCAAGGAACCTTCTAGCATGGAACAGCAAGCAGATGAGTAAATTAATAGTTAACTACTTTATAATCAATTAATGCTATAATAGAGGTTTATAAAAGTGCTAAGAAGGCCCAGAGAAGAAAACTACCAATACTGACTAGGAAAGTATGGTATATGCTCATCTTGTTATTGAATTTGTTCAACCTAAAATTTTTGTACCTTAAAACACTTAAGTGTACTTAAATCTACATGTCAAATAATTTCCTCATTTGGGAATTTCAAAGGTACATTTTTTTTCTTTCTCTTTCTTCCTTCCTCCCTCCCCCTTCCTTCCTCCCCCTTCCTTCCTCCCCCTTCCTTCCTTCCTCTCTTCCTCCCTCCCTCACTTCCTCCCTTCCTTCCTTCCTTCCTTCCTTCTTTCTTTCTTTCTTTCTTTCTTTCTTTCTTTCTTTCTTTCTTTCTTTCTTTCTTTCTTTCTTTTTCTTTCCTTCTTTCTTTCTCTTTGTTTCTTTCTTTCTTTTTCCTTTCCTTCTTTCCTCCCTCCCTCCCTTCCTCCCTTCCTTCCTTTCTTCCTTCCTTCCCTCCTTCCTTCCCTGCTTCCTTCCTTCCTTCCTTCCTTCCTTTCCTTCTTTCTTCTAAACAATGATTATTTATTATATTACAGTTTCTGTGGGTCAGAATTTCAGGAATAACTTAGCTGCTGGGTATTTCTGCCTTAGGGGTTCCTTTGGTGGTTTCATTCAGCATGTCAGCAGGGGCTCTAGTCAGGTCAGAGCTTGAATGTGGCTATAGAAGTTCAGCTTTCATAATAGCTCGTGCACGTGACAGTCAGCTGGAAGTCTCAGTTCCTATCTGGCTGTTGGCAGGAGACCTTAGTTCCTGACCATGTTGGCTTTCTCCTAGGCTGCTTGAGTGTCCTCATGACATGCAGCTAGCTTCTCCCAGAGTGAGCAAGAAAGAGTGGGCAAAGGAAATCTGCAGTACCTTGTGTGACCTAGTCTCTGAAGTTACGCACTGTTACTCCTGCTCTAAGGTACAATTTTTAAGTGATCCATAATTAAATGGAAAGCATTAAAAGCAGAACTTAGCGTGTGCTTTGCTATCATGAAATCAACATTTTGCAAATATTTCCAAATTGCACTGGATGGCTTATTCCAAAATATTTGTTCCCCTATATATTATTCAGTTACACAGAGCTAGAAACAACAGCTTGCTATTTTAGATGTAATCATGTTTTTGTCCTCAATCATCTTGACAGTTAATCAGTTTTACCAATTCATTTGAATGGATACAGAGAGCCAACGACTGGTCACAGTTTTTTAAAAATAGTGAGGTCTAGTGATTGGTTCCCAGTTCCCTGAAATAAAGAGTGAGGTTTTCTAGAAAGCTGAAAATACAATTCAATGCACACAAGGTTGATTTATGCTCTTTCAAGAATTCCTTTGTTGCTTAAGGCCAAGTGCACTGGCAATAACAAAATTATACAAGAATGGCCCTTTTACTTGATCCTTTTGGTTTAGTCAAGCTTTACTATCAATAAAAAATGACCAGTGATCCAGACAGCTTCCTTTTCTCCCACCTGAGACGTAAATGAGGCAAATGATCTGGCCCAGCTTATGTCCTGGGACGTGGGAGGTGAATAGTACCCTCGAGGTTTTATTCCTCCTGAAATTACAGCTGGAAGACTTAGAGGAAAAAATGACCTTATTGTCTTAATCAATCTGTGAATAAGTTTTGGGGCATGTATATGTGGAGTTGTAAGTATATATATATGGAAATCAATCGTTTACTCTCCTGTGTTGTTTAATGTCACTAATCCAAGAATTTGAAAAGCTCTTTGCAGAAATGAATGTGTTTTATTGATAAGCATGTGCAGGACTCTTAACTCAATGCTGCATCTATATCACTGTGATTACACATTATTCAAATCAGATACTCAGCAGGTGAAAACTACCCAACAAGCACCCAGGAAATTCTGTTAGGAACTGTGGTGTCCTTGCAGGTCAATGAAGTCATCAAGCTCTGTCACTCTTTCCAGTAGTGACCTATTTTATTAGCAGCTGGTATCCCTCAGACACATGATTCCTGCCACTTTCAGAGATGTAAACAATTTCCATTTTGAAATATATAACCAGAATGCTGATGATTAGAGTTAAGCAGTACATTTATCAGAACACACACACTGGCTTTGGAGCATTCTTCTTAAAAAACAGACTGATGATCACTAACGCTGTTGTTACGTCCTCTATGAGCGTATTTGAATTAGAGCAATATTTTTCATACCTCTTTTCTTTACACTGCATAACACATTCTGGAGACCACTCAGGGTTAGGATCCTCTCGTATTTCCTTCTGTAGGTTTAAACATTGAAAACACTGGCATTATATCCCAATTTACTGAGGACTTATATATGTTGCGCTATGCTGGGTACTGGGGGCTCTCAGCTGGGCATAGCCTCAGCACTTTGTTCCGGGTATCGCACACCAGGAAAAGAAGAAAAGAAGACTCTGAATAGGTGTTTCTTTCCTCTGTGTATTGAAGGGCACTCTTCAAAACTGTGTCTTGGCTAGCCTGAATTTTTCTGTATAAAAAAGTCATGGTTTGCCCTACAAGCTACTTTCAGGTCTAAGAGTTTTCCTTTGCTACTGTTGAGTGCTTAAAACCCCAGGGCGGCTGAGTTTTGTCCTGGCAGCCACTCTGGTGGCTGCTGAAGGTGGGGATCACACTGCCCCAGTGTTTGCCCCCCGATGCAGCTCATTAGACCTTGAGCAGCTGCTCAAGTCTATTAATAGTCACTTAAGCAGCAGGTAGAGGAAGCTGTGCTGCTATGATCTAAAGGTGGGGCTGACAGCTAGGAGTGGGAAAGCCTTGGCTCCCAGCACCTGATACATATATTGTGTTAAATTTGGGGACAATTTTTAAAAACAGTCATAGAGATATCATTTGGTTGTCATATATAGTCGATGGAATGTGTTTTGCCACAAGTTTAGCCAAAAATGTGATATCAAGCTTAACTGTCCATTTTGCTGGCAGCTATGGTATAGTAAAGATTTCGGCAAAGTAGAGTCAAATGTAAAGTTGGTCAAGGAATATCCATCCTTAAATGTATTGAAAAATGACACACAAATCTGTCTATGCTTCTTATACTGGTTGATCTCAGCTGGTAGTCGACTGTTCTTTCGTCCTGGAAACATCCTCCTATTTTCTAAAAAGCTGAGAAAAGTAAATAGAAGTAAGCCAGCAGACCAGATGCAGCTTAAAACCTACAGATTATTTCAGGACTTGAGCTTCTCTAAGGCTCTATTTTAAGATCCAGTACTTTTTTGTGTTTGTTTCAACAGGAGGGTTAGAGGATAGAAAATGCTTTATTGATGGAAAGTGGGAGCTATTACTCCCCCTACCTCGTCTGCTCTGCAAAACTAAAAAAGAAAGCAAAGCCATTCAATTCCTAGCCAGATCTGTAAAATGCTCATATCAAATGGGAAGACAGTATTTCTAAGTGAGAAACAAAACCTTTGTATCATTCTAAGTTATCTACCATTTCCCACTTTGATTTGTGTATGTGTCTTTAATTCAGATTTTTGAGGATTTAATTCAAATGGTTTTCCACACATTAAAAAGAAGAAAACCACCTGAGATGAGATCTCAGGATCTCCTCTCTCTAAATAGGGTGTTCTGTTAGTTGTCCCTTGGTGGCTAATTGGGAATTACACTCCGCGCACTGTACTTTTCATGATTCCGAGCGCAGCCAGCCTCATCCAAACCAGTAATTATTACATTATCTCTGTTATCAAAGAGGCTGCAAACGAGGCTAGCAGGAACTGGCCCTACGATCGTCTCCTAGGTCACCACTCAGCGATACAGGGAAAATTAGGCTGAGGAAGCGCCAGCATTCCAGGCGTCTTCCCCAGATATGAAGCTGCGCCCCACACAGTTAGGTGTCAGTGCGGTGGTGACGGCCACACCTGGCAGAGGCCACAGCGCATCTCCTGCGAGCAAGGGCTGTGGCTCAGCCCGGAGGGGAGCTGCTCTGTGCAGCGGCAGCGGCAGCGGCAGCGGCAGCGGCAGAGGGAGCCGAGGCGCTCCGGGTAGAGGAGGCTGGGGCAGAACGGTAGCTGTGCTGCATTCCCCAAAGCAGCGGCCGCGGCAGCGCTTGGGAAGTTCCCAGCACGCACTCAGCCGCGCTGCCCCTCACCCCCAGTTGTTGATGAACCTGGGCGCTCGTCAGCGCACGGGAGACAGCCCCTCTGGCTTTCCTAGAGACAGAGATGAGAAACGAGCTGCTGAAGGAATTTGGCAATGAGGAGAGTGAAAGGCAGTTTGGCGCCAGCAGCTAAGTTGTAAAATTGCTTTGCAGGCTGCCCGGGGAGCACGAGAGAACTGACAAGAACAGACATCGTTGCAGACCACAGGCATGCCTGACTGCACTTGAGTCAGATCGCTAGGACGCAGCCTCCGCTTCAACTATTTGTGGCCGAAAAAAAGGAAAGGAGACTAGAAACGGGATCGCAAGTGGTGTTCCTGAAAGGAAAACACAGACGCTCCAGCAGGACGGGAGGAACAGCCCAGCTGGTGTGTGCATTTTTCTTTAAAGGAGAATCCCTCAGGTATGTTCTCTTCTCCCGGTGTGCGCTGCCTCATCTGCATGTGATTTTTGTGTCTGTCTTTTCTGGTCGATTCTTTTTGTCTGCACTTTGAATCACAACCGGGGGGTTCTAGTGTAGTAGACGGATTTTTAAACGCTCAGCTCTCCTGTGTTTATAATATGGTTGGTTCTGCTGAGGATCATAGACTTCTCAGGTATTGTTTTATTTTAAATGCAGAATGATAAATGATTGCTTAGTTTCTGCTCAACTTTCGGGGGAAGATCTGCTTAGGAAAAAAACAAGGCTGCAATAAAAGGCTGGGACATTTTCTAATCCCTTGGGATTTGGGGGAAAAATTAGGGCTAAATAGAAAAGTTGAGGGCTTCTTGGAAGGGGTTAAAAGCCAAGATGTCATAGGCTAGCATTGTTGTCACCCAGGTGTTTTTCCAGCTCACCATCCAGTCTGGAGCAAATTGAGCTTGACCAATGGTTTTGCATTTCGAGCTGTTGATTAGTCCTTCAAGATGAAGATCCTGCAGATTTGCTTTCCAGAGATGAACTGCTTAAATTGTGTACTTGGTTCTGTTTTACAATTGTTCTATCCTGCTGAAGGAGGCAATCTAAAAAAAATCCCTTGCTCCAATAGCTTGAGTAAACCCTAACTTCTGCAATTACATCATTGATATACTTGTATAATAAAGAGAAAGACAGATATGGCAACAGTAGTAATGTTGGCTGCCTTTAGTACCTAGGCTGAGATGACAAAGCTCAAAAGTCACTTTTCCTCATTAGGATTTTCAAGGAAAAAAGGAAAGAGGTGGGTGGGTACCACACATAAAATGAGTTTTTGAAAATACTCTGCATTTCTTTAAAAAACTAAGAATGTAAGTTTATCTCATTTTGAATTAATAATAAATGTAGTGCTTTAAAAATAATCTTGACATCTCTTACACTTCAATACAGTATTTTCAAAGAAGTAGGTGAAATTGGTAGTACATTATACATATGTGTATTTAAATTCAGTGAGCTTTACTAGAAGAGAGAAACAAGAGAATGATCAAGTTTGCTACTTTTTTTATATATCAAAGTATTTTATAGATTTTGAAGTGTTTTGTTAGTACAGAGGGTTCCTGCCAAAGCTCTAGGACACTGATTTTTAATTATTGGTGCTACTTTACTATGATTTAAAAGTACAAATGGAATAAAAATAAATGGGATTTAAATTATAATGTATGCATATTGTAAAGTAAATCACCACCCTGCTCTTTTAAAACTAAAATCTCATTTTTGCCAAATCGTAACCGTCTGGAGCACTGACTTGGGCCATATAGCAAAATGAGGAAATCAGTTGTTTCGAAACTCCACACGTTACTCTAATAACAATATCAAAACATGGTCAGCAACTACCGGCAATTCCTGGGCCAGAAGAGTGATCTGGAAGATGGACAAAGAGTTGAATTTATGTTCGTTAGTAAGGTGTGGAAAAAATTGTGTATTTCTTCTGTGTTGACATCTTGTAATATGGGGAGCATTATAATATCTGTAGATGAAACACTATAGCAACAATACAACAGTAATTTTACTGAGTCCATTAAATGATTATTTTTCAAACTAATGAATAAACTAAGATAATTTAAAAGAATATTTGAACTTTTCCTTTACAAAGTTACCTTTTCATACTACAGTGGAACTCTGTTGAGAAAGTAATTTTAATTGAATTGTGGACTTGGATTTGAAAGAGGATAAGCAGGTATGGTTTATTTCCTAGCATCTGATTATTTGTTGTTAGACTCTAGAGACTTGGTAACTTCTTCCAGAAATTGTCATTAGCAGGTGATTCAGTAAATCCATGCCCCCATGAAATATGAGGTAAACATGTTAGATAAGCCTAGAGAATCCACTTTCCATGTGCCTATTATTAACAAAGTAAAGTGTTTCCCTTTCTAGGCCATCTAACCCCTTTCTGTGGTTGCTAGTCTTTGAAGCAGTAAAGTAAGTGTGTGATGCACGGACCTACTTACTTCAAAGCCCATGGAACATTGTAAACAGATGACAACTGTGGTGATTCCCTTTTCAAAGACAGATTATATGAAGTGAGTGTGTGTGTGTGTGTGTGTGTGTAAGGGTCAGTTGAGAAGAGAGTAGCCTTTGCGTCTTACCTGATTTAGGGCAAATCTGTGATTTTGAATATCAGTACATTTTTGGTATGAAAATATCTTTTTCCCTGTACTCCATGCACTTTCATTTCTATTGACCTACTCGGTTAATGCCATTCGTACACCTACTGTGAGTTTTCTGAGGCATTCTGCCACCTGTACATTGTCTTCCACTTTTAATACCATCGCCTGTTATTCCTTCTTTCCAACCCATTCTCTTTGCTATGGAAAAACTTTCTCCAGAATCTTTGAAACTTGAGAATCATCTTCCCAGCAGAAAAAAATTTTCAGCCAGAAATTTTGAGGATTGAAAAATACATGCCAAATTTATTTCTAAAACACACTTTTACAGATAGAAAGTCACTTTCTAATGCTATTATGGTTTATACCTAATATCAACTTGTTTGATACCATACATTTAAAACATCATTCAGACAATAATTGTAAAATCAAGGCATTTGTATATGTTGTTGTTATTGCTGTTGTTACAAATCCTTCTGGATGTTAAATTTTCTGTGCTTGGATGGCTAAGCTCCGATTCCCTTCTAGCTTAAAAAAAGGGGGGCGGGTTTATTAATAGCCCTCTCAGTCTGTAGCTTTTGAGCAGGCAGAAGACTGAGCTCCCAGTTCCATAATCTCTATGGAGATAATGATGCCACAGCAGTGCTTGCTCAACTTGTCTTTTCAGGCAGAGTTAAGAGGACAGGTGGTATTCTAGCCTCGAGACCAAAAGTCCTCCAGAGGAGAAGTAGAAATGAAGACACACAATCATTTCTCTTTCTCTTGTGAAAATGATCCAAGAGGTATATATGTTTCCTATCTTTTGCATATCCTAGTTATATTGTATAGTTTAGCCTCAGCATATACAAATTATTGTAATCTTGATTTGGGAGAATATTTTGTATTATCTTTTCTATATAGAGAACTAAAGTATTTGGTGGATATAAATGCTGGTTAGTAAGAAATAAACTCAACATTAAAAATTGTTGAGTTTTTTGTCAACAATTTTTGTCAACAATTTTTTTGTCAAAATTGTCAGGATTCTCAAAGTATTAAAAAAAAGTAATCAGAGAAGATGGGTTTCTCTCTAAAATAGTTTCTTGTTTCCCTTAGACTTTTACAAGCTCATCTTTGGTCTGTCTCTATTCCCAATAGACAATCTCCATTGGCCCAATTCCTACATAAAACACCTTTTTTTTTTTTTTTTTCCTGAGCATTCTGGCTCTTGAAAATCTGGATGCAACATGTCTTGTTGGTAGACAAAAAGTGTTTTGCATGGAAATATTTTGTTTTATGTATTGTAGAAGTTTGAAATAACCTACTCTAGAAGTATCTTTTCCAGGCTTATTATACCTAAGGGGAAAAAAAAGAAAAAGAAAAGCTGTCAGAAAGGGATGACTATTTCTATCGTACTGACAGGTGGGAAGAATCGATGACTTAGGCACTATCACTGAGGCATGTTTCTGAGACAGGACACCATTGACCTGATCCTAGAAAAACTGGGAGAAGAGCAAACGTGATTTGCATCGTGTCATTGTGAAGTGACACGTAACTGAGAAAACCTAAACAACTGCTTTGTTTACCATAACTGCTTAGTAAAAATTGCTAATCAGATAAAGATAGAGAATTAATGCACACATTCTAATGAGAGTCCATTGCTTTTTGCTATCTAGGAGAAAATACTGGTATTGGTCAAATCCAATTTCAGCCTCCAGCTGGCTGGATAAACTCAGGCTGTCATTTCCTAGCTTTGGTTTCCTCATCTGTAATGGAAGACTTATTTGATGCTCCGGAAGACTCAGTTCTCAGACTCAGAAATTCTACAGAATCTATGTAATGCAAACTCTGTAGGTTTGACTCCGTTTGAAATGTAGCTACAGAATTACTTGATTCTAATTTGCTTCTCCTGAGGCTAGAGGCTTATAAATATCATCTACCTGCTTGATAAGCTGAAAAAGTGGTACGAATCCTTTTAGGACTTTTAAGAAATCCGACAGCTTGTTTTCCTTCAAACAATTAGGCAATGATAAGTATTGTCTTATTCATATTCCATGTAACTGCATATTTTGTATAAGGCCCTGTATTTGTGAGTCATAAAATATTTGCTGCAGCTTTGATAGACGTTGAAATACTGCCATTTTGTACAAGAAACAAATGGTATTTGGGTACTTAGAACGACTTTGAGGTGTTCATAGAACAGTTTTGTTGAGAGGTTTTAAAAGTAAAGTGAGTGTACGTACTCTACTTAGTCATTTGAATAGACTTACTCTCTCTCTTTCCAGCTGTCTTCCCTTCTGGATGGGCATACTCATGAGAACATGCTAGAAAGAAGGGGATTGTGGGGCTCTCTCATGGCTGAAGGGAAAACATAGGAGAATTTGTATTTCCTTCTTAATTTCCAAAAAGGTTGATTGGCAGGAGGCAAAATATATAAATTAATTTCATATATGTAAAAATTAAAATTCAATTCTAGTTACTTCTTAGAAAGCAATCCATAGGATTAGAAGACCATGTTAAATGCCTAATCAAGTGTCACAATATTCCTGGACAGTAGGTGAAGAACATTTTTTTCAAATAGTAAATAATGAGACATATTAAGCTTGATGAATAAATACAACAGGTTACAATAAACACATACATCAATAGCTGTCTTCCTCCACTTAGCCTTGAGTTGGAGTGTTCTCTTGATCCTCTCTGTCTATTCTCTGTCTCGGTGAGCTGAATTTATTTAGTGGCCTGTACTACCTCATTGAGAGGAATTACACTAAGGTGTCCCACCAAAGTCAAGACATTCACCTCCTCTGGTTTCCCTCAAACAGCTCCTTTTCCTGATTTTTCCTCAGTCTCTCAGGCTCAAATCTCAAGTCATTGTCACTGCCTTATACTTCCTCATGACCCATATTCAATTACTCATCAAATATTCTTTTCTCATCTCTAAATCATTTCCAGCCACATATTCGTTCCTTCCCCTATTGTCACCACCTTAAACTTCTTATCCCTTTACGACCAGAATACTGCTCTAATCTTCTAGTTCTGTCTGTGATAAGCCTCTCCTCTGAGCATCTGTTCTGCATACTACTGCCAGATTCATTGTCCTAAAAAATGCCTTGACCATGGCACATGTCACTCACTCCCTGCTCAGAAACTTTCAAGGGCACCACATTGTATATGAAATGAAGCCTCGACTACTTAGTGTGGAAAAAAGACACGTTTCCCAAGCACATCCCAGATTGCCTTTTTCAGTTTTACCTTCTGGTTCCTGACCCAGTCTCTGCCCCAATTAAACAGATTACTCAGAGTTTCCTAATACTGAAATTTTATACAATTCCATAGTACTAAATTATTTGCATCATTCATTTACTAATGCATCATATACTTTCTCATGAGATTTCACCTTTGGTCTTGACCTATAGTTTAAACCTATTTCGTTGCATGTAACTTGAAAAAAAAATTCCTAGCAAGACTATAAACACATTAAGTATCTGTGTAAACTTTGGCAAGTAACTTAAAATTTCTGCATCTTAACTTTTCAACTAGAAAATAATGGCACCATAAAGAGTATTGCTTCATAGAGTTTTCATGAAGATTAAATGAGATAATATAGATTAAGTGTCCAAGGAATACTGGCTACTCTTAATTGTAATTATGTTCATCTTGCTCACTAACTTGTATATAAAAGGTGAGTGCTCAGTAAATTTGTTTGCTTTTATATTTAATTTGAATTCTGTAATATCAGTTATTAGAGAAAAAGACTAGTAAGGGAAGGAGAGAGGCTGGTATACAAAGTAGGAAATAACAGCAAAAAAGTAAAGTCAGAAGGAAAAATTCAAACCTCTACTGTGACTTAAGATAGTAATTTCCTCAGCAATTACATTTAGAACAAATTGGAATAGCTTTGGACACCCACATTTTCTTTGAAATCAAAGGCCCTGAGATTCTCACGTTCTTATGAGTGTTTTCCATGGTATCAAGAGGCAGCAAATACTAGTTATTTTCTATATTACAGAAGGTATGGGTTTCATGGAAAGTCTACCACTGTGAAATAGTTCTGAGAACAAGAAGAGAGATTAGCCTATGACCAGTGACCCTGATTTATTCTCATTGTTTAGAGGTCTGAGTTTAGGAGGCACTCAGTAACTCTAAGGTGAATGTCAGGATCTAGTGCCCGTGCAGCTCATGAGCATAAATAGTGAAAGGCAGAAGAAGTGTAGCTTCAAGAGAGGTGGAATACAAACAGTTAAAAACAGGGGAGTTGCCTGCCTGACTTTATCTAGGTCAGAACCATGTCACAGTATAAGTCCAGGTCAACTCCCTGTGTTGTGTCTTCCTGTTTTTGATCAGGGGTTCAGAGACTAAGTACTACTTTTTCAGTTTGGTGTTTCTAGTAACAGTACTTTCCTCATTGGCTCTATGCCCCATATCCCCCTTCATTTCCTTTGATCTTAATCTTCCCCTTTTAACTTCAGCTAATAATCTAGGATGCGGTCTACCTCTCTCCTGTTTAGTCCTGCGGTACACCCAACTTGTGTCCACAGTATTGGTCTTTACCATCCTGGCTTCTGCTTTATGGCATCCAGCTCCCGATGGATTCAGCAATAGCCACAATTATATAAAAAAAGTCCAGGGAATTGCCAGTGGTCTTTTTCAGTTTTCTAGAAGGAATTCTTAGAGTATCTGTTTATTCCAAGATGGGAGGCAGTATGGCTGATTATAGACAGCTGTTTTTACTTGTAACATTTCATACTGGAGAAAAATTTCCCCCAAAAGAGCGAATGAAGAGTCTGAGTAAAACCTGCACTGAATTCTTTGATTGACCTTGAAATCTCTAAATTTCTCAATAATGATGGTGACAGGAAAGAATGTCAATTAAGAGGGCAAAGTGTGGCCAACTCTAGAATCTATGGAGAGAAAACTTGAGCCTGGCTTTGTAAGTTTTCCTTGAGAGTTACTGGCTTTTATATTACCTTCCTCTTAAGACCCTTGACACTATAAGCCTGGATTGATTTCTCTCATAGTCAGTTCCAGTTGTCTGCCCTTCCGGCCCTACCCACAAGCTATTATTTACTGATTTTTGTGTTTGGAATATAAAGCTTTCTTCTGTGAAAATGGAAAAGTTGTCTCTTAGAAAGCAGAAATTTTTAAAAGTCTACAAGATGTGACACAAATTTCAAATGTCAAATGTAATTAGAATTATAAGACTCTAGATGTGGTTTTAAAAAAGCTATAGGAGTACCAAGAGAGTACTTGTCAAAGTACTTACAATTTCTGGATGCCTATTTTTAACTTGTTTCTCAGTTAATCCACATATTGTCTCCCTTTTCATTGTGAACTCCAGCTCTTAGTTCAGTTATCTAAACTGCCTCGAGGACAGATGATTTACTGTAGTGCTTAATATCAGATGAAAATGGACCAAAAAATAAAGCCTGTTCATATTTTCTTGCAAAAGATGTGTTATGTGAATATTAATGAGTGATAAAACCAAGCAATCGGTAATCTAATGGAGAGATACTGTGACCTCCTTTTCATCGAGAATTCAAACACTAGCAAACAATTAACTAATTTGTTGCAGTATCTTTAGAACCAGGATAGATATAATAGATATTTATAGGTGATAATACTATTTAAACATTAAGATATCTTATGTTTGCAATATTGTACAAAATGATATATATTCACTGAGATGGCATGGAAGATTCTCAAGGCTTCCCCTTAGCACTTTCTGTATTATAAAATGTTAATTTATGCTTATCATAATTGGTCTTTATTTAATACTTTTTAATTATTTGAAATTGATAAGTAGAAACGCTGGATGAATTGTGATTTTCTATTTAGTTAAATAGCACAATGCCAGTGACGACAGATGGCTGTCTGTATAATTAGGATCCTAGTTATTTGGTTTGGGAGGTAGTAGAAATGACCTTTGGAATGTAAGTTAACCCCTTTGTAGATTGATTATTAACACCGAGGGAACTATTATGTCCCAAGATCAGAGACCTAGATCTCAACACATTATCTTTGTGAGGAAAAAAATTGGTCATAAAGAGAGATAGAAAAGAAATTATTGTTATGCAAAATCCATCTCTTTTCCCAGAAAAGCAATTCAAAACCAGCATCCTCCTGAAGGGAAACTAGAACATTAACTCCATGCCTGAAAGACAGTACACTTTTCATATTTCTGAGTACCAGCAGGTTTATCTTAATTACACTTTACTTAAATCACTACTGAAATTAGTCTGTGTGTCCTGAGGCCTCAGCAGGTGGCTCTGGAAAAAGGTGGGGCAGGAGTGTCACAGACAACAGGAGAAAGTCAAGCTTGGGTTCGAAACATGTCCACAAAATGCACATTTCAGAGATCCCAGCACACCAAGGTGACTGTGTTTACATTCTCTCTTCTTGCTATATGCCTTAGGCTGCCTGAGGGACAGCTCTTGTACCTTCCTGATTGAGAGATGTATATCCTGCCTCTTGAGCAGCTGCCTTTGTCCTAATAAGACGAGCTATACAACATTTGTAGTCTAGGGGATTCCTTCTGGGTTAATTACAGACCTGTGAGCAGCTTTTGCAGAAATGAAGCAAGGTGAGTTTCAGACAAGATGTGTCTGTGGGGTTTTAATGTGTAGTGACCTGTGCAGAGGACAGACGACTTGGCTTTTCTGAACCCTCTCTTCCTCACCGTCTAGTCAGGTCTGAATTTCAAGTGCTTTTCTCTGCTATTCTTCACAAGACTGTGAGCTCCTTGAGTGCAAGGCTTGTGCCATTTTTATCCTCACTGCAAAACTGGTAGAATGCTTACATATATTATTTGCAGAGGAAAGAAAGAACTAGTAAATGAAAATGGTTCTGATGTGATACAATACAGCAATTTCCTGTGTTTGAGATTATTAACAATAAATGATAATGGCTAAAAGAGTTTTTCTTGGTAACTCCTCTCAAAAAGAGGAGATGATATAGATTATGATTATTGATCAGAGAGAATATTCCAGGCAGAGTGAATGTTGTGGGTCAAGAGGAAATAACAAAGTCATGAGAGGAGGACAGCAAGCTGGTTTTGCTGCTACTTAAGAAGCCTTTGGGCAGTTTGATAGGCTCTACAGAGGGAATGTGAAAATGATAAGTAGAGGACCTGCCATCAAAAGCTCTTACATCTATTGGGAGAGGGAAACTTAAACACAAATTATTATACAAAGAGCGAATTAGGGGTAGGCTGCCAAAGTCATGAATGTGAATGTGGGCTAAGTATGAATTACAAATGGAAGGAATGAATGATAAGACTCCCCATTGCAACAGTAATGGTCTGATGAGGAGGAAATGAAAGTACATTCTATTCAAGCAAAAGGTAAAGAGATATGTTGGCAGAGAATATATGGTGAGGAGTGGGGCTGTGGGGAGGTCTGAATTTCATGGAGTAGGCATCAGGGAGTCACTTTTTGGTGGAAGTGGGTTGGAAAGAAAATACTATTGTTTATTGCTTGCTTAATTAATTCTCCCTGTTTATTCTGATCTTACAGAGGTCAGGGACTGTTGGTGTTTTGCCTACCATTGTGCACCCCAACTTAGTACAGGTCACAACACATAGCTAGTGTTCGATAAATATTTGTTGGGTGAATGAATAAAGGGCTGATATCTTCACACTGTTAGTATTTTTTAAAATTTTTACTTCAAATCGAAATTTCTCAATAGATTCCTCTTGAATGTATCTTTTACTTTTCCATCTTCACTAGTAGCCTATTCTGTGTAAAACACCATGCAAGTACTGGGGTTAAAAAGAATTGTCCTTCAAAGAAGAGGCTTGGAGCCTTATTATGGAGAGAAGACATAGGCAGGCACCATGCTTGGTGTGAGTAGAACATTAGAGGATAAACTGAGCTGTTTCTCTAATGTCAGCATATTGTTCAATATTTTGGAATCTGTTGAATAAGTACCTTCCCTCCAAATTGTGATCAGATATTTCTCACCTGAACACTATGGTTCAATTTGCATTTATCAATGAAGGCAAGGTTATGCAACCTCAATTACAGTCTTGGAAAACTGTCAACAAATTCTGATTAACAAGTACTGCTTAATTGTTAAAAAATATTAGGTAATCTTTCTGGTTCCTGCCTGAAATAATAGCCTGGTAAGAAATTCAAGGATAAAAATACAAAAGTAAATAATTAATTAATCATTAGTCCAAACAGTTCCTAAAGATAACAGGGAGGGCAATAGTCTTAAATTAAAACTGTAATTCCTCATGCTTCACCTATTTTGCCATTAAATTTATAGATTTCTTCTTTGGCAAACAGGGTTTGTGCTTTGTTTATTATGCAATATAAAACCTGTTTTCTTTTTCTTTCTTTTTTTTTTAACTGTTGAATACAAACACAACCCAAATACAAACTAGAGGGAGGATTATTTCTGACTCTGTGTTCAGATATTCCTTAATTTATGCACCATATAGGTTTTCAAAGTATCTGCAAGCTAATATCAATGTTAAATTCTCTAGAGAACTAGCTTTTTGTTTTCTGGAAAATTGTGCTAAATATCTTTGTAAAGCAAGTATCAATCCATTGATTTACTTGCTTTTTAAGTATTAACTTGCTTATATTGATGCATAACTGGACCTTTTTCTGAAAACAGTGACAGCATGGTCACTCTGTCCTCTGTTTTTAAAAGGAGCTGTCCTAGGTACAGACGTGTAACACCGTAATACCCCTGCATCTCCGGTTTGGTGGAGATCTCTGGAACTGTCATGATATGGAAATCAGGGGAAGAATTGGGCTAAAATGTCTAAGGCCATATTCACGAGTCTTTCTGATTCTTAGCACAATCCCTAAGCAGGGTAATGACGTAGGGATTACTTAATTGGGGAAGAACACGTAAAGAAAACACCTTTTGGACCAGCTTGTCCAAAAGGTAAACAAGCCATGACAACTCTGAGTATCTCTGCCTCCTCACCTTAACCCAATTCTCCTTCCTTTCCCCCTTCCTTCCTCCCTTCCTTCTTCCTTCCATTCTTTTTTTTTCTAAATTTTTTTTGTCCATCTCTCTATTAAAACATGTGTGTTTTGTGTCTGATTTCCTTAGTTATTTGGAATGTTTTAAATTATTCTAAACATGTAGATAATTATTTCATGTATCCACAGAATCATCTATGAAAGCAAGACCATGAATAAAGAATAAATAAAGAATGATAGAGCTTTCAGGAGAACCCAGCAAAAGATTAGGAAGTTTAATTGCAGAGCAGGAGGACAGGGGACTGCTTTGCCCTCTGCTGGCCATGAAATTGGTGACAGAACTCTAGCTTCAATTGGGATATTCATATTTGTTTATAAGGGGTTTATTGGAGTCATACCTAAGTGTTATGTAATAAAATTTTAGAGTCTTTTATTTTTAAAACTTTTCAGTAATGATATATGTACATATCTTTCTTACCTCATACCCTCTTGCAAAAATTGTAAGTTTTCTTTGTAGTTTTCTTTTTATTGTGTAAATGATTTAAGTCGAACATGTAGACAATGAAAAAAAACAGTTTAAAGAAAAATAAACTAGGTGTGTTAGAAGTAACAAAGGACTTTTTATTTATTTGGTAAGATTTCAGGGCCATGAAGTTCTTTTGTTTGGAAAAACGGAAACAAAAAACAATACAATCCTTATCCTTCTACCCCCAGAGTACTGATGCTTTAATTGTGCATCTAAAATTCTTCCAAACATCCAAGCAAAGTACATAAGTTAGGTTGCATCAGTTAGTAACATCTATAGTCATCAGATTCTTTCCTGAAAGTTGTGGTAGATCAGCTAAGACCTGAGTAATTGCCTACTTGAGGCCTCAAGAGAGTGGGGCAGAAAAGGTGAACAAAGATGAGGCCAAGTTGTTGGGAACAAAAAATGTACACTTCACAACTCTGTATATTTAGGGCTAGGCATTTCTGGGCCCCTCAGTTCCAAGGCTCAGACCATCTGTCTGAGAGCTCTATCAGATGCTAGGAAACCTTTCATTTAGAATAGTGTTCCATATTTGGACACAGCTAGGACATGAAGAATCTATCTTAGAGATGCAATTTCTAATAAAGATCCATCAAGAATTAATTTCTTAACTTCTGTACAATATATCAATACAATGCCTTTTCAGTAGAATATTTACTACATCTATATTTAGTATATTCAGTAGTATATTTAAATGGATAATCAGCCAGTTTAAACTCAAATTATGTTCTCCCTGACATAAGTATTACTTTTTATATTTTGCCAATTATCTATATAAAAAAGTTATATAATGTGAAGGCTTTGGAATTTCATATTCTGTATTCAGATGTAGACACTACCACTTTCTAGAATTGTGGTGTTAGGCAAGGTACTGAATTATGCCGGGCCACGGTTTCCTCCTCTCTATAGCAGGGATAGTATAGTACATTTTTTAGAAGATTGTTTCCATGATTTAATGAGATAACTTTTAAAATACTCAGCGTAGTGCCTGGAACAGAGCAAGCAAATATTAAATGGCAACTACTATTATTAATATTTGTTACCCATTAGCTGTCTCTGCTACTTATGATATATTGTGACAATAAAGAAAATATATTTTGTAGACCTGGAGTCACATAACCTGAAGATCAAAACTAGGGCATATTTAGGGACAATGTGGAAACCCGTGAACTGGTGTCTGTGCCAATCCAGGAACCAAGACTCCCTTCAGCTGAGGGCCGTTCCAGGGGTTGACTCAGGGGATGTGTACCTTGGTCCTGAAGGTATCATGCTCTAGCATCCATTATAGTCTGCCCTGTGTGCCTCTCAGACACTCTTGCTTCATATCTCAAGTTAACCATCTGGGATAGCTTGCTGGTCTATTATCCTGGGGAAACTTGCATGAACAAAGTTATTGGAATGAGCCAGAGCCTAGTAATCGCAACTGCCCTCAAGACCACAACCCATCATCTTCCTCCTACACCTCGCATTTTAGATGTCTCCTACCAATGGCTAGTACTTCTGCTGGTCTAGCTGGCTTACCTCCTGGGGTGACCCAGATTATCATCCCTGAATGATGTGAGACCTCAGTCATCTTGCCATTCTTATCCATTTACCATCAAATCTGGCAGGTGATTGTGAAGAGTTTCCTCAGTGGCTTATCTGGGTGCCAGATGTATCCCTCCTTGTTTGCATAATGTAATTTTGGCCCTACATTCTCCTAATGATCAGAGTCAATTCCTCCTGCCATAAGTTTAAAGAGAACAAATGGAAACCATATTTTAAAACTTCATAGTTCTTTCACTGTGTGTCCTAATAGAAGCAGTCCCACTCTTGGAGTCAGATGCTCTATAATCAGAGAAAACTGACTTGTAGGGATGGGAAGTACAAATATTCCGCCCGGGACATTGAGAGTGATAATAAGCAGGGCCACTTCTTGGTTTCCAGACCCATGTATTCTATCTACTGGGGGCACAATACCGTGTGATGGTCATGGATTTAGAATATATACTGCATTCTGAAGTATGGTACCCCACTCCATCAGGGTCTCATTTTTAAGCTGGCACTTCAAATGTGTTTTCAAAGGCTATTATTATTACAATTGTTAGGCTGGAAGTTTCTGGGTTTTGATGTGGTATGTCATGGAACTAGTGGAGTCCGTGGTAAGGAGCACACTGCTACACAACTACTACTGTAAAGTAGTCCCCTTGGTCGAAGATGAAATTATGTGGGTGAGAAGGGCAAATTTATATCTGGAATTGTGTTGATTCCAGTAAGTGCAGCCCTGCCCTTTCCAGAGTAGAAGTTCAATGTATTCAATCGCTACCAAGTGACTAATTGATATTCCTGAAAGACGTTTTATCAGGTACTCAGCATTGATCTCTCTTGCTGGAGGGTTGGGCATTCATCAGCAGTAGTACCAAGCTCAACCTTGGTGAGTAGGAGCCCATGCTGTTGAGTCCATGCATAATCTCTATCTCAACCACATTTGGTCAAATCATTGTTTACTTGCTTATTTATTGCTACTTCCATGGTGAATGCTCTCCGGTGGCCATAACATGCAACTCAAAAAATTTCACACTTTGAGCTCTTTCCCTCAAATCCACCCACATGCCTCTTCTGTAGGTTTCTTTGAACCTGATCTTCCAATTTTTCTTCTTGCAGGCTCCTGTGAAATCAGGCAAGCAATTCACCACTGCTCATGTGTCCATGTATATTCTTACCATGGGCCACTTCTCTTTCCACACAAAGTGGATGATCAGGTAACCTACCCCAAATTCTACCTGTTGGGAGGATTTTCCCTCACTGCTGTCTTTCAGTGCCATGTTGAGTGGGATAGTGTAGCAGTAGTCCATTTTCGTGGACTATCCACATATTGAGATACCCACATACTAGACAACTTGTCCATGCACTAAATTCAGATATGTTTTTCTTCTTCCCTTAGCCACTAACAAGAGATATCTTCCAACAGGGAAGTAAACACACTCGCACACTCACACATACATATACCCACACACTGAGGGAGAGACACTGGTGAATAGTAGTGAATGTCCAACGTCTATGTCATGCAGCTTACTTGTGCCCTGTGACCCTGGTCCTGTCTGATAATCCCAGATATACCATTTCCATTTTTCAGTGGATTGCTATTGGGTTCACCCAATCTTATGATTTGGTGAGTGAGACAGAACTCAGCTCATGGTAGGTAGTTCTGGCAGCATGGTCAAGTGATGCCACATGCTCAAGTGCTCCATACATATTTGGACCCAGTTGCAGATTGAGAATTTTTAAAAAATAGTATGTAGGTCTCCTCTGCAGATGTCATGACCTTTCTCCAGAATCCAGGGGTCAACATTATCCTGTTGGGGTTCATCATAAATTCCACAAAGTAAGTTTTTCACCATGGATGTCTCTTTTCATAGGGTCCGAACTATGTCAGTCTTTCATATAGCATATGAGTCAGAGTAGTATTCTCAAGTATGGGTTATATTACTTCCAGAACCTGAAGAGACTACCACACTTTGGATGTGAGAGACATTGATTTATTTTTTTCCTTTGGAAGGCATAGCAGGGTATCCTCTAGACTACTTCTGAAAACTACACTGGTTTGAGCCTCTGAACCATGATAAGGTTAATCTATCTTTGGAACTCATGTGTTTTATCAAGGCCTTCTTGTTCAACTTCTTGTTACTTTTTGTTCACCAGATCCAATTAACAGGAAGCCATCAATGTAGTGGACCAGTGTGATGTTCAGAATACGCAGATGGTCTAGGTCCTGGTACATGGTGAGAAAATGGCGGTACATGGTGGTTCATGATGGGAAAACACAGCCCAGGGACAAGATTGTACATGCTTGTCTGCCCCACCTGAATTTGAACTGCATCTGAACCATTTTCCTTTTAAGGATAGAAAAGAATAAATTTGCTGGTTCAATGACCATATACCATGTATCAGAGGCTATGTTAATCTACTCTAGCAAGGATACCACATCTGCACACCAGCTGCAACTGGGATGACTACTTTTTGAATTTGTGGTAGTTCACTGTCATCCACTAGGATCTATCTGGGTTTTGTAGGGGCAAATCTAGTGAACTAAATGAGATGAGTTGAATATGGATATGATGGAGACAGCCATCACTTAAATCTTTAAGGGTAATACTAAACTTTGCATTCCCCAAGATGTGATAATGTTTTTTATTTACTCGCCTTCCCCACTATGATAGCTCTAATCCCATGAGCCCAGGAATCAATGCGGAGGTTCTGCCAGCTACCATATGTGTTCATTCCAGTTATGCATTAAGACTGAAGGAATTATCACTGGGTGAGTCCAGGGATCCAGTGGACACACTGAGATTCATAGCTGAGCTAAGTACATTTAGTACCTGCTCTCATATGCTCCTACTCTGAAAGAGGGTTCAGTTCGCTTAGTATCGATGCCAACTCAGACTGTGTCTCACAGTCCTCAAAATGTCTGGATATTCTCTTTTCCCCAGTGTATGGTTATACAAGTAAGGCCCTTTGTTGGAGGTCTATGGGAATCATTACCATATTCATTTGTCATAGTAGTGGGGTCCACACCTCATGGAGACCTGGCCTCTCCTTCAGTCACTGGGTTCTGAGTACTGGCTCTGGTCCAGAAACTAGGCAAGAGATTTATCTTCTTACTGGGGAAGCTGTCCTCAATTCTCTGATCACATATCCATAATTTTTTTCTTATGTAAATTAAACAGTATCTGTGGAGGGGTGTGCATCTATCTTGCCTCTAGGAACTGCATTCTCTTAATCATCTCTATAGCTCTCTCTGAGTTGCCTCATGGCTGCCACCCCACCATTGCAGCTTATTATGATAGTTTTCACCCACTTTGTTTTTGATAGTTCAATGCTACTACCTCACCTCAATTGTTTGGGGATCCTATTATTGCTGTTGTTATTTGAGCCTAGTTCTGTAACATCTCTGGCCTATAGAAGATAGTCATCACTGAGATACTCAATGATGCCATTGGAAAACTCACCACTGCATTACTTATCTCATTGATAAATGATGTGTTTGCCTGTGGAAAAGTTTTTGGCTGGTCAGTTCCTTGGCTTTATATAGTATATCTACTCTAGTACACCCACTTCTTTGAGACTTACAAACCCTTTTTCTACTGTGTGCTATACTATTTCTACTTGGTATAGACCATAACATTTTCCAAGCCTCCAAGAATCACTGTAAAGCTGTGTTAATACTGTCTCCCATGATCTTTGCCAGGTGTTAAATTCAATATCATAGAAGATTGCTTCAATAGCAATAAATTCTTCCCTATCTAGCTTTATATACTTCCGCATGGATCTAGTACTCACAGAATCCAGTTCATAAGTACTCTGTCAGTTCCTATACGTTCCTATTGGTGTGTATATGTTGGTGAGGTCCTTCAATTTCTTCAACATATTGTCTTTTTGCTCCCTTAACAGAGTCCAGTTTTATTCAGCTGGATTATGTTATGACTGTTCCCTAGTTATCGGTCTGGAGGTCCATGGGAGTGTTTTTGGTAGATCTCGTTGGAGGGTGCACAGATTTTCTTGCAAGTCTTTAAGCAAGGGTGGAGTACTAGCCACTAACAGGGGGAAGAGGCCACTTTTGCAGTCTCAGAGGATCCAGGGGAATCTGAGGATTAAAAAGTTTCAAGTGAATCAACCCAGATGTCCCCAGCAAATGACTCAGAGTCCCATTTTTTCCCAATTAAGGCCCGAACCTTGGCACAGCCAACTTGCCTAAATTGAGAATTAAACCTTCTCTGGATCTCTGCCACTCTTATGATTAATTCCTGGGTCTGATGCTCAGCTTTTTTCTGCATCTGCGGCAAGAGGTGAGAATTTCTTTATCTGGTGACATGGATGTCTGCTGTCTTTACATTTAGCCTTAAATTGTTGACTTATCACTCTAAGCCTTTCAATGTCTTTCTCTACTGCATTAAGAGGCCCCAGCAACAGCTATTCTATTGCACAGTGCTAATCACTTCCTCTCCTCAACCTCTAAAATGCTTTAAGATGTTGTACATACAAGTTCATCTCCTTCCACTGGTATCACACCCTAGTCTACCACTCGTGAATATTTTAACAACTGGCCTGCTGCACAGTACACCATTGGCTATCAGTTCTCTACCTGGCATCAGTGACTGGGCCCTCATTTCCAGTCCAACAGAGAGGATTCAGGTAAAATATCTCATTTTAGAGCTACTTCCTCAGTACTCCCTTCATACCAACTTTTTTAAGTCAGGTTTCCTGGGAAACAGACTATGAAACAGAGATACATGTGCAGAGCTTCTTTTTGGGAGAAGCTGAGCCACAATGCATTTGCATCAGAGGCCTCAGCCAACCCTACAGGAACTGCTGATCCTAGGATGGCCTCTGCGTTAAAGCAAGAGGGCTAGGCATTTGGGTGCCCATGTCAATTAGTCATTGCATGTGGGCTGACCCAGAGGAGGGGCGATAACCCCTTGGCCTCTGCCATTCTCGGAGAGTGACTCAGCTACGTGCCTTTGGCATTTGGGTGAATGAGTGACTTTGTCCTGGAGGGGTGTTTGTGTGGCATACCACAGCTATACCATACCTTTCCTTTAATCCTGAGGGTAGACTTGGATGGGAGGTTGGAATGCAAATATTATAGTCGAGATTACTTTGATTTTAATATCAAGGACATGCAGAAAGTGTATGTGCTCTGGGAAACCCCTTCTGTGTTCTTCTTTTTTCTACGACACAGCAGTTGACTCAGAAGTCTTTCTCACTACTAATTTTTTTAAAATTATTTTTAGATTATATTTTTAAATGTATTAAAAATTAGCAGATTGTGGTTCCTTGTTGTCAAAGATCATCTCTCTAATTTCCTACATCATTGCTCTGAGTCTTTGCTTTCTAGCTGTCATCAAGTCCTAAGGAAAGGGTCTGGGCTGAGTCAGGGGGCCAGGTAAACACAGGTACAACCAGAGACTGAATCTTAGTGTATTATGGAAGGGAGGAAGGGCTTACCTTCATTTGTGAACAGGGGCTTTTGAAAACTTGAATTTCGATAGACATTGTATATTGTACATCTGTGGTTATTTGAGATATAAAAATTTTTGTATTACCTTCTTAGAATAGAAGAAGAAAATAATAAATAGAAAATAATCCTATTTTCTTATTTCAATTATACCAGCACCTAGACTTGTCATAGATCAAGTTAACAACTGCTTCTCTGGTGATTACTTATTCCCAGATGCTGTTTGAAGTAAGAACTGGCCAATGCTAAGCATGTTTTAGTTTTAAACTGAAGAGACTTTCCATGTATAATTTAGTATTCCATAATAAAAAATATAAGAAATTTTTAAAGAAGTGAACTTGTTATGTTGAATGCTTTATTGGGGGCATGTATTGCTTATCATTATATAGAATATGCTCTATTTTTGCTGGAAAAGTTAAAAGATGTCTTGCTATTAGGCAGTTTGAAATAATTTATTTATAGATTTACTTTAAATATACCCTGTGATATAGGAAAAGGATGAAATTGCCCCTCTATTTAAGGAAACACTAATTTTAATTTTGCTTATAATTGCCACACCCATTCTGCTTGCATGCTCTAAAGCATAAGAAATTGACCTTCACCCAAAAGTTAGAATCAAATGAAGTTCCATTGAATGAGGAGAATTGCACTGAATCTAATACTCTCAAAGGGGACGGGAGGGAGGATGCTAATTATGTAAGCATCTAAGTTTTGCTCTGTTGGCAGGCTGTACGACATTCACTAGAATTTCAAATTCTCACTTTTACTACAGAATAAGGACACATCTAGAGTTATGTACAATCAGCGAAGTGAGAAGAACAGCTAGGAAGTCACATCAGTAGTTAAGTGTAAAAGTCTGTGGTGAGGATTAAGTGAATGTATGTTCTTTAATATATTCTTTTTTTTTTTAAACATCTTTATTGGAGTATAATTGCTTTACAATGGTGTGTTAGTTTCTGCTGTATAACAAAGTGAATCAGCTATACATATACATATATCCCCATATCCCCTCCCTCTTGAGTCTCCCTCCCACCCTCGCTATCCCACCACTCTAGCTGGTCACAAAGCACCGAGCTGATCTCCCTGTGCTATGCGGCTGCTTCCCACTAGCTATCTATTTTACATTTGGTAGTGTATATATGTCCATGCCACTCTCTCACTTTGTCACAGCTTACCCTTCTTTAATATATTCTTTAGAGTACAGTATTCTTTAGAGTACAGTGAGGGGAAATTTTAGTACCTCCATAAAAATGTTTAATTTTTTGTGGATTTTTATTTTCTAAAAAAAGGTAAAGACCACAAATGAACATGGATGAGGGCCTGAACCCAGGCAGTAGCTCCTGGAATCGAAAGGAGGTGTGGAGAATAAGAGAAATAGTCAAGTTTAGGACCAGAAGATTTAGAACCAGTTAGAAGTTTGGGGCAAATAAATAGAGGAAGCAAAGGTAAACCTGGAGTTCTAGTCTGTATACCTAAGAGAATGTTGGTTTTACTAATTAGTACCGTACAAGAAATTTAGAGAACTTTGTAGTTTATGGATGAAGATGAATTTGAATATGTTGACTATTGAATTCAAATATTGAATTTGAGATGTTAATAGTCATTCAGACCAAACTGATCAACCAACAAACAGGAATTAATGCAAAGAAGAGAAGCTAGATGCAGACATACTAATTTGGTACTTAGAAGAGAGGGGAATAAAAGAAGTCTGAAAAGAGGAAGAGAGACCAGTGAAGGACCTTGTTAGGGCCTCTTTGTAAAGAAGAACACACACTTATTTATGCTAGTGTCTCACCATCCCTTACACAAAACTCATAATGGCCCCAGACACAGGCCTAAAGAGCAACCAGAAACACAGCATCTGCTCCTTCTGTGGCCCTGTGGTCTCTTATTTCTGCTTTTGATGACCTGTCTGCATGCTTTTTTTTGTTGTTGTTCTGAAAATATGTTTTCATTGCTCAGTTTTTCCAAAGATCAAAGGTTGATTTGTCAGGTCACAACGTTATATCACTTTCTTGTTGAAATGCCTGAAAAGATCTGACAAAATCTCCATGTTCCAACTCCCAGTTCCCAAGATAGAAAAGCTAATTGGCCCAGTTTCCATCATGTAACCACTCTGGTCAAAATAACTGTATCCAGAGAGAGGCTGTGTTGTCGTGGAGGTATATACAATGATGTAAAGAAAGGCTGAGTGGTTACTGGTTTAAGATGCAGCAGAGAGGTTAGGGAAGGTTAAGGTTTTGTACCAATATGCCCAATTAAAGAGAAATTTTAATAGAGTTCTGGGGCCGGAACTGGACAGCAAGAGGTTGAAGATGACTGACTCATGAGGAAGTAAACAGCAGGACTCCTCTGAGGTAGATGAAAGGTACAGTAGCCTGAGGAGGTAACAACATTGAAGGAAAGCTGAAGCCTGTCTTATGTTTTCTATTTATAATAGGGTAGAATATAAACATGCTTATTGCTTAGGTTGGATAGACCCAGTAGAGAGAAAGAGATTTAAGATACAAGCAAGGGAAGAGAGAGTTGCTGGAGCATGATTCTAGAGGTGGTGAGAGATGATTCAATCAAGATCACAGGAGGAGATATGACCTTTGGAAAGAAGACATCCTTGTATCATAGGATGTTCAGTGAACATTCAGCGCTGAAATAAATCTCTCTCTGAATACTTATCGTGGTTGTTCCAACTGGGTGACGTTAAACCTCTGGATAACTTCGATCTGTTCTCAGTCATGGAGGCATTTCTGTGTCAGCTAGATTTCCAAGCAGGTATGAGAACTGAGGTCTGGCCTTTGTGATGAGACTGGATGTCAAAAGAACCTTTTATTCCCTAAACAGGATGTGTTTTTGTTTAGACTTTTATGTCTTTAAGTGCACAGCCCAACTGATTTTTCAGTACTGCATGGTCTAACTGGGGCAACCAAAAAAAGTCCTAATTTTCATACCAAATTCAATTAAATCAGTTTCCACCTTTCCAGGAAATTGATTCTCAAGTGCTACTTCCATTATCAAAGCACATGCTATATTTTTATTTATATTTATTTATTTATATAATTTTTTACTGGAATGAGATTTATAAACAGTAAAATACATAGATTTCAAGTTTAAAATGTGGAGAATTTTAAAAAATGAACATACCTACTATCCCAATTAAGATAGAGAGCGTTTGTATCACCCCCAAAAGTTTTCTCATGTCTCTTTGAAGTCAATCCCCACCCTTCATAGGCAACAACTTTTCAGTTTCTGTTGTCATAGATTAGTCTTGCTCTGACCTTAATATAAATGGAATCGGAGAGTATTTACTCTTTTCTGTCTGGCTTCTTTGCTCAACACGTTTTGAGATTCACGTGTAATAGTGTTTCATTCTGTTTTTATTGCTGATTAGTGCTCCACTGTTTTATTTTTTTAAATTTTATTTATTTATTTATTTGTTTGTTTGTTTATTTATTTATTGGCTACGTTGGGTCTTCGTCGCTGTGCGGGGGCTTTCTCTAGTTGCAGCGAGCAGGGGCTACTCTTCGTTGCGGTGCATGGGCTTCTCATTGCGGTGGCTTCTCTTGTTGTGGAGCACGGGCTCTAGGCACGTGGGCTTTAGTAGTTGTGGCACGCGGGCTCAGTAGTTGTGGCTCGTGGGCTCTAGAGCGCAGGCTCAGTAGTTGTGACACATGGGCTTAGTTGCTCCGTGGTGTGTGGCATCTTCCCGGACCAGGGCTCGAACCCATGCCCCTGCATTGGCAGGCAGATTCTTAACCACTGCACGACCAGGGAAGTCCCACTATTTTAAAATACTGTAATTTGTGTATCCTTTATCCTCCTAATGGATATTTTCCCACCTTTTGGCTCTTATTAATAAGGCTGCATAGAAATTCTTATACAAGTTTGTTTGAGAAAATATGTCTTAATTTCTCTTGGGTAAATACATAGGAATGCAGTTGCTGGGCCATAGTGTAAGTGTAGGTTTAATTCTATAAGAAAACTGCTAAAGTTTTTAAAGTGATTATATTCTTTAACATCGTCCTGTTTAATGCATAAAAATTCTAGTTGCTCTACGTACTCTCCAGAATGTGGTATATAACCAGGCTTTTAAAATTTTATCCATTTTCATCTGTATGAAATGGTATGTCATTTTGGTTTTTAATTTGCATTTCCTGATAATTAATGCTATAGAATACATTTCCATGCACCTACTGGTTAGTTAGAAATCAGTCTGAAATTGTCACTGACTACTAACCCATTGTATTGCTTTTAAGGATATGCTCTCGCTATTACAGTGAATTTTTTAGACAGATCAAAAGCCATAAAAATGAGCAAAATAAACTAGCAGTGCCTAATCATTTATGAAGAATACTTTGTGAACAGATTTTTATTGAGACACCCAAGGTGCAGAGCTCTTTAGATTTCATTAATTAGGTATGTGGACATCTGATCAGTGTACCAATTTGCCAGCAATAATCATAATTTCTTGTTAGAGATATATTCAGTGTAATTTTAGCATAAGGCATATTTTTGGCTGAAATATTTTATGGTATAGGCAACTCTTGTAGAAATTCAATAATATCTTATAAATTTGAACCTTACTTTTTCAGAATGTACGATAATTACTTCATCCAAGAGGGTATTAAATTTGTATTAAGAACAGGATAAATCCTCTCCCCTGACACGCTACTAACATTTAGGTCGAGTTCTGTTTATGGTTGAACAGATTAGTGATAGTTCATAAAATATTGGTACATTTTTCATTGCTTTTTTTTTCCAATGAAAATTAATTAAATATCAGGCACCCTGATACATTCTATTAGGGAAGACAGATGCAAAAATGAGAGATTATATTACCTCATGCTGTTGCTATAATACATGTAGTGCAGTGTAGTATAGGTGCGTGTGTGGTTCAGAGAATGTATCTATGGTGTCCAAGCGGGCTCATGATACAGACAGAGGGACACATTAACTCCTGCCTGGGCCATCAGAGGACTTCTGCAGGGTGGTATTGACCTGGACCTAGAATCCAACTTGCCAAGTAAGGAATTGAAAACACTCTGGCTGCCTTCATGAGTTTTGGCTTAAATAACATTTTGTTGAAGTAAGGGAGAGAGTGATAAAGAAGAAAGTGGATATTAATGAAACCAAACACTATGCCTCACCAAGAAATGTGACAGATATGTTCGCTTTCATTATCACATAATCTTATACATCTTGCAAACACCCCTAGGACATAGATAATATAATTCCTGGTTTATATGTGAGGAATATGAAATATCTGTGGTCTCAATCCCAGTTTGAGAAATGTTAAAATGTGAAAATATGCATGTCTTAGAATCAATAAAATACAATAAAATCATTGTTACAAGTTTCTCATCCACTCCTGTAGAGTATGTAACATTTTAAAAGAAATAACTTTTAACTGTATATAACAGTACACATTTTTATCTTCCTCACAGACCTTCAGAATTAGTATGATTCTTACTCTACCTTGAAAAAACATTGGGCAATTTGCACTCTAAATGAACACTCTAAAAGAGGGGCTTGTTACAATGTGCCTTCCTTTGCTGTTCTACAGTCAGGAAGGGAATGTGGGTAGAGGAAGGGTCTGCTCAGATTGGGATCTTATTGTTATTTATAAAAACAAACAATAACTAACATTTCTGAGTACTTCTGTGGTTCTAGGCACTCCTCTAATTCTCTCTTACTTAATCCTTACAGCAACATGAGGGAGTTGGTACTGTTATTTTCTCATTTGTCAGATGAGGACACTGAGGAACAGAGAGGTTAAACAATTTGCTCACTGTGTACAGCTAGCGTGAAGCATAGCCAGGATTCACCGTAGGCGGTCTGGCTTAAGCCTCCATCCCATGTCCCACCCCTAACATAATGAATAGTGTATGTTGGAGCTCAGCTGGGCACCAAATGGAATATGCCTTCTATTCACCAAGGACAGAAGTGCTCCCTGATAGAACTGATGTCATCTTACTTGAACAGTGTGCTGTGTATGGTTTGGGAACCACACCTATATTGTTCAAATTCTAGCCCCATCACTTGAGTAAGTCTTGAGTAAGTCATCAGGGTCTTTGAGTCTCAGTTTTCTTGTTTTTAGAATGAGAGTAATATTTTACCTTGTGAGGATTTTTTTAAGGATTAATCATTTAAAAATATTGAAGACAGAGTGATGAAGATAGCAAAAAGTGCTTGGGAAGCTTAGATAGGGGTGTGTAATTTGCTCTCACAGGGATCTGAGACCCTGCCTTGGCACAGGATGCTAGGCTGGTAATGTGTCCAACCAAACTGGTGGGACAGAGATGTGGGAAACATTAGAATTAGTGGCAACTTTTGCTCCAGAATGGTGTTTTTCCTCAATGGCCTTCCTTTATACAGCTTAAGTGCCAAGTAAGAATTCCAATACATGTCAAAATTGCTCATAAGATTTTCTTACAGAAACCTCTTTTAATATCAAAAGACTTTCTAGCTCCAGAAAATTATAGACGTTGACTATAGAGAATCAAGGTCAAAGTCAAATCATTTAGAGTTAGATTACTACATCACAGAATGTTGCCATGGTAGGAAGATGCCAGCCCTATGGATATGATTGCTTTAGAGGAAGGCAACACAGCACAGGGAGAAAAACAGTGAAGTTGGGGCAGGAGACCTGCATTTTTGTTCCAGCTCTGCTGTTGGAACTCAGGCAAGTGTTTTGACCTTTCTGGGTTTTCATTTCACGTTGTGCACAATTTGAGGATTAGTGCTGTTTGAACTATACTCTCCAAGCCCTAGGAACCTGTAGAGGGTCTGTATGGGCTGTAGCTAGTGTGGAAGCAGCAGGTAAAGTAAGACTCCAGCGCTGCTTCTTTAATTCAACCAAAGGGGCTCTGCTTTGATCAGTTATATTCATTGAGTTTCTACGTCTGCTTTAGTTGGGGGGAAAAAGAAGGGGTAGTGGTGAGTTGTGAGGATAAAAACCAAGTAAACTAAAACAACTTGTCTCTGAAATGACATCATTCTAAGTTGCTCATCTGTAGCCAGTGTACCTGTGCTCTGCTCTCTGTACATGTCAGTGGGCAGAAGTTGCAAAGACTGAAAAAGACCTAGTTCTTATTCTCCAGAAGTGTGTTCTCTAGCTGGAATAGGGCCAGGCCATGGCCAAGACAGTAAGTGGGCAAGACTTAAAGGCTCCTCAGTCTCTTATATCTGGCCCATCCTACTACTTGTCTCCTATGGTGGGAGACTCTCCCCGACCCCATGCTCTTCTGTGTTCTCTGCTCTCCCTCCTGCTCTTGAGGAATGTTCTCATAAACCTTTTATACCAAGATACAAAGTGATACATGCCTTAAAACCTTGGAGCCCCTTGGCGAGATTTGCATGTCAACAAAGACCAAATCTTAAACAAAAGTGATAAAGCTCTAATTATAGCTTCTTCTTGAGGCAGGTGTTCTTCAAACATGTTACATAGGTGACCACTTTTTTCTCTAAGGTTGGCTCTTGTGGGCATAGCAGTAGAGCATGGTGTTTATGAGAAAGGACTCTGAAGCCAGTCAGTTTGGGTTGCATTTCTAGCTGCATCACTTTGTAGCTATGTGTCTTTGGGCCAACTACTCGGGTTCTCAGTTTCTTCATCTGCAAAGTGGGGATCAACAACAATACCTACTGCAGATATTATAAACAAACATTAATGTAGTAATCTCTACAAAGGACTCAAGACAGAGTACAGCATATAATAAGCATTAAACAAATGGAAAAAGATGTACAAGAGCTATTTGGTAAATAGTTTAGAAGAATGATGAAAGACTAAATATCATGGTTTAGACTATATGGGATATATGAAAAAGAAAAGATGACTAAGTAGTTAAAGAGACTATTGCAGAAAAGATTAGTCTTGATCTGTCTTTTAAATGATTGAGGCCAGATTAGCTGGAGGACATTCTAGGCAGGGTGAAGAACAAGAATAAAAGTGACAATGGAGGAATAAGCTTAGTGTATCCATGGAACCATGAAGAGGCCTAGAATAGAGGGTATACAATAGTCTGTAGCAGGAGAATAACAGGAAAACTATATTTAAGGAAGATTAGACGGAAATCAGTTCATGGGATGGTTTGCAGTGGCAGAGGGTATTACTTTAGGAGGCTAGTAAGCTATTGCAATATTAAATATCTAGAGTAAGGAGAAGGTACATTATTATAGTGAAGGAACCAAGTTTTGGAGTCAGGAGACCCAGGCAACTACCTTAGCATCTATGAGACTCACCACCCCTAACCAAAAACTGTGGATAATATCCTCATAAGGTTACCAAGAAGATCAGGAGTTGATACATACAAAAGTACTTTGTAGGTTCCAAAGAATTGGAATAATTAGAGAATTAGAGAATTACAGAATTATTAGTACTAGATGTCATTGTGCACTCCTAAGCCAAAGTAGCATCAATGGAGGTGAGTAAAAATGTAGATGGGCTGTTGTTTGATGAAAAAATTCAGGAAATATCTTATTAGCTAGAAAAAAAGTGCATGAATCATTTGGCCTTCATTCTTGGGGAAATGGGTCTTTCTATTTATGAAAAAAATGATTTATTAGCTTAGGATAAAGCTCTTAAGTTTGCTCATTTTTGTTGAAAATATTTTCACATGTATTGGTTTATTGTTTGTTCCTTAACATAAGGCAAAAAATGAAGAGTTCACAAGGACATCATTTCAGGTGTTATCGTGTTTCAGCAATTTTCATTGTCATAGTTATCCCTGTGACCATCAGTTACATTAGATATATAATTCTTTTACTCCTTCATATAAAAAGATATATAAAACAGTGATAAATCTGCATTGATCCAATAAAGACATTCTAGGAGATGCTTTTTAAAACTTGATCTTTTTATTTTCTTATCTCCTGCCTTGTCCCAGCTACTCTACTGGTCCCTCTCATCAGCTCCTTGTGGCTATTGGTGTGACTAGCTTTCCCTTCCATTTCCAGCTCCCCAGGTTTGTTACATTGTTGTGCTTTAAGGATCCTGCTCATGGAGTTTTGCGGTCAGCACACTGGCCAGTGCTGTTTTCCCTTGGGCTTTCTGGCTCTGTTGAGCTGCCCCCGTGCGTGGTTAGGTTTGCTCTGTCTCTGCAGCAGCACCTCTTCATTCCCATCTGAAGGGAAGTTTCTTCCGGTCAGCTGTTTTCCAAAGCACCAAGAATTTCCTGTTGAACAGATATTTGGTGAACCATGTTCATATATTTCTCTGATTTATCTTTGGAAAAATGTCTCTTAAACCAGCAGTCAGAGAGTACAAGGTATTTACTGCTGAGGTGCTGTAATGAGAAACAGAGGCTTTCTTGCTCTCTTCTGGTGGGGGATCAATTATCCTCCTAACAGGGTCCTGGATGCTTAACACAAAGTCAGTGCCAACAAAGGAGCAGTTAAGAGTGAGATTTCCCTACTGGGCTGGTAGCAGGGATTAAGCAGATAGTAATAAATAGAAGGTCAGAAACGCACGTGGCAAGCCTGAGGTTCCTACACCAAAGGCGGGAATTCAGGTCAGAGTCAGGGAGTGTGAGGGAAGCATCATGCTGAAGTAGAGAGGGCAGGACTTGGGGAGGCGACCTAGTAGGGCTGTAGCACATCATGCCTCTTGGTCTTCTCTCTCCCTTGCAAGTTAACATCTAGATACCCAGTTCACCTATTTTACTGTATTTGATAAGGAACTTAAAATTGTTTATTTATCTGAAAATACTTTAACTTAGTTTTGGTAATGATTTTGGCAATAAATTGCTGACTGTTCAAATGTTCATTAGCTCTTTTAGCCCACAAGGATGCCTACCGTTATAGTCATACTAAATAGCTCTTTTACAAAATGGATTTGTTAACATACAGGCAAAAAATATTTTACTCCCCACTGAACCCTAATATGCGGTTTGGAGTTGATACACTTGCAGTCCAAATCTGGGGCCTGGAGTCAAGGCTGTGTTGCTTGTTAACTGCATATATTAAGGCAAGTTTCCTCAAAACTCTAAACCTCAGCTTCCTTTTCTGGAAAATAATACTACTAATTTCACACAATTATCATGGGAATGAAGTGAAATGAGGTAAATTTCAGAAAATTACATATACAGTGCTTGGCACATGGTAAGTAATAATTAAATATTATTACTAAGGCATCTTATAATAGTCTAGTGTTTTAATCTTTTTCAAAATCCTCCTTCCCAAATCTTTAAATCTTACTCCCAAACTTCATTACTGAAAAGAATGTGTGGCTGTATAATTAAAGGTAATACAACTGGAGGGTAAATATGAGATTTTGAATTCAAGTAAAGAATCATGTGATGATACGTTGGTCTCCCCATCCCTCCTCAATCCCTTCCCCTCCCACATACCTCATACTGATGCTGATTTTGTCCTGATCTGGACTGCTCCCCATTTTTAAAAAAAGAACTTTAGAGAGGAGAGTAGGTATGTGGATTTGTATGTGGTGGGTGTGAGGACTTGTGTCAATTACCACTGGCAACATTCACTTTACCTGCAACTGATAGCTTCATAGACCCCAGGACTAAGGACCAAGATATCTTTTTCTTTTTTTTTTAACGTAGATTTAATTTATTTATTTATTTTTGGCTGCATTGGGTCTTTGTTGCTGAGTGCGGGCTTTCTCTAGTTGTGGCGAGCGGGGGCTACTCTTCATTGTGGTGCGTGGGCTTCTCATTGCGGTGGCTTCTCTCTGTTGTGGAGCATGGGCTTTAGGTGCACGGGGTTCAGTATTCGTGGCTCGTGGGCTCTAGAGTGCAGACTCAATAGTTGTGGTGCACTGGCTTAGTTGATCCACGGCATGTGGGATCTTCCCAGACCAGAGCTCGAACCCACCTCCCCTGCACTGGCAGGTGGATTCTTCACCACTGTGCCACCAGGGAAATCCCAAGGTATCTTTTTGCTTTAGTTATCTTTCATAAAGCTCTGGTGGAAGCTCTTGGGAGGGAGGGTAACGTGGTGCCATTTACTAGCTGTATAACTTTAGCTGTATCTTTTAATCTCTTTGAACCTCTTGTTTCTTCATCTGTAAAATGGACATATAATAATGTCTTCTTCAACAGGTTTCTGTGAGGATTAATTGGGGTAGTTTAAGCTTCTGGAACATAACAGGTGTTCATTAAATGTTAGCTTCCTTCTCTACCCTGGCCATTTGTCTGAAGGAAGTACCACAGCTGATATCTGAGACTCAGTAACCTTAGTAAGGCAGCTGTGGCTTTGTAACAGAGAGAGAGAGAGATGGAGACAGAGAGAGAGAGAGAACCCAATGACTAGGAAGGTGAGATTTCAATATTGGAAAATTGCCGCTGGACCATAGAGGTATAAAGCATTCTCCATTTCCCCTCCAGTTTCTTCTTTAAAATATATGCTATATTTTTTCATCTCATCCTCCAACCTAGCAGGATTCCTAAGTTTCCTCCTACTTCTATCTACCTTAATTTTCACAAGAGATACCACACTATGAATCTTCTGTCATTACTTCTTGCATCTTTTCAACAGCCTTCTTAGTTCTCATGACAACTAATATGTACTGGGCTTTGCTCTGGAACTTCACATGTGTTAACTCATCACAAATATCCCATGAGGAGGTACTATTTCTGTCCCAGTTTAATAAATGTACAAGTGAAGGCAGTATAGAAGTGACTTTCTCAAGCTCATCCAACTATTGTAATATGCCTCAGGACTGGAATTCCAATGCAGGTGATCTGAATCCAGAGGCCGTGCTGAAAACCAATAACCATTAGTGCCTCTTCATCAAATAGCGCTTCTAAGCCTAAGTTTCAAACCTTTCCACATTCTGTTTAGGTTTTGCCCACCCAGACCCATCTCCCTTTAGTTCCCATCTTTCTCCAAGGTGGGTGCTTCTCCATCTTTGGACATGACATGAATGTTTGTGATGCTTCCCTTCTGCTTATACTGATTTTCTTTCTCTGGATCATTTAAGGCCCAGTTCAGCTAGTTCAGGCTTCTTTGTATCTTTACCGTTTATCTCGTAATTCATGGGCTTGTTGTTTGTCCATTCATTCATTTGTTCATATATTTATTCATTTGTCCAGCAAACATTATGAGTCTATTACATATCAAGTAACATAGATATTTAAAGTTAAATAGGACATAGCCCCTGCCCTTCAAATCACAGTCAGATTTGAGAGATAGACATATAAGTAAAATATTTCACACAAATAATTACTGTACTGTCATTTACCATAACAAAGGTACATTCAAGGTATGGTGGGAGCACAGAGGAGGAAGTGCTGGACTCTGAAGAGGTCACACAAGATGATGCTGGTCGCTGCTGGATCTAAGATACATAGATGAATATATAGAGATATTCATGAGTGAGGCATGTGGGGATAGAGGGAAGGGGAAAGGATGGCGGCAGAAGGAACAGCATGGACACATCGGTGAGGCAACAATACGGTAATCAGGGAACAGTTACTACTTCAGTGCCTTGGGCAGATGTGCTTGGGGGAGTGACAGGAAATGAAACTGCTGAGAAAGGTAGTGTGTTAAGTAGAAGGAATTATATCTTTTAAATATATTAATTTTAGAGAGGAGGATTTGAGAGAAGGGCCAAATTAGAGCTAAGAATACCATATAGGATACAACTGTAGTGGTCCAGATGAGAAATTGTGGAGTTCAGAACTAAGGCATCACTAGTGGGATAAGGGGACATACATCAAGTATGAATATGGGATGGATCATATTGAATCTAGAATGATTCCTGGGTATATGTCTTGGGTAAATTAATAACTATGATGATATGATATTAGTTGAGATCAATAATTTGGGAAAATGACTAGGTGTTGTATGGAGTTTAATTTTAGACAACCAGGTGAAGACATTAATAGGTAGCTGAAATGTGGGTTAATTTGGAGGTACGTATGCATCTGTGAAATCATCACCAAGATTTATGCTATGAACATATCCATCATCACCCAAAGTTTCCTCCTGCCTTTCCTTCTTTATAATTATTAGTATTTTGTGATATGAACACAACGTAAGATCTACCCTTTTAGCAAAATTTTAAGTATACAGTATTATTAACTAACAGCACTGCGATGTACAGTAGATCTCCAGGGCTTATTCATCTTGCATAACTGAAACATTGTACCTTTTGGACCAATTCTTCAATAACCATTTATTGAATGTTTATTATGTCTGCTGGGTTCAGGATGTTTAAAATTGGACAAGTCATAGGCTTACCCTTAAAGAGGACATAGTCCAGTGGATGGAGACAGAAATGAGGTTATAAAACAGAAGAATTTGAATTGCTTATGCACTGGGTTGTGGGAGAGTGTGGCAAAGAGAGGGAAAAGCTCAGTGTGGGTGGTCAGTGGAGTCTTCACTGGACAAATGATTTTGAAGTTGAAACACAATTTTTACAGATAAGAAGAGCTAGACGTGAATGATATTCTAGGTGGAGAGAATAGAAGAGTTACTGAGGTGTGAAAGAGCGTAGAGCCTGTAGTGAATAACAAGCTGTTCTGTATGGTTGGAATACAGAGCAAGTGAGTTCGTCTGTGCAGCTATGCCCACATGTCCGCAGGTTTGCGTTTTGAAGCAGGGCTTCAATGTAGATTGAATTTTCCTGTTCAAAAATTTTCCAACCGTTATAGTCTAGAACAATAGCTCTGAACTAGTAATGCAGGTCAAGAAGTCTAGACACAATTTCATGAAAACTTTAGAGGCATTGACAAAATTGCTGCGTTCATTTAAATAAAAAGCAGGTATTTGTTTCCAGGTTTGAGAGACCCAGGATCTTAGATTGAGTGATTAGTGGAACAATTTATTTTATCAAAGTTGGTTTTAAAATAATTTATCTACCCTACTGCTACTTAACTTTCTTTTCTTTTTTCTTTTTTTTAACATCTTTATTGGAGTATAATTGCTTTACAATGTTGTGTTAGTTTCTGCTGTACAACAAAGTGAATCAGCTCTATGTATACATATATCCCCATTACTTAACTTTCTAAAGTCTTTTTTTTTCTCTCCACAAGGAGAGGTCACATAGGAATACAATAAATATTTTTTGAATTTAATTCAGGAATTAATTTCTTGCAATTTTTATTAGTAGAAAACATGGCATGTAATTCTGAATGAATACCAAATTGTTTCAGACAAGCAGAATTAGACTCTAACAGCTTATGAAACCCGGAAGACATGGGTTTAGAGTCTGTCTGTTTCTCTCCTCCATCTTTTTTTCTTCCCTGTCTCATTGCAGTGCCCTGTCTCTTGTGAAGCTTGGCTCCTGGCCAGAGAATGTATTCCCCAAGTCCCTGCAGGACCCTAGTAAAGTGAAATTGGCAGATTTCCAAGTAGAGGGAGCTGATAAAGAGCCATCAGGCTCCTAAAACAATGTGCAGTTTGTGATGTATTCTTTAAAGAATTAAATAGATTATTTATGTACCCAAATCCATAGTTTGATAGCAACAAAGGCTTTTGGTCATTACTATTATTCTGTGATATATTTCAGTGATAAAATAGTAAGTTCAATTCAACAAAATTGTGTGTGAATACCTACCACATACAGGGCACAGTGCTGGTAAAGCAGCAAAATTAATGTAAACTGTCTTCTTCTTCTTCATGTAATTCAAAAAACTAGCTATCACAAATATGATTTACTTGTGTGGTCATTTGCATTATAAAATACCAAATCATAGGATGAATTATATTCAACCAATGTTTGATTATCTTTAGACATGTTTCATTTGTGGTACAATTTTGTTTTTGTGATTTGGTGTTCTATCTTCAGTCATGGTCCTAACCCGGGGAATGGGTTTCCTGCCACCTGCCACAAGGCTGCACTGGTTGCCTAAGGTGGCTTTGCTTTCTCAAGCCACATCCTCTCAGAACTGAGATGTGTTATCCTCATTTTCAAATATATTTTCCTATTGTGTTTTTATTGTTATTACAATGCCTAAATTTGATATAACTATTTTTTTCAATTCATGATACTCCATTGACAAACTTGATGCCTATACAAGATGTATTTTCTCTTGGTATTTATGTCATCACATGAAATGTTTTCTTACTTGAATTACTTTAGTCATTATTTAAGAAATTATCAATCATTGAATACCTAGAATAACAAGATTATTTGAATAAAAAAAATCTTACCTACATGGGTAATATTAATTTGATGAATTTTAAATGTTTGAGGTGGGGGGAATACATTTAGACTGAAATGTTTATGTTTGTATAAGTAAATGTAATTGTAGGAAAAGATATAAAGTAGAAATGATAAGACCATGCAGGCAATATAGCTTTTTAAATTTGCCTGTCACCTTACACAACATTTTCTAAATAATTATTATTACCTTTATTCGTATTTTAATTGTGTCCACCCATAAGTGATTTAGGAAAAGAAAATTATAATTTAAACATAGTTATTGGTTCTGATTTGCTTTAACTAGTTGTTTTAAAAGTAACTGTGTTGAAATTCAGATATTTCCCTGTCCCCTCTGCAATTTTTCACACACTGTGTATCTTGAATAGCTTTGAAAAATGTTGGAAATGGGATAAATCTAGGATTGAATTCTGATGTTCATTTTAACGTTCCTTTCTTTTAGGTACTGCATTAAGTTATGTGGAAATGAAAGCGACTCACGAAACCCCTCCTCCAAGAGTGAATGAATGTCTTTCATAAATGGAGCTTGGCTTCTGGTTTTCCCAGGACACTGACATTGTGGCAGAGCCACAGCGGCCCTTCCTGCTATTTTCAGTGATTCACAGAACATCTGAACAGTGATGCTGGCCTTGGATTTACAGATTTCCATCCTGATACCTTATTTACTTCTTTGGGGCAGAAAAGCTTGCACTAATTGCTCTCCATGGTGGCTAATCTTTTCAAGAGCCTGATTTTACCTTACATCCATAAGCTTTGCAAAGGAATGTTTGCAAAGAAATTGGGAAATACAACCAAAAAAAAGAATCGTCAGCTGAAAAAGGATCAAGACGTTCTTACTGCTGGCCAGACCAAACCCCCTAAATTTTCTAATACCTTGAAAAGCACTGTAAAGAAGATTGCAAAGTGTTCATCTGCTCGCAACTTATCCACTGAAGAAGACGAGGCTAACAAAGAATTTTCCCTCTCCCCCACGTTCAGTTACCGAGTAGCTATTGCCAATGGCCTCCAGAAAAATATTCATATAACCAATGGTGATAATGAGGATCTCCTTCAGGAGTTATCTTCCACTGAGAGCTCCTACTCAGAATCACTCAGTGAACTAAGGAGCAGTACAGAAAACCAGGCACAGTCAACACGCGCGATGCCAGTTAGACGCAACAGGAAGAGTTCAAGCAGCCTGGCACCCTCAGAGGGGAGCTCTGATGGGGAACGCACTCTGCATAGCTTAAAACTAGGAGCTTTACGCAAACTGAGGAAATGGAAAAAGAGTCAAGAGTGTGTCTCCTCGGATTCAGAGTTGAGCACAATGAAGAAAACCTGGGGAATCAGAAGCAAATCTTTGGACAGAACTGCCCGAAACCCAAAGACCAGTGCCCTGGAGGCCGGATTCAGTTCCTCTGGCTGCATTAGCCAAACACAGGATGTCATGGAAATGATCTTTAAGGAACTTCAGGGAATAAGTCAGATTGAGACAGAACTTTCTGAACTCCGAGGGCATGTCAATGCTCTCAAGCATTCCATTGATGAGATGTCCAGCAGCGTGGAGGTTGTACAAAGTGAAATTGAGCAGCTCCGTACAGGGTTTGTCCAGTCTCGGAGGGAAACCAGAGACATCCATGATTATATTAAACACTTAGGTCATATGGGTAACAAGGCAAGCCTGAGATTCTTAAATGTGCCCGAAGAAAGATTTGAATACATTGAAAGTGTGGTTTACCAAATTCTAATAGATAAAATGGGTTTTTCAGATGCACCAAATGCTATTAAAATTGAATTTGCTCAGAGGATAGGACATCAAAGGGATTGCCCCAATGCAAAGCCTCGACCCATCCTTGTGTATTTTGAAACCCCTCAGCAAAGGGATTCCGTCTTAAAAAAATCATATAAACTCAAAGGAACAGGCATCGGAATCTCGACAGATATTCTTACTCATGACATCAGAGAAAGGAAAGAGAGAGGGATACCATCCTCCCAGACATATGAGAGCATGGATATAAAGCTGTCTACTCCAGAGCCCAAAAGCAAGAAGAACAGTTGGCAGTCACCTGATGACAGTGATAGAGAGCTGGAATCTGACCTAAATAGAAACAGTTATGCTGTGCTTTCCAAGTCAGAGTTTCCAACAAAAGGAAGTACTTCCAAGTCAAGTTCAAAATCACACAATGCTAGAGCCAAGAATAAAACTTCTAGTAGCAGCAGAATTGCAAATAAATCAGAATATGATAAAATTTCCTTGCATTTGCCAGAATCGGATAACTTGGCAAAGCAAACCACAACCTATTATGCAGATGCAACACCTCTCTGGCACTCACAGAGCGATTTTTTCACCACTAAACTTAGTCATTCTGAATCAGACTTTTCCAAATTGTGTCAATCTTATTCGGAGGATTTTTCAGAAAATCAGTTTTTCACTAGAACTAATGGAAGCTCCCTCCTGTCGTCTTCAGACCGGGAACTTTGGCAGAGGAAACAGGAGGGCACGCCTACCTTGTATGACAGCCCTCAGGATCAGTGTTTGAATGGGGCTCCTCAGGGTGTCCAAGTACAGAGTGAAATTGAGAACACAGAAACTGTGGACAGTGGAGTGAGTAATAGCATGGTGTGTGCATCTGGAGACCAGAGCCACTACAGTGATTCTCAGCTCTCTTTACATGAAGATCTTTCTCCATGGAAGGAATGGAATCAAGTAGAGCAAGGAGCTGATTTAGGTTTAGATTCATCCACCCAGGAAGTTTTTGACTATGACACAAACAGTCTATCTGATCAACAGCTAGATGTTTACCATGAAGGCCTAGAAGACTTGGGAAAGTGCCACAGTGTCCTTCAGGATGACTCTGAGGGCTATGATTTAACCCAAGATGACAACTCATCTCCATGCCCTGGGTTGGATAATGAACCACAAGGACAGTGGGTTGGCCAGTATAATTCTTATCAGGAAGCTAATTCTAATGAGCTGTACCAAAACCAAAACCAGTTGTCCATAATGTATCGAAGTCAAAGTGAATTGCAAAGTGATGATTCAGGGGATGCCCCACCCAAATCTTGGCATAGTCGATTAAGCATTGACCTTACTGATAAGGCTTTCAGCTTCCCAAAATTTGGATCCACACTACAGAGGGCTAAATCAGCCTTGGAAGTGGTATGGAACAAAAGCACACAGAGTCTCAGTGGGTATGAGGACAGCGGCTCTTCCTTAATTGGGAGATTTCGAACATTATCCCAATCAACTGCAAATGAATCAAGTACCACGCTTGACTCTGATGTCTACACAGAGCCTTATTACTACAAAGCAGAGGATGAGGGGGACTATAGTGAACCAGTGGCTGATAATGAAACAGATTATGTTGAAGTGATGGAACAAGTCCTTGCTAAGCTAGAAAACAGGACTAGTATTACTGAAACAGATGAACAAATTCAGGAATATGATCACCCTTCATATGAAACACCTTATGAAACCCCACAAGATGAGGGTTATGATGGGCAGGCAGATGATGTGGTTAGTGAAGGGGGATTGGAAACCTTAAAGGAAACATCAGCTGAAATGAAAATAAAAGAAGATGAAAACCAAAACATCCCTGAAAAGCCCCTGGAAATCATAAAGCCAAAGCAGATTCGTTCCTCTTTCAAAGAAGCAGCTTTGAAAGCCTATAAGAAGCAAATGGCAGAATTGGAAGAGAAGATCCTGGCTGGAGGTATTTATGTTTAAATGCTACATTATGAGCTCATTGTGTTTTACCATTGGGTGGTGTTCTTTAGAGCATGTTCTGTTTACTCTTGGGGGAAGGAATTTACTTTCAAGGAATTTGCATGTTTATTCTGAGAAGGATTTTATTTTACTCAACTCCCCCAACAAGTTGGGCTTGATGATTTAAAATCAAAGTGTTTTCAAATAGGTCATAGTAAAATAAGCCCTATACTCTGTGGCTCAAGATTTCTGTGCTAGGATTAAGCAAAAACCCCATTTCATATTTCCAACTTTATTGCATCAGTTATCAAAGGAAGGATGAGTGAAATCAAAGAGCAGCCTGGGGTCTACTTTTTGGTCCTGTTAGGTTTTACAGGGATTGGGAGAAAGATAAAATTAATCTTAAAGAATTAGGAAAGATGGAGTCCCAGATTTCCCACTCCTTTTCCCATCAAATCTATACTTTGGAGCCTGCCAGCAGGAAGAGCTAGTTCTGCACAGCCAACCCCAGCCCATACCATGGAGGACCACAACCTCCCTCACTACCTACCGATGCAGCTGAGGGAGGGTATTAGAGCCAAAACCCTAGGCTGTACCTGAGTGGTCACAAGTCACTCTTTTAGAGGATAAAGGAGATAGAGTTGAGTAGCTTCCTCCTAAAGAGTGGAGCAGAAGTCTCTTGCCCATTATGGAAATGAAAGCAGCACCTTACCTAATAATTTTACTTGACCTCCTGGGGGAACAATTTTGGATCATATACTTTGGAAAACTAGCTGCATGTAAATAAAAAATTTTTTGACTTTTTATTTATCAACCAAACTTCATCTGCACTTACCTCAATCCCTTACCATTTATGTTATTTGCATGCTTATCTCTTTATATCTTTGGGATAGTTTGAGATAATCTCAGTTTTAATGAATTACCTATTGTTAATGGTTTCCTTGATTATGGCATTGTCATCTTTAAAATACTTACTGTATATAATACTCCATAACGGTATATATTTTTATGATCAAGTGTTACTTGCTATTATGAAATAATATAATAATTTCTTCAGCCGGTAGCTGATTACGGCTTCTTTTTCTTAAGCAAAACTGTGATCAGATACTACTCCAAACTGGCCATTTTCTGGTTGACATGGGTGGATCATTGAATAATCAGATACCTTTACGGTTAAACTGTTTCAGGCCCTAAAACAAGTGAAATAACTATTAGGGTTCTCTGCTCTAAAATTCTGTCCGTATAAAACAACATATCTTACGTAATTTATTTAAAGAACAATATAAGTCAAGGGCATCTTGGGTACATTGGCTGTGTTTTTTTGGTTGTTATTTTCTTCAGGGAAAAGTTCTCAACTATCTTTAAAATTGATTTGAAAGGGCCAAGTAGTCAACATTTTTATGTAAATGTAATTCATATTGGAATAATGTCTATCTTATTTCAGAGTGACTTTTAATATTAGATATTCTTATTACTGAAACTCAGTTCATAGTTTCTTCAAATACAGGTCAGCTTTTTGGCAGTGTATTTTACTTACTATGGATTCAGAGAGGTCTACTTAAAGGCATATTAAGAATAAGCAGTGTGTGTGTATATGTTTGTGTTTGTCTGTTGTGATGCAATACATGAACGTTTTAATGCTAACTGGTTAAGGTATCTGGAATGTTAGGCAATATTATAAATATAATGAAACTATACATTTCAGAAAAAAAGTGGATCTTCATTAACTTAAAAAATACCCCAAATTAGCAAACTTCTGCAAGGTAGGTTGTTACTGATAATGACCATTTACATAGCTAACAATCCTAGTCATTCAATGGCACTTATCCTCAGAAGACATAAATACACTTGGTTATCCACACATCACCCACTTCAGAATCCTAAGAAGGTAAAACAATCGGTATCACATACCTGACACACCAGGCCTGACAACAGAGGACTCAGACCCCTCTACGTCTTGGAGCTTGGCTTGTTATCCTATCAGCCAGCTTTGAATGGAATCTGTTGGATATCATTTATCCTAGAGGAAATCATACACACGTCTTTAAGATGCTCTCTGGTTGCCTGAAAGGCACCAGATTGACTACCCAGGAGGTTGCGGTAGCCTAGATTTTAAAGGCCATCTCTTCTCCCTTTGGCAGCAGTTAGGCAATTGTCCCCTTCCTGTGCCGCCAATATGCCTCATGAGGAAGGGCAGCCAAAGAAGGGTATTTTTCAGGCCCCTTCCCGGCTCAGAGCATCCCAATGAGCTGCCGGTCGTCATGATGGGTTTCATGTCCATGGCCATCTGCTTACTGGGCTTTGGGTAGATGCCAACAGATTTTTCTCTCCATGACCACCCAGTCACCATTAGGTAGCAGTACTGTCTTTTCTCCATTACTAACCTGGCAAGATTGGACCTTAGAGCTCTTGCTGTAAACGATGTGGGATGCGGTTCTCCTGTCATTGCTTGATGGAAATGTTAGCTCATAAATTTGAATCATTTATTTCAACTTTTGTCTTCAGGGTCCTGGTAAAGAGGGATTTTTTAAAGACCCCAATCTACATGGATGTTTGGTACTAGTGTTTCTGAGAATCTTCACCTTGAACAGCAGGCCAGTGGGGAAAGAGATTTTAGACTGTGTGTAGCCAGAACCCCCATGAGGCCATATTCTTCTCTTGCTGCTGGAGCCTGCTTGTGTAGCTGGCCTGAAACCCACACCATGGTGGTAAACATCTGATCCCCTACCTCTAGCCCTTCACCACCCATCAACTGGAATTAATTATTATCTCCTCTGAATTTCCCTATACCTATCTCTTATGGCTCTGGCTTCCACCTTATGTAAAGACAATTTATGTGCATTCCTCATGTTCTCTTCTAAACTGTAATCTGAAGGCCAGAGGTCTTGTCTTTTCATCCCTTCATCTGCACTGTGCCTAGACCAGTGCTTTATACAGAGATGGCACTGAATTAATACCTTGGATGAATGCCTGAATCAAGGGAAGCAGGATACTAAATAAAAAGCACAAGCGTTGAAGTCAAATCCAAATCCAAACTGTGACCTTTAATTGCTAAGACTATGACTTTATCTCCTGAGAGTTCAGAAGTATGATTAGAGATAAAAACTTATTATTGAGCACTACTATATACCAGGCACTTTCCAGGCAGTTTATCTGCTTTTTTATCCCTTTGCTTCCTGCAACATCACTGTGAATTTGATTCCATTATTATCTCATTTTACAGGTGAGGAAACTGAGATGCTGAAAACTTCCATAACTTGTTCAGTGTCATACAGTTAGTAAGGGGGTGAATCAAGAATTAAATAGATGGCTAATTTGTTTATTTAGAGCGGCCATATGCTTACTCACCTCAAAGGTTGTTTTGTTCATGTGTGAAGGTGGAGAAACATGATGAAAATGGAGGTGGCATGAGCCATGGGCCTTATTCCAAATAAAGGATTTTAATGAGAAAACAGGACTAATAGGAAAGACACTAGGGTTTTGTAATGAAATAGTTCATTCCCGGTTTCTCTACTTCAAATCCATGGTTCATCTTATAAATCAAGGCTTGTAGAGCCCAATAAATAGTGTACAGCAGCTGCTTGAAGGATGCTGTTTTGAAGTCTGAGTACACTTTACCTGATTCTAAAGTCAGTTTGCAGTAAATTTTTCTAGCAAAGAACAAAATTTTTGTTTTGTTTTGAAATGCCATTCCCAGGCTGTCTGTAGGTTCTGAAAGAGGCTGCTCCTAGACAGATTATAAAGTCCATGAGTGAATTGCTCCTTCTGTTGCTACTGTAATGCCAGAGCCTGCCCCAGTATCTGGCAAATTTATCTAGTCCACACATATTTATTTATCTCATCTAGTCTAAATGCTAGACTCCTTTCTAAGTTGCTTGGCTATCTAGTTCCATACAAAGTGGAGAACTCTTAGAATTCAAATAAACTTTAGTTTTCTTTCTTTCCATCCAAAAGACAATTTTACTAGATATATTTTAATATAGTACAATAGGGAAAATGTGATGGAGAGTGCAAACAGGACTTTTCACTGCTTTGGCTCTGTTAATCACATCTTTCTTTCTATGATGATGTAACTTATACATCTCTAAAAACTTAGCTGAATTTACTTAAATTCCAGGTTTAATGTTGAAGAATAAATAGTTCAACTAAGTTTTGAAGGTTTGTTGGCCCAAGTTTGTCTATCACGAGGTGCTTCTTAAATTTTTGAGTGCCTCCGGGTCTCCCCTGCGGAGAGTCTAGGTCAGGAGCGATGGGGTCTGCCTTTTTAACATGCTGCCTGATGCAGGTGAGCATCATAGCACAATTGAAGAGTGCTGCTACGCACTGTACAGCAAATATTATACCTTCCTGCGTAGTGTTGTTTCATCTCTTCTTTTCAAATTAGAAGAGATAGAAGCAGTCTAAGAAAACGTGTGAATAATTTTCTTAAAATGAAGAATGATTTTCTAATTCTCCAGAGCAGTAGTTTATTACACTTATGAAAAGGTTTTGGTAATTTATACACATTAAAATATAGAGAACAATATATGTATTCCTTGAAATTGAAACGTCCTTCTTCAAGGCAAGTATAGCAGTACTGGTAATAGCAGAAGGCAAAGCATTTGTAAAATGTTCTATTAAAACGCTGTGCATAGCAATACCCTTTTGGTTTAGTATTGTTTGCTTCTAAATACTCTAGAATTACCTGTAATATAAAGTGATTGTCTTGGTTTTTGAAATAGATTATGATCTAGAAAGGAGACCTGTGAAGAGTGAAGTGGCCAAGGGTCCTTACAGGCATTAGACACAGCTGGCATCTCTACCTCTTGCTAGACAGAAAGCCCAAAATACCCAAGGGAGTAATTCTTCTAGGAGACAGGACTGGGACTCAGAATACAAATGTGTTTATAAATCAGTTGCGTGGGGAGAGAGGTAATGGTGGTATGTTCCAAGAGGACCCAAAGGTCTTAGAGTATATGCTGGTGTGAGATGGAGCTAACAGATAGGGACAGAACCAACACATATTTAACACCTTCCTATCCTATTCACCTCTAGAAATTTTAAGTACATATTTAATCCTTGTTGGGTAGTATTAGCCCCATTTTGTAAATGAGATGACTGAGTCTTAATGAGGCAAAAGCAGGTCAAAGTCTATACAGCTAATAAGAATATTGATGGAAATTCATGTACATATGATAGAATTCAGCATCTGATGCTCTTTCCATGACATCCCATTGCAGGTGTGGGCAAGTCTTGTCATGAAAAGGCATAGCTCATATTTTTAAGCATACAAATAAGTTGTGCTTTTAAGATCAGCCAGTTTTGTGTTAGCTTCTGGAGTAAGTATTGATCTCTGTTAACACAAAGTGAGTGATAATAATTTGGGATGAGATATTATCACATTTTTAAGAAGTTTACAAAATCTGGAGGGTGACACTTGTCACATTAAAAGACTTTATTAAGAGTGAGGAAGTGCCGATAATAGTAGTTTTTGAGAAATGAAAGCATTTTACAGGAGGTAGGGAAGAAATTCACAAGGATAAACGAAAGCTGGCTGTTAACAGGAACAATGAAAATGCAGGGTTCAAAGATTTTGTTTATTATAATTATTAATGGCTCCCAGCTATATACCTGGAACACTTGTCTTTGTAGTGAAACTAAAAACACATTTTTCAGGGGAAGTATTAACTGACGATGAAAGATGGTGATTTCCAGATTGTACTAAGAGTATCACTTCAAAGCCTGCAGTGCGATTTCCAAATTCCAGAGATTCAAGAAAAGGTACTATGTCAAAATCTCAGGTGGATAGGTTTTTGTTTGTTTGTTTTGGCTAATGTCATTGTTCATACACTTTCTGCAAGTTCAAATAGAGAGATATATTCTATAGAAATTGTGAATCATGTGAGAATTTTCTATGTGGTGTGGAATAAAATAAAGAGACTCTGTAGCCTGGTGTAAGACACAACAAAGTATAGCCTAATCAATTGTTATTGATTAGATTAGAATTGGAGGAGCTGGGACCTGAAATAGATATACCCACGGGGGTGATTCAGACTCTGGGATAAATCCCAGGAGGAAGTGAGGAGAGAAAGTCCAGTGCAGCAGAAGAAAATCTGCTACTTAGAAAGTATACGTCAGGCTACAGACGGCTACTAAGGCATCGAGAGTCTAACTCTGCTTATCAGCTGGGGAGGTACAGAACAGCCAGGAACAAAGAGAACTGGGGACATGAGGTGGGCAAGAATTTTCTCCAGGAAGGCTTCTTTTTTGATTGGACATTGGTTACCTGGTTAGGGACTAGGAAAGGATCTGAACATCCCAGAATGGGAACTATTAAGAGGAAAGCAAATCCCAGTGGGATTGATATACTAAATAGGTCATCCAGAGAGTGACCTAGTTGCCTGAACTGAGGTCCATGGTCAGGAATGAGTCTCTAATATAGGTAAAAAAAAAAAAAAAAAAGTTTGATTGTTCCACTGGCATCCAAGGGCTGAGCCCAATTTGCAGGGAGAATGACTTGATGCTGAGTCTCAGATTGCCGGGATGCCCTGACCGCAAACAGAACTGTTCCCCATGATAAGGTATTAGCTTAGGTTGTCTCCATAGACTACAAGACCAGAAGGAACTAAATGCATTAATGGACTTCTTCACCATGGTTTATTCCAACCTATGGTGTGCATTTTCTTCTTCTTCATTTTAAAAGGAAAGTATGTTATGGAATCTTGTCAACTACCTCTTTCATCAAACTTGGTTCATGCTGGGTCTCAGCTACTTCCAAAAATAAAAGAAACCTTAGAGGATAAAAATGACTAACATTCAGCAGATTCCAGCGACTGTGATATGACTCTGTAGGCAGTCCCCAAAGATCCCAAAGATACTTTGAGCAGTGTCACCTTATTTAGAATAAATGTATCTCTCTCTACTCCCTCCAATCATCTTCACTTCCAACTTATCCCTTACTTCTTCTCCAGTTCAACCATGGTTACTACTTTAAAAAGGATAGTACTAATTTCTAAGTATGAAACTTGATGTGTGTGTGGATATTTTTTAATGTAGCATTGGCACACAGAAGCACACACATTAATTTTCTTAGGAACCCCATAAGATAGGTAGCTTAATAACAGGTAACACTTATTGAGTGCTTTTTTATGTGCCAGACACTATTCTAAATATTTTATACTATATTAAGTTATATAATCCTCACAATAATCCTATGAGCTAGGTACTATTATTATCATCTCCATTTTATAGATGAGAAACAGAGACACTATACTTCTTCTAAGAGGAGAAAAAAAAAACTAAGAAGTAGCAGAACCAGGATTTAGAATTAGGCATTTATTTTCCAGATTCTACGTGCTTACTCACTGCTGCCTAGTTTGGGATTTTAGAAATTAAGTATTGCTATTCAATTTTATAAAATGGAAACCTGAGGTGGCGAAACGTTGATTTACCTGACAGCACAGATTTGTAAGCAGAGCTACAGTTACAAGCTGTTCTCCCAAATCATAAGCCAGCACTCAAGCTATCAGACCAGTCTTCCATTTTACATGATATTATTACAGGCAACGTGATTATCCAGGTACCATTTCTGTGAAACTTGTGATAAATGAAATTGTTGGCTGCATGTAATAGTGGCAAACAAGAAATGACAGACTGAATATGATATTATTTCCCAGAAATGTAGGCTAAGCTTCCTCTTTCTTTAACACCTTTTCTGATGCTTAATGATGTCTTGTGGAAAGCCCATGGCTTTCATTTTGTTCTTTAGTGATTACAATTGAAGACACACACACTCACGTGGGCATGCACAGAGACAGAAGATGTGAATTCACTCGGTGTTAACAGGGTGGTATTTTACTATGTGAGGAAAATCAGTAGGAAAATTCCCAAGTTGATCAACATTTCCTTTGCATTTTCTAAACACATAAAGCAATTTTCATGTTTCTTAGAATTAACTATCACATGTATTTAATTCTCATAAAACACCAGTGAGAGAGCCAACCTCTTCAAGTCTCTGTTACCTTAAGGTAATTACTAGTAGTTATGTAGGTTGTAAAACTGGCAAGCGACGGGACCAGGTATCAACTCCAGGACTTCTGAATCCTACTCTGGTGCTCTGTGCACAACAGCATGCTCTTAGCTACTTGTGTACATTTATGCTCCTTCCTTCTGGACTTTAGAACACCTGGTCTCTAACACAAACTTCTGGGGCTATGTCAAAGGTATTTCTCTGCTGATTCTTAAAGTTAGTGGTTCTCAGGTTTTAGAATGCGTGAGGATCACTTGGGAGCACTTGGACTAAAATATAAATTCCTTGATCAAATCTTTAGTTAATTTCAATGCAGTATGATTCATGGATCACATTAAGAAATGCTTAACAGTTAATAGTTAATAATAGATACTAAGTGCTTTTCTCCTTTCACTCTTTCTTGAATGATTTCATACGCTCCACTGGCTTGTTATCATTTTTTGTGTTGATGGTCCCAAATCAGTGTCTTTGGGCTAACTCTCCCTTCCCCAAATGTATATCATACATTTATTCTTTCAGTCATTAATTCACCGACTAGTTCACTCATCCCTCAGTAAGTATATAATTGCCTGGCTGGGCATCTGGGATATAGTACTGACAAATCTTATTTGGTCTTCATCTTTGTTAAGTGATTGTGATGAACTTAAATTTCAAAAATACACAAATCCATCATTTTAAACTTGGCTAACTGCTGGAGAAGTAAGTACAAAGTGTTAAGAGGGCATATTATCATTTGAAGTTTAGAGAAGACTTCCCTGAGGAAATGACATTTGATCTGAAGTCTGAAGAATGAATACCTTGAACTAGGCTAAGGGAAAGAAAAAAACATTCCAGGCAGAGGAAGTGGATTGGACCAGGATCTTAAGGCAGAAAGTGGTATGAAATATTTGAGAAACTTAAAGAAAGCCTGGTGTGGCTGGAGTTCATCAGGCAAGGCAGAGAATGGTATGAAACAAATCTGGTGCAATATCCAGAGGCCAGATTTTTCTGAGTCTTGTGGAGCAGTTGGGACTTTTTCCCCTAATTACCATGGAAAGCCATTGAAAGGGATTGGCCATAATGAATTGTAGGACTTCATTCGAATGGAATATTCTGTAGATCTCAAACTCATCATGCCTAGCATCAAACTCTTTTCTTCCTCTGTCTCCTAATCCTGTTTCTCCTCCTGGATTTCCTATCTCAGTAAATGGCACCACATCTCCCTGTTTGCTCAGGTCAGAAAGTCATCCTTCTTGGATGCTTCCTTGTCACACTTTATGGACATTTGTCTCATTTTGGGCTGACAACCATCTGAATTCCTTTCTTACTGATGTTCCTGAGTGTGTGAGCCCTTGGAGGGAAGTAGTGCCCTGTGTCCTGCTGCAGATGCTGCAGGTGGCTGGAAGTTCCTTCTCCCTTCCCCTGGAAGGCCTGGCTTGAGCACAGGACTTAAGACTTGGCTCACTGGAAGCTTCTGCCAAAGGTTTCGAATTTGAATTCAGTCATTTAACAAGCCCTGACCATTTTACCTTCTAATTGTCTCTCAACCACAGCACATTCTCTCTATCTCCTTGTGTCTCCCCTAATTCTAGCAGCCATCATCTCTTGCCTGGACTATTGCTAGAATTTCCTAACTAGTCTTCCTGTCTCTTTGCTCTGGTTCTCCCTGTTGCCCTCACAATCTGTCACCTCTGTGTATCCAGAGATACATACAAACCTGCAAATCTATTAAAAAAAAAAAAAAAATCTTTGTCGTACTTTTAGGACAAGGTCCAGACCACCAGTGGGCTCATTGTGCTGAAGTGCCTGTTTGCTCGCCGCCCCCCTCATAGGTGGTGAGCTCCTGGGCTTCAGAGGCTGTGCTGTGTGCCCTGGCATCTGTCACAGTATCCATCAGTGACCAGCAATGAGGCGGCCTAACAGAGTGGTTAAAAGCACGGGCTCTGAGTCAGCCTACAAGTTGTTCAATCTTAGGCAAGTTGTTTAATTTCTCTGTGGCTGAGTTTCCTCACTGACAAAATGTAAATAATAATAGTATCTCCATGTGATAAAAATAAAATTAAAGGGACTTCCCTGGTGGTGCAGTGGTTGAGAATCTGCCTGCCAATGCAGGGGACACGGGTTCGAGCCCTGGTCCGGGAAGATCCCACATGCTGCGGAGCAACTAAGCCAGTGTGCCACAACTACTGAGCCTGCGCTCTAGAGCCCACGAGCCACAACTACTGAGCCTGTGAGCCACAACTACTGAAGCCTGCATGCCTAGAGCCCGTGCTCCACAATAAGAGAAGCTATCACAATGAGAAGCCCGTGCACCACAATGAAGAGTAGCCCCCGCTCACTGCAACTAGAGAAAGCCTGCACGCAGCAAGAAGACCCAACGCAGCCAAAAAAAATGAAAAAAGAAAGAAAATATATCATTACCTGATTCCACAGTTGGTCACCTATTTTAAAAAATTAATAAATAAAAATTAAATTAAATTAAAAGAAAAAGATAGGTTTTCCACCAAACCAGTAAGTAATCAGTAGGGAGCCAACCTACCTAAAAAGCGTAAAGACTTCTTCCTTTGATCTTAAACTATTTCTGAGAAATTCGAGCCAGAAGTCCAATGCTACAATTACTTTCCCATATGTTTCTTAACTGAACTAAACCATCTAGAATGCATTTTGGGAAGTGACCAGTTATGTGATTATTTTTGTGGTTTGAATGCTTGGAAGACTGGGCATAGGCAGCTTGGCACAAGGCACTGGACACAGTATTAATAACTACAGTTACCGATGTTTCAATGGAACACAAAAACAAGCAACTGCCTGAACTCTAACTTGTTAACTGCTTTGCCTCAGGGCAGTTTCAACAAAGAGAGCCAAGTAAGTCCAACAGCATTTATTGAGTGCTAGAAGTGTGATGAGCTCAGGATTAGGGCCGTAGGAAGGGAGAAAACCTAAGACGCAAAGAATTGGATTCTCTCCTTGATAAGGGTTACTGTCGAATTCAGGTCAATTCAAAATTATTTCTTTTGGGGTTAGCAGATGCAAGCTAGTATATTTAGAATGGATAAACGACAAGGTCCTACTGTTTTGCACAGGGAACTATATTCAATATCCTGTGATAAAGCATTCTGGAAAAGAATATAAAAAAGAATACGTGCATATGTATAACTGCATCACTTTGTGTACAGCAGAAAGTAACACAAGGTAAATCAACTCTACATCAGTTAAAAAAACAACCAAATTATTCTTGAGCTAACTGTAGTAAGAGGCATTGTGGCTTATAGTCAAATATTATTAAATTGTTTATTATAAAAATATTTATTAGCATTTACCTGAATGTATACTGTGAAGGACATTGTAATTATAATTAGAAGTGAAGACAGAAAATATAATTAAATCACTGGATGACTAATGACAATTACTATTTAATTGTTAATTAATTAGTATTTAACTTGTAGCTGTTAATTATTACTACTAATAAGCTGAAGATGAAAAGGAGTCATCACATTAAAGATAACAAGTAACATTTATTCATTTCAAACTATATAACAGAAGTGAGTACTTTGCATGTGTTTTTCAACTTAAGTCTCCACAAACCAATGGGAGTGCAGCAGGTGTCTCTGGAACTCCAGGTCACTCACCTGAGCCCTCCTCTGATTTCAGCTGCAGCCGTCATGTCCCACAGCATGGGCGCTCAGCCTCATCTTTCACTGACAGCCTCCCACCTCAGGCAGGTGCCTTCATTCTTTTGAATTTCTGCTTTGGAGTCTCCCTGGTGTTCAGGGATTCCCATCAGCAACCCTCAAGCAGGGGTGTTGGGTGGTTATTAGATAAATGCTGCAGCCTTCTACCCTTTAGGAGACCACAGCTCTGGAGGGCCTGCAGTTGTCTGCAGCAGCCCCAGTGATGCACCCTTAGATTGGCTTGTCCTCCCTCTCGGCCTCATTCTCACTGCTTCTCCTTCCTGCTTCCAGGGACCGCCTCCCAAAGAAACTACTTACCCTCATGTTCTTGTCCCAATCTCTACTTCTGGGGAAACCCAAACTAAGGCCTGCGGTCATGACTATTAATGCCCTCATTTTACCGAGGAGGTAATAGAGACTTACTTAGGCCATTAAGTTTAGCAGTCATTTACGTAGCTGAGTCACCTTCATCAGAGCCAGTGTGCAGATACTTGCTCTTAATTACTATACAGCCTCTTGTGAACAATATGAAGGTATTTGCAATCAGAATGCCTGGGTTTGAGAGACCTTATAAATGATCTCAGGCAGTGAGGTGTATTGGGTTAGAAATTATTGTTAGTGACAGCAGTGAGTGAGCAAACACACTTCTGTGCATGTTGAAAAATATCTGGGCAAAATTGTGTCGAAGTGAATGGGGCTTCCATCATCATCTTCTTAGCCCCCACCCCAGCCCCTCACCCACAGTCTTCTGGGCTGGCAGTGCTATGTCTTCTGATTATTAAGTGCCCTGTAGTCACCACTCTCTCCTTCATCATCCCCTGCCCTTCCCAACATTGATTTGTAGAATGAGTCCGATATTTATTGTAATTGATTTTCAGTTAATAAGCTGTATCTCTTGAGGATATTTGCATTTTTGCCTTTTCTCTTCTGTTATACAGTGACAGGTTTTCCTGCTGGTAAAGTCATTCTAGGCTTTGGCAAACAGGTGGGATATCTAGTTTTTGGATAGCAGAACTTGTCCACATATCCTGAAATCACACCATTTTGGTAACCAAGCTCACATAAGGTTAGGCTTGAATGAAACCATCTTTAAACAATTTGAAGTTTCTACATCTTTGAGGTGGAGTTAGCAGGACTGACAGACATGTAAAGAATCAGAGCATTATTTCTGTGCAGATATTCTGGAAGAAATACAAGTGTGTGTTTGCCTGAGTGAATGTGCATACGTGCGTAATGACCTAACTGGGCAGGTAGCAAATGATTTTCATTGATGCCTTTTATAGACACTACAGAAATAAAAACCAAATACAGTAAAGCTTTGATCTGGCTCCATTAATTTAACCATAGTCACAGTCAAGTATGTTATCAAATAACATGGGTAGATTATTATTAAAACCAATTATTAAGCAAAAGCAATTTTTGTATATCACTGATGAACTTTGTCATACATTTTGCTTGTTACCACCCTGAATTGTTACATGGGTCCTTGATTCTTATGGTCCGTTGCTTAGGTAACTCACTTTTCTGCTCAAAACTTTAATAGTCAATGGAGTATTAGAAGGATTTCCTTTTCTTACGTAAAAGACATGACTCTATATGTCTTCCAGACTGAGAAATATTATAGAAGTGCTGAGTAGTAGTATTAGTTATCAGTGTATCCATTTATTACTGTAATTTGATTCTGTTGGTGACTTTGATTTCTCTGGCATTGTTCAGTGTGAGTATAAATTATTTAGAAAGAAGAGCAGTTGTGGGGAAGGAAGTCATTTCCATGTCAAGGTAAATCAAATCAGGTTGATAAGAAAACACTCCTCTGATTACAAGATTGAATAAACATGAGTGACGCTTGGAAACTTTGTCCAACCTCTTGGGCTTCCCTATTGCATTGGGAAAATGGTAACTCAGGTTTGAAGTGTAAATAACTAGTAGACAATTGTTTATTTATCACACTCCCTTTAGCACAAGGTATCCAATTTTTTGAAAACCCAGACTGTCTTATTTATTTTTATTGAAATGTAGTTGACTTACAATATTATATTATTTTCAGGTAAACATCACAGTGGTTCAATATTGTTATAGATTATACTCCATATAAAGGTATTATAAAATATTGGCTATATTCCCTGTGCTGTACATTACATCCTTGTGTCTTACTTATTTTATACCTAGTAGTTTGTACCTCTTAATACCCTTCACCTATCTTGCCCCTCCCCTCACCCCTTTCTCCACCAGTAACCCACTAGTTTGTTCTCTGTATCTGTGAGTCTGTTTATGTTTTGTTATATTCATTCGTTTCATTTTTTAGATTCCACATATAAGTGGGAACATATAGTAGGTTGCCTTTTCATTTTGTTAATGGTTTCCTTTGCTGTGCAAAAACTTTTAAGTTTAATGAGGTCCAATTTGTTTATTTTTGCTCATTTCCCTTGCTTGAGGAGACAGATCAAAAAAAATATTACTAGGATCTATGTCAAAGAATGATTAATTGACACTATATGTGTGGGTTTATTCCTGGGGTCTCTATTTTGTTCCATTGACCTATGTGTCTATTTTATAGCTTGCAATCAGTAAGTATGATGCCTCCTGCTTTATTTTATTTCTCAGGATTTCTTTAGCTATTCAAAGTCTTTTATGGTTTTATACAAATCTTAGGGTTACTTGTTCTAATTCTGTGAAAAATGTCATGGGTAGTTTGATAGGGATTGCATTAAATCTGTAGATTGCTTTGGGTAGTATGGACATTTTTAACAATATTAATTCTTCCAATCCATGAACATGGAATATCTTTACATTTATTTGTATCCAGACTCTCTTTTAAAATGAAGCAGCAGAAAACAAAGGAAGACATGTAGATTTAATGTGACATTTCTCAGACTAATGTGTTTTAGGCTATAAGGAACATTCTAAATGACTTAGACCGATTCTGTCATTTAACAGTGGAGGAAAATGAGGGCCTGGAGGTTAGATGTTTTGTCCAAGATCACACAGTAATTGTGCTGAAGAACTTACTAGAAACTGGTTCTCCTCATGTAGTCAGTTGTAAAACTACATGCTGAATTGCAGTAAAAGGATGCCACTATTAAAATAGCTACTACCTTCATGATAGCATAGATGCAATTAATACAAGACTGCATCAGAGACCAATGCCTAAATTATAGGAAGAAACACAAATGAAAAATACTCAGTGAACTTCTATTTACCAACATAAGAATGAAAATCTGAAAATATAAAATATAAAAAAAGAAAATGTTAAAAATTTTGAATAGGTTAGAGAAACATCATTTATATATATATGTTATATATATCTTAATTTCTAATATTCTCTATTGGGTGATAAGAAAAATGTATATGTATATGCATATTATATATATGTTATATATATTATACATATATCTTAATGTCTAATATTCTCTATTGGGTGATAAGAAAAATGATTCTTTTGATCACCTTTCTAACTTTATATTATTGTCATGGTATTTTGGATCTGGGAGTCTTGTAGCTCTTGAGTACAGTTGTTTACAAGCCTAGATGCATGCCAGCATCACCTGGGGGAATTTTATATACAAAGGTTCTGGGGTCTCACTCTTGAGGATTCTGATTCATTGGGTCTGGAGAAGGATCTGGGAATGTGTATGGTCAATAGGATTTCCTATGTTTCTGAAGACCAGCCAGAATGGAGAACTCCCATTCTAATCCAGTCCCCTTGTTTCACAGATGAGAAAAGCTGAGATACAGATACTAGGTAATACCTAGGCAATTAAATTTTTTTCTCCTTTTCTTTTTTGAGCTTCTTGGGTATATGTAACCTATATGTCCTTTCGGTGCTCACTTTTGTGGGCTAGGAAAAGCATCGAACGGGAATGACCTCACTATTAAAACCCCATATTATATACAGTGGAATGTCATCATAGTGTCATTGAACTAGTTCAACTCCATGGACAGAGAGAGATTTGAGAAACAGAGACAGAGATGGAGAGAGAGAGGAATTTAAATACTGCTAGTGGTTCCTCCTGCCAATTCATTCAATGATCTTTTGCCCCTGAATTGACTTCTCTGGCTTACTCTCTGCTCCAGGAGGCTGATCCCTGCCTATTGTATTCAATCTCCTTTTCCAGGAGGGTCTGGTCAAGTTTGCAGAAGGTCAGCTGGCAAAGGGAAAGGAGGTCAGGGTATCTCTTCTCCCTTTCTGTTTCAGTGTCTCAGTTCTGGTTGTAGTTGTATCTCTTCAGTTCACAGCTTCTGTCAGACACCATAGCAGCTTGCACTGGATACTGGGCACTGGATACACTATTACCCTCCCTTTGCCCTTAAGCCCCCAGCACAGTAACCATTTCCCACTGTATCTAGTCTCTGGACACCTTACCATCCCTTTTTTGCTTCCTTAACTCAGCTCACAACTCTGTCATCTGTCCCTTTCTTAAAGACATTCATTTGAACCACTGGCGTTAATTCTGTTTTCTACGGGTAGCTAGATTAATATAAGTTGGGAAAGAGGATTAATTGTTTCCCTCAGTAATTCTTAATTCTTGAGTTTCTTTGAAGTGTCAGTATCTCCTTGAACTAAAATGGATTTATCTTTAAGAATACAATGGTGTGAAATTCTATTTTGCATATTTGCTTGATTTGCATTGCACATTACTATACATTTTATCATTTTTGAATACATATTAGTATACAAATTTGCTGACACAAAACTATACAGACTGTACTTTGTGAGCTATTTAAGATGTTTTCAAAGGCAATTTTGACTACATAGGATTTCCTCCTTAGAAACTGACTTCAGAACCTCCTTCCATGTTTAAGTGCAACTTCACTGTGTATATCATAAAAATGTTAAAGTTGGGAGGGAGACCATAGAGTGAGAAAGACAGGCTAGAAAGAATTTATCTCATTCCCATAACCTGTAACTTAAGGTATCCCAGAAGTCTGAAACAAACACTTCAAAATCCACCCCGCCCCCAACAATAATATAAATTGGAGCAACCACTTTCAGGACAATTTAGCATTATCTACCAGCATTTTAAATAAACATACCCTTTCTTTCATCATTTCTTCTCTTCTGAATGATGTTTCAGATACACGTGTGTAAGGCTTTTCACCAGAGCGTATGTAACACAATACAGAACCTAAACATCCATTGTCATATGAAATGCAGTATATAACTTAAACATTCGTCAAAGGAGAGTTGCTAAAAATGTATAATGTTTCCAGACAATGGATTACTCTGCTGTCATTATAGAGAATGAGGTATATTTAGACGCTTGAGATATTTTAAGCTGAAAAAAATACAAAATGTAGAACAGCATATGTTATATGACCCTATTTGCGAGATATTTCCCTATGTTTTTCTTTCTTTTTTAAATCATAACCATATATTATTTATATAATAAAAACAAATAAGCCATTATTCCCTGGTGATGGTGGTGAAAACTTAGAGTCACCCAGCAAACACTTACTGCTAATTCACATATTGACTTCCTAGGAACTCTTCATTGCCAACTGAGAGACACACGTGTATGGGGAGCTCCCTTCAAATTCCATTGTGCTTATTCCAACCACTTTAAAGCCCATTGCTGGGGGTTTGTGCACCTCTGTTACCAGGGAGGTGTCAAGCTCTGACCTTATTTGCAGAGAAATGCCTGTGTGCACCATCACTCTGAGGGGACTGTGGAAGCTGATTTCTATGGGTGATGAGAAGGGTTTCATCTCTAAGATGTCAGCAATCCAAAAGTGAACGAATGAGTGCAGGATGCTGGGAAGCAGAGACAGTTCAGAACGAGACTCCAAAAGTCCGAGCAACTCACAAAGAGGTTTCACACAGAAGGAAGGTGTTAAATCAAAGAGCAGGGTCTGCATTCTTAGATAAAGTCATCGGCTGCCAGAAAGAGATAGAAAAGATGAAGATGTGGTCATAAATTCCTCTGTCTTAAAAGGCAGGTCAGGTAGTAATACTTGAGCAATTTTGTTGGCTGGCCATCTGGGACTTGAGGTTACAGAGAATTATTGTCGTGCTAGGGACTTGCAAGCCAAGGTGAGATGTTTGTCTCCAGACCATAACTCTTTTCTTTCCGGGGACACTTGTCTCTACCTACCTTCGGTCTCGTATTCATTCCCAAAGAAACTTAGAAACCTAACCATTTTGTCACCAAATGCTACGTGAATAGTGTTAGAATACTTGTAGAAGAGGTCATGGGAATGTCTCATATAAATTGGACAATTTTTTTTTTAAAGAGAACACTACATCCCAAAACAGGCCAAACTAAGCTCTAGTGTTAGAAATCAGGTTAGTTGTTACTCTAACAAATAGATGATTTGCTACTATATTTCAAATGTGTATAGATGCTTGTATAATTAATAACTTATATACTCATCTCAATGTACAAATGAAGTAAAAGCTGCTTTTGCTGTACTCAGTAGACACTAAAATAGCAAAATAATTATGGACATTTTCTGATTGCTCACCCAATGACAAGCATCGTGCTAAGCCTTTTATATATTTTTATTTCTGCACAATGACTAAATGAGGAAAATACTATTATTATCCCAATTTTATAGCTGAGGAAGGCGGGGAATAGAGAGTTTAAACTACTTGCCCGAGGCACGTTATAGAGAAACTCAGAGTGGAATACCTAGGTCTTTCTGACTAGAAAGCACTTACGTTTAACCATTTCACTGTGGTGCCTAAAAGTGCAACTACTAGTGAAGTAAGAAACTTGCAAATCATGTGAGTGCTGAAAAGGGGAGCTAGGACTCAAAGTAGTTGGAAGCAGTGATTGCTAAGCTAGAGGCAGCCATGTTTCTTTCAAGAAGACGTCCAGACTTAGAAATACTGTTGTAACTGGAAAGTGCAGAAAGTACCCCCTGGGACAGGTCGCCTCCCAATGCTAGGTCCTACCATAGCCCAAACAATATAAAATAAATCACATTTAGTCTTCACAAGAGGCTCTGTTTCTTGGCAGCTCTTCCCTTCATGTAGGCAGAGTGACTTGCTTCAGGTGAACTAAGTAAAGTAAGCATGGAAGGTACATTAGCTTAGTGATTCTTCTTACCATATCCAGGACCTTTCAACTGAGTCATTGGTGGTTTTCCAAGTTCACAGTCATAGAAATTCAGAGGTAAAACAACAACAACTTTGGAAGTTCTTCATTCTGATCTGGTCTTCCAACACCTCAAATTGTCACTTGTAAAAGTATTTAAGGGGAGTACATTCAACATTTTGCTAAACTCATATTTTTTGTGTGTGTATCCTATTAAATTTCTTTCCAAGTAGAACTCACATAAGTTTACTGGGTGAAATTTGACACATGCAAGAGAATCTGCATTCTTTCACCAAAAAGTGGGAAGTATAAAAGTGAACTTTTTTGGTGCCTTTGAGAACAACTTTTGAGCAAGAAAATTCTAGTTATATATATTGTTTTAAAATTAATATTCATTTATTACAGTTACAATTTTTTAAAATATAGCTTTTCCTTATGCTTTTAAGTGCAACTTGTATATCTTATTCTATTTATAGATGCAGTAACATTTTAAAAATCACTTGTTAAAATCAAGATGGCTTTGAATTAATGTTACATTCCATTTACAAATGAAGTTAGCTAAACAATTTTAAACTTTTAAAATTGCATTTATACATCAAAATACTTGGTTTCCATTCTGAGCACTTTGATAAACAGAAACTTTCCAAGTGATTAAGTGATTCTTATGATATAATAAATTAAAGTTACAAATAATATGGATATCAAGTTCTCTTAAACATCCCAACACGGTTTAGAAACTTGACTAGATTATCTTTGAGTGATTAAGATCACGATTCCAAAATCAGTTAATTATGTTTAAATTTAGAACCTTCTGGCTTCTAAGTTAGCTTAACAAGTTAAATTGTCTTAAATACTGTATTTCTAATACTTTACTAAATATAGATAGATTGTTTCTATTTTTACAAAAACCAGTTTCCTGAACTTACAATTGTTTTCTGATTATGGGTTTGATTTATCATCCCTGTGCTAAATTCTAAACATTTCTGTTTAAGGCCAGTTAAGGTTACACATCAGTGAGTAATTTTGGGCCTAGATGCAGTATTTGATTCTCCCTGTGTCACATACCTACAAATTGACCTGCTTTTTATAGTTACTATAACAACAGGAACTTTCTGTCCTTAGAGGACGTTGTCCTCTCCTGGGTTCAGACTATCATTATGTAACATTTCTGTCCACTCCTATTGAGACTGTAATTGTCTTCATGACTTGCTTAGGTTTTGCAGTTATTTGATTGTGTTAATGCATTTTAATGTTTTCCCATCTGGCTCAAAACATATTCTCTTTCTATGCCATCGGATAATTCACACACATATGTAATACTTCTGAAATCTCATTTAACTTTATTGCCTGATTTGTGTTGTTGGAATTCTATATTCTTTTCATGTTGTTCCTGACTGGCAGAGCCACAGTGAGATAGAATGACATAGCATTGGATGCTGTATGTCCTTCAGATCTCTGGTTCCACAGACATTACACTGAAGTCAGGCTAGTGACAGTAAGAAAAATCACCACCACCCAGAAGCCCTCCACACAGACACAGCTACTGTTGACTTTGAGCGTGAGGACTTCCAGTACTCCTGAGGTTAAAGTGTTCCAGGGCTCAGTTCTTGGACTCTCTTTTTTCTACTTGCACTTGGTTTCTAAGTGATCTCATTCAGTCTGTGATTTTAAAAGCCAAGTATATGCTGACGACAGCCACTTTTATATCTCCTACCACAGACCTCTTCCCCAAACTCTAGAGCGTTGTGATCCAACTGTTTACTTGACGACTTTATACTTCCCCTCATATGTCCGCCAGCTCCTGTGTCCTTGCCTCTACCACGTACCTCTGTTATCTCTGCCGTGGGTTACTGCGGTGGCCTACAAATTAACCTATTGTACCTGCATCTGCCCTTGACCCTTGCCAGTAGCCTGGGTGAGGCTGTTAATGGTAGAGCATGTTATCATATCATCCTCTGCTTAAAACTGTACTAATGGCCCATCATTTTACTCTGAGTCAGAGCCAGAACCCTTACCTTGGTCCAATATCATCTTCTTCCATTACCACTACAAACTCTTTTCCTTTTCCTGCTACTGAGCCCCTCACTCTGCTCCGGCCACACTGGATTCTTTGTGTCCTCTAGTTCACCAGGGCACTCTGCCTCAGGGTATGGTATAGGCTTGTCTTAGCAGACCCTAAGACAGGTGAATGCAACTAGTTTATTCTAAAGGTGATGCCAGGTTAACACTATGTGGGAGAGAAGAAATGGATCAGGGGTGGGAAAGAAGCCAATAGAGGGTGTATTACTGCTGTGATCAAGTGGGCCCAGACCCACTGGATAACTCTAGGACCTCGCTGCTTTAGGTATGGTCTGTGATCCAGCAGCTCTCGCATCACCTGGGAGTTTGTTAGAATGAGAATCTCATACCCCACCCGAATCAGAATCTGCATTTTAACAAGGACTTCAGGTGGTTCATATGTCCTAATTGATGATTGAGAAACACTGCTCTAGGGGATAATGTGCAACATGTCTCTGAGTTAGCCCACCCAAGGGCAGGGGACCTGGGGGGAGTTTTTCATCAGTTCCTTAGCTGTCATTGGTTGAGTCCTGATTTCAGGACCATTAATTTCCAGATTGTCTCACATCCTGACTGAGCATGCTCCAAGGCCTGAAAATAGGGACCTGTAGGAAGTGAGTCACAGGTGTTTGCAGTAAACTGTCTCTAGGTGTGCAGAGGTCCACACGCAGAATATGGGTAGGGTACCAACAGCATCTGCTACCAAGCCTTCACTCTACCCATTCTCTCAACCTGAAATGCTCTTCCCTCAGGTATTCACATGGCTAAATCCTCCACCACCTCTACATCTTTGCTCAAATTTTACTGTCTCAGTGAGGCTTTCCTCTATTTAATCTGGCAACCTGCATGCATGAACCCAGAATTCCCAATTCCCATCATCGTGCTCTTCCCTTTTTTCAACTGTACTTATTCTAATTCACTGCATAATTCATTTACTTATTAAGTTCATTGTTTGCCTGTTCCATGGGAAAGTTAACTCTATCACAGCAGGAAACTTTGTTTTGCTTACTTATTTGAATAAATAAATTTCTGTGTTTTTAAATATAAATAGTAGTATACATAACATTTTGTATCCTCCATTTTGCTTAGCATTGTATGTCATAAATATTTCCCATATTATGAAAACTCATAGTAAATGTCATTTTTATTGGCTGCCAAATATTCCATTGTTTCTATAAACTATAGTTAAACATTCTTGTAATATTTGGCATGTGTTTGCTATTTTCTTTTGGCGATTATAAATAACGCTGGCATGAGCTTCTCTGTGCATAAATCTGTTTCATTTTAAATATAATTTCTTTAGAATGGATTCCTAGAAGTCAAAATATTCCTCAAAAGCTAAAAATTACCTTCAAGACTCTTGATATATACATATAAAGTTGTCTTTCAGAAATTTTGTCCCCATATGCCTCTACTCAATAATGAATGAATATGCCTGAATCACCACATCCTTTCCATCAACCTGAGGTGGGACAGCACAGTGGTTAAGAGCAGGTATCTGGAGACAAACTGGCTTGGATTGAATACCAGTTCTCTGACTTATGAATTGTGTGACTTTGGACAAGTTATTTCACTTACCTGTGCCTCACTTTCTTTATCCATTAAACGGGAATGTTGAAAATAATGTTCCTTCCCTAACAGGGTTGTTGTGAAGATTAAATTACTTAATATAGGTAAAGCACTTAGATGAGTGACTTGGACATGGTAAGCACTGTGTAACTGTTATCTGTTAATATACTGAGACTTTTTCAAGTTGATAAGTGAATAATAGGCACATTGCTTATTATGCTTTATATGCATTTTGAAGTTGCATCTTGAGGAAGTTTATATTTGGCACTTATGTTTTCACTTTTGAGAATTTTATGTTCTCTTAATGTTTTCTTATTGGTTTACATAGTAAGGATATTGATCTCTTATATTTGGGGTGAATATTTTTCTAAATAAATATTTGCTCTTTAATCGTTTATCTTTGATATCCATAAATTGTGTATATGATAGTATATTAATAATATTTTCCTATATCATGTCTTCATTTTTTAAGTTTAGAAGATGTTTCTCATTCAGAAATCAGAGAGAGATGCACCTATACTTTAGATTTTATTTTTATTGTTATCAGTTTACTTTTTGAGGCTTTTACCTCTCTAAAATGCATTTTAGTGTATTTTAGGAGCTAAGTTCTAACTTGGCTTTTATTTCCTATCATTTAAATCAGCCTGCCATTTTTGAGGAGAATTGAATAAGAACAGAGAAGAAATTGGACAGATTCTCTTACTCAGGCACCAGAAGCTGTGGTGACAGACTTTCATGGGAGAGCTCTTTTTCAACATTTTCACAGGAGCCCCACGACACTCCTCAGAGCTGCGGTGTAAATTCTCCCATGCCATTTCTAATTGGCGGGGGCATTAACTCTAACCCTTTCATAGTTGAGTTGAGACAGTCATGCCCAGAGAGGTTTAACCTGGGGGAAGATTCTGAGCGGCTATGGAATAAGTGTTCTCAAATGCACACAACACATCTGGGTTTATATGAATAATTTGATGTCATCTGTCAAAAGAGGCTGTTGCCGGGCCCAGTTCTGGGTAATGGAACATTTCTAGTACTTCATCCTAACTGAAGCCTGTCTGTCCTGGGAGTACAGCACCCTCAGTGGTGTAGAGGATTATGTGGTAAGATTTATGAAGACTGTAATATTTCAAAACCTGGTCTTTTACTTCTCAGTTTAGCATGGTGGAGTTGGGGCTTGGCGTTATAAGAAGTCACAATACTACAGTGTTGGGTGTTGGAACTCTTAGATCCAAATGATTGCCAGAAAATTTTTTCTTATTTTCTATGTTTCATTTTTCACATAGTCAAATAAAAGTATGTTGGAACTTACCATTGATAAATGTGACCTTATCATTGAAAATGCAAGGTTGTAGTTATAACTTTAATGGTGATTTTTTTTTAACCAGTAGCGTATGCGATGCCTGTTTTTTCAGAACCTCACCAACAATGTGTGCTGTCAAACTTATATTTTTGCCAATCAATAGTTATGAACTATTTCAATGTAATTTTAAATTGTTTTTCTCTTGCTGCGAATGAAATCAAGCATCTTTTTTTCCACAGGCTTATTTATATATGTTTCTGTAAACTGCCTCTATTATTATAATTTTTGTTCATTTTTCTAACGGCTTTTTCCTTCAACATTTAAAGTAGTTTTTGTATTGATTGTTACCCTTTAGCTATGATTATGTTGCAAACATTTTCTCCTAGTTTTGCATTTGTCTTTATTTTGCTTATTGTGAATATTTGTTGTATTAAAATTTTATACTTATATAGTCATATTTATCAATCTTTTATTACATCTGCATTTCAGTCATGCTTAGAAAGCTTTTCCTCATACCCAGGTTCTAAGGGAATTGGCCAGTTTCTTCTATCAGTTTTACGGTTTCATGTATTCTATTTGTATCCTTGATACATTTGGAGTTCATTCTGGTGTATGGTATAAGGAATAAATTCAATTTCATTATTTTTCCAAATCACTATCCAGTGTCCCAGTACTAATTATTTGAAGGTCTATTTTTTTACCTAGTGGATTGAGTTGACACCTTTTATTTATCTATTTATTTTTAATTAATTAATTAATTTATTTATTATTATTATTATTTTTTGGCTGTGTTGGGTCTTCGTTTCTGTGCGAGGGCTTTCTCTAGTTGCGGCAAGCGGGGGCCGCTCTTCATCGCGGTGCGCGGGCCTCTCACCATCGCGGCCTCTCTTGTTGCGGAGCACAGGCTCCAGACGCGCAGGCTCAGTAGTTGTGGCTCACGGGCCCAGTTGCTCCGCGGCATGTGGGATCTTCCCAGACCAGGGCTCGAACCCGTGTCCCCTGCATTGGCAGGCGGATTCTTAACCACTGCGCCACCAGGGAAGCCCGACACCTTTTTTTTTTTTTTTTTTTTTTTTTTATTTATTTATGGTTGTATTGGGTCTTCGTTTCTGTGCGAGGGCTTTCTCTAGTTGCGGCGAGTGGGGGCCACTCTTCATCGCGGTGCGTGGGCCTCTCACTGTCACGGCCTCTCTTGTTGCGGAGCACAGGCTCCAGACGTGCAGGCTCAGTAGTTGTGGCTCACGGGCCCAGTTGCTCCACGGCACGTGGGCTCTTCCCAGACCAGGGCTCGAACCCGTGTCCCCTGCATTGGCAGGCGGATTCTCAACCACTGCGCCACCAGGGAAGCCCCCCGACACCTTTTTAATACAGGCATACCATGGAGATATTGTGGGTTTGGTTCCAGACTACTGCAATAAAGTGAATATTGCAATAGAGCAAGTCACACAGTTTTTTTGGTCTCCTAGTGCATATAAAAGTTATATTTACATTATAATGCAGGCTATTAAGTGTGCAATAGCATCATGTCTAAAAAATGTACGTACCTTAATTAAAAAATACTTCATTGCTAAAACATGCTAACTGTCATCTGAGCTTTCAGAAAGTGGTAATCTTTTTGCTGGTGGAAGGTTTGACTGGTTGTTGACTGCTGACTGATCAGGGTCATGGTTGCTGGAGGCTGGGGTGCCTGTGGACATTTCTTAAAATAAGACAACAATGAAGTTTGCCACATCAGTTGACTCTTTCTTTCATGAATGATTTCTCTGCAGCATGTAGTGCTGTTTGATAGCATTTTACCCACAGCAGAACTTCTTTCAAAATTGGAGTCAGTCCTCTAAAACCCTGTGACTGCTTTATCAACTAAGTTTATGTAATATCCTAAATCCTTTGTTGTCATTTCAACAGTTTTCTCAGTATCTTCATCAGGAGTAGATTCCATCTCAAGAACCACTTTCTTTGCTCATCCATAAGAAGTCACTCCTTATCTGTTCCAGTTTTCTCGTGAGATTGCAGCAATTCAGTCACATCTTCAGGCTCCACTTCTAATTCTGGTTCTCTTGCTGTTTCTACCACATCTGCAGTTATTTCCTCCGAAGTTTTGAACCCCTGAAGTCATCCATGAGGGCTGGAATCAACTTCTTCCAAACTCCTTTTCACGTAGACATTTTGACCTCTTCCCATGTATTACGCATGATCTTAATGGCATCTAGAATGGTGAATTCTTTCCAAAAGGTTTTCAATTCACTTTGCTGAGATTCATTAGAGGAATCACTATTTATGGCAGCTGTAGCCTTACAAAGTGTATTTTTAAAGAGTAAGACTTGAAAGTCAAAATTATTCCTTGATCCAGGGGCTGTAGAATGGATGCTATGTTAGCAGGCATGAAAACAACATTAATCTCATTACACATCTCTATCGGAGCTCTTGGGTGACCAGATACATTGTCAATGAGCAGTAGTATTTTGAAAGGAATCTTTTTTTTCTGAGCACTAGGTCTCACAGTCAACTTAAAATATTCAGTAAACCGTGTTGTAAACGGATAGGCTGTCAGCCAGGCTTTGTTGTTCCATTTATAGAGCACAAGCCGAACAGATTTAGCATAATTCCTAAGAGCCCTAGGATTTTTGGAATGGTAAATGAGCATTGGCTTCAGTTTCAAGTCACCACCTGCATAAGCCCCTAATAAGAGAGTCAGCCTGTCCTTTGAATCTTTGAAGCCAGGCATTGACTTCTCCGCTACAGCTGTGAAAGTCCTAGAGGGCATCTTCTTCCAACATAAGGCTGTTCTGTTTCATCTACATTGAAAATCTGTTGTTCAGTGCAGCCACCTTCATTATCTTAGCTAGATCTTCTGGATAACTTGCTGCAGTTTCTACATCAGCACTTGCTGCTTCACCTTGCACTTTGGTGTTGTGGAGACAGCTTCTTTCCTTAAACCTCATGAACCAACCTCTATTAGCTTCAAACTTTTCTTCTGCAGTTTTCTCATCTTTCTCAGCCTTCATAGAATTGAAGAGAGTCAGGGCTTTGCTCTGGATTAGTCTTTGGCTTAAGGGAATATTGTAGCTGGTTTGATCTTCTATCCAGACCACCAGAACTTTCTCCATATAAGCAATAAGGCTGTTTTACTTTCTTATCATTAGTGTGTTCACTGAAGTAGTACTTTCAATTTCCTTTAAGAACTTTTCCTTTGCATTCATGACATGGTTAACTGTTCCATGCAAGAGGCCTAGCTTTTGGCCTGTCTTGGCTTTAGACGTGCCTCCTTCACTAAGCTTAATCATTTCTAACTTTTGATTTAAAATGAGAGACATGCGACTCTTCCTTTCACCTGAACACTTAGTGGCCATTGTAGTGTTGTTAATTGGCCTAATTTCAAGATTGTTGTGTCTTAGGGAATAGGGAGGCCCGGGGAGAGGTAGAGATGGAAGAAACGTTGGGCAGTGGAGCAGTCAGAACACACACAGCATTTATCTATTAAGTTTACCACCTTACATGGGCATAATTCATGGTGCCTCAAAACCATTATGATAGTAACACCAAAAGTTACTGATCACAGATCACCATAACAAAGGCAATAATAATGAAAAACTTTGAAATATTTTGAAATTTACCAAAATGTGACACAGAGACATGAAGAGAGCAAATGCTGTTGGAAAAAAAAATGGCACTGATAGACTTGTTCAACTCAGTGTTGCCACAAAGCTCCAATTTGTAAAAAATGCAATATCTGTGAAATGCAATAAAGCAAAGCACTGTAAAATGAGGTATGCCTGTATACTATACAAATAGTCCCCGATTTATGATGGTTCAACTTAAGATTTTTTGACTTTATGATGATTCAAAAGTGGTACACATTCAGTAGAAACAGTACTGCCAATTTTGAATTTTGATCTTTTCCTGGGCTAGCAATGTGCTGTATTCTCTCATGATTCTGGGCAGTGGTAGCGAGCTGCAGCTCCCAGTCAACCACGTAATCATGAGGGTGAACAACCAGTATACTTACCACCGTTCCGTACCCACACAACCATTCTGTTATTCACTTTCAGTACAGTATACAATAAATTACATGAGACATTCAACACTTTATTACAAAAGAGGTTTTGTGTTAAATGATTTTGCTCAACTGTTGGCTAATGTAAATGTTCAGAGCAAGTTTGATGTAGCTAGGCTAAGCCGTGATGTTCAGTAGGCGAGGTGTATTAAATGCATACGTGACTTAAGATATTTTCAACTTACCATGGAGTTGTCAGGATCAATAATCCCATCATAAGTTGAGGAAGATCTGTACTAAAATTTTATATGTACTTGGGCTTTTTCTTCTGAACTTTCTATTTTTTTTCTACCGCTTTGTCTCTCTATTCATGTGCTATACCACAGTCTTTCAATGACAGAGGCTTTGGTATTTATTTCAGTATCTGGATAGGCCTGCTGATGACCATATAGCTGCGTATTTCATGGTTTTTCTTTTTTGGCTTTCTGTTTTGTTTTTTTCACCTGAAATTTAAATTCAGCTTGTTGACCTCAAAAATCTTGTTGATATTCTCATAAAGATTGTAATATATATATAGATAGATAGAGCTATATGTTATATACACTATATATATTATAAAATATATACCTCTATATACATATGCACTACAATATAAATTGAATGATAAATGACAAATGACATGCTTATGGTGTTGATATGTATTATCCAAGAAGGAAGGATGCCTTTCTATGTGTCAAGCACTATCTTAAATTTTCGTATTTAACTCTTTATATGTCAAAGTTCATTTTGTGGGTCCTTTCCCTTCTTGGATTGCACAGGCTGTGCTTCACCACTGTCTCTGCCCTTGTTTTTTCCTTTTTGATTTGCTTTCATTTACCATCTAGGGCAATGTCTTCAACATAATTGTTTATTTGATTTTGTATTTATCTAATGATAGAAATAGGATGCTCAGTGAAGTGGTACTGTCCAAATAAAAGGATATAGAAAAAGAAATATGGAAATCCAGTTGACTCTTAAACTCTGTCATCCTTAACCTGGGCTGTGTTCTAGGAATGTTGGACTGATTGGTACAAAAAGGCAAATATAAACACCACAATGAACAGTTAGCTCAAGTGTCACACTTTTTATAAAGCTTTCTGGGGCATATGCTTCCCTGCCCACCCATGATTTGACAGCTCTATTCTCCAGACCCACATACCCAAAAGACACTTCCATCAGAATATCCATCCACTCTTTTGCTCTTGTCAATCTCTCCCTCTTAGGCTGTAAGCTACTGATATCAATGACCGTGACTGATGTGTCTTTGCATTTTTCTATTATAATGCCTACTTTAGGGCCGCACCCTGTTAAATATTAATTGCATAATTTGGTTCAAATATAATTCTGTGAATAAATTTAAAAGTGATGAATCTAAGACTTTGTATTTTAAGAGTTCTTATACTTTTGCAGAATCAAGAAGCTGGGATCATTAAACTGGATGTTAAGCATCCCTCATTGTTTATAATTTAAATTTGACATGTGAACCAAATTTGACACTTTCTTCACTCCTTAATAACTTTCCATTTTCTCTCTGTCATTTCTACAATATACTAAGTCAACTGTTTTTAAACATAAAGGCGTATCACAATAGCAGTTTTTTTACCTGAAATATGTATTTTCCTTCTATACCTTGCCATCTAGATGAGAGCCCAAATGAGATTTTCACCAAGATTTGTTTTTGGTTATTATTTTGTCTTGTTGGTTCTTGATGAAGGCTAGGCGTAAACTCAATTGACTTTGCATAGTGGATTTTTATTTTTATTTAATGCCCTTGAAGTCTGCTACCCAACAAGTTGGATAATCTATCGCAATATCTGAACCAAGTGTGGCCTGCATTGTTTGATCAAGGTTGCTAGATAGTTTTATTTATTTTCTTGTTTTATAATTATAGTCTATAGATAAACAGGCATTATTGTAGGAGTTAAACTTGGTCATGCTACATGTTACATTACAAAAGTCACTCTTTGTCCACAAAGGCAAACTGATTTGATTCTATTCATTAAAACATGATATCATGTAATCAATTCATTATAGCAGAATACTCCTACCTCACTTGTAAATTGGTTAAAACAACTCATTGGTAGTATATCAACAAAATACAAATCGCACTTATGTATATTTCAGTTTCCTTGAACACTAAATTAGCTGTCTAGGAGTTGGCCCTTGCCAATTTTATTGTTGTATTTTGTCCTATCTTCTTTCTGTAATTTCTCTAGTAAAGTTATACCAAACTAACTTTTTGGTTATACTTTGGTTAGTGTTTACATTGGGGAACTGCATTTCTTGAGATTCTATTTTTAAAATTTCTTCTTTTGATATGCACCAATACAAAACACATAAGCAAGTACTATTGTTGTATTGATGACAAAGATTTGCTTGGTACTTCAAACTGATCAACTGAAGATTTTAGTCTGTAACCGTGTCTAGACAAAATGCAAATATGGGTATTTGATTTTTTTTTCTACTGTCAGTATGCATTTGGAAGGTGTTGAACATACTTCTCTGAGTTGTTTTATAGAACTAATATTCATGGCTTTATGATATCTTTGCATAGGTGGTATTTGATTTTTGGGGATAAATTTATTCCTATATACATTTTCTAGGAAACTGTTAATAGTCAATCAAATAATGGGATGGAACAGAGTTACAGTGACACTAATACAAACTGAATCATGAAACTCAAATATCTGTTTTGCTTCCAGTGGGTACAATTTATGTGACAACAAGGAATTTTATTTTATTTTATTTTTTAATTGAAGTATAGTTGATTTACAATGTTGTGTTAATTTCTGTCGTACAGCCAAGTGATTCGGTTATGCATATATTTACATTCTTTTTTGTATTCTTTTCCATTATGGTTCATCACAGGATAATGAATGTAGTTCCCTGTGCTATATAGTGAGACCTTGTTGTTTATCCATCCTGTATATAATAGTACAGAATAAAATAAAATAATTGTTTGCATCTACTAACCCCAAACTTCCACTCCATCCTTCCCTGGCCCCCTCTCCCCCTTGGCAACCACAAGTGTTCTCTATGTTTGTGCGTCTGTTTCTGTTTCGTAGATAAATTCATTTGTGTCATATTTTAGATTCCACATATAAGTGATATCATGTGGCATTTGTCTTTCTCTTTCTGACTTACTTCACTTAATATGATAATCTCTAGTTCCATCCATGATGCTGCAAATGGCATTCTTTCATTCTTTTTGTGTCTGAGTAGTATTCCATTGTATATGTGTACCACATCTTCTTTATCCATTTATCTGTCGATGGACATTTAGGTTGTTTCCACGTCTTGGCTCTTATGAATAGTGCTGCCATGAACATAGGGGGTGCATGTTTCTTTTTGAATTGTAGTTTGTCCAGGTATATGCCCAGGAGTGGGATTGCTGAATCATATGGTAGTTCTATTTTTAGTTTTCTGAGGAAACTCCATACTGTTTTCCATAGTGGCTGTACCAACTTACATTCCCACCAACAGTGTAGGAGGGTCCCTTTTCTTCACACTCTCTCCAGCATTTGTTATTTGTAGACTTTTTTTTTCAAAGATTTTTTTGATGTGGACCATTTCTAAAGTCTTTATTGAATTTGTTACAATATTGCTTCTCTTTTATGTTTTTTGGTTTCTTGGCCACGAGGCATGTGGGATCTTAGCCCCCTGACCAGGGGTTGAACCCACACCACTGGACCACCAGGGAAGTCCCTGTAGACTTTTTAACGATGGTCATTTTGACCAGTGTGAGGTGGTACCTCACTGTAGTTTTGATTTGCATTTCTCTAATAATTAGCGATGTTGAGCATCTTTTCATGTGCCTGATGGCCATCTGTATGTCTTCTTTGGAGAAAATGTCTATTTAGTTCCTCTGCCCACTTTTTGATTGGGTTGTCTTTTTTTGTTATGGAGTTGTATGAGCTGTTCGTATATTTTGGAAATTAATCCCTTGTCAGTTGCTTTGTTTGCAAATATTTTCTCCCATTCCATAGGTTGTCTTTTCGTTTTGTTTATGGTTTCTTTTGCTGTGCAAAAGCTTGTAACTTTCATTAGGTCCCATTTATACATTTTTGTTTTTATTTCTCTTGCTTTGGGAGACTGACCTAAGAAAACATTTGTACGATTTATGTCAGAGGATGTTTTGCCTATGTTCTCTTCTAGGAGTTTTATGGTGTCATACCTTATGTTTAAGTCTTTAAGCCATTTTGAGTTTATTTTTGTATATGGTGTGAGGCTGTGTTGTAACTTCATTTATATACAAGCGGCTGTCCAATTTTCCCAACACCACTTGCTGAAGAGACTGTCTTTTTCCCATTGTATATTCTTGCCTCTTTTGTTGAAGATTAATTGACCATAGGTGTGTGGGCTTATTTCTGGGCTCTCTAATCTGTTCCATTGATCCACATGTCTGTTTTTGTGCCAATACCACACTGTTTTGATTACTGTAACTTTGTAGTATTGTCTGAAGTCTGGGAGGGTTATGCCTCCTGCTTTACAACAAGGAATTTTAGGACAACTGAATGATGAAAGAGGAGAAATCCCCCACATTACTATAGGAGAGTTGTGGGTGCTCTCCCCACATTCATTGGATATCCTCCATTAGTATCTGTGAGTCTCTGATTTCTTTGACTGCAGGAGCATGCATGAACCATCTGGGGACAGGGTGTTCACATCTTGGGAGCAGCTGTTAATGAACAACTAGAGGGAGTTGGTAGATATAGCCCCCAGCTTACTTGCTCTTACATGGGACAACTCTGAGTTGTGTTCTATATCACTCTCTAGAATGCCCAGCAGGAATAAGCCCCAGTTCCCTTTGGGGCTAACTTTTCTGTGTTGGCTTTCTTCCTTGCCCTTTCTCACTTCCCAATTCTCTGCCATTGCTTGTTAGCACTGCCTCCCAAAGTAAACTACTTGCACTTACATCCCCTTCAGGGTCTGATTCTGGGAGAACCCAATCTAAGTTGGTGATCGATGACTGTGCTTCCTTAGAACTCAGGTTCCTGGAAGAAATATAGACTCTATGCAGTACACTTTGGTTGTACAAACAGAAGTAAGAAGTACTTTCTTTTGGCTTTTGGAAGCTTGCCTACCTTTTGCCCTTGATCAGGAATTTTTTTCACTAATTAATTGGACCACTTCTCATTTCTTTTAATATCAGATTTCTCTTGTTAAAGTTGGGTTGGAGCACAAAGACCAGCCTAAAGGCCTCTGAGGAAGTATATACCCTTATGTCCAAGGCCAAGCCTTGGAATCTTACCTCTCTTGTTAGGAAAATGGTACAGGAAGCCCTTGGGCATGACCTAAGTGGGATAGAACAAAGGGAGCAAGATAGTGAAGAGAATCGGGTATGAGTGCCCCAATATGGGGACAAGAGAACTTGAAGAGAAAAATCTCATTCCACAAAACCTTTTCATGCACAGTGGCATAGAATAGGGAGTATATTCTTCGAGTATAGAATAGGGAAAAGTATATTTATTCTATCATCTACTATAAATACAGCCCCATTAAGGTTCTAGAATGCTTTGGAGGCAGGAAGCATCAAGGAAGAAGAAAGGGGAAGGGAATGGGAAATGGATGAGGCAGAGACCCTCTCACCCTTCCCACTTACCACAGGGATGTCAGTTAAATCAGGGTCATCGATGTTTATAAAATTAAAAATACATCTCAAAATTTAGGCCTCCTCTATTATACACCAGCAACTTGATTCTTAGTTTATGCCAAGATGGGGAATGACTCAAGGTGACTCCATACATCTTTTAACAATTCCCATTCTAGGTGTTATTCTCCTAACAACTCAGAGGTTTCAGTTTCCCATAGAAGGTGACCCCAACACCACATTCTAAACTGATAGGGTTCTTCACTCCAGCCCCAAACTTCCTCAACTCCATTCTCCTTCCCCTACTTTCCACAAAATTCAATCTCCAGGGGAAGAAAAATGCCATTGTTATCACATGTGGAACGCTTTTCACACCTCTATGCTGTTGAGTATGCCCTTCCTCCTTTTGGAGTGTTCTTTCTCTTCCATATGGAAGGGAAGTTTTGTATAAATATGGTGGTTCTTCACATGTTTCCCTGTGGCAGCAGCATCAGCATTGCCAGGGAGCTTGTTGGAAATGCAAAATTTTGGCCCCACCCAAAAATACTGAATTAGAAACTTTGGAAACCAGGTGGAGCCTGGCAGTCTAGTTTAATAAGCCCTTCAGGTGATTCCGAACCACCATAAATTTTGCACGCTCTAGTACTTCTATAATGATTGGTTGCAAATACTGGGAACTGAGACAAGGAGGTCCTGCTCTAGCTTGGGATAAGGCTGACATCCCAGTTGTTCTATCCCAGCTCCTTTCACCAATAGGAAAAATTGTAATTGGGAAGGCTCATTGGTTTTGAAGGCTCGGGAAGTTGTTGAGAGGTGAGAGAAAGGCCCATGCATTCCTATCAGGGATCGGCCCTGGGAATCTTGGTAGGGATGGATTAAGAGAAAATCTGTGGTTTTTGGTTTTCTTCCTCCTGGAAGAGAGAGGATGTCTTCCTATTCCAAAATCTCTCTTCCACACTGACTGAAATTTCATCAGTTCGAGTTAATAAGAAAACGTTCCTGAGTAGGTTAAAGAGTATGTGGGAAGATGATTAGTCATAAACTTAATGTGAATTAGCTTAATTAACTTTCATTCTAACCTGGCTGAGATGCCTAAAGAAAATGAGAATTTTGATTTAGGGGAAGGGTAATTCCAAAGCCAGACATACATGAGGTTGAATAGGAGGTGTGGGACTTCATAACGGGGAGGGGTGGGTGATGGGGAAAGATTTAGGCAGAAAGAGGGCTTAGTGAGCTTTCATAGGGCACCAAGGAGGGGGAAAGAGGTGCTGAAGGTATAAGCCAAAGCAGTACTGTCTGTTTCTCACTTTTATTTTAGATTCCTCATAGAAGCTATTGGTAATCAGTCAAGGAGAGCTACCGTGCTTTTTTGTTTGTTTGTTTCCAATTTTTTCTTTTTTAAACATTCCTACTTACTTCTCCCTCGCTCATTTTCCATTTCCTGGATATTAGAAAAAATACTTTAAAGGGGATTCTCTCATGAAGGAATTCTAGGTACACCGGAAATGCTACAAAAATAACTTGACCTTTAAAAAAACGACCACTCTTTGTATTAAGTGTGTGTGGAAGAAATGCTGTGCTTCCATTAAATCCACAAACATTTTGTGTGTGTGAGCAGAAAAGTGATAATGGGATCAACCACAGATAACACAGGGGATACGAAGATGAGAGACACAAAGGCTGCCCTAAAGAGGCTGTCATTGAGGAGGGGAAAGGGGCAGTGTGCAAATAACTGTACTACAACCTGGAAGTAAGGTATTTTGTGGGGAACAAAGGACAATAGGAGTTTTATGGAGAGAACAATCACCGTGTGTTGCCACCCATGAGTTTCTGAGATCTGACCCACAGCCAGGTGCAAAAGTTGCTGGATGGAGAGTACTCAATTGCTTCTCTTATGTCTAACTTCTCACCATCTTCCTTCTTTAGTTTTCTTTCCTTCCTTTAGATTCTTAAGGTAAATGGCTTTTTGTGTCCAGCTTTTGGTAAAATTGTTCTCACAAAAGAAGCTTTGCCTACAAAGGTAAGGGACAAAGAATTATTTAGAAATACTGCCTCAAGTTCGTAGGGCTAGTTCATGGTGACATAGAGATCCATGGCTCCACGATCTTGCCATGATTTCATTTTGGTTATTTCTGCCTATCCATAGACCTACAGGCTCTACATAAATGTGGTCAATTTGTTGCTAAAAATATTATGAAGCAATGATCACATCCTTGAAGCTTGAGAAAATAGAAGAGAGCATGGGGAGGTCCCTCCTCACTTTAGCATTTACAGTAGGGGGCTGGCAGGTCAATGCCTCAAATTTCCATTGTGCTCCCCTTCATTAGGATCAGCAGAGAATAAATTCGTATTGAGTCTGCACTGTTACATTCAATATGCAGGCAGGAGCAGTGAAACAAATGCAAAGTGGCTGATTTCCCAAGAGATGATGCTAACATAAGCCAGAAGCTCATTCAGAAGAATTAAATGGAAATCTTCCCAATACATATTTACTCACATCCGTCACTTCCCTCCCCCATTCCCTGTGCTTCTCGCTCCTCTGCACTCAATCTGTCAGCAGGAACCACCATGTAAAAATCTTGTTAAGAGCAGTTAAGTAGGGACCACTAGAGGTACTGTTTAATTTATCTTCAGGAAACAGGCTTTAGTTTGAGAGTTCCCATCTCTTTGGATGTGACTGCCAAAAGCTTAAAGGTTTTAATTTGCTGTTGTTGACCATCACCAGGTGAGAAAGCATTCATTGAAGAAAGCCTTGTATTTACTTCTCAAAATTGGAGAGGTCTGAGAGTATTTGAGAAATGGAATATGTAAATAAACAAATTCATTCTGCAGGGATTTCTAGCTGACTAATAATAGTTTTATTATAGAAAACTGGCTGGGTTTAATATTCATTCATTCCAATTTCATGGTATCCTTGGAATTCTGAACTAGTATCTAGGCCTCCAGATTAGATACGTAAAGCACAGTGTCTTTCTCCAGGCTCTGGACTGCAGTATGCATGACAACTGGTCTGGCTGTACAGGAGGTCACCTGCTAGCCTGGATCAGAGAGATAAACAGCAGGTGCAGTCAGGGAAGCCCTCAGGGGCTCTCCTCCCTGTTGGTGGCCTGCCTTCCCAGTCCTCACAAGGGATCCAGCTCCAAGACATGTTCTCCAGATCTGCATCGACCTCTGCTATCTCTGCCTTTGATTTGCCAACAGTCTCAGCTTCCCTAGGTCCCCAACTCCACTCTTCTGTTTTTTCTGCATGCCATGGTCTCTGGTGCCAACCCTCACTGTTCACCATTTCCTCGCTGCTCACTTTTGCACCTGAGACTATTTTTCCTTCATGATGATTGTGCTAGGAGGACTCAGAATGTGAGCCCCCTCCTGGATGTCGGGGTAATTCTGGTAAGCTGCTATGTCAAGCAACCACGAAATCTCATGGCTTAATGCATGATTCATCCCTTGTTCACAGGACAGCTCAATGTGTATTAGGAGGCTACCTTCCAATACACGGGGACCCAGGCATCTGGACACTTTCTTTAGGGTGGCTTCATGATCATGGAGTCCTTTCCTTCCAGTTAATGGGAGAAAGTCCAGGACGTCACAGGAACTTTTAGGGGCCAGGCTATTCCATTGGCCAGAGCTGGTCCCAGGCCCCAGTCTAAGTGCAAGTGACCTGGGAAATGTACTCTTCCTCCGCAAATAGAAAGAGGAAATGCTATTGGTGAATATCTAGTCCCTCTCTACCGTGCCTGTCACTGAATGACTTATTAACTACTATTAAGGGAGGTATATATTAAGTGACTATAATACTGGCTTGGGGGAAAAAGCAAGCACAGTTTGAATTTATTTTTTCCTGCGTGATTAATTCACTATACCCACACATTTTTACTGTCTATTTGCATGAACGTCCAGGTAAGGTTTTGCAGATCTGAATTACTTTATCTCTAATTATGACTTTAATGATATTTGAGCCAGTCTTAAGCAAATAGGAAAAAAAGGCCAAAAAAAAAAAAAAAAAAGTCCTTAAACCAGTCACCAAAGTAAAGCCAGAGCAGCTTCTGGGAATAATTTATTTCACTTTTATGGTTAACGTCAACAAAAAATAATCATGTATTGTCTAATTTAATAGGTAAGTAGTTGTAGATTTATTAAGGCTAGGTCTAAGGCTTTTCGTGTACATATCAACAGCCTAGGATAAAAGAGGTACTGGATAAAGGTTAATTTCTTTTTCCCTTTGCTGATGGCTGATTTCTCCAGTGAACATGGGATAGGCTTTTAAAATCCTTTCCTAGTAGAGTTGGGGCTTATGTTTGTTTGGAGCAAGTTGATCTTGTCCCCACTGTTTTCAAACTTTCTTTTCTAGGTTTAGAAGTTCATGTTTAAATTCAGTGTGTCTGCACATTTACTATGTTAAATAGACACACAGAGAGGTGCTATGAGCCAAAGATTTCATTCAGCCTCCAGCCCTCAGCCCCACCCCAAGGTGGCCAGAGGAGCTCCCCAGAGCCCTCCCCGCTTGTGTAAACTGAGACCTGTAGAGTGAGGTTTTGTGATGCTGAGAGATCACACTCTGTACCTACAGATGACCATTTCCAGGAAGTTAATGACTAAATCGACAGAGCATTTCTTTCCTCTGAGAAGCAGAAACCAGAAATTGGGCCAACTGGGGGACTTCAGCACTCAAAATTGAGGAATGGGAAAAAAGAAGTCCTAGGCATGTTAGGGTCGGGATGTCCGCCAAATTTTGTCCAGCACAGTATTCTAAAAGACAGAGATTCTCTCACAGAAGGGCCCATCTGATCACTGGAATCTAGGCATTAATGTTTAAAGGGAATACAGAAATTTGCATTTGGTTGTGTAAAATGTAGGCAGAATAGATTTTGCCGTGTTAATTCAAGGTATTACCGTACTCACTCCATCTCATGCTTGCTTGCTTTGACTGTCTTTTAGCTTATAGCCCTGGCTGGTGCCGATAGTTCTCAAGGTAAATGACTTTCTAAGATTATTAAGACAGTAGTTCTTCTCCATACTCCTGTTTAGTTTAATTTGATGACTGACTATTTTCTTAATCATGGTTGAGTATTCCTGAAACTGATGTTGTCTCAAGTAATTACTTTTGCCTCAAGGAAAACTGGATTATCTACATAACATTATTGAATATTTAGATCAATGCCATATCTAAAGTTGCCTTTTAATCATTTACTTAACTTCTGAGAGAACAAGTGTGTCTACTAGATTGTCTTTTAGGGTAACACATACCACACCTAATCTTGGATCCTCTATTTTCAGAGTTAATTAAGTCTTATAATGTGTTATAAAATTGTTAAAATATTTGACTTTCTTCAATTGATTTTTAAAAATGCCCTTTCTCCCAGAGAAGGGGAATTCTTTGTTTCAGCCAATGTCATGCTGCAACAGGTAAAGTTTGTCCCAATGACGCCTCATTTGAATACTGTTTTAGGAAATAGCTGTAAATGTTGGCACTGGATAGATAAAACAAAAGGGACACCGAAGTTTTATACTATTGACAGGTAAATCTTTATGAGTGTCTACTGTATGAAGTAGACAGTAACTCCATAATGAAGTAACTTTTTGTCTGTTGGAGTTAGTAGGGGATATTTAGACTTATGTATCACTAACCCTCTGATTTTGGATAATTATCAAGTCCTTGGGCCTCAGCTTTCCCTGGATTAGAATGAAGATAAGCCTCCCTCTGCCCTACAAGTGGAGTACTGTGAATCGTATGAGATGGATACATGTGAGAATACATTTGTAACAGTGCCTACAGTCTGACTTCTTTCTCAAGTTAAGGAAATGGAGTATTGTTGCCAGATGAAATGCAGGATGTCCAGTTAAATGTAAATTTCAGATAAACAACTAGTAATTTATACTTCCTAAATCTACTAACTCTAGATTGGGGTTATTGAGAAGCTGCAAAGGGCAGTTTCTATCACTTTCCAAAGGAAAGAGAAATTTCCTGTCTCTTCCTGCCACCTACATTACTGACTGAATTTCTGGAGGGCCCTTTAGGAACCTGTTTAATCAGTATTAAGGAAAGCCTTGATAAACCATTCTGAATGTAGCTGCAATGCAACATGGATAATTCAGTAGGCTCAACTATTTGAGCGATTTTGAGAAATAGCTCATAGATATTTTGAAATTGCAGTGCAGTTAAAAACCTTCTAATTTGCTCTGTTTAGAGATGAAGACTCAAGCCCAAAGTTGGGAATGGATTGCTTGCCATCCTACAGGTAGCTAGAGGAAGAACCACAGCTAGAACTCCGTTCCCCTGACGCCCGGGCCACTGTTCTTTCCCCTCCGCCATGCTGTGCCTATGGGCTAAATCCAGGCAACCACCTGCTTTTGTAAATAAAGTTTTATTTGGGGCTCGGCGATGACCAGGACCATTTGTTTACAGATTGTCTATGGCTGCTTTCACTCTACAATGGCAGAGTTGAGTAGTTGCGTCAGTGACTGTATGGCCAGCAAAACCTGATGTTTATTCTCTGGCTCTTTATAAAAACAGTCTTGATCTCTGCTGAAGGAGAAAGTGTTGTCTTCACCTCATGGTTACAAGGAGACAAGTGGGTCTGCTCTTCTAATCACCGCAGGCAGACCATACTAAATGTATAATTTCCTTTTCAAAAATGACAAAACATAAGCTGCACATACCAAGAGCGAACAGATTACTATAACTGTAGTAGTCACTGCATTTCAGTAAGGTGCGCTAGAATTGTCAGAAAGGAATTTTTTTCCCTTTACATTTTTGATCCCTTAATGAGGGCAATTACATGATTAGTGAATAATATTTTTTGAGAGGTCTTTGTGCACAGGGCATTATGTCTGTTTTAGGCATTCTAAGCTAAGGCACAATGCATGGGTTTTGCCATCAAGATGACAACATGTAAAAAAGCGCACTAGACTTATTCTCTATTACCTATCACATCTTAAATGATCCTAGGAGCATAATGAGATATACTATATATATGTATGCATACACATATGGATGCTTACACTTTAGAATAGCCTGTATATCTGCAGAGACCGGACTCAGGGAGAATAGGAAGCAGCTGTAAGGAAGCTGGCCTTGTTTCAATATGACAAAGGTTATCATGGGAAAGAGCAAGTTCTCAATCAGGTTGAAAGTGTTTAAGCAGATGCAGGATGACCATCAGGAAGGTGTAGAGATAAGAGCTGGACGAGATGGCTGTTAGAATCTCTTTCTAGACTGAGATTCTGTGATTAATAGCCTATGGCATTTTAGGAGTCCTGCTTACATTCTTCTTTAGATTGCGGTCATTGGCAATCTCCTTTTGGTGCAGCCCATGTGGATAGACATTAATAGCATCGCAAGCGTGTCCATGCATACTGAGAGGCTGTACATATTTCCTAATGAGACTGTTTATTTTACAAATGTATTACTTTCTGCACAAAATAATCCTGGGCATCACATCCTTGACTAAATTCTCTGATGCTTATGTTGAAAAGCGCACATGGTTTGATGCTTTGCCAAGTTTGCCTGAAACGGTTTTCTGATACTACAAGTATCTTCTTGCCACAAGTCTTGTGCTCACAGAGGTATTTCGGTTGCTTTGAAAGAAAAGAACGATTTTTTTCAAGGCAATTCAGAAAATCATAGATGATTTGAAATCACGCAAGATACACCATAAAGTTCGATCATATTTTGAGCTCTCGTGAGGTGTACCGGACCCCTGGGGATTCTGTAGCAGTTGGACCTGATTTTCTGTAGATGATGAAGAGTCATACATGTAGTAGGAGGAACAGTCTTCAGTGTTTTGCAAGAAACTTTCCCTTTCCTTAGCCACCTAAGCAAGGAAGAAAATCAGCAGTTACTGACATCTGTTTCATGCCACATACTTTATACGTTATTTCATTTAATCTGCAGAATGAGTTAGCTATTGTTCACCTTCCAATTTACAAATGACGAAACTGAGACGCAGGGAATCATATAGCTGGAAGCAAAGGAGCTGGCATTAGGTCTGCTGGGTTCTAAAGCCCCTGTTGAATGGTTTTACCACAGTATCTCCCAGCAGGAATGAGGAACCCAAGAAACTCAGACTTAGGGCTGCTCTGTTTTAGCCACAGCTATTTATAGCCTGTTTTGACATCAATCCAAATGTTTTCATTAAGCCCTTGCTGTGTTCAAGGCACCGTGCCAATTGTTATGGAAATTCAGAGATACATTGCCATCCTCAAGGACCCTCAAGGATCTTAGTATCTAGCTAAGGATAAAAGACATGACAATATGAAAAGATAACTGAAAATGAAAGGCAACCCATGCCAAGAGCTGACTAAGTGGAATATGTAAGTGTTGCAGGGGTTGGAGAAGGGTAAGTCACTTCCAGCTGCAGGAGAAACCCCCAAGGAAAGGAACACGAGTCTGAATGTGGTGTAAGACATTATTACAGCCATCAGCCAGGTGAGGGTTGCAGTGTGGACATCACATTTATCCTACAGACCTGCATAGTTTTTTGTTTTATTTTGTTTTGTTTTTAATTTTGGTCAATTCACACACAAATCTGGCTTTGGGTTTTTCTTAAAAGAAATTTTCAGAAGAGGTGGGCCATACATGTTCACATGGCAAAAGTCAGAGCCTGTGTTTTCCAGTTTTCTGTGGCCTCTGCCTTCCCAGGAGCTACAGATGCTCTGCTTTTCCCATGTACATGTCTTGCCTGGCCTGATAGGTATTTGAGTTTATATCCCCTGATCAAGACGAGAAAAATGAGACCCAGAGAGGGTGGAACAAATTTCTAAGGATCCAACTAATTAGTAGTAGGATGAATTATACCCCAAAACTCCCAACTATATTAATCTAGTTTTCTTTTTACTAGACCACACTTATCATTCATGAGAATCAATTCATCCTTTAGTAGAGAATATGGACTTAAAACAGGTACACAATTAGTTATCTAGCATCCGTGGAACCAGATAGGTTTGGAAAGTCAGATTTTTTAAACCTTAGGAAGGTAGTGCTATTAACCTGTCAACTATTATGGAACAAGTCCAACAGGGTCAGGGCAGTATCCGCAATTAAAGAAATTAATATTTCTACCATGAAATGTATGAATGTTAACCCTAAGTGAGAGAAATAAAAAATTATGCATAACCACATGTCAATTCAGTCAGGTCTTGCAATAAATTTGTTCTGTTTCTAAACTTTGGGAATTTCAGAATTGCAGATAAAGGCTTATGGATAGCTATAGCTATCTTAACACTCTTGTGTTTGTTGTCTCAGTTTTCTTATGTATAAAATGAAGATAATAATAGTTCCTACTTCATCAAAGCTTTAATGGATGTAAAGAACAGTGGCGAGAACATAGTAAGATCTATGTAAGTAATGATTATTGCTATTATTTCCTTTTATTAGTATTTTTGTCTAAAATATTGATTTCCTAAGTCAGATTCTCCATTTGATTTTCTGCAACTACCTCCTAAATGTCCACTTTTAAGCATATAGAGGCACTGTGTACAATCAGTTCTGCATGGCTTGCCCTGACCCAGGGGGCAGGAAGCAATGACCTATGGGCCACATGTGGCCTGCTGCCTGTTTGCAGGGCCTTTGGCCCAAGAATGTTTTTTTTACATTTTAAAATGGATAAAAACAAAAGTCAAAAGAAGAACAATATTTTGTAATGTGAAAATTATATAAAATTCAAACTTTGGTGTCCTTCCCTGTCTTGCCTTGTGAAGCAAACCCATTTCACTCTACCTGGTTTCCTAAGATGACCTTGGATTTGCTTCTATTGCGGTTGAGGGTATCTCCCTTCTCTGTTGCAGAACTTGACCTTCTTCTTTCTTCCATTATCGTTTCTACCGTGGACTTTATATGCCCCTGTTTTCCCAGTTGCAGGAGTGGAAACCAGGAGCCTGATCTATGGCTCATCTGTGATAGATCTGTGGAAGTAGAGGGTAAGGAGCAGGGGTGCATTTGCTCTAGCACAATGTAGTCTGCAATTTCAGTTGTTGTTTCAAACATGTCTGAGCTGCCAAAACCCTAGCCCAAAATAAGCCTGCTAGATTCTTTTTTGAAAATCTGTACTTTGCACACTATACGTATTTTGCCCCCAAGTTTATCCGTAGATAAAATTGGTGATAAAAATCTAGGGCAACCTGAATTCTCCATCAGAGTGTCCAGAAAAAGCCTTGATAACTGTTGAGGCTGTGCTTTACACCCACTTCTTACCTAAATGGACGCAATAGGGCATGAGAAGGGGAAAATTGTGCACATCCCCCAAACAGTTTGGGAGTTTGCCATGTCACTCTTACATGGGGCTTGATTTGCATAGACAACACAAGGCCTTTTTATTCCCCCTTTCTTTCAAGCCACTACATTTTCTGTTTCATACTGAGGTGATTTTAATGGAAAGTTCAGCCTGGGGTAGGTGGAGAAATTGAGAAAGGGATTTGAATTATCTAGGAACTCGTAACAAGAGAGCTTTGTTCTCATTTCTCTTGGGTAATGTGCAGTTTCGAGTCTTTTAGGTTGATCTGTATAAAAGAACATTTTACTACTTGTAGGTGTAATTATGTAACTGGATAATGAATTTACTAACCAATTCTTAAGAGCTTGCCAACAATTTAAACTGCCGTAGATCCACAGCCTCTTCCTATTCACAGTTCTTTTAAGAATCGATCACCCTGAAGGACTATCTTATTGGTGATGCAGGTTTTTAGTATCATCAATATTGTGCAGTTGGGAGCCAGGCAGACCTGTGCTCCAACATTTGCTTGTGACCTGACCCTCGATTTCCTCATCAGTAAATGTCTTTGTTTTAATTTAATTTTTTTTTAATCAAAGTGTAGTTAATTTACAATGTTGTGTTAGTGTCAGGTGTACAGCAAAGTGATTCGGTTATACATATACATATATATATAATATATTCTTTTTCAGGTTCTTTTCCATTATACATTATTACAAGATATTGAGTATAATTCCGTGTGCTATGCAATAGGTCCTTGTTGTTTACCTATTTTATATATAGTAGTGTGTGTCTGTCAATCCCAAACTCCTAAATTTATCTTCCTCCCTCCCCCTGCTCTACCCTTTGGTAACCATCAGTTTGTTTTCTATGTCTGTGAGTCTATTTCTATTTTGTAAATAAGTTCATTTGTATCATTTGTGTTAGATTCCACATATAAGTGATAGCATATGATGGAAAATGTCCTAATATTACTCACAGAGTAATGAAAGGATTAAGGAAGAGAGTATACATAAAGTGTTTCACCTGCCACTCAGGCTTATATAGGAGCTTTTCATATATGATGGTTGTTAGTACTATTGGAAGTATTGAGCAGCCATTGTCAATAGAATATCAATCTGGCCAATTGTACTGCAATTTATTAATTCAAAGAATTCATGTGTAATTTAGATCAATTTAAAAAAACATCAATGTGTGCACATATTTAAAAGCACTCTCTGTAAAACTACTATCTCCAGAGATAAAATAGTGCCAGAGATTAATTTTCAAATATGAGATACATAAAAATGCAAATCATGATTATTTTTTAATCTGAAAACTGAATCTTAGGATCTTAGAGACCATCTAGTTAATTGGCTTCGTAGTATAGACAAGGGTGCTTAGTAATTTTCTTGAAGTCACACAGCTAGTTCATGGCAGAGTCCATGAATAGGGTCTCCCACAGTTCTAGGCCACCTCTTTCCATTTCCTCATTCAGATTCTTGTATTTAATTGCCTTTAATTGTATTTAATTGCCTTTCCTCACTCAGATTCTTGTATTTAAGTGTCCTCTGTAAATGTAGAAAGTATTTAGGAAAATTATTTTTAAAATGCTTACAATTCCCTGGAAAACACCACATTTATTGGGTAGTGAATTAGAAGTAGTTCAGTTTTCTACCAGGTGTCCAGGAGGCTGCCAGCAAAGGAGAGAAAGTCTCTACTTTGACTTCATAATGAGTTTGTTTCAATGTAAGAAAACTAGGACTTGGAATTGTTGTCATTAGCATCTCCCTCCAACACACAAATGCACACTCATCTTTAACTTCACTACCACGTTCTGTTTTAGGTCAAATCCTTGTGATAATATTCTTGGCTGTGGAGGAGGGATGAAGGGGAAAGAGATGGATGTAGCTGAACAGATATTTCTACCTGCTTTCTTTCCATGAAAGTTGAATTTAACATTACAGAGTGATTTAGATAAATGACTATAAAAGCTCATTTTGTATAGTCATCTTTGTTTCAATGTATTTTTTTCTCATCTATAGAATGGACATTTTATCCCCATATTTATGATAAGAAAATAGTATCTGAAAGATGAGTGATTTATCAAGAGTGCATGGCTAGTCAATGGCTAAACTGGGTTTCAAATTTTAGTTTTCAGGCAACAAGTACAGGGTTCTTCTGAGAAGACCATGAGTTTTTACTTTATTTATTTATTTATTTTTGGCTGTGTTGGGTCTTCGTTTCTGTGCGAGGGCTTTCTCTAGTTGCGGCAAGCAGGGGCCACTCTTCGTCGCGGTGCGCGGGCCTCTCTTGTTGCGGAGCACAGGCTCCAGACGCGCAGGCTCAGTAGTTGTGGCTCACGGGCCTAGTTGCTCCGCGGCATGTGGGATCTTCCCAGACCAGGGCTCGAACCCGTGTCCCCTGCATTGGCAGGCAGATTCTCAACCACTGCACCACCAGGGAAGCCCCAATACCATGAGTTTTTTACCCCTATATTCATGGGCCCCAAAGAGCCTTGGAAGTAAAGGGAAAGAAAAAGAGGCAGGAATGCCCAGCATGAATAGGCTCTTTCTCACTGAATATCTTTTTTTAGAAAATGCTAAATATGCTTTTTTTTTTAATTGGAGTAAAATTGCTTTACAATGTTGTGTTAGTTTCTGCTGTACAATGAAGTGAATCTGCTATATGTATTATATATATATTCCTATATCCCCTCCCTCTTGGACCTCCCTCCACCCCTTCCCCACCCCACCATCTAGGTCATCACAGAGCACCGAGCTGAGCTCCCTGTGCTATACAGCAGGTTCCCACTAGCTATCTAGTTTACACATGGTAGTATATTTATGTCAAACCTAATCTCCCAATTTGTCCCACCCTCCTCTTCCCCCACTGTGTCCACATGTCCGTTCTCTACGTCTACGTCTGTATTCCTGCCCTACAAATAGGTTCATCTGTACCATTCTTAATACAGATTATTAAACATTTTCTTTCTCATGGTGCATTTTTAATGCATCTTCTTATTTGCAAATTGTATTTCTTCAGCAATACTCATTCTTAAAATACTAATTTTAGTAATTGGCTCAAATAGTAGCTGTTTTGTTGGTCCCATAATATCTAATTACATTTAATAACAATAATTACAACCCAACTTGCTAAATAAGACATTACTACCTAAACAAATAAGCCTATGTAATTTTATTTCCTCATCACCTTTTTTCTTTGGTTCTGTAGTCTTTCAATTCTATTAGTCTATTCCTTTTGATCAGTTGGGTCTAAGTTCCTCATTTATAACAGAAAATGAGGGGAGGGTTTGATTTTCTCAAAGATCCCTTTTTGCAATTACATTTTATGGGCTTATGTATTGTCTTTATGACTCAGGAGCAATGAACGTGGAGGCATACCCATCTTCTTTTCTTCCTAAATCATATGTTTTATTTAAACTATTGATTTGTGGCTTTGCAAATTTCCAGCCTCATGGCTGGATTATTTCCACCTATTTTTCTAAATTCAGGGGCCCAGGGTCTGAACCTGTCCTCTCTACTGCCATTGCCATTTTCTAGGCATGTAAAGAGACACATCTAAAACATGGTGATTCAGAAAGCTTGGAAATAAAGGGATGGAAAAACAAGCATCATACAAATGCTATACAAAAGAAAGCTATTGTGGCTATAGTAATCTCAAGATAAAGAAGACAGGCAAAAAGGATTATTAAAGATAAAGAGAGATACTTCATAATGACAAAAGTTCCATTCACCAGGTAAATAATCTTAAATTTATATGTACCTAATAACTTAGTTTTAAAATATGCAAGCAAAAATCAGTAGGAATAGAAGAAGAAATAGGTAAAGCTACTATTAGAATGGTAGCTGTTGATTACACTTCTCTCAGTAACTGATAGAACTGGCAGAAAATAATTAGTAAAGACATTAAAGATTTGAAAAACCCATCAACACACTAGATCTGATGGATATATTTATAGCATTTAATCCCCAAAATGCAGAGTACATGTACAAATTCTTTTCAAGTACCCATAGAATGTTCCCAAAATTTGACCAAATATAGGAAAGTCTCATCAAATTCCAAAGAAATAAAATTAAAATATGTTCTTAGACCACATGAAGTTCAGCAAGAAATAAACAATGTAAAGACTCTTAAAAATCCACGCATGTTTGGAAATTAAGAAATACAGTTCTGATATATCCATCAATTGTGAAATACAGGTATTATGGCTTATTTGGTTAATAAACTGTAAAAATTAAGTTACGAATTGGGAAAATTGAAATCGATTCAACGTTGAGGTTATATTAAGGAATAATGTGGTTATGTTTTGAAAAACAGTCCTTATATTTTTAAGCTATTTACAAGTGACATATTCACCAATGATTTGCTTCAAAATAGTCCTGAGAGGGGAGGAGTAGAGGGGAATAAAGATGAAAAAAAAAATGCACTTGAGTTGATAATTATTGAGTCTGGATTATGAGCCCTAGGTGGATTCATTAAACTATTATCTCAATCTTTATATATGTTTTAAATTTTCCATAATTAAAAATTTAAAAAAGAATGCATTTAGAAATAACCCCTGAATCAAAGAAGAAATTCCAATGAAAATTAGCAAATATGTTAAACACAATGATAATTTAAAATGCTATATAAAAACTGTGGAATGGGGCTTCCCTGGTGGCACAGTGGTTAAGAATCTGCCTGCCAATGCAGGGGAAACCGGTGCGAGCCCTGATCCAGGAAGATCCCACATGCCGTGGACCAACTTAGCCCATGTGCCACAAGCACTTAGCCTGTGCTCTAGGGCCTGCGTGCCACAACTACTGAGCCTACGTGCTGCAACTACTAAGGCCCGCGTGCCTAGAGCCCGTGCTCCGCAACAAGAGAAGCCACTGCAACGAAGAGTAGCCCTCACTCGCCGCAACTAGAGAAAGCCCGCGCGCAGCAACGAAGACCCAATGCAGCCAAAAATTAATTAATTAATTAATTAATTAATTTAAAAAAAAAAAACAAAAAACCTGGAATGTAGTAAAGCCAGATTTTGAGAGAAGTTTATAATCTTTAATGAATATATTAGAAAAGAAGACTGGCTGAAAATCACCGAAGTAAGCATTCATTTCAAGAAACTATTAACAAAAATCCCCACAAAAAAATAGAAAAGAAGAAAGATAAGGGTAGAAATTACGGGCAAGAGAACAAATATAAAATTAGAATTAACAAAGCCAAAAGTTTGTTCTTTGGAAAGATTAACAAAACTGCTAAACACTGTGTGAAACTGATCAAGAACAAAGAGAGAAAGAAATGATCAAAGTGAGGAATTAAAAGAGGCATTGCCACAAGCCTTTCAGACATTTAAAAGATTATAGCAGGATATTATGAATCTTAGAACAATCAACTGAAAATTTAGATGAAATAGACAAATGCTTAGAAAAATGCAATTACTATAACTGGCACAATAAGAAATAGGAAGTCTGGATAGTCCAGTAACAATGAAAGTGACTAAATATATAATGTAGAATCTCCTCACAAGTAAAACTTCAGACCCAGATAGCATCACTGGAAAAGTATACCTAACTTTCAAAGAACAAATAATGCCAATTTTCACAAACTTCTCCCAAGTCTTGAAAAAAAGGGAACACTCCAGCTAGTTTCATTAGGGCAGCACATCTTTGATACTAAAACCTGACAAGGGCATTATGAGAAAAAAATACAGAATAATAGCGTCCATGAATATAAATACACATATTCTAAATAGATATTAGCAAACCAAATCTAACAATATATATGAAGGATAACATAAACCAGCTGAATTTCTTCTAATAACACAGATTTAATAACATTCAAATAGGAAGTCATAGCATTCAACTATCAGAATGAAGGAAAAAATCATATGATTACCTCGTGAGATAAAATTTTAAAAGTATTAGATAAATACCAACATCTATTTTTGACTAATCTCCAGTGAACTGGTGAAAATTAACTACCTCAATCTGAAGAGTATCTATGAAATGGTACAATACATCAGTCATATGTAGGGGTGAAATGTTGAAAATTCCCCTAGATGAGAAACAAGACAAGGACACCTGATATCGCTTCTCCAACTAGATATTGTTTTGAAGATCCTGGCCATTGAAGTAAGGCATAAATAAATAAATAAATAAATAAAAGAATTCTGTTATCATCTGTAGGAGATATAGTTGATAAGTAAAAAATACAAAACATACCATACAATTCACCTATTTAATGTGTACAATTCAATTAACTTTAGTTAACAAGCTTTTTTAAATGCAAGGACAAAGATTATTCAATATATTTTTTCGGTGATATATAGGATAGAGTTTTTAATTTTAATTTTTTATTAAAATTTTTTCAAAAATTTATAAAAGTAAAAAAAATTGTGAAAACCCTATACACCTATTTTGTAGATTAAAATTTTTTTAACACTTTGTCAATTTTATTCCATCTAGTCCCCCTATCATTTAGCTGATATATTTTAAAGCAATTTCCAGATACCAGATAATTTCACTTTCAAACACTAGTTTGCACCCCTAAATAGATAAAGATTTCTAAGAAATTCTTTATAAAGAAGAACAAAGTGAGAGGATTCGCTTTTTGAATATTAATATATATAAAACAAAGTTATAATAATAAAGTCAGAGTGGTATTGATCCTAGGATAAAAATATAGACTAAAGGGCGGGACTGAAGAACACAGAAGTTGACCAATGTATTATAGACACTTGATTAACAACAAAGTACATCCCACAGAGCAGTGGGGAAAGGATGGTATTTTCAATAAATGCTGCTGGTTAAATTGGATATCTACATGGGAAAAATAAATCTCAATTCCATCCCATCCTCATATCACACACAAAAATAAATTATTAGGCAAAACAGTAAAGCTCTAAAAGATTATACAGAAAATTATCTTTATGACTTTTGGTTATGAAAAGATCTCTTAAAATACAAAGAAGCACTAATTATAAAGAAAAAGACTGATAAATGGGACTACCGCTAAAGTGAAAACATTGTATTTATCAAAAGATGGCATGAATGTAAATCAACTATATCCCAATGTAAAATAAAAATTAAATTAAAATAAATAAATAAATCTGTGAGGAAAACAAATAAACAAAAAATATAGCATTAAGAGGGTAAAAAAGGAAGGCACAAAGTGACAGAAAATATTTGCTAAGCATACGTTGTGGACTGAATTGTGTTCCCCCCAAAGCCGTATGTTGAAGCCCTAACCCCCCCAGTGTGACTGTATTTGGAGATAGGACCTCTAAGGAGGTACTTAAAGTTAACGAGGTCATAAAGATGGGCCTTAATCCAGTAGGGCTGGTGTTCTTGTAAGAAGAAGGGATACTAGGAGTATGAACACAGAGAGAGACCATGTGAGGACACAGTAAGTAAGCATCTGTGTGCAAGTCAGGAAAAGCAGTCTCACCAGAAACCAACCCAACCAGCATCTTGATCTTGGACTTTCATCTCCCAGAACTGTAAGAGAATAAGTTTCTGTTGATTAAGTCAGCCAGTCTGTGGTATTCTGTTATGGCAGCCCTAGCAGACTGATAGAGCATGTGTTTGACAAAGAGCTTGTGTTCAAAATATATAATGGGTTTCTGCAAATTAGGCCACCCAGTAGAAAAATGAGCAGGAGAGATGAAAAGGCACTGCACAAAGACAACAGTCAATTCACCAGTAGACATACAAATAAAGGCACTCATCTTCATTAGCGATCAGTACTATACTAATTAAAACTACAAATTAAATACATTTGTATGCCACCAGGAGATTAAGAATGTAAATGATCACAATAGCGAATGTCGGTGATGGTGTGCAGCAGTAGGAACATTTATGGACTGTTGATAAGAGTGTCAGTAGGTTCAACCACTTTAGAAAAAAAATTTAGATTTATCTCTCAAAGTTAAAGAGACCCATACTCTGTGACTTCATATCGATAGTTCTGCTCCTAGATATACATGAGAACATTCATAAGACATAGCCATGAGTAAGAACATTAGGAGTAGTAGTATTTGTAACAGCCTGAAAGTGGAAACAACCCAATGTCCACCAACAGTAGAAGGGATAAATTATGGAACAGTCATACAGTGAAATACTCTGCAGCAGTGGCTCTCAACAGTGGGCAGTCTGGACCCCCAGAGGGTATTTGGCAATGTCTGGAGACTGTTTTGGTTGTCACAGTTAAGTGGGCGGGTGGGTGAGGTGCTACTGGCATCGAGGGGTGGAGGCCAGGAATGCTGTTAAACATCCTACAGTGCGTAGGATAACCCCCTGTAACAGAGAATTATCTGGCCAGAATGTCAATGGTGTCAAGGTTGAGAAAACTTGTTCTATGGTAATAAAAATGAATGAAGAGCAACTGCACATACAACTTGGAAAAACCTCACAAACCAAGTTTTGAGGGAAAAAAATCCAGTCTCAAAAGAATACATCGCTGTATGATTCCATTTATCTAAGTTCAAAAACCAAACAATCTAAATTATAGGACTTAGGGATTCCAGCTCATATAGTAAAACTAAAAAGAAAAGCAAGGAAGTGATTCACTTAGAAGTCAGGATCGTAGTGTTTAGGGGAGCAGGAGGAGATAGTAATTTGGAAGAGGCACAAGATGAGTTTCAAGGGTACTGGAAATATTCTATATCTTGACCTTTGTGGGGGTTATGTGGGCATTCACAGTATAATGATCTTTGTGTTTTGTGTAGTGCAGTTTCTGTCTGCACAGTTAAAAATGCTTAAAAACAAAGTAAAATTAAAAAATAATTATGAAACTATTGGTAGAGAACTCTGGAGAGTTGTTTGGCTGCTCCTTTTTTAATTTGCGTCCCTAATAGGATGACATGTTTTAATAGAATCTGCATGAAGAAAGACATATTGGTGGTATGGAACATCCAAAAAGATCTTTTTAAGGAGATCTGTTTCTGAGATTCTCAGTAATGATGTCTCCTATCCCCTTAAGGGTCACATGGCATAACCAAAACTTTATCAACAAAATGATAAAATCAAGGCTGCTAGGCCACTCAAAATAAAATGCTAGCAAAGGACTGGGATTAGATGGGTTTGATACTCCCCATCAAAGGAAGAACATAAATCTCTGCTCAGCTCTTGTGTTTGTTTTGTAATCTCCCTAAAATGAGAATTTAAAGGAGGTAAAGTTGGGGTGATGAAGAAAGGAGTCATAAATCTGTTGAAATGCAGCACTGTGCTGCCACGGAAATTGTATTGTTTTTTGTAGGTTTGAAACATTACCACTGACTTCACATGTACTATAGGTGCTGCTGATTTTCTAGCTCAGTGCTTGTCAGCTGCTGGAAGCACTGTTTCCTTTTCTCCTAGCAACGTAAATTGAACTTACCTGATTCAGACAAGTGTCATTCGCCTCCTCTCATGTATTTTTTTCATTGTTCCAGTGTGAAGCACTATTTTTATAAATTCTCCAGACAGTGGAACAGGCTTAAAGTCTGATTGTCTCTGTGTTAAATATTGTAATGTTAATTCTAACTTCGGGAGGTGAATCATTTGTCTTAGCATGTGCTTTGCTTTGGGGAAAGAGCAAGAAATCTTTTTTTTTTTTTTTTTTTTTTTTTGGTAGAATCAAAGAATCTTAAATTTTAGAGAGCCCATGGAAATCCTCAAGTTCATCAAATGTGACAGATGGATTTCTAGCCTGTCCTTGAATACTACTGGTATCTGGGAGCTCATTATCTGTGAAACTATCTCTGCATTTTTGCAAAGCTCCATTTATGAGAAAGTTATCATCTGTATTAGGTTGAAATATGCAACCATGAATTTTCCATTCATTCTTACCCCCTTTGTTCTTTCCTTATTATATTTGTGATCATTTCTATTTCCTTTTTTTCTCATTAATGAACATCTGTTAACTAGTGTGTAGTGTCGAAGAGTCCCTAAAGTCCGCAAATGTGCAGATTACAGACTTAAATTAGTTTGATGCATGTTACCACCACAGGTGGATTTCCTGTGCCTCAGTTACCACTGAGAGATACCTATAGAGCAGTTGCTTTAGGCGGAGTCTTGTCTCAGCACAAAAGAGAATTACTACAGATTAGCCCTGACACCTAAGAGGCTGAATTAAAAACAACTTTCTGTTTCATGTTCTTCAAACTCACTTTCTCTACTGACCAAAGCTTTTCTCTCCACTAGAAATTTCCTTGACTGGGAAAATTATCAAATAATTTCCAACTATAATCAATTCTGGTTAACTTATATATTGGGAGGGAAAAAGCTTAGAGATAATTTCCAATATTGTTTAAAACAAAACTGATCAAAATATAGACCAAATGGAAAGAATGTGATTTCATTTACTTAAATTTGCATCCAGTATTTAAGAACACATCCATTTGACTATTGAAATGTGTACAAATGAAACCCCATTTAGCTTAGGAATCCAGAAAATTACATACATCCTTTGATTTTAAAATGGCCTTAAAATGGGATCCCATAGTGTTTTTATCAAGTGAATTGCCATTTTTTAAAAACACGTTAGGCATAGATGTAGAAGCACCTGTGAGCTCCTTCTTTTTCTTTCTTTGCTTTATTCAGTCTCCAAAATCGTCTCCATTCACAGCCCTAATTCTTCAGATTCCGTTCCCAGGGATCGTACACACACACACACACACACACACACACACACACACACACACCTTTGCCTGTATCACTGGCCCTCAGTTTGAGGTCACATTTTCACTCTTAAGAAAAGATGGGCAGAGGGAGAACATGCTATTCTGACTGTGGAGAGAGAGCAGCGTTCTTAGGCAGCATTGGTCAAAATGTGATTGTCAGTGTAGTTCCAAACAGTAAATGCTTTTATATGGAGAGGGAGTCATGCTGATTCATAGAAACATTAATTTTTTTATCACAAAACATTAATATTGTTATTGTTGTTATATGTTGTTAATACTGTTGTTTAATCAGAGCTCAGGTACAAACAAGTTTACCTCCTCTTAGACTTTAGTTCTTACCATTGCATGGTACTTCCTTTCTCCAAAATATTCTCTTAAGTTTACATTTTGACATGGGAGTTAGGATTGTTGGTTAAGAAGAGAATGAATCCCCTTTGTCTATCTTTTAATTTTAAATTTCTAAGCATAGAGAGAGTGGAGACAATGTCATGTGTAGTGACTCAGCACTAATATTGCAAACAATAAATGAGGACTTAAACATTTTCTGCTTTTTCATAAGTAAATTACTCTTCCTTCTTTCAATGCCTGTGAGGAGGAAAATAAGGAACTAGTTTCACACCAGTGAGACAGAAGAAAAATTGGGATTGACCCCACCTGGCTTTGGGGCCAGATAATTGGGAAGAAAAACATCATGAAAGTTCCAGAAACTTGATGCTGGAATTGGCAATATTATGGTCCCATCCTATACTATACCTCAATGCCCTTGACCATTCGCCTATGTGTCATTAAAATGTCTGCCTTCCCACCTCCTCCTGCTCCTGTGGGAATAGGGTCACGACAGGCAAAGGGACTTCCAAATGTGATGTTTCAATCCTGAGTGGAACGTCTGAGAGAGAGGAAGGCAGCAGAGCTCTGACCCGTATTACTGGGAAGGACTTTGGCCCTGACGCAGAGAGCCTGAGGCGCACGTGTGTTTCCTTTGCTGATGTACAGAAGAACTCTGACATTGGTTAAAGTTCTTTTTCTGAGGATATATGTATCACCTGCAGATGTCAAGTGATAATTTGATGCTACCCAAAGTGATGCAGCTCACTGAAAATGGAACCACTTCAGGATTGCAGGGGGAGAATACATTCTATATAGGCCTCCTCTTGGGGCCTTGTAGGCCATTCTAGAGGATTTCTTTAGATACTGTTAAAAAAAAAAAAAGTATTGATGAAAAGGCTTAAGAATGATGGGAAAAGAAGCTCTGTCTACTGGATACTGAGTGTCCTATTTAAGATAATAAGAGCAAATGCGATTATAATACCATATGACCATACTTCTAAATGCTTTTTATATTTGCTTTCAAGTTATTAACCCTGGTTTACCCAAGAGAGTCCTAGAGAAATTATGTGACCATCCACATTTTGAAAGTGGCAGAGTCAGGATTCAAGCTCATACTCCCTGGCTCAAATTCATGCTCTTACCAATTATTTATCAAGAAGTTTATTCGGCACAACATTGAAATGTTTGAAAATTCTGAAGGATAGGAGTTACCCTCCCCCCTTTTCCATCTGGATGTTGATATTCTATAGAGATGGTGGATAAGAGGGCATTTGATAGCTCCTTGTGGAAGGGCTCTCAGACTGGAGACTCCCATCACTGTGCTAAGCTGCCTGAAGTTTAGGTAAGCGCTCCACCTCTGGGAGGAACCAGCTTGATTCTGTTCCACCAAGATGGCATGTGTGTGTTGCAACTGGAACATATCGGTAGGGACCTGATGATGATGGACCGAGGCGCACTAAGGAGAATTTGGAGCCTTCTTTTTTTTTTTGGCCACTCCATGCAATATGCGGGATCATAGTTCCCCGACCAGGGATCGAACCTGAAATGGAAGCATGGAGTCTTAACCACTGGACCTCCAGAGAAGTCTCTTGGTTCTGTAAGTTCTAAAGTTCATCCCCGAGATGACCAAGAATCACACACCTTCCACCGAGGCCATTAGGGGTTGCCTGGCAACCTCCCACAGCCCTTCTCCCTGGGTCTCCTCTGACTTTCTCTGGCTCTCTCTGAACTCTGGCTTTGTGGTGCTGGTTTGATCCTGCCTCTTGTTTTTAATTGAGCATTTGCACTTGTCCCTCCTGCACTTAGAATTTCCTCTTTCCTTATAAGACCCTCCCTTGATATGTCCCTCCAGTCCTTCTTACCTTGTACTGTCTCAGGTAACATCTTCTCCCCAGTTCTGTCCTTGTAGGGCCTCAGTAGCATTTTTTCTTGGCTATTTTTCCCATTTATTCTTCCAGATGGATTTTAGAGTTTGTTCATAGGCTCTAAATCATCTGTTGAAATTTATATTGGAGTTGCTTTAAACTTGTGGATTAATTAGGGAAGACGATATATTTGTAATGGTGAGTTCTCCTATCTTCACTATTCTGTATTTTTACATTTATTTGAGGGTTATTTTTGATCTCTCTGTAAACTTTTGTAGGTTTTGAATGTAGTTTTTTTTTATATTTATTAATATGCTTATTTCTATAGGTTTTGTATTTTTATTGCTCCTTTGAATGGGGAATGTTTTCAGTATCTTTTCCGGATTTTGCTAGTACAATATATAGAAAAGCTATCAATGTCTAGATACTTATTTTGTAACTTGTCCTCTTTCTGGAAACTTTATTGGATTTTAATGTTTTTTAGTGGATTGGCTTTTCAGGAGACATCACTTTTTTGCACAGGTCTTAAAATTTTCCATATGGCTTGGTTTCTGCTACTGGCATTTTCCTGTTGAGATTTATTCCTTAATTTTTAGTGTTCTCATCACGGGCAAGCTTTGCTTATTATATATCCACCCATGTTTCTTTCCTTAAATATCAGAAATTTTATATCAATATTGGTTTGAATTAAAATCAAATTTACTACAGTTCTTAGATTTGGGAATTTGGATGTAAAACCTCTCTCCTAGAAGCCAGAAAGAGGGTTATGATGTCTTTTTAATTTCTTCTTACCACATTGCCACCCTTCGAAGCCTTGGCTATGACTTGCCCACCTTACTGACAGGGCCTGAGATCCCAGAAAGCCCCTTCCCTGAAGCTGTGTAGTTTAGGATGCTACCTGAACAAACAATTTAAGGATGACAGTGTATGGTATCATGAAGTCAAGTATTTAGCATGACTTATTTTTACTGTGAACCTCCATAATCTTCAAAAATTAGGGGCTATATAGGCGTGGGGGGATAAGTGAAATAAATGAAGGAAATTAAGAGATACAAACTTCCAGTTACAAAATAAATGAGTCATGGGGATTAAATTTACAACATGGGGAGTATAATCAATAAACTATGTAATACCTTTGTATGGTAACAGGTGATAGCTAGACTTGTCGTGGTGATCATTTTGTAATGTATAGAAATATCAAATCACTGTGTTATGTACCAGGAACTAACATGTGTTGTAGGTCAGTTGTACTTCAAAACAAACAGACAAATAAACTCATAGATAAAGAAAGCAGATTTGTGGTTACCAGAGGCAAGAGGTCGGGGAGGGGGAATTCGATAAAGATGGGTGAAAGGTACAAACTTCCAGTTGTAGGATAAATAAGTACTAGGGATGTCATTTACGCATGACGAATATAATGAGTACTGCTGTGTGTTACACATGAAAGTGGTTAAGAGAGTAAATCCTAAGAGTTCTCATCACAAGGAAAAAATATGTTTTTCTTTTTCTTTTCTTTTGTATCTGAGGTGATGGGTATTCACTAAACTTATTGTGGTAACCTTTTCCTGATGTATGTAAGTCAAATCATGATGCTGCACACCTTAAACTCATACAGTGCTGTATGTCGATTATATCTCAATAAGATGGGCAGAAAAAAAAGAAAGGAAAGCCATCAATGGCTGAAAGGAGTTCAAGAATTAACAAATTCTGAATTAAGTGCCAAAACAATAGGGGCTACTATTGGGCTGGTAAGGTCACACAACACATTCATTCAACAACTATTTACAGAGTATCTGCTAAAATTTTGAAAAGTAATGATAGTAAATAAACTCTATCAATGTTTTATAATACCTATATCTTGTACAGTCTAAATCTTTACATACATTATTCCATTTATGCTCACACCAGCACAGGGAGTGTTATAATCCCTCTTTTAAACTGTGTCTTGAAGAGGTTTACAAATTAGCTCAAGGAAACACATTTAGTGTTGGAGCCAAGTTTTAAACCTGGAAAATCCCTCCTCTTAATCATCAAGAACGTTGCTGGTTGCAAGTGACATAAAAGTTGAAAAGAAGTGCTCCATACCTTCAATACATTTAGTAGATATTGGGGGAGATAGACATTTGATAATTAATATATAATATGTAAGCTGAAGTATACTGTAAATGAAAAGATATACAAGGTGTAATGGGATTATAGGGGACATAATTACCTATGACGTCACTGCAGATTTGTTTTTTAGTATGGATTTTGACATTACTGCATTGGAGACCTCAGTAGAAAATGGTTTTTAAATTTCCAGTTCTTCTATGACAAAGATAGGAAAAAGTTCTCTTTGCTTAGAGAGTATCTGACAGCATCTTTCTCTCAGGGAAAGGTGAAATGATCTTGGAAGAATCTACTAGCTTCTAAGATTTAAGTATCCCAGTTACCTTTAGTCTCCCTTCATTTATGCCCAATGATGCTAGCTAGGTTCCTTGGGGTCTTATCCTTATTTGGCATCAATTCTTGATTACCAGTCCTACTCCAACTTATATTTGTGCTGCTACTATTCATCCCTAGGGCTATATTTATAGAATACTAAAAATTATGAATAAAGTGTTTCTAAAAAATATGTCAGTCTTGGCTATTTTGACAATACAGTCAAAGGCTGTTTCCAAATAGTCGAGTCATTCAAACATGTTTAACATATTTATTTCTTATTGCATAGATAAAATGACTGAATTAATTTTTCACTTTCCCCAGGGCTCTTTAGTTTTATATCTATTTATGTAGATATGGCTAAAGAGTTAAACTAGTTGTGTTTGCTTTGCATTAGTCTTACTCTTTAAATTGTCCTTTGCTTTTATGTAAAGGTGCAATTTGATGATCAGCAGTTAATAAAGAGCATGGGTTATAACCTTTGTCAAGCTGGATATTAATGATGCTCTCTTGAAATGAACAGCTTAATGAGAACAGCTTTTATTTTTAAATGAGTTTTTATTTTACGATCTTGTTCATATTGGTGAATAATTACCAAATGCTATAGAGGGTGCTGCAATGGTCTGACGTAGCATGATCTGAGAGTCCTTGGAAAGCTTTACTCAGATTCTCCCTGCTATAATTTAGGTATATTCTGGGCTTGATGTGACTGCCTCTTGCTGCTGTTGAGTGTATGCTCATATTAGTACCACCTTTTCGATTCTTATGAAGGGAAGTAGTCACATTCAGCTTTTAAATACATTGGCATTGTCCAAGAGTAATTCAGTAAGTAACATCTTCTGAAAATAAACCAGCCATGGCTCATCCTCAAAATGCTGTTTTCTTAGTTCAAGGTCTTATGGCAAAAATAAGTAAGTAAATAAATAAGAAATATGCAGAAGCACTGTAGAAGTTATGAGAATACACCTGTCAAATCTCTGACTGTGAGGAGCATAACTGACCTACAGTCCCAGCTGCTGGGCTCTGAGATCCATTACTGTGTTTCCACTTAGGCCAGGCTTCCTATGGGCTACGCCAGCCAATGACTGAGCAGGGCAGAGACGCAAAAGCAGACCTGCTTACTGGGCGACACGGGGCTCCTCTGACAGGTGACTTTGATGTAAGGATTCTCCAAAGGCTTTGCCAGTCTGTCTTAGAACCACACTGCTGTCTAAGACACTTCCACCCAACCTTCCTTCTCTCTCTTTCTCCCACGGCCAAGATCAGTTCTGCATCTCTGCTTGACAGCTCTCTCAGCCTGTTCCATCTCCCTCTTTATTTTCCTTAACAAACGTCACCCTCAATAAATATTTGTGCATCTAACCATTCCCATCTGGACATCTGCTTCTTGGCGGAATTGGTTAACACCTTCACCTTTCAAGCTAAGACAGTATTACTAGCTTAGGTTTAAGACCAACTGGAACTCATGAAGTTGTGTATTGTATATCAAGCTTTGAGGTGACTGTGTAATTATGTCTTTAAATAAGCTGGACTCACAGAGTAAAACTTTAAAAATCACTTTGTTTTTGTCTCCTACTGTTCCTTCAAACTTGTTTGGGGGAACATTCTCTTCCGACGGTCTTAGATGAAAACTTCAGTAGATATCATTAATTTTATGTTATTCTTAGATAATAAAAAAGTTTTTTGAACATTTTAGTTTACCAAAGCATCTCAGTTCATCAACTGAAGTACCCACTTCCATGTAATAATCAAAAGGTCTATTAAAGTTTTATTAAAGTTTTTCCTCCCCTTCAGTTTAGGTCTATGGAGCCATCTCTGAGTTTTGGCAAGTTTTAAAACTGAGTCCTTTTCTCTTGGTTGTTTGGGAAGCCCTTCATTACTGGGGGCCTCTCACTCTTGTTTCTTGATATGCCCAAAATCAAAACTCCTAGATATTTGCTTAAATTATCCTTCCTCTCTGGGGGATCTATCCAGACAGCTCAAGCATCTTTGTGGGGAGGTCGTAGACACATTCTGATGGCTTTCTTGAACATCTGAGCCAACCCCACACTGACTCTTTCACAGGTGTGTCCACATCTGCTCCATGGGAAACACTCACACATCCTTTGTCCAACAAACTCTGGGCGTGCAGGGTGCCCCAACATATAGCAGGCTCACTGAAGAACGCTGTCCACTTCAGCAGATAGACGGCCATAGTCGCTTTTCCTTTAGATTTCTCAGGCATCGTGTCTCTTAAACTCTGAGGGATACAAATCAAACTCTATGTTAGTCCCATTCAAGACCTTTTCCCAAGGCTTGAGAGATGAAAGAATCTCCTCTATATTTCCCATAGGTTACGGTATGGCAGGGAGTGAAACATCCTCAGTATGCAATATTCTCTCCAGAATTCATCTAAATTCTGAGCCCCCCTCTTGACCCCTCTAATCTTTCTCACAAGCTAGAGGTGCATTTTATTCTCCACATCACTAAACTAGTATTAAGCAAGCTTCTTTGCAGTGTAGGCAAACTTTCCTGGTTTTGTGGTCCTACTGTGGAATGTGGCAATAGTTGGCACCTATTCAATAGATTGATATTCAAAGGATAGTACAAGTACCAGCAGCATCCTCACCTGGGACTTTGCATAAATACTGAGTTTCAGGTCCCATCCCAGACCTACTGAATCAGAATCTGCATTTTAACCTGGTCCCCAGGTGATTTGTATTCACAGTAACTTTCGAGAAAGCCTAGCCTAGAGTACTCAGCTGAAACAGGTAAGAAGTATCCTATTTTAATATTCTATTACAACTATAGTTACTATTTATTCAGTAAATATTTATTGACTACTATTAGGTACAAGACATATTCAAAAGGCTGAATTGTGGTCTTGGAGGGGAGCTTGAACAAGCTCATACATAAACAAAATGCAAAGAATAAAATTAAAATGCTAAGAGATAATACAGTTCTGTAGGATTTTAGAGGAGGAAAGATTATGTTTTGGCTGGAGATTCAGAAAGAAAATGATTTGAATTGAGCTTTGAAAGACACATATCACCTGGCCATGTGTAACTGAGGAATTGGTCTTTTGATATGGAAGGATTAGAGTAAATAAAGGCCCAGAGGGGGCCATTAGTAGGCACAGGTACAGAGAGCAGCTCTATTTGACTGGAAGAGAGGGTAAGTGGAGGCCACATTGGAGGCCGTACTGGAGGCAACAATAAGGAAGATACATCAGGGCCTTCAATGTTGAGTCAGAGTTTATACTTCGTTTAGAAATGAAGTGGAGTTCCTCTGGTGATATAGGAAATGATTCTCCTTAGCTTTTGTGCTTCAGCAACTACTAGTGTGTTAGAGGAATAGCTTGAGACTTTAATAAGCTTCTGAAGCTATCTGGCTGGAGAGGAATATAATCTGGAGAGGTGGGTTGGACTGTGCTAGGTCAGCGGTCCCAGGGTTTGTCCCATGATCTTTGATACTGCTCATTTGTCTATTTGAAAAAAATAATCTGTGATAGACCAAGAACTGTGGCCTCAACTACTCCCAGGGGAATTTTAAAAGAGGGACATGCTGGGTATGGTGTTTGGGAGCCTGCTTTGGAGAAGTGCCAATTTTCTGCTCCCCTTCACAGGAAAACTTCCCTAGTTGTTAATATTGACTATCATCTCCCAGTGTTTCACTCTCATTCTCTCTTCAATGTGGATCAAGCCCCTTTTCAGAGCCACTAACATCACAAAAAGAGAGACAGCCAGACATTATATGCCTTCTAATGGGAGACCTTATCACCACCCATGAGGTAATCTCACCAAATATATTGTCCCTGAACCTGATCAAGGATCTAAACCCAAATACCAATTTACTGAAAATACAGTGAAATAGAGTTTCATGGAAAACAACACCACAGGAATATAATCAGCAAAATCCAGACTGTGGGAAACGCTATAACTATAGAACAAATCCTCTCCCCATCATTTTTTTAAATAAATAATTGCAAGCAAAGTGAGAGAGAGAGAGAGAGAAAGAGAGAGAGAGGCAAAACCAATAGGTTGAAAGAGACAACAAGCCAATCACAATGTGTGGACTTAATTTGAATCCTGATTCAAACAAACTAAAATAATTTTTTAGTTATTTTAAAAATAATTTTTTTAAAGTTATGACATTTGAGACAACTGGAAATTTTTATCTTATGATATTAAAGAAATTGTTATTTCCAAAAAATGTATGGATCAAGCCCCATTCTGATACAGTCTCCACTCAACTGCCAGAGTGGTCTTTAGACATAGTCTGATTGTGACAATTTCCTGCTTTAAGCATTTAAAAATAACATAGACTAAACACCAGTTCCTTACCTTGCCTAAAATTTAGCACGGTCTGGCTCCTGCCTTCCTCTTCAACCTGATCTCATGCTCTTCCAGCCCTCATTAACTCTCCTCCAGTCTCCCGGGACAGAGGTAGAATGAAACCCACAGTAAGAGAGATCTAGGCTAAAAGAAAAGGAAAATCCTATATATTTCTTTATGTACATATATGTATGTAAATATATTTTTAACTATCTAGAAGGATATATGATAAATTAATGATTATGGTTATATTTTTTTGGTGGGGGGCAGTTTTCGATTGAGAGGAAAAATCTTCTTATCTCTTTTATCTGTAATGTTTGAATCCAATTTCTACCTATACAGGAAAAACACACTCCTGTGTTTCTTCTTTATTATCACTCTACCACACTTCACATTTGGTCACCAAATGTGTGGGGTGTTTTCCCACACATTAAGCAATTCTCCGTGACACCCGCTTGGTGTCATGTAATTCAATTCAATTCTGACACGAACTACATGGAGTTAGCATCAGATCTCACAAGTGAAGTCTCTGTCCCCACTTCAGACCCCAATTGCAAGTTCCAGGTTGTCATCTGCACTTCTGACAGACCGACTTTAAATTGGGATTTCCACACTCCCCTCATCGGGTTCAATAATTTGCTAGAATGGCTCACATAACTCAGGGAAACATGTTTCCTGGCTTATTATTAAAGGATATGAATGAAGAGTCAGGTGAAGAGACATATAGGGCAAGTCCAGAAGGGTCCTATGTGTAGGATCTTCTGTCTTCCTATCTTGGTGGAGTTGGGCTTCACCACCCTCTTGACATGTAGCTGTGGTCACCGACCTGGAAGCTCTCTGAAGCCTCTACTATTGGGATTTTTATGGAGGTTTCATCACTTAGGCATGATTGATCATTAACTCAATCTCCAGCCTCTTTCCCCTTTCTAGAGCTGAAAGTTCCAAGCTTCTAATCATGGCTTGATCGTTCTGGTGACTTTCCGCCATCCTGAAGAGCCCACCAAAAGTCAGCTCATTAGAACAAAAGACACTCACATCACCCAGGAAATTATAAGAGTTTCAGGAGCTCTGTGCCAGGAACCAGGGGCCGATACCAATATACATATTTTCTATTTTTTCACACCACCTTAAAAATAAATTCATGTATCACCTGGCAAATTTTTAAGTCAGATTCTTAAAAAGACTTAGTTAAGAAACAGCATTTCCCTTCTCCAAATGTCTTAAATAGAGAAAATTAGACCCTTTCTCTTCTGTGTTATCACAGTAGTTTGGTTATAAATCTATTCTAGCGTTGCATGTATTCTACAGATATTTATTGAGGACCCCAAAAATGTAGTTTGCTAAGGTAGTCACCACCCCTTCCCTAAAGGAGTTCACTTTGTCTAATTGTTATGGTGTCCATTTCTCTTAAAATTACCTATTCATCACGTGTACTATTTGTTAGTTTGCTTTTTTTTTTCACTTTAACTGTACATCTCACAGATTTTCCTATGACAGGAGATATAGACTTACCTCATTCTTACCAATATGTAAGAAAATTGGTTGTTTTAATAGGGAACTTGGGACAGATCTTTGTAAGAAGATTGTGAACTGCTGATTAGTTACTATGCCTGGTATTGTGTGTAGTTTAATGACTTTCAGACACTTTTTCTTTCTTTAACTTGTAAAGGTGTCAGGGGCCCAGAGTAATGGATTGTTTTCTAGGTAGAAAAAGTCAGAGGACCCGAAGTTCCAATAACTCACTCGTCTTCGTAGCAAATTCTAGGAATAGACCCATAAGGAGCTATGGCCTCAAGTCTATCTGTAACTCATCTATGATTTGAAATGATCAATTGTGTCTAGTAATGAGACTTCTATTCTTAAATGACTGATATGCCATCTCTAAGAGAAATTCATCAAAATAACATTGACATCATTGTTGGAATAACTTGTTTGCAAAATGAGTGTTGTAAAGGCTACAACACTCATTTGTATGTAGGGACACAGGGATTAAAAAACAAAACAAAACTAAGTCTCCCTCCTGTAGAGCCATGTATACTAAATGACTATGAAAGTTTCTCTGCCATATTGGTTTAAATTGCACTACCTGTTACAGAAGAATACAGTGTGGTTTTACCAGTACAGAGATCAGGAACAATTCATGGCAGATTCAATGGTCTTAGTCAAGCATAGTAGCCTGGGATGGTCCTTCTGGGATAGCTGGGTCTGGTGATTCCTTCTATAACGTCCTTTCCTTCATGTTCCTGGAACTGCAACAATCATCAGATCCCCAATCTTGATTCATGTGAACATCCCAGTTTTTGGCAAGGATAGAGATTTTATGTTTTTATTGATACTTTACATGGGTTTCTTTCAATAGGTTATAAAAAAAAGAATGCACACCAGCAAAAGATAGATTGATATGTCATGAAGAATTACACTTTTCCAATTCATATTGGAAAATCATACAGGCAAGTGTTTAACCTTTCCATAGGCACATTTTTTTTTAAATTTATTTATTTTATTTATTTTTATTTTTGGCTGTGTTGGGTCTTCGTTTCTGTGCGAGGGCTTTCTCTAGTTGTGGCAAGCGGAGGCCACTCTTCATCGCGGTGCGCGGGCATCTCACTATCGCGACTTCTCTTATTGCGGAGCACAGGCTCCAGACGCGCAGGCTCAGTAGTTGTGGCTCACAGGCCTAGCCGCTCCGCGGCATGTGGGATCTTCCCAGACCGGGGCACGAACCCGTGTCCCCTGCATTGGCAGGCGGATTCCCAACCACTGCGCCATCAGGGAAGCCCCCATAGGCACATTTTTAAAACATCTTACCAGGAAACATTTTTAAGCAAGCAATTTAAGGTTTTCTTTTTGATAATTTGCAAATAATGATCTTGCTAATAGAGATTTCCATCTTTTTCATCAAACATCAGTGAATCCCTGAAGGACATTTTTATTCTGCAATACACTGCTAAAGAGAATCAGCAGAGCTTGAAATAGTTGAGGATTTAGGTATGACTACAGTTGCCTCTTTAACTTGGAGCTAGAGAATGGATCGTTGTTTCCTTTACTTTGCAATTTGTGAGTGTCTTATGTGTTTTACTGACCTGAATCATTCTGAGAAGACTTACCAAAGCTCAGCAGTCTCTGCTTTAACCAAAGATGTCCAAAGAATTTGATAGTACTTGATGAACTGGTAGAAGTTTTTAGTTGGAAAAGAGCAATTTTGTCTGAGTAGAACAACAACAAGTGACAGCAAATCCAAATTTCTCACCCCCAACTTCTTTGCAATTTGATGACAGAACTTTCTGGGGTATTTCAGTGTAAGAGGCTATAGCATCCAAAAAGGATAGGATGCCCCTTTTCTTTCACATGCTTCCTATGAAAAAATCTAAGCCGTTGTTAAATCTAACATTCCTCCTGCTTCTACACTGTATTCTACACCTGTGCTGCTGAATTTTGCATGAAAAGAAAGCAGACCTGATAAGTGGTATCACTGTAAATATATGGCCGTGCATCTCAAAGGAGCCCTTTCCAGCCTCTCTGCTTCATTTCCTCAATAATTTTGCTTCCTAATTCTCCAAGATGACCTTTTCATAGTTCTACACTTTCTTTAAACTTCCAATATTTGTCTCCACAATGATGAACACTTTCAAACTTTAATGAGAAAACCCATCTTTCCATCATTGAACTTCTAAACGTATGTGTATCTGCACCCAGTGATTTCCCTTCTGATTAAAATGGAAGAAGAGCCCTCCTTTCCCCTTCACTTGCAGTCTTCACCCATTCACTCTGATTTTTTTTCAAACAGTTTGTTCCTCTAAAGTGGAAGCATGCTTTAATATATCCCATATTTAAAACAAAACGTTCTTCTTACACTCCTCCAACTACCACTCAATTTCTTTTCTCCCTTTCACATACTGAAAGGGTTGTCTCTATCTGTTATGTCTACTTTCTCACCTTTTATTCTCTTTTTGACTCACTTCTTTCAGGTTTTTGCTACCACTACCCAAGGAAACAGTTTCACCAAAGTCAACAATGAACTCCACTCAGTCAAATATTAGCCTGTTTCTTACTTAGTTTCTCAGTATAGTTTAATATGATGGACCACTCTTTCTTTATTAACAGCTTCTCCAATCTTGACTTCTTTGGCAACACATTCACCAGCTTTTCTCCTGCCCCACTGACACTCCTTTTCAGTGTTCTCTTTTCTAAATTAACTAATTAATTAAATAATTATTGTAAAAATTGTACTATTTTATTGAGGTATAATTGACATGTAAAAATCTGTATGTGTTGAATGGATACAACTCAGTCAGTTTGGAGATAAGTATACGCTCATGAAACCATCACTGCCTTGATCAAGGCCATAAACATATCCATCACTTCTCAAAGCACCCCCCCCCACCCCTTTATCATTATTTTCTGTGTGTGGTAAAACACTTAACATAAGATCTACCTTCTTAGCAAATGTTACGTATAAAACACGGTACTGTTGGCTGTAAGTACTATTCTATATAGTAGGTCTCTAGAACTTGTTTATCTTGCACAACTGAAATTTTGTGCCCTTTGACAGTTGCCTCCCTTTTTCCCCTTCCCCTTGCCCCTGGCAACCACCATTCTAATCTCTTCTTCTATGAGTTTGACTGTTTTATACTCCACATTTAAATGATATCATACAGTGTTTGTTTTTCCATGTCTGGCTTGTTTTACTTAGCATAGTGTTCCCCAAGTCTATCTATGTTGTTGCAAATGCCAGGGTTTCCTTCTTTTTTAAGGCTGAATAATATTTTGTTGTGTGTGTGTATATATGTATATATATGCCATGTTTTTTTAAATCCATTCATTTGTCAATGGACATTTAGGTTTCTTTCACCTCTTGGCTATTATGAATAATGCTTCAATAAACATGGGGGTACATGTATCCTTTTCGAGAGAAGGCAGAAGAAAGCTATTTCTTGACCGTTGTAAGGGCACTAATCCCAATTTTGATTTCAATTCCTTTGGATAAATATCCAGAAGTAGGATTGATGAATCATACAGTAGTTCCATTTTTAGTTAAGAAAGGTTATATATAATAAAGGTTATATATGACAAGCTCACAGCTAACATTATATTGAACAGTGAAAATCTGAAAGCTTTTCTTTTCTTTAAGATAGGAACAAGACAAGGATGCCCACTCTCACCACTTTTATTCCCCATAATACTGGAAGTGCTATCTAGAGCAATTAGAAATAAAATGCAGCTAAATCAGAAAAGAAGAAGTAAAATTGTGTTTGTTTGCAGATGACGTGATCTTATATATTGAAAACCCTAAAGACTCCACCAAAAATCTATTAGAACTAATAAATGAAATAAGTAAAGTTGTAGGATACAAAATCAACATACAAAATCAATTGCATTTCTAGACACTAACAACAAACTCTCTGAAAAAGAAATTAAGAAAGCAATTCCTTTTACAATAGCATGAAAAAGAATAAAATACTTAGGAATAATTAAACTTAACCAAGAAAGTGAAAGATCTGTATACTGAAAACTATAAAACATTAATGAAAGAAATTGAAGGAGACACAAATAAATGGAAAGATATGCCATGCTGATGAGCTAGAAGAATTCATATTATTAAAATGTTCATACTACCCAAAGTGATCTACATAGTCAATGCAATCCCTATCAAAATTCCAGTGCCATTTTTCACAGAAATAGAAAAAACAATCCTAAAAATTCCTATAGAACCACAAAAGATTCTGAAGAGCCAAAGTATCTTGAGCAAGAAAAATAAAGCTGGAAGCTCCCCATTTTCTGTTTTCAATCATATTTGATTTTGATAGTAATTGAAATAGAATGGTACTGGCATATAAACAGACACATAGAACATTAGAACAGAATAGAGAGCTAGGTGTTCTTTGCTCTCCCCAATTCCTGCATCCAAATTCTAAATGTTGGTGTATTTCAGGGCTCACACGTGGGTCCCCTTCTCTTCTCCATTTACACTCTCTCCCTATGTGATTTCATCCAGTCTTATGGTTTTCTTTAAATACAATTTTTATACTGAGAACTTATCTTTAGCTCAGATCTTCACTCTGAGCTTAGTAACTATGCATCCAGTTACCTATATGGCAGATGTTTCACAGACATCTCAAAATTAACATGTAAAAAAAAAGAACTCTCAATATGCAAAGACTTATTAGAAATCCAATTACCATTATTTGAAATGTATCACTTTCTCTATCAGTACTGCATAATCCACACCATTATCTCTTTTGGGAACTAACTACATAGCTTTTAAACTGGTCTCCCTGCTTTCACTTTTGTCCATCCCTCTTGTTAACACCTTCCCCCCAGCCCTTTTTCCACACAGCAGGAGGAATTAATTTAAAAATGTATTTATTGAGGTATAACGTATAATACACGTATAGTAAAATGCATAAATATTAAGTGTACAGCCAAATAATTAGCATCCAGATAAAAACTAGGACGTTATTAGCACTCCAAAGACCAATATTTGTTCTTAAATCTGTTTCAGTTTTTTTGTAATTTTTAAGTCTAGAATTTCATTTGATTTGTTTTGTATATATTTCTGTTTTATGGTAAAATCCTCCATCGTATGTATTTCCATATATAAATATATATATATATATATATATATAAATATATATATATATATAATTTTTTTAATCTGTCTTTGATAACTCCAATATCTGGATAACCTGTGTTAATTTTTTTTCATTGTCCTTTGTTCTCTTGATTTTTAGTTATTTGCTACTATCTCCTGACATGCTTGGTAGCTTTTTTTTTTAAATTGAATCATCATTACTATGTGTAAAAAATTGTATAGTTTTAAAATGACCTTATATTTGTCTACTAAGAGTTCATTTATTTTCCAGAATACAGTCAGAATAAGTTCAGGTTGCTTTGCTGCATTAGAGACTGGTCTGTTTCCAATTTTATCCTATTCCTAGAGTAGATTTCTTCAGGGATTTCAATAGAAATCTTGAGGCCTTTAGCAGTTGTCTTAGTTTGTCAGGCTGCTATAACAAACTACCATGGACTGGTGATTAAACAAAAAAAAAAACCAAAAAACAAACAAAAAAATTTACCTCTCGCAGTTCTGGAGGGTGGAAATCCAAGATAATGATGCTAGCAGATTTGGTGTGTTGCAGGGGGGTGCATTTCCTGGTTCACAGATGGCCATCTTTTTGCTATGTCCTAAAACGGGGGAGAGTAGAAGGCAGAAGAAAGCTATTTCTTGACCATTGTAAGGACACTAATCCCATTCACGATGGCTGCACCCTTATGACCTCACCTAATCCTAATTACCTTCCAAAGACCCCACCTCCTGACACCATCACATTTGTAGGTAGGGATTTAACATATGAATTTTGAGGGACACAAGTATTCAGTCCATAACAGTAGTGTTCCCTTCCTTGAAGGCTCCTGAATTTTAATTTTGATCTACCCAGAACCAGAGAAATGCTGAAGTATCTGCTTAGCATTTTAGTCTCTTAGCAACTGCTTTCTGTTGGTTCCTTGGTGTCTCACTCACAATTGTGCAATTTAGGGATTAGCAGATGCTTCTAGGGGAAATTGCCTACAGAATTTTAGGCTTCATGTAATTTTTTTCCTTGTGTCTGGAATCTTGTCACCTCAAATACCAGTATTTTGATAATTGTCAAATGCCTTCATAGAGTTCTTTATTTTTTTCAAAAACCAGAGTTTATATTTCTTCCTGGTGTGGGAGTTAGTTTGATATTAGCTACTCTGCCATAGGCAGAAATGAAACTCTCCTCTGCTTTAAATGCAAAAATCAAATCACATCACTCCTTTGGTTCAAACTCTCCAACAACTGTCTATTGCAAGTAGTATGAGATACAAACTCCACACCATGACCTAAAGTACTGCAAACAATCTGCCAAAAGGCATATAGCAGAGAGTGACAGAACTGAATACAAAACTAGGGTCTTTTGATTCCCAGTCCAGGACGGCAATAATTTTCTCTCTTGTGGGTGCTTTGCCACGTGAAAAGCAGAATTTGTATTTTGATGCACTGACTGGGATTCCTCCCAGACCCTGGTTAATTTGGCGGAAGCATATAGGACTTAATTGTGTGTTATTTCTGTTTCTAGTACCTGCCACAGAGCCTGCATCATTTTTCTAAAATTCTCCCCCTTTCTCCTAGCCCTTTTTATTAGCAGTTAATCATTATTCAAAGAGAAATTTATAGATGTATTGCAAGTCCTTAGATCAAATGTTTCCAGGACTAAATTTTATAATTTTGTAACTAGAGAGCACTACCTTCATGTTACATGTAAGGAAGCTCAGGTTTGTGCAGGTTAAATGACTTGCTTAAGGTCGTTTACTTGACTTATAGCACAGGGAGACAGCAAAATGTGTTTCCTGATTCACAACCTGTGATTATTTTTATAGCCTCTCTTTGCCATGTTGTTGTATTAGAATGGAAATTTGTCCCTTTGGTCTGTGAGAGTTCCCACTCTTTCCCGTGTTGATTATAGCTGTTCTTTACAAATATTTTTAAAGCTGAAAAACATACATTTTTTTACTAAATAAAATTGCATTCGTAATTCCAATATGTAGACGAGATAAGTGGAACTTTTGCAGATAAAAGGCTGTGGGACATGGAGGTCATACCATTTGTCCTCCTCATTCTCTTTCCACTGTTCAGACCCCCTTGGAGACCTAGAGAACCAAAGAACAGAATTTTGAAAACACTGGTAGGGTGAATCTGTTCAAATTACTAAGCCAGCTACCTTTGTTTAGTGCTTTTTGCATTACAGAGTTTTGGGACATATATTATCACATTTAATGCCCGTGTCATCCTGTGTAAGGTATCTGAGGCATGGATTTTAATATACCCATATTACAAGTGAGAAAGCCAGGACTTGGGCTAAGCAAACTTCTGCAAATCATAAAAATAAAGAAACGAACACAGTGACACTAAAATATTATGTCTTGGAGTCCAGTATTCATTTTTCCACATTTAGGGACAATGCATATAAACTTTTACCAGATCCTTCTTAATATAATTACCTAGGAACTGGAGGCCCAGTCTAACCTGAGAATGTCTGTGCTATTGTATAGTATTTTTGTTAAAATTCAGTTTTCCAACTTGCAAAGAAAATGTCATAGGGCATCCAGAAGTACCTTGAGAGCCTCGTGATCTGGCTAAAGAATTTTCAGGTTGAAAACTTCATTGCTCTTGTGGAACTTGCTCCTGTACATCTGTGTTATGATTCCCAGACCCATTACTCATCCCCTTAATTCTAAAGCACGTCTGTACAACTGTGAATATGCTGTCCATGGGGAAAGATTCTCGCCTCCTTTTGGGGAGTGCAAGAGCAAAACAAATATTTAAAAATTACAATAAAAACCTTTTCTGTATATATCTAGTATTTTTTACTTTCTCAGCTTGGAGTATTTTTAAAAAGCCACAGTCTTTTACATATTTAAATTAAATGATTCTGAGTGCCCATTCTACTGTTGAGAAGGCATCTGTCTTTCCTACTCTGCATCTTTCTTTACCCCTACTGTCCTCGTATTCTAAAAATAGGAACCCTGAGTGTGTTCACTTAGCCCTGGTGGTTCTTGTTTCATGGGATAAAAACGAAGAAGCAAATCTGATGAGTTCTTCTGGAGAGCAGCATTCTCTGCCTCTGTGGTTGCCATAGCACTGGTGTCACGTTGAAAATAAGTGATCCCTTGGCCAGATGCAGTACCTGTCTCTTGCTGGAAACCTGTTGATGGCATTAGCAGATCAATACTCCTTTTGTTCTGGAAGGAAAGCAGATTGTGTCCTCTGTGACTGAAGTTCATAGTTGGACAGTTTCTCAGGGTGCAAATCTGAGACAGAAAGACCTTTCCACAGTGCTTTGTTCAGCCGTGGTGTTGCATGCCCATCACAGGCCTGGGGTCTGTCAATTATGGCTATTTGGTGACTCGCTGACACACACACCTAGACACACACTCTCCTAACACATCTACCCATACACTCACATACCCAGAGGCACGCACATGCACTTGTGCAGACTCACACACACACACACACACACACAAACCTACACTTACACTTTTCCTGAGGGGCGCACCAGGGTGACTGGGCACAGCCCACCTTCATCACCTTCATCCTGAGGCTTTGAGAGTGGAAACCCTCCCTTCTTAGACACAAAGCCCACTCTATTTCCTGACACAAGGTGGACACTATTTCTTCCAAGTAAAAGTCATACCTGGTGGTATGTATAAGACATTTTATAGTTTACACAGTGTGTGGAAATTAATTATCTTATTTGAAAACACCATAGCATTTTACTTTTAGAAATTAAAAAGAAAACAAAGCTCAGGGACATTAAGGGACATGACCAAGGACACACTGCTTTTACATACAAACCTCTCACTCTCTGTCTCTTATAGTCCCTCAATTTAGGGTGCGTTATTTAAAAAATAATACAAATTATTCTGACATAAAAATTATTCAGACATAAAAATGCAAAAAAACAACATACCCATGCACCAACCACCCAGTTTCAGAAAAAAAAAATATTGCAGATAGAAGTGAACCCTGTGTGTATCTCTATATCCCCCTTTCTCTCTCTCTTCCTAGTAAATAACTACTATTCTCTATCTGTTGTTTATCATTTTCTTACATTTCTTTAAACTTTTACTACATATGTATGTATTTTTAAACAATGTCTAGTGCATCTTCTTACAAGTTTTATTACTTTTTGTTGTCTCAGTTTTGTCATTTATAAAATGGGAAAAATAATAATAATTACTTTATTAGGTTGTCGAGAGCATAAGTGATTTAGTATCTAAAAAAACAATAATGCTTGACATATAGTGAGATTTTTTTTAAGTTTTAAAATGCTCTTTTGTTTTGCAATTTCTTTTTTTCACTGAACTATATGTTCATGAGATTCATCCATCTTGATATATGTAGTCTGAGCTTATTCATTTCTCCTACTTTCTAGTAGGCCACATTTTATTACAATCATATTAGGATTTTTAAAGTACTTTTTAAAAATACTGCTGCTATAAACATTCTTATACATGTTTTCCATGGAAGAGAGCCTCTAAGGAATATACAGAATTATTGAATTGCCCAGTCATGGAAACGCATATCTTTAACCCAACTTGATATTGCCAAATTGCTTCCAGAAGTTGCTGTAGCCAGTTACACTCCTACTGGCAGCTTATGAAAATGCATAAGGAGATGCCATATCCCTGCCAACTTTTTAAATAATTTACAAATTTCTGCTTATCTAAAGGAATTGTCAATTCAGAGGTTTTGTCCTTTTTCTAGTAGACTGTTTGTCCTTTTATCTCTCAGTTGTAGAAATTATTCATAATCCCTTGTCATTTAATTCAGCTAATTATACCTTATCACAGCTTGTGACCTTGTTTTCACCCTTTTAGGGTAACTTTTGATAGGTTTTATATTTAGTGCAGTAACATTTAATATGTTCCTTCTTTATGAGATGTGTCTTTGGGGATTTTGTTGAAAAGATTTTTCCCCACTCTGAAGTCATATATCCTCTTAAATTTTCTTCTAAAAGTTCTAGCATTTTAATCTTTATAGATAGTTCTTTAATTTGGACATTTTAAAGGAATAACATGAAATAGAAATCAATTTTATTTTTTCATATGTGTGTATAATTATCCCACCATAATTTACTCAGTCTTCCATTTTCCCCCATTGATCTGTGATGCTACCTCTGTCTTGTACCTAGTGTATATAAAATACATATAAATATCTATATATATTTATATAGATAGATATATGCAGGGTCTATTGGAGGCTTTAGCTTCTGTTCCATTGGTATGTTTGTTTCTAAACCAAATCCTCAATTTAATTACTTTATATTAAGTATTACACGAAGTAGTATTTATTATAATTTTTATTGCTTTGTTGGATATTTTCAGCTATTTGTTCTTTCATAGCAATTTAAGGATCTGCTCAAATTCGATGAAAAACTTGATGGACATTTTGTCATATTTCCACTTTCTAAATCGCCCTTTTTGTACAATAAAACTTCATTCTTTTTATCTATTTTTTTCTCCATTTATGACTATATGATTTTGGTCACTTCAAGGAGGTCCATTTTGGATCTGGATTTATGTTTTTTTTTAATGTACTCAGTAAGTGGTAAGGCCACTGATAACTACCCTATGGTAAAGAGCATGGATATGAAGTAACTAAAAATCATGACTGCCCTCAGCACTTTAGAATTAACTAAAAATCAAGGACATTATTTTACTTCAATGGATAGTAAAATAATGGATAGGAGACTTTGCTGGAAAGTAATACCTTAAGGACTATTGATCTCTTAGCATCATTCAGGCTCTTTGCTACAATAACACATAGTGGGATACAGTTGAAAGACTTTACAATCACTGTACTTCAGACCCAGAGTTTTCAACTTACTGGCTGATGGGGAATCACTTACTTGAACTTGGGTTTCCTCATCTGTAAATGAAGATAATAATATGCAGCTTTCAAGGTTTTGGTAAAAATACATGAGATAATAATTGTGAAATAATATAGCATACTATCTGCTATGTCATAGCTGTATAAGAAAACATTAATTTTCTACCTCTTTAGAGGAACTGGTTTCAGTTAAGTAACTGAAATTTTTGCTGAGTAGCAAGAAGAAACGTTGTTTGCAGGTGATTTAACTACTTGTTGAAGTAAGGGCAGTAGTGGCTCAATTAATTTTTGATGGCCAAAGAATGATTTCTTTTATATCATGAAAAAATTTTAAGTGAAATAAGACAGGCTTTGGAAAAAGATGTTCCTTTCTGAGACTCCTGGCTTTACTCTTTACTAGCTATGTGATCTGGAGAAGTTGGTTTTCGTATTGGTGATATGGAGATAATTTCTTTAAGGTCTTTATAAAAATGAGAGATAGTAGATTCAAACTTCCCACTGCACTGCCTGCTGTAGGGTAAGTGCTTCATAGTTAGTAGCTGCTATTTTTTTTTTACCATTTTATAGAACTGAGCTTTCAAGTATCTTGACGTAACTGAAGGAAGAACGTCTAGATTGTTCTACCTGCTTGAGAAAAATCTCACTGAGTTGTATATCAATAAAAAATAACTCATTTTTCACTCTTTAATAAATTGAGCCCTAATACCTGAAAATTTTTTCTGGTAACTTTCACAGAGTCACCACTCACTAGGTGCACATAGGATAAATGGAATAATGGAAAAATGATGTTTGTTTATCTCAATTATTGTTATCAGATATATATTAGTTGCCAAACCAGAATCCCATCAGGACACCTACGAAGATTAGCAAGTATGTCATTGATAAAACACTTTCAACTCTAGGATTCCAACAGCAGAAAACAAAGAAGAACTCCTGGATCCCCTGAGTGTTAAGTTGGAGAATTCTGATTGACAAAACACCATCAAAGGAAATTCAAGAAAGGGGCATGGACACTTTTTCATAATGTCTTCCATAAAAAAAGCAAAGGGATTTAAAATTTTAGAAACCTGCCATGGGTTTTCCCCTTTTGGCAAAACACAGGAAACATGAAGAAAACCACATCAAGGCACATCATAAGCAAATTGCTCAAAAAAAGGTAATAAAGAACAAAACTTTTTTTTATTAAGTTAATTTTATATTTTGTATTTAATAGAATAAGTGGTGATTGGGGGAAGATTATAAACAATACAATTGGTAGTGTATTTCCAGCCAAAACCAAGCTTTTAGGTTTTTCTTTGCTCTTTATTAGGTATTCCAGGACCTGTAATTAATGCCAACAGTTTTCTCCACTTGGTGCAGACCTTCCCCACCTCCGCGCACATGCGGGCACCTGAGCCTGATGCCGGTTGATGACCTGGGCTCCCAATTGTCCCCCAAGCCAGGCCCCATTTCACTTCGCCCGCTTCCACCCGAGGCCCCGCCCAGTCCTCTTCCCTGGAGCCCCGGCACCTGCGGGGTATCATCGCTGATGGGAACAACCTGGGACGCCCCCGGGGAAGCGTGGGCGGGAGAGAAGCTGAAACAGGCCGGGCGGGCCTGAGGAGGGCGCCGCAGTGAGCACGGGCTCCCAGACGTGCGGGAGGTGTCGGGGGAGAGGACGGAGCGCCCGAGGAGCGGGAGGGATCCGTGAGCGGACCGTGAGGTCACAGCGGCGACCTGCAGAGGCCATGGCAGCTCCAGGACGGAGAGCAGGTAAGACAGCGGCCCTGAAGGGAGGAAGCAAGCCCTCCCCTCTACCCTTGTGCCCCATGACGCAAGTGACCCCGAAGCGCCCCAAATGGGTACATTCAGCTCCCTCTCGGGACTGGCCTCCCCTGCGGGAGGGGTGAGATTCCAGGGCAATTGGATGTGCCTCCCCCAGCCTCCCCGCACCTATTTGCTGACGGCTGAAATTATTTTAATAGCACCTAAAGACCTTTCACTTCCATACTTAAAAGACTGAATTATAATACAAAGGACAAATGTTTCCTGAACCCAAATGTGTTTGTAGTAAAGTATAAGTGACTAAGGTAAGGCCTGTTCAGTAGTGATAGAGGTTAGGAAAAGGGACACCTCACTTGGGGTGGAAAAGCCCTGAAACGGGAGGCTGGGGTCCGAAGAGGCCGATATTCACAGTCTGGCCGTGTCCTTCTGGGCTGTTGACCTGAAATGGATCTGAGTCCGGGAGAAGCGGCCCGGGCGGGGTCCCCGGGTGGGCAGCCGCGTCGTCAGCCGCAGCAGGGCCACGGCTTGAATTATTTCCTCTGCCTGAGATCGCGCTCGGGACTTTTGTGTAGGAGAAGCGTTTCACAAATCTCTACACCGCAGAATACTTCCAAGTATTGAGTTACTCAGAAGATGCTTACGATTCATGGGCGTGAACCCAGAGAACAAATATGCTCACACCAAAAGGGACAGACATAAATGTGGGGCTTTCTTTGATTATATTGGTTCCTAGTTAAACATAACAGATACTCCTTCTCCAGGTGTCTACAGACTCTTTTCCAGAGTGACAGTAACTTTTTCCCTCTGACTCAACCTCCTCCTCCATCTTCTCGGCGTCCCCTGCCAGCAATGAGGGGATGGCCTCATTCCGAAGTCTGTTTGCCAGGTTATGGGAGCTTGGAAGTCTTTTCAGCTGTGGAACTCAGATTACTCACCCCTTTTCAAATGATCTAACATACATACAACCGTGGTTAGAATAGTGACTCGGCCACTAAGTGAATGGGTATTTTTTTTAATCCATGACAAACATGTTTGGAAGTTATCTTATTGTCCCCTCACTTCCTAATTAGGACACTGAAGCGCTCTAGGGAGTCCCTTCCTTTCAGACGGCACTTTTAATTCTCTTTAGTGTATCTTCACATTCATTGTCTCCTTCTATTCAGTGCCAGTAAAGTAGGTAGTTCACGTGTCATTATTCTCACTTGATAGATCAGAAAGATAAGACACAGCAAGGGTTTGCTTTGGTCACAGAGTAAATTAGGAGCAGACCTGGATCTGTGAAGTGAGGTCGGCCGCATTGGGTGTTCTCCTGACCCAGGCCTCGCACAACTTCAGGCCCTTGTATCCAGGACTAATGAGCTCACCTGAATCTCACTAGGCCTGAGCATCAGGTGAGCTGTGGAGGGCCTGTCAGTCATCCAGCCGGCACCCTCCTCCCTCCAGATAGGATGGGGGTGGAGAAGCCAAATGCAGGCTGTCTGTCCCTGAGTCAGGGCCTAATGGGCAGGGAGAGCTTTGCCTTTTTTCAGAGAACCTTATTAGGTTCTTAAAGTGGAACTTATAGTGAACAATATTCTCAAAATAACAAGTGTCAGCCATGGGCAAAATTTTCTAAATAGTAAAACATTACCACTGATTAGAAATCTAATGTATCAAGGTGCTTTGGGCTTAGAACACAACACTTCTCTCACAGAGGGGGTTTGCTAACAATTCACTGGCTATGGTGGCAGAGCCAGGGTCTCAGTTCTGTCCCTCTCAGACCTTTGTTCTGTGTCTTGATCAATTCTTCTGTCATTCTCTGTCCTCTGGGGGTATGTTTGTGTGTGAGGGTAGAAAGGGTGGATGGATATGTATAAATTCTCTGCAGTCTATCCAGTGCCTGATTATTCTATTAAGAGGGCTTTGCTGTCCTGGCTACAAATCGTTACACACTTTCTTTCTCTCCTCCACTCTATTTGGAAAGTTTTTGTCTCAGATCATTGACTCTATTAGTTATATCAGCCTCCTTCTCTGCCTCTCCAAGAGGGAGAAGCTATTTACCTTTGAAGAGATGTTATGGTTTAGGTGGGGAAGATCTGGCTCCCCGCAGAGCCCTGAGAGGAGGATCCAGGAAAGAAAATAACCCTGTATTTCTGGCATTTCCTGGCCACCCAGAGCATCTTTCTACAGCTGACATGGATAAAATTTTTTCAAAGGCTACAGGTTTTTAAAACATCATTTATAATGTGAGTCATATTAGCATTTAAGATACTGGTTATTTAATTTATTTTTTTAACATCTTTATTGGAGTATAATTGCTTTACCATGGTGTGTTAGTTTCTGCTTTATAACAAAGTGAATCAGCTATACATATACATATATCCCCATATCCCTTCCCTCTTGCATCTCCCTCCCACCCTCCCTATCCCACCCCTCTAGGTGGTCACAAAGCACTGAGCTGATCTCCCTGTGCTATGCGGCTGCTTCCCACTAGCTATCTATTTTACATTTGGTAGTGTATATATGTCCATGCCACTCTCTCACTTCGTCCCAGCTTACCCTTCCCCCTCCCCATGTCCTCAAGTCCATTCTCTACATCTGCGTCTTTATTCCTGTCCTGCCCCTAGGTTCTTCAGAACAATTTTTTTTTTTTTTTTTTTTAGATTCCAGATATATGTGTTAGCACACGGTATTTGTTTTCTCTTTCTGACTTACTTCACTCTGTATGACAGACTCTAGGTCCATCCACCTCACTACAAATAACTCAATTTCATTTCTTTTTATGGCTGAGTAATATTCTGTTGTATATATGTGCCACATCTTCCTTATCCATTCATCTGTGGATGGACATTTAGGGTGCTTCCATGTCCTGGCTATTGTAAATAGAACTGCAGTGAGCATTGTGGTACATGAGTCCTTTTGAATTATGGTTTTCTCAGGGTATATGCCCAGTAGTGGGATTGCTGGGTCATATGGTAGTTCTGTCTTTAGTTTTTTAGGGAAACTCCATACTGTTCTCCATAGTGGCTATAAGATACTGGTTATTTTTACTGCATAGGATATGACATATTCATTTTGCATGTTATCACATTTCTAAAAACTCAGTTTACCTCCTAAATTTATTGGAAAGCAATTTTTAAATGTAGCTTGACACTCCTGACAGACACAAGTGCTCTTGAACAAGTGGAAAGATACCTCGTATTCTTGCACAGGATGACTGAACATTATAAAGATTGCATTTTCCCTAAGTTAAATTTTTTTTATTTTTTATTTTAAAATTGTTCAGTTTTCTTGAGATATAATTGACATACAGCACTGTATAAGTTTACACCTGTACAGCATAATGTTTTGACTTACATATAATGTGAAATGCCACAGTAAGTTTAGTTAACATACATCATTTCATACAGATACAAAAGAAGAAAAGTTTTTCTTCCTTGTGGTGAGAACTCTTAGGATTTACTCTTCACTTTCATACATACCACACTTTTTCTATGGGTTTTTTTGTTTTACTTTTGTGTTGGATCCCACGTATGAGATCATACATTATATGTTTTTCTCTGATGTATTTCACTTAGCATAATGCCTTCACCTTGCATCCATGTTGTTGTAAATGGCAGAAGTTCCTTCTTTTTATGACTGCATAATATTCCATTGTGTATATACCACACTTTCTTTATCCACTCATGGGTTGATTGACACTTAAGTCATTTCCATGTCTTAGCTACTGTAAATAATGTGGTTAAGAACATGGTGATACAGATGTCTCTCTGACATAGTGCTTTTGTTTCCGTCAGATGTATTCCCAGAAGTGGAATTGCTGTATCATATGAAAGTTCTATTTATAATTTTTTGAGGGATCTCCATGCTGTTTTCCATAGTGGCTGTACCAACTTACAGTCACCCTAACCATGCACAAGTATTCCCTTTTCTCCACAGCCTTGCCAGCATTTGTTATCGCTTGTCCATTTGATAATAGCTATTCTGACAGGCGTGAGGAGATGTCTCATTGTGGTTTTGATTTACATTTTTCTAATGATTAGTGATGTTTAGCACCTTTTAATGTACCTGTTAGCCATTTGCATATACCTTCTTTGGGAAAATGTCTATTAGGTCCTTTACCTATTTTTCAATTGGATTATTTGTTTTTTGCTATTGAGTTGTATGATTTCTTTTTATATTTTGGATATTAATTCCTTGTTTGATATATGACTGGCAAATATATTCTCCCATTCTGTAGGTTGTCTTTTCATTTTCTTTATTTCTTTTGCTGTGCAGAAGCTTTTAGTTCAATGTAGTCCCACTGTTTATTTTTTATCTTGTTCGTGTCATATCCAAAAATATTATGCTGGAGGCCCATGTCAAGGAACTTTTTTCCTGTTTTCTTCTAGGGGTTTTATGGTTTCCAGTCTTACATTTAAATTTTTAATCCATTTCGAGTTAATTTTTGTGAATGACGTAAGATAGGGGTATTGTTTCATTCTTTTTGTATGAGTATCCAAATTTCCTGGTACCATTTATTGAAGAGAATGTTTTTTCTCCATGAGTATTCTTTGCTCCCTTGTCAAATATTAGTTGACTGTATGTGCATGGCTTTATTTCTCAGCTCTTGATTCTGTTCCATTGGTCTTTGTGTCTGTTTTTAATGCCGGTACAATACTGTTTGGATTGCTATAGCATTAGAATATAGCTTGAAATCAGGAAGCGTGATGCCTCCTGCTTTGTTCTTCTTTTTTCAGCATTGCTTTGGCTATGCAGTGTCTTTCGTAGCTCCATATAAACTTTAGGATTGTTTTTTCTACTTACTTAAAACAAAATAAATTTTAGAGCAGCCAGAGGGTAAAAGATACCAGCAGACTCACACGCCAAGAAATGTTAAAGGTAGTATTTCAGGAAGCAGGAAAATCATACCAGATAGAAACATAAACCTAGACAAAGAGTGAAGAAAACTACAAATGTGAACTACATGTAAGATATTGTCTCTGCTCACCTATTAGGAAAAGTAAGAAGCTGGGTAGAACAATATATCATTCAACAAAGCCTGCTTAATGAAATTATTATTAAAATTATTTAAATGTTAAAATAAGGTATTGCTTTTAATCAGTAACCTAAAAGACTGAATGAAATTTGAGTAGACAGTACCTCTGTCTCCCCTTCTCAGAACTTTGCCCCACAGCAACCCCTCAAAAGGTTTTTCTCCCTATGTCCAAATAATGTGCTTATACCGTTATTGGTTCTCAATATTAACCATCCTTTATTAAACTTACATAGTAGATATATATTAAACTCTTTAGCATCTTTCTTTTCTACTCACCCTTCTCATTGCTCTATATTTCTCATTATTTATTGAAATATTTCTTTGTTTAGTATGATGATATACTAATTCAAAGTCAACAGAATTCTACCATTAAACTTATTTAGTTGAACATCTTGTGTTTTCTCTAGAATTATTGACTGCTTTGTTCATTTGCTTAGTTTTCTATGACACCATCATTTTTTTTCTACGTGTACCATCATACCTATCAGACAACTGTTAAGTATTATTTTCCAAACATATAGAGCTTTTAAGATATTTTGTTAAGTCTTATTTTGTTCTTTGCTCTGGATCCCTGCTTCATTGTTCTTCCTGGGACTTCTGTTGGCAACCATTCTTGGAATTCCCTTCATTGTCCTCATAAGATACCTGGATGCTATATCTCTTTTCGAAGTTGACTCTGTTATCATGGAAGTGAGAACATTTCTGAGAAAGAATCCATATGATGCTCACTTCTTATCTTCCTTTTTGGAGCATATTCATGGTTGGAAATGTCTTTGTCTATAGAAACTTTTTTGAAAAGCTGTAAGGTAATCTGGTGGCAAGCTTGAATTTTCATTGGTTTGTGTCCAAAAGTGCTGCAGATGTCACTTTCTGGGAACCTTGTCTCTGAGGCTCTTCACTTTGTCTAGAGGAGGAGCCTCTAGTTCTCTTAACTACAGGTCATCTGTGGTTCTGGGAGCAGATGTGGAAAGAGTTCTTAAAGTTCAATGGTTCATATATAGGATTTCATTTAACTTTGCTGTCCTTATCTCATTCCCAGCATTTGCCTGGATTTTTTGGATCCATAGACTCCCAGATTCAATTTATCATGAGAACAAACCTTGGCTCTCCTTCCTGAGGTGTGACAGCTTAACTGTGCATGATGGTGAACAGAACCCAGGGGTCCAAATACTGTATTCAGATGGTCAGTCATTCTCTTGCTTTCATCCTCTTTCTTCTGGTGTGCACTCCTTGTTACCTGGTGCCTCATAGTCTGGGATATGTCAGAGGTTTTTGTGATTAGAATAAGTTTCTCTCTTGTAGTAACTACTCACTTCAGTATCTTTCCTATTGCTTCTTTCATTCTGAGGGCCTTTCTGTATTTTAGTTTATCACCTTAGTGAAATTACAAAAGGGAGAAGAGGTACATATTTTGGGCCAATTCATCAAGTTTAAACACAAGTTCCATGTTATATTTTAAAGCCCTCAGGTGAGTAAGGAATAGAAAGGTTTAAATAAAACAACACCGTCTACTACAAATGACCAAAAAACTTTCTACTAGTTTGTAATTAAAAATCCAGAGGCAGGAAAACCATACTGACTATTGGAGAAATCATGAAAATCTGAATATGACACTGATAGGACTCAGCAGAAGAATGTGAATGTGAGAGGGATTTAGGAGATGATTTCAACCAGACTGAGTGACCGATTGAATATGGGGGTGAATGTAATGAAAAGAATAAAAAGTCTAGGATGACTTTAAGGCTTTTCACTTGATGACTGGGTGGAAGCCATTATCTTCTTTTAAACAAAGAGAATGAAGGAGGGAGATTGGCAGAGGAATAGGTCAGATCTATTTTAGATTTACTGAATTAGAGATGCCTGGGGTTCACCCAAGCAGAGTTGGTCGCTAGGTAGATATTATGTTCTTAAAGTTTGAAAGGCAGTGATTGCAATGTGTGCTAGTGCCATTCTCAATGATGTACTTGTAATGAGCTCTAATAATTCTGTTTGTTGGTAAAGCAATATTTCTTGATCCCTTGACTCTTTGAGCAAATATAAGTAATACAGTGATTCCATTTCAGAAGCATCTGCCTTTGTTTGAAATGGGAAAGAATTTTAAGACCTCTGAGACTCATGTTTAGAGAAATAGGAAATGATATTTAAAGCAGAATTTGAAGGCTAAAGTTTGGGTTTGTCAGAGTGGATAAATTTCCTTATAAAAGTGAATTATTACTGATCCTAAAGCCATCTTGAAGAGAATAAATATTAAGACAAGAACTTGAAATACCCCAATGACCACCTAAACTCCTCTAAATCTTAAAAAAAACACATCAAGTGTGGATATTTTCAGGTGTGCTGTTAAAAAGTGACTCTGAGCTGACAGTTTACACAGAATGACTTGTGATGGACTTGCTCAGAATAAAAGTAGCATATAATCATCATTTCACATACATTCTTGTTCTTTATTTTTCTCTCTTGTTCCAGCAGAAAAGTCATCCTCCTTCAAATCAAGTTATTCCTTTATTTTATGTTCCATGTGCTATCTCATCATCTCATCTTACCCACTGAATTTCTTTCTGCAGTCATTCTTTTTTTCCATTCCTTCTCTGAAAAGACATTTAATAGGTACCTACCATATGACTCAGACTTAAACTGGCCAAAATGTCAAAAGTAGAAACATGGATGGACCTAGAGATTATCATACTAAATGAAATGTTAGATAGAAGAAGACAAATATCCTGTAATATCACTTATGTGGAATATAAAGAAAATAATACAAATCAACTTATTTACATAAACAAGCTCACAGACATAGAAAACAAACTTACGGTTACCAAAGGGAAAAGGAGGTGGGGAGGGATAAATGAGGAGTATGGGATTAACAGATACACACCACTACATATAAAATATGTAAACAACGAGGATTTACTGTATAGCAACAGGGCACTGTATTCAGTATCTTGTAATAATCTGTAGTGGAGAAGAATCTGAAGCTGTACACCTGAAACTAACACAATATTGTAAATCAACTGTAGTTAAATTAAAAAAAAAAAAAAAAGGCAATTGGACAATAGTGAAAGTTGATTGAGGGTGCACTGGCACTTGGCAGGCAGGCAGGATGGAAATAGCACTTGCCTTGTTTTTTGAGTTTTCAGACTCTGCTCCACATAGCAGAGTACTGGATCGAGGTACTCTTGCTCTTTTATGTTCCCCTGCTGTGTGTAATGAAAACTATTTTTAGAGTGAAGCCACATTCCTAGAAATGCAAATTCTCCAAATTAGTTTGTTTTGTAGGTTCCTATGCAGCAGCCTCATCTGACCATACTGACATCAAATACATTCTTGTGTAGAAAAATATCAGAAAATTAACACATGCATTGCAACACCTACTTGCACTGATATGAAAAGAAATTGTGGCTAATATTGTGGACCATTTTCTTCACTTCAAATCATAACCCCCTATTGCAATTATATGCCTGAGCCATTGCCTGAATTTTTAATGTTTAATACACCAATAGTTGAATAGAATAAGGCTGAAAATAAGGGCTTCCTAGGCACAAGGGGGAGAAAAGGCTGTAACAAAAAAGGATTTATCTTTGTATCTTAAATGATAATCACTCAGATATCAATATGAACATTTTCAAGCCAGTTTAATATAGTTTCTCATGCACTTGTAGTACTTTCATGTATTGCCTGATGTATGCAAGTATGTGCCAGGCACAGAGATGGAATGTGGAGTCCCTTATAAATGTGACCACCTGGTTCCCATTTTTGAAGGAGTTCACAATCTGCAGTAGAAGAAGGCAGTCCTTAAAATTTATGATATTAATTCAAACTTGGAACCCAGCTGAGAACAGGAGCAGAAATGGCTTTCCAATGGTACTGCTGCTTTCTTACAGAATGAGAATGCAGCTATCAGTTGAAAGGGAATTAATGTGATATACAACACTTAAGGGAAGTAGAGTCTTCTCTCAGGGCTTTATATTCAAGAGAATAATTCCCATTACTCTGCCATGGTTTTGTTCTCTTTTAAGGAAACATGAGAATAGATTAGATCATCTCTTCAGGTCTCCTTATTTTCATTCTAGGATTACATAAACAGGGCAGAAGCATCCTTGGAAGTGAAACTTCCCATTAAAAAACACTTGAGTTTTTCTTAATTTGTATTTTATTTCATTTTTTAACATCTTTATTGGAGTATAATTGCTTTACAATGGTGTGGTAGTTTCTGCTGTATAACAAAGTGAATCAGCTATACATATACATATATCCCCATATATCCTCCCTCTTGCGTCTCCCTCCCACCCCTCTAGGTGTTCACAAAGCACCGAGCTGATCTCCCTGTGCTTTGTGGCTGCTTCCCACTAGCTACCTATTTTACATTTGGTAGTGTATATATGTCCATGCCACTCTCTCACTTCGTCCCAGCTTACCCTTCCCCCTTCCCGTGACCTCAAGTCCATTCTCTATGTCTGTGTCTTTATTCCTGCCCTGTCCCTACGTTCTTCAGAACCTTTTTTTTTTTTTTAGATTCCACATATATGTCTTAGCATACGGTATTTGTTTTTCTCTTTCTGACTTACTTCACTCTGTATGACAGACTCTAGGTCCATCCACTTCACTAAATAACTTAATTTTGTTTATTTTTATGGCTGAGTAATATTCCATTGTATATATATATGCCACATCTTCTTTATCCATTCATCTGTCAATGGACACTTAGTTTGCTTCCATGTCCTGGCTATTGTAAATAGAGCTGCAATGAACATTGTGGTATATGACCTTTTTTGAATTACAGTTTTCTCGGGGTATATGCCCAGTAGTGGGATTGCTGGGTCATATGATAATTCTATTTTTAGTTTTTTGAGGAACCTCCATAATGTTCCCCATAGTGGCTGTATCAATTTACATTCCCACCAACAGTGCAAAAGGGTTCCCTTTTCTCCACACCCTCTCCAGCATTTATTGTTTGTAGATTTTTTTGATGATGGCCATTCTCACTGGTATGAGGTGATACCTCATTGTAGTTTTGATTTGCATTTCTCTAATGATTAGTGATGTTGAGCCTTCTTTCATGTGTTTGTTGGCAATCTGTATATCTTCTTTGGAGAAATGTCTATTTAGGTCTTCTGCCCATTTTTGGATTGGATTGTTTGTTTTTTTGATATTGAGCTGAATGAGCTGCTTGTAAATTTTGGAGATTAATCCTTTGTCAGTTGCTTCATTGGCAAATATTTTCTCCCATTCTGAGGGTTGTCTTTTGGTCTTGTTTATGGTTTCCTTTTCTGTGGAAAAGCTTTCAAGTTTCATTAGGTCCCATTTGTTTATTTTTGTTTTTATTTCCATTTCTCTAGGAGCTGGGTCAAAAAGGATCTTGCTGTGATTTATGTCATGGAGTGTTCTGCCTGTGTTTTCCTCTAAGAGTCTTATAGTGTCTGGCCTTACATTTAGGTCTTTAATACATTTTGAGTTTATTTTTGTGTATGCTGTTAGGGAATGCTCTAATTTCATTCTTTTACATGTAGCTGTCCAGTTTTCCCAGCACCACTTATTGACGAGGCTGTCTTTTCTCCATTGTGTATTCTTGTCTCCTTTATCAAAGATAAGATGACCATATGTGTGTGGGTTTATCTCTGGGCTTTCTATCCTGTTCCATTGATCTGTATTTCTGTTTTTGTGCCAGTACCATTTTGTCTTGATTGCTGCAGCTTTGTAGTATAGTCTGAAGTCAGGGAGGCTGATTCCTCCAGCTCCCTTTTTCTTTTTAAAGATTGTTTTGGCTATTCGAGGTCTTTTGTGTTTCCATACAAATTGTGAAATTTTTTGTTCTAGTTCTGTGAAAAATGCCAGTGGTAGTTTGATAGGGATTGCATTGAATCTGTAGATCGCTTTGGGTAGTAGAGTCATTTTCAAAATGTTGATTCTTCCAATCCAAGAACATGGTATATCTCTCCATCTGTTTGTATCATCTTTAATTTCTTTCATCAGAGTATTATAGTTATCTGGATATAGGTCTTTTGTCTCCTTAGGTAGCTTTATTCCTAGGTATTTTATTCTTTTTGTTGCAATGGTAAATGAGTGTTTCCTTAATTTCTCTGTCAGCTTTTTCATCATTAGTGTATAGGAATGCAAGAGATTTCTGTGCATTAATTTTGTCTCCTTCTACTTTACCAAATTCATTGATTAGCTCTAGTAGTTTTCTGGTAGCATCTTTAGGATTCTCCATCTACAGTATCATGTCATCTGCAAACACAGACAGCTTTACTTCTTCTTTTCTGATTTGTATTCCTTTTATTTCTTTTTCTTCTCTGATTGCTGTGGCTAAAACTTCCAAAACTATGTTGAATAATGGTGGTGAGAGTGGGCAACCTTGTCTTGTTCCTGATCTTAGTGGTAATGGTTTCAGTTTTTCACCATTGAGAACGATGTTGGCTGTGGGTTTGTCATATATGGCCTTTATTATGTTGAGGTAAGTTCCTTCTATGCCTACTTTCTGGAGGGTTTTTTATCATAAATTGGTGTTGAATTTTGTCTGAAATTTTTCTGCATCTATTGAGATGATCATATGGTTTTTCTCCTTCAATTTGTCAATATGGATTATCACATAGATTGAGTTGCTTGTATTGAAGAATCCTTGCATTCCTGGGATAAACCCCACTTGATCATGGTGTATGATCCTTTTAATGTGCTTCTGGATTCTGTTTGCTAGTATTTTGCTGAGGATTTTTACATCTATGTTCATCAGTGATGTTGGCCTGTAGTTTTCTTTTTTTGTGACATCTTTGTCGGGTTTTGGTGTCAGGGTGATGGTGGCCTCGTAGAATCAGTTTGGGAGTGTTCCTTCCTCTGCTATTTTTTAGAAGAGTTTGAGAAGGATAGGTGTTAACTCTTCTCTAAATGTTTGATAGAACTTGCCTGTGAAGCCATCTGGTCCTGGGCTTTTTTTGTTGGAAGATTTTTAATCACAGTCCCAATTTCAGTGCTTGTGATTGGTCTGTTTATACTTTCTATTTCTTCCTGGTTCAGTCTTGGAAGGTTGTGCTTTTCTAAGAATTGGTCCATTTCTTCCAGGTTGTCCATTTTATTGGCATACAGTTGCTTGTAGTAATCTCTCATGATCCTTTGTATTTCTGCAGTGTCAGTTGTTACTTCTCCTTTTTCATTTCTAATTCTGTTGATTTGAGTCTTCTCCCTTTTTCTCTTGATGAGTCTGGCTAATGGTTTATCAATTTTCTTTATCTTCTCAAAGAACCAGCTTTTAGTTTTATTGATCTTTGTGATTGTTTCCTTCATTTCTTTTTCATTTATTTCTGATCTGATCTTTATGATTTCTTTCCTTCTCCTAACTTTGGGGGTTTTTTGTTCTTCTTTCTCTAATTGCTTTAGATGTAAGGCTAAGTTGTTTGTTTGAGATATTTCTTGTTTCTTGAGATAGGATTGTATTGCAAAAAACTTCCCCCTTAGAACTGCTTTTGTTGCATCCCTTTGTTTTTGGGTTGTCATGTTTTCATCATCATTTGTTTCTAGGTATTTTTTTATTTCCTCGCTGATTTCTTCAGTGATCTCTTAGTTATTTAGTAGTGTATTGTTTAGCCTCCATGTGTTTGTATTTTTTACAATTTTTTTTCTGTAATTGATATCTAGTCACATAGCATTGTGATCAGGAGAGATACTTGATACGATATCAATTTTCTTAAATTTACCAAGGCTTCATTTGTGACCCAAGATAAGATGTATCCTGGAGAATATTCCATGAGCATTTGAGAAGAAAGTGTAATCTGCTGTTTTTGGATTGAATGTCCTATAAATATCAATTAAGTCCATCTTGTTTAATGTATCATTTAAAGCTTGTGTTTCCTTATTTATTTTCATTTTGGATGCTGTGTCCATTGGTGTAAGTAGGGTGTTAAAGTCACCTACTATGATTGTGTTACTGTCTAATTCCCCTTTATGGCTGTTAGCATTTGCCTTATGTATTGAGGTGCTCCTATGTTGGGTGCATAAATATTTACAATTGTTATATCTTCTTCTTGGATTGATCCCGTGATCATTAAGTAGTGTCCTTCTTTGTCTCTTGTAATAGGCTTTATTTTAAAACCTATTTTTTCTGATATGAGAATTGCTACTCCAGCTTTCTTTTGATTTCCATTTGCATGGAATATCTTTTTCCATCCCCTCACTTTCAGTCTGTATGTGTTCCTAGTTCTGAAGTGGGTCTCTTTTAGACAGCATATGTACGGGTCTTGTTTTTGTATCCATTCAGCCAGTCTATGTCTTTTGGTTGGAACATTTAATCCATTTGCATTTAAGGTAGTTATCGATATGTATGTTCCTATTACCATTTTCTTAATTGTTTTGGGTTTGTTATTGTAAGTCTTTTACTTCACTTGTGTTTGCTGCCTAGAGATATTCCTTTAGCATTTGTTGTAGAGCTGGTTTGGTGGTGCTGAATTCTCTTAGCTTTTGCTTGTCTGTAAAGGTTTTAATTTCTTTGTCACATCTGAATGAGAGCCTTGCTGGGTAGAGTAATCTTGGTTGTATGTTTTTCCCTTTCATCACTTTAAATATGTCCTGCCACTCCCTTCTGGCTTGCAGAGTTTCTGCTGAAAGATCAGCTGTAACCTTATAAGGATTCTCTTGTATGTTAATTGTTGCTTTTCCCTTGCTGCTTTTAATTTTTTTTCTTTGTATTTATTTTTGATAGTTTGATTAATATGTGTCCTGGAATGTTTCTCCTTGGATTTATCCTATATGGGACTCTGTGCTTCCTGGACTTGATTGACTATTTCCTTACCCAGATTAAGGAAGTTTTCAACTATAATCTCTTCAAATATTTTCTCAGTCCCTTTTTTTTTTTCCTCTTCTTCTTCTGGGACCCCTGTAATTCGAATGTTGGTGCATTTAATGTTGTCCCAGAGGTCTCTGAGATTGTCCTCAATTCTTTTCATTCTTTTTTCTTTATTCTGCTCTGCAGTTGTTATTTCCACTGTTTTATCTTCCAGGTCACTTATCTGTTCTTCTTCCTCAGTTATTCTGCTATTGATTCCTTCTAGAGAATTTTAAATTTCACTTGTTGTTTTGTTTATCATTGTTTGTTTGCTCTTTAGTTCTTCTAGGTCCTTGTTAAATGTTTCTTGTGTTTTCTCCATTCTATTTCCAAGATTGTGGATCATCTTTACCATCATTACTCTGAATTCTTTTTCAGGTAGACTGCCTATTTCCTCTTCATTTGTTTGGTCTGGTGGGTTGTTACCTTATTCCTTCATCTGCTGTGTATTTCTCTGTCTTCTCATTTTGCTTAAGTTACTGTGTTTGGTATCTCCGTTTCACAGCCCGCAGGTTCATAGTTCCCGTTGTTTTTGGTGTCTGCCCCCTGGTGGGTGAGGTTGTGTCAGTGGGTTGTGTAGGCTTCCTGGTGGAGGGGACTGGTATCTGTGTTCTGGTGGATGGGTCTGGATCTGGTCTTTCTGGTGGGCAGGACCACATCCGGTGTTGAGTTTTGGGGTGTCTGTGACCTTACCAGTATTTTTGGCAACCTCTCTGCTAATAGGTGGGTTTGTGTTCCTGTGTTGCTAGTTGTTTGACATAGGGTGTTCAGCACTGTATCTTGCTGGTCATTGAGTGGAACTGGGCCTTTGTGTTGAGATGGAGATCTCTGGGAGTGCTTTTGCCATTTAATATTATGCAGGGCTGGGAGGTTTCTGCTGGACCAGTGTCCTGAACTCAGCTGTCCCACCTCAGAGGCTGAGGCCTGAGACGCGGCCAGAGCACCAAACCCCTGTCAGCCACACAGCTCAGATGAAAAGGCAGAAAAAGAAACAAAGATAGAAAAAATAAATAAAATAAAGTTATTAAAAGTAAAAAAATATTAAAAATTAAAAATTAATTAAAAAAAGAAAGAGCAACCAAACCAAAAAACAAATCCACTAATGATAACAAGTGCTAAAAACTATACTAAAAATAAATAATGGACAGTCAGAACCCTAGGACAAATGGCAAAATTAAAGCTATACGGACAAAATCACACAAAGGAGCATACATATACACACTCACCAAAAGAGAAAAAAAAAAAATATATATATATATAAAATAAAGAAACGAAGACAACAACCAAATCTATAAACAAATCTACCAATGATAATAAGCTCTAAACACTAAGATAAACATAACACCAGAAACAAATTAGATGCAGAAAGCAAATCCCAAGTCTACTGTTGCTCCCAAAGTCCATTGCCTCAATTTTGGGATGATTCGTTGTCCATTCAGGTATTCCACAGATGCAGGGTACATCAAGTTGATTGTGGAGATTTAGTCTGCTGCTCCTGAGGCTGCTGGGAGAAATTTCCCTTTCTCTTCTTTGTTCGTACAGCTCCTGGGGTTCAGCTTTGGATTTGGCATTGCCTCCCTGTGTAGGTCGCCTGAAGATGTCTGTTCCCCACCCAGCCAGGACGGAGTTAATTGAGCAGCTGATTAGGGGGCTCTGGCTCAATCAGGCCAGGGAGAGGGTGGGGTACCGAATGTGGGGTGAGCCTGCGGCAGCAGAGGCCAGCATGATGTTGCGACAGTCTGAGGCATGATATGTATTCTCCTGGGGAAGTTGTCCCTGGATCATGGGACCCTGGCTGTGGCAGGCTGCACAGGCTCCCAGGACAGGAGGTGTGGATAGTGACCTCTGCTTGCACACCGTCTTCTTGATGGCTGCAGCAGCAGCCTTAGCATTTCAGGCCAGTCTGATGTCCGCACTGATAGCCACGGCTCGTGCCTGTTTCTGGAGCTCCTTTAGGTGCTGCTCTGAATTCCTTCTCCTCACACACCCTGAAACAAAGGTCTCTTGCCTCTTAGGCAGGTCCAGACTTTTTCTCGGACTCCCTCTCGGCTAGCTGTGGTGCACTAGCCCCCTTCAGGCTGTGTTCACACAACCAACCCCACTCCTCTCCCTGGGATCTGAACTCCGAAGCCTGAGCCTCAGCTCTCAGCCCCCACCTGCCCCAGTGGGTGAGCAGACAAGCCTCTCAGGCTGGTGAGTGCTGGCTGGCACCGATTCTCTGTGTGGGAATCTCTCCGCTTTGCCCTCCGCACCCCTGTTTCTGTGCTCTCCTCCATGGCTCTGAAGCTTCCCCCCCAGCCACCCACCATCTCCACCCATGAATGGGCTTCCTAGTGTGTGGAAACTTTTCCTCCTTCACAGCTCCCTCCCACTGGTGCAGGTCCCATCCCTATTCTTTTGTCTCTGTTTTTTCTTTTTTCTTTTGCCCTACCCAGGTACGTGGGACGTTTCTTGCCTTTTGGGAAATCTGAGGTCTTCTGCCAGCGTTCAGTAGGTGTTCTGTAGGAGTTGTTCACATGTAGATGTAGTTCTGGTGTATTTGTGGGGAGGAAGGTGATCTGCACGTCTTACTCCTCCGCCATCTTGATGGCGCCCCTTGAGTTGAGTCTTGAGAGGATGGAAATGTTGATGTTTTATGCTAAAAGTTACTGACAGTTGGTATGAGTGAAGATGAGAGAACGATGGTATCTGGGACTTTTATACCACTTCTTGTAAAACAGGAAAAACATATGTCAGAGGAACGTTTTTAAGTGTGTAACAAATACAAGTTTTATGTAGTTTTTTTTTTTTTTTCTGCTGTGTAGGAATGACTGTTTTCTTTTTGGTTCTGTAGCAAAGTTTTGGAGGTAATGATTTGACAATTGTGTTTTTTTGGTATTTCAACAAAATGCCTTTTACTAAGTAATCCTTTTATTTAAAAATCTCAAGCAAGGTAGGTCAAGAAAAAATTATCTGGTATAACAGTCATAGTATTATAGTAGTTTTGTTTTCAAGTCTCAATTTATACCAAGTTCCCTTAAAATTGTTTCCCCATAGCATATAGTTTCACCTCCAAAGGTGGATAAGAATTATCAATGATCAAAGGAACAAGCTTGTCCTTCTTTAAGCTGTGACTTGATGTTTTCTCTCCATTTCTATTATGTCTGAAAAATAGGGACTATAGATTTAAAAAGAGGTAAATTCCTACAGTCAGCTGAATTTCTCTCCATTGGTTGATTTAGTGATTACAAGAGGAGGAGTCTCCTGTGGGGGATACCACAGATTCAAACAATCTTTTAGACAGAGGCACTCACCAAACCCAAAGGAGGAAGCAGTCCATGTCGCTGTTCCATCTTGGGATGGTTTGCTTTTATACATTCAGCTGGGAGGAATTCTGATAGGTAGAGTGAGATCCAGAACCTGGAATGTGGGTACAAGCCTTCAGTTCCTTCATTTAGAGTGAGGTTACTGTAATTCCCACCTCCACATGGGGGTACTCTACCCACCTTTATCTTCTGCATCCCTTGCCCTGACAGATGTTTCCTACTTAGGATAAAAATGTTTCTCACCTGTGCCTGTCTCAGCCTCCAACTCATGCTTTACAAAACCAAAAGCTAGACATAGCAACTTCCCTGCTAGCAGAGGTAAACGTTTTACAAACTATTTTTTTCTGGCTAATACAAATAATTTTGTACTTAATAATCTTTAGAATAATCCACACCTCTTAAGCCCTATGTGTACGTGCTTCTTGGTAAGATGTGGAATCATTATGAAATAGTGTGGTTTCTGAGCTGCACAGGTGGAGATTGTGGTATTACTGTTGACTATTCCCCCTCCCCCCTGCAAAATCAGTTAAGACAAGTGATTACAGTTCATTCCCTGTCAGTCACTTTGCTTGGTGGCTACACCATCTTCCCTGGGCATTAGCAGAGAAGAAAAGGACTATCCTAAACATCTCTAAGCATGGTTGCGGAGCCTTCTGTTTAAAGTAGAAATATTAACAGACAATTCCTAAGCTGGAAAATATTACAAAAGACAAACAGTAATTTTCAAAGATTTTATACCAGGAACAATAGAGGAAAATGTTGCCATTATTTGGTTTGTTAGGTTGAATGAGGTCTGAATTGCAAAATCAACTTCTGTGTCTTTAGTGTATAGCCTGGGAGGTGACATTGCTTTCTGTGTTTTGAGCATTTAGGGTGAAGATACTACAGGAATTAAAAAAAAAAAAAATGCATTTTGTGGTAGTTGGTTTCAAGATGATTAAAAGAGACTTCCATTCATCAGGAAAAGTATAATTGAATGTTATTTGAACATTATAGCTGTAGCCATATGACATCTTTTTGTGAAAATTAATGATTATTAGTTTTCCACACCATTAAGCGAAGCCTGGAGTAAAGATCAAAGTTGGTTTTTGTGAATTTTCTTCCTCATGAGCTTTGGTGCGTAACTTAATTATCCCCCTTCTTTAGGGATTTCCTTGAAGAGGACTGGTTAGCCTCAGGAATGACTTCCATTAAAGATTACTAAGCTAACAGGCAGGAATGGAAACTTGATTTAGTCCTGAAGTCCTGCGACTTCAGACAAAAATAAATGGTTGCTTTCCAAAAACTCACACACCATTGCACTTTCTTTAATGCATAATGCTTATCTACAAGGTTATCACTAGGTTGCTAGGTTAAGTGATTCCAAAAGTTCATGCCCAGTCCAGTGGGTGATGAGTCTTTGTCTTCCAACTGTTGGAGCAGGGCATGATGCACACCCCAAAATTTGAGAGAGCACATTCTACCTTCTTTCTTCCCTGAATATGTACCAGAATTTCTGTGTTGGCAAATTAAAGATAATTTCACCTCTGATTTGACACTTACTTGGCGGAACATCCTGCTGTCTGTATGGTATACTGAGATGGACATAGAAACCAAAGGCTCTCATGGATCTTCTTAACAGCTTTCCATTGTGCTGAGAATTCTGTAGGCATCAAATCAGTTAAACATAGAACTATGTAACCTTGCTGGAAAATGACTTTAACTTCAGTTCTTATTTCCTTATAAAAAAAAATAATAATAATGCCTAAACCCAGTGATTTTTCATCCTCCTGTTGAAAAGAACTGTTTTTGTGGACAAAGCCTTACCTGGAACCCCAGTTACAAAACAGAAAATGTCAGAAATGCTGTACTTGAATCAGGGGTCGTGGGTGTGGAGTCCTAGCTTCTAAGCCCCTTTCTCATCCCCTGGAGCCTCTTGGGAACCCAAAGGCTTCTGGGAACACAATTTGAAAACCAGTAGGCAATATGATCTCTAAAAGCCCTTTGGTTCTGAGATAATAGGTTTCTAAGAAGTAATTACTGTTTCCACGTTATTTGCTCTATACTCTGCTATACCAGTAATTGATGGGAAAGGTCCCTGTCATCAAAAGACGGTATGATATCAGCAGATGGAAAGCCAAAGAATAATTTGAGGGTAAGTGGGAGCCAGTCCTGGGAGGCAGAGAGAAGTGTTACCTTTGGTGGTAAATAGTGAGTCATGAGAGGGGGTGTTGCTCTTCCTTAAAGGTCATTTGGCTCTCTAGACTCATACCCTTCCTTCCCTAGGGACAGTCACCTTAAAAAATATCATGTGTGTTCTTCCAGGCTATGTTGTCATAATTTTACTATGCGTAAATACTATCAAAGTGGAGCTTCGTGATTTAAACGTTGTAATACAAATGATGTCATACTAGATAATCCTGCAACTTGCTTTTTTAACTCAGTGTTATATTCTTGAAAAGTATTCATATTGATGTCTATTGGTCTAAGTCATTTAATGTGTAAGTCATTTATTTTAATGTATTTATCATATTATCAATAATATATAAAAATGTATCCATTTCATATTAATAGGTATTTATGCTATATCATTTTTTTGCTATCATAAATAATTTTGTAATAAAAGTCTTCCTACATGTAATCTGGTACATATGTGCAAGAGTTTCTTCATTTCACGTACCTAGAATCAGAATTGTTGAGCAAAAGGGTAAGCAAATGTCACCCTTACTGAGATTTTGTTCTCCAGAGTGATCATGTAAATTTTTACTACCAACAGCACTACCAGATTTCACCTCATGGATGAAAGTGTCCATCCATGACAACATAGCAGTCTTGGAGGCTATTTTTTTCCATTTCAGTCGTTGGGAAATAATATATCACTGCCATATTAACTTGCACAATCTTCATAGTTGAAGACTTTGAGCATCTTTTCCTATGTTTATTGTTAATTCAGATTTCCTTTTAATGAATTGCATGTTGAAATGTACTTTCTATTTTTCTACTGGGTTGTTGTTCAAGTTCTTTTATTCAGGATGCTAAGCTGATCCTCTATGTATTGCAAATATCTTCTCCAGCTCTTTCATGATGTTTTTGTTGTCTCTCTTTTACTTTTGAGGTGATAAATTCACTATTCTTATCCTTTATGATTTATGCTTTCTGTGTCTTATCTAAAACTTTTTCTCATGAGACTATATAAAATATATTCTGTATTTTAAATAAAGAGGTTTTGTTCACATTTAGGTTTCAATGAACCAAAAATGTGTTCACACATATGTTTGGAGAAATGAATCTAATATTGTTTTTAATGGAAGTATAGCTGATTTAAAGTAGTATTAGTTTCAGGTGTACAGCATAGTGATTTAGTATTTTTATATATTTCATTAAAATTTACTACAAAATAATGGCTATAATTCCCTGTGCTATACAATGTATCCTTGTTGTTTATCTATTTTGTACATAATAGTTGTAGCTCTTAATCTCATACCTCTATCTTGCCACTTGCTTCCATCTCCCCACTGGTTGCCAGTAGTTTTTTTTTTTTTTTTTTTTTCTGTATCATTAGTTTGTTTTTGTTTTACTATATACATTCATGTTATTTTATTTTTTAGATTCCATATGTAAGTGATATCATACAGTATTTGTCTTTCTCTGACATATTTCACTAAGCATAATACTCTCTAGGTCAATCTGTGTTGCTGCAAATGGCAGAATTTCTTTCTTTTCTATGGCTGAGTAATCCTGTGTGTATGTATGTGAAAAAATATATATGCGTGTGTGTGTGTGTGTGTGTGTGTGTGTGTATATATATACACATACACACCACATCTTGTTTTTCTAAAGTACAATTTTACATTCTATTTTTATCTTGAAATTTACAAAAATGTCCTTTAAAATGGCTGTGTTAGATTGCTAACTGTCTTGGAAAAAAATGATTTTTCTCTTTCTCTTTTTTTTTTTTCTTTTTCTTTTTCTTTTTTCTCTATTTTTTTCCTCTCTTTTTTTTCTCTTTATCTTAACTGAAGTATAGTTGATTTACAATATTATGTAAGTTTCAGGTATACAGGATAATTATTCAGTATTTTTGCAGATTATACTCCATTCTAGGTTATTAGAAGATAATGGCTATAATTCCCTGTACTATACAGTATATCCTTGTTGCTTACTTATTTTATACATAGTATTTTGTATCTCTTAATCCCATACCCCTAACTTGTCCACACACCCTTCCTTCTCCCCTTTGGTAACCTCAGGTTTGTTTTCTATATCTGTGAGTTTGTTTCTGTTTTGCTATATATATTTGTTTGTATTTTTTAGATTTCATGTATAAGTAATGTCATAAACAATTTTTCTCTGACGTATTTCACTCAACATAATATTCTCTAGGTCCATCCACGTTGCTGCAAATAGCAATATTTCTGAGTAATGTTCCATTGTGTGTATATATACCACATTTTCTTAATCCAATCATCTGTAGATGGTCACTTGGGTTGCTTCCATATCTTAGTTATTGTAAATAGTGCTGCTATGAACATTGGCCTGCCTCTATCTCTTTTAATTAGTGTTTTAATTTTTTTCCAGATATATACCCAGGAGTGGAATTGTTGGATTATGTGGTAGTTCTATTTTTAGTTTCTTGAGAAACCTCCATACTGTTTTCCATAGTGAGTGCACCAATTTACATTCCCACCAACAGTACACAAGGGTTCCCTTTCTCCACATCCTCTCCAACATTTGTTATTTGAAGTCTTTTTGATGATAGCCATTCTGACAGGTGAGGTGATATCTCATTGTGGTTTTGATTAGCATTTCCCTGATGATGAGCAACGTTGAGCATCTTTTCATGTGCCTGTTGGCCATCTGTATGTCTTCTTTGGAGAAACGTCTTTTCAGTTCTTCTGCCCATTTTTTAATCAGGTTGTTTGGTTTTTTGATGTTGAGTTGTATGAGTTTTTTATATGTGTTGGATATTAATCCCTTACTGGTCATATCATTTGCAAATATTTTCTCCCATTCAGTATGTTCTTTGCGTTTTGTTGATGGTTTCCTTTGCAGTGCAAAAGCTTTCAAGTTTACTTAGGTCCCATTTGTTTATTTTTTGCTTTTATTTACTTTAGGAGATGGATCCAAAAAGATACTGCTGCAGTTTATGTCAAAGAGTGTTCTGCCTATGTTTTCCTCTAGGGGTTTTGTAGTATCCAGTCTTACATTTAGGTCTTTAATACATTTTGAGTTTATTTTTGTATGTGGGGTTAGAGAATTTTCTAATTTCATTCTTTTACATGTAGCTGTCCAATTTTCCCAGTACCACTTAAAGAGACTGTCTTTTCTCCATTGTATATTCTTGCTTCCTTTGTCACAGATTAAGTGACCATAAGTGCATGTGTTTATTTCTCAGCTCTCTATCCTGTTCGGTTGATCTATGTGTCTGTTTTTGTGCCAGTACCATGATGTTTTGCTTACTGTAGCTTTGTAGTATAGTCTGAAGTCAAGGAATGTGATTCCTCTTTGTGGAAAACCACTTACGGCAACTTCATTAATTCCTCATGGTTTTGCACTGCTATTTCTTTTATATATAAGTCTGCATGTGTATGTGTGTTTGTGTATTTTGGAGCTCTCTGATTCCAGTGTTTTTAAAATATGTTTTGTGACAGTATTACACTGTACCAATTTTCATAGCTTTTTAATTACCCTTGATATTTGTAGGGCAATGTTTTATACTCCTTTTCACAGTGTTGTTTTGGCTACTCTTAAATTTTATTTTTTGACCTAAATTTTAGATGTGTTTTATAGAAGTCTATGAAAACGTCTTATTGTAGTATTGATTCCATGTGCACAGTCTTTACATATTAATTTTAGGAGATTATATCTTTAGGTACTGAGTTTTCTTACCCATAAAATTATATAGTTTTCTATTTATCTATGTCTTTTATCTCTTTCAAAAATGTTTTTATAATTTCCTTTGTAAAGATCTCGAACTTATTTTGTTAGATGATGCTCTTATAGATATAATGTTATTCTTACACTGTTGTGAATAAAAAGTTTTTTGGTATATATTTCCTAGTTGGTTCTCATTAAAATATAAACGTGGTATTTCATTTTGTATGTTGATTTTTATAGGGAGTGACCAGAATGAGCATTCTTACTAGTTTTAATAGTTTATCTATAGGTTCTTTCGGACTTTTACGTAGCTAGTAGTAGTGTCTGTAAACAAAATTTTTTTTTTTTTCCTTGCTTGCTTTAGCGAGGTCTTTGGAATACTGTGTTAAATTGTAGAAATGATGGCAGGCATATGTACCTGACTCCTGACCTAAAGTTTCACCATTTATGTATGTTATGTTATATTTTTAATAAACATCTTTATTAAGGTAAGGAAATTGCTGAAGACTCTTAATTTAATATGGTTTTGCTTTCTTCTGATTCTGGCAATTAATGAATGTTTAATTTTATTATTTTGCTGTATATAATGAGATTTTTCTTTTTCCTTCGATACTTTAATGTGGTGAATTGTACTGATGGGCTTTTTTACATCAACTTTATTGAGTTATAAGCTCCCTATATAAAATATACCCATTTTAATTGTGTAATTTGATCTGTTTTGACTGTTTACACCCATGTAACCCACTTCACGATCAAGACAGACAAAATGTCCAGCAACACAGAAAGTTCCCTCATGCCCTTTGCAGTCAATACCCCCAGCCTGCTATATTAGGCAACTGCTTATCTGATCCTAATTACTATAAATTAGTCTTGCTTGGTCTTGAACTAGAGAGGAGTGGAATAATGAAGTGTACATATTTGTGTGACTGGTTTCTTTCACTCAGCCTAGTATTATTGAGATCTATCTATGTGCTTGTCTGTAACAGCAATGTATTGCTTGTTTTGTGATGTAGCAAAATTTGTTTACTTATTGTTCTGTTGCTTGCTATTTGTGTTGTTTCTAGTGTTTAGCTATTAATAAAGCTGCTGTGAATTTTTGTCTTTAAGTCTTTGTATGGCCATACGTTTTCACTTTTCTTTCAAATAGTAGAATGCCTGGGTCATATGGTAAAGTGTATGTTTAAATTTTTGAGAAGTAACCAACGTGTTTTCCAGTGTGATTTGTAGCATTTTACATTCTCACCTGCAGTGTAAGCAAGTTTGAGTTGCTTCACATACTTGTCAACACTTGTTGTCAGTCTTTTTAATTTTAGTCAATCTACAGGATGGGTCATAATATCTCATTATGGTTTTAAATTTGATTTCCCCAGTGATTAATGATGATCGTATTGTTGTGTGCCTTTTGGTCATTCATATATTTTCTTTTGTGAAGTGTCTGTTCAAATATTTTGTCCAATTATAAATTGTATTGTCTTAGTATTTTAGATATAAATTCACAAATATATGTATATATTTAAATATGTATACCTACATATGTACATATATACATACATATATGCTTGCATACACATATATGAATGATAGAAATGATTTTCATATATATTTTTCTCAATCTAGTTTTTCCTTTCACTTTTTAAAAAATTAATTAATTAATTAATTTTTTTTAGACCATTACAGAGTATTGAGCAGAGTTCCCTGTGCTATACAGTAGGTTCTTATTAGTTATCTATTTTATATATAGTAGTATGTATATGGCACTCCCAACCTCCCAATTTAATTTTCCCCCCGCCCTGGTGACCATAAGTTTGTTTTCTACATCTGTGACTCTACTTCTGTTTTGTAAATAAGTTCATTTGTACCCTTCTTTTTAGATTCCACATATAAGTGACATTATATGATATTTGTCTTTCTGTGTCTGACTTACTTCACTCAGTGTGACAATCTCTACGTCCATCCATGTTGCTGCAAATGGCATTATTTTGTTATTTTTTATATGTGCAATATTCCATTGTATATATGTACAACATCTTCTTTATCCATTCCTCTGTCAATGGACATTTAGGTTGCTTCCATGTCCTGGCTATTGTGAATAGAGCTGCAATGAACATTGGGGCGCATGTATCTTTTCAAATTATGGTTTTCTCTGGGTATATGCCCAGGAGTGGGATCGCTGTGTCATATGGTAGTGCTATTTTTAGTTTTTTAAGGAACCTCCATACTGTTCACCATAGTGGCTGTACCAATTTGCATTCCCACCAGCAGTGTATGAGGGTTCCCTTTTCTCCACACCCTTTCCAGCATTTATTTTTTATAGATTTTTTGATAATGGCATTCTGACAGTTGTAAGGTGATACCTACCTCACTGCAGTTTTGATTTGCATTTCTCTAATAATTAGTGATGTTGAGCATCTTTTCTGATGGCAATATCAAGCTTATTGTAGCTTCAGAAAATTAATTGGATACCTTTCCTTCTGTTTCCATGCTATGTTTCTATGTGACTCTGGAAGTGCATAATATAAACTTCTGTAGTTAGGTTTATATTATCAGTATATTTGTATTATCTGTTTTATACAAATCTTTATAAAATTTGGTATTTTGGTATTCTTTTTTGGAGATTTTCCTACTGATTCAGCATTTTTTAGTAATTATTGTTTTGTTTACTTTTTGTGTTTTGTATAAATTGTGGTAGGTTGTCTTAGAAAATTCATACTTTGGTAACAGTGTTTTTAGAAGATTACCCATTTCTTGAAGTTTTAACATTGATTGACATAAGGATGTTTTTAGCACACTCTTAAACTTTTTAAATCTCCAGTTCATCTTTGGTTATATCTCTTTTACATAATATTGTTCAAATGTACATTACTTTTTCTTACTCAGCCTTGCTTAAGATTTATACTCTTATTAAAAAGTTTTCATTTTTTTTATTTTCTATTTTTTTATACAGCAGGTTCTTATCAGTTATCCATTTTATGCATATTAGTGTATATATGTCAATCCCAATCTCCAAATTCATCCCACCACCGCCCCCCCACCCCACTTTCCCCCCTTGGTGTCCATACGTTTGTTCTCTACATCTCTGTCTCTATTTCTGCCTTGCAAACCAGTTCATCTGTACCATTTTTCTAGAATCCACGTATATGTGTTAATATACGATTTTTTTTTTCACTTTCTGACTTACTTCACTCTTTATGATAGTCTCTAGGTCCATCCTCGTCTCTACAAATGACCCAATATCATTCCGTTTTATGGCTGAGTAATATTCCATTGTATATATGTACCACATCTTCTTTATCTATTTGTCTGTCAGTGGGAAGTTAGGTTGCTTCCATGACCTGGCTATTGTAAATAGTGCTGCAGTGAACATTGGGGTGCATGTGTCTTTTTGAATTATGGTTTTCTCTGGGTATATGCCTCGTACTGGTATTGGTGGGTCGTATGGTAATTCTATATTTAGTTTTTTAAGGAACCTCCATCCTGTACTCCATATTGAGGACATGGCTGTATCAATTTACATTCCCACCAACAGTGCAAGATGGTTCCCTTTTCTCCACACCCTCTCTAGCATTTGTAGTTTGTAGATTTTCTGGTGATACCCATTCTAACTGGTGTGAGGTGATACCTCATTGCAGTCTTGATTTGCATTTCTCTAATAATTAGTGATCTTGAGCAGCTTTTCATGTGCTTCTTGGCCATCTGTATGTCTTCTTTGGAGAAAAGTCTATTTAGGTCTTTTGCCCATTTTTGGATTGGGTTGTTTGTTTTTTTTTAATATTGGGCTGCATGAGCTGTTTATATATTTTGGAGATTAATCCTTTGTCCGATGATTCATTTGCAAATATTTTCTCCCATTCTGAGGGTTGTCTTTTTGTCTTGTTTGTAGTTTCCTTTGCTTTGCAAAAGTTTTTAAGTTTCATTAGGTCCCATTTGTTTATTTTTGTTTTTATTTCCATGACTCTAGGAGGGGGGTCAAAAAAGATCTTGCTGTGATTTATGTCAAAGAGTATTCTTCCTATGTTTTCCTCTAAGAGTTTTATAGTGTCCATTCTTACTTTTAGGTCTCTAATCCATTTTGAGTTTATTTTTGTGTATGGTGTTAGGGAATGTTCTAATTTCATTCTTTTACATGTAGCTGTCCAGTTTTCCCAGCACCACTTATTGAAGAGACTGTCTTTTCTCCATTGTATATCCTTGCCTCCTTTGTCATAGATTAGTTGACCATAGGTGCGTGGGTTTACCCCTGGGCTTTCTGTCCTGTTCTAATGATCTATATTCTGTTTTTGTGCCAGTACCATATTGTCTTGAATACTGTAGCTTTGCAGTGTAATCTGAAGTCACAGGGTCTGATTCCTCCAGCTCTGTTTTTTTTCCTCAAATTGCTTTGGTTTTTGGGGTCTTTTATGTTTCCATACAAACTTTAAGATTTTTTCTTCTCGTTTTGTAAAGAAAAATGCCATTGGTAATTTGATAGAGATTGCACTGAATCTGTAGATTGCTTTAGGTAGTATAGTCATTTTCACAATATTGATTCTTCCAGTCTAAGAATATGGTGTATCTCTGCATCTGCTTTTGTCATCTCTGATTTCTTTCATCATTGTCTTATAGTTTTCTGAGTACAGGTCTTTTACCTCCTTAGGTAGGTTTATTCCAAGGTATTTTATTTTTGTTGCAATGGTGAATGTGACTGTTACCTTAATTTCTCTTTCTGATCTTTTGTTGTTAGTGTATAGGAATGCAAAAGATTTCTGTGCATTAATTTTGTATCCTGCAACTTTACCAAATTCATTGAGTAGCTCTAGTAGTTTTCTGGTGACATCTTTAGGATTATCTATGTATCGTATAATGTCATCTGCAAACAGTGACAGTTTTACTACTTCTTTTCCAATTTTGTATTTCTTTTATTTCCTTTTCTTCTCTGATTGCCATGGCTAGGACTTAGAAAACTATGTTCAATAATAGTGGCGAGAGTGGACATCCTTGTTGTGTTCTTGATCTTAGAGGAAATGCTATCAGTTTTTCACCTTTGAGAATGATGTTTGCTGTGGGTTTGTTGTACGTGGCCTTTATTATTAGATGGAGGTTCCCGCTATGCCCACTTTCTGGAGAGTTTTTATCATAAATGTGTTTTGAATTTTGTCAAAAGCTTTTTCTGCATCTATTGAGATGATCATATGGTTTTTATTCTTCAATTTGTGAATATGGTGTATCACCTTGATTGATTTGCATATACTCAAAGAATCCTTGCATCCCTGGGATAAATCCCCCTTGATCATGTTTTATGATCATTTTAATGTGTTGCTGGATTGTGTTTGCTGGTATTTTGTTGAGTATTTTTGCATCTGTGTTCATCAGTGGTACCGGTCAGTAATTTTCTTTTTTTGTAGTCTTTGTCTGGTTTTGGTATCAGGGTGATGGTGGCCTCATAGAATGAGTTTGGGAGTGTTCCTCTGCAATTTTTTGGAAGAGTTTGAGAAAGATGGGTATTAGCACTTCTGTAAATGTTTGATAAAATTCACTTGTGAAGCCATCTGGTCCTGGACTTTTGTTTGTTGGAAGAATTTTAATCACAGTTTCAGTTTCATTACTTGTGATTGGTCAGTGCATATTTTCTATTTCTTCTTGGTTCAGTCTTGGAAGGTTAAACCTTTCTTATACTTTGTCCATTTCTTCCATGTTGTCCATTTTATTGGCATAGAGTTGCTTATAGTAGTCTCTTATGATGCTTTATATTTCTGTGGTATCCATTGTAACTTCTCCTTTTTTCATTTCTAATTTTATTGTTTTGAGTACTCTCCATCTTTTTCCTTTTTTTTTTTTGTGGTGAATATGGTCTTTTTTTTTAACATCTTTTTTGGAGTATAATTGCTTCACAATGGTGTGATACCTTCTGCTGTATAACAAAGTGGATCAGCTATACATAAACATGTATCCCCATATATCTTTCCTCCTGTGTCACCCGCCCTCCCACCCTCCCTATACCACCCCTCTAGGTGGTCATAAAGCACCAAGCTGATCTCCCTGTGCTATGTGGCTGCTTCCCACTAGCTATCAGTTTTACATTTGGTAGTGTATATATGTCCATGCCACTCTCTCACTTTGCCCCAGCTTACTCTTCCCCCTCCTCATGTCCTCAGGTCCATTCTCTAGTAGGTCTGCATCTGTATTCCCATACTGCCTCCAGGTTCTTCATGACCATTTTTCTTTTTTAATTCCATATATATGTGTTAGCATACAGTATTTGTTTTTCTCTTTCTGACTTACTTCACTCTGTAGGACAGACTCTAGGTCCATCCACCTCACTACAGATAACTCAATTTCGTTTATGTTTATGGCTGCGTAATATTCCATTGTATATATGTGCCACATCTTCTTTATCCATTCATCTGTGAATGGGCACTTAGGTTGCTTCCATGTCCTGGCTTTTGTAAATAGAGCTTCAATGAACATTGTGGTATGTGACTCTTTTTGAATTATGGTTTTCTCGGGGTATATGCCCAGGAGTGGGATTGCTCGGTTGTATGGTAGGTCTATTTTTAGTTTTTTAAGGAACCTCCATACTGTTCTCCATAGGGGCTGTATCAATTGCCCTCTTTTTCTTGATGTGTCTCGCTAAAGGTTCATCAATTTTGTTTATCTTCTCAAAGAACCAGCTTTTAGTTTTATTGATATTTGCTTTCATTTTCTTTGTTTCTATTTCATTTATTTCTGCTCTGAGCTTTATGATTTCTTTCCTTCTACTAACTTTAGGTTTTGTTTGTTATTCTTATTTCCTTTAGGTGTAAGATTAGATTGTTTGAGATTTTTCTTGTTTCCTGAGATAGGATTGTATTGCTATAAATTTCCCCCTTAGAACTTCTTTTGCTGCATCCCATAGGTTTTGGATCATCATGTTTTCATTGTCATTTGTCTCTAGGTATTTTCTGATTTCCTCTTTGATTTCTTCAGTGATCTCTTGGTTATTTAGTAACATATTATTTAGCCTCCATGTGTTTGTGTTTTTTTACGTTTTTTTCCCCTATAATTTATTTCTAATCTCATAGTGTTGTGGTCAGGAAAGATGCTTGAGATCATTTCAGTTTTCTTAAATTTACTCAGGCTTGATTTGTGATCCAAGATGTGATCTATCCTGGAGAGTTTTCCATGTGTACTTGAGCAGAAAGTGTAATCTGCTGTTTTCAGATGGAATGTCCTATATATATCAATTAAGTCTATATGGTCTATTGTGTCATTTAAAGCTTGTGTTTCCTTATTACTTTTCTTTCTGGATGATCTGTCTATTGTTGTAAGTGAGGTGTAAAAGTCTCCCACTATTATTGTGTTACTGTTGATTTCCTCTTGTATAGCTGTTAGCATTTGCCTTATGTATTGAAGTGCTTCTATGTTGGGTACATGTATATTTATAATTGTTATATCTTCCTCTTGGATTTATCCCTTAATCATTATGTGGTGTCCTTCCTTGTCTCTTGTACCATTCTTTATTTTAAAGTCTATTTTATCTGATATGAGTATTGCTACTCCAACTTTCTTTTGATTTCCCTTTGCATGGAATATCTTTTTCCATCCCCTCACCTTCAGTCTGTATGTGTCCCTAGGTCTGAAGTGGGTCTCTTGTAGACAGCATATATATGGGTCTTGTTCTTGCATCCATTCAGCAAACCTGTGTCTTTTGGTTGGAGTATTTATTCCATTCACATTTAAGGTAATTATCAATATGTATGTTCCTATTACCATTTTCTTAATTGTTTTGGGTTTGTTTTTGTAGGTCCTTTTCTTCTCTTGTGTCTCCCCCTTAGAGAAGTTCCTTTAGCGTTTGTTGTAGAGCTGGTTTGGTGATGCTGAATTCTCTTAGCTTTTGCTTGTATGTAAAGCTTTGGATTTCTCCGTCGAATCTGAATGTGATCCTTGCTGGGTAATCTTGCTTTTAGGTTCTTCCCTTTCATCTCTTTAGATATATCATGCCACTCCCTCTGGCCTGTAGAGTTTCTGCTGAGAAATCAGCTGTTAACCTTATGGGAGTTCCCTTGTATGTTATATGTCATTTTTCCCTTGTTGCTTTTAATAATTTTTCTTTGTCTTTAATTCTTGTCAATTTGATTACTATGTGTTTTGGCATGTTTCTCCTTGGGTTTATCCTGTCTGGAACTCTGTGCTTCCTGGACTTGGGTGGCTATTTCCTTTCCAATGTTAGGGAAGTTTTCGACTATAATCTCTTCAAATATCTTCTCAAGTTCTTTCTCTCTCTCTTCTCCTTCTGGGACCCCTATAATGTGAATGTTGGTGTGTTTAATGTTGTCCCAGAGGTCTCTTAGACTGTCTTCATTTCTTTTCTTTTTGTTTTCTTTTTTCTGTTCTGCAGCAGTGATTTCCACCATTCTGTCTTCCAGGTCACTTATCCGTTCTTCTGCCTCAGTTATTCTGCTATTGATTCCTTCTAGTGTATTTTTCATTTTAATTATTGTATTGTTTATCTCTGTTTGTTTGTTCTTTAATTCTTCTAGGTCTTTGTTAAACATTTCTTGCATCTTCTCGATCTTTGCTTCCATTCTTTTTCCGAGGTCCTGGATCATCTTCACTATCATTATTCTGAAATCTTTTTCGGGCAGGTTTCCTATCTCCACTTCATGTAATTGTTTTTCTGGGATTTTATCTTGTTCCTTCATCTGGTACGTATTCCTCTGCTTTTTCATTTTGTCTGCCTTTCTGTGAATGTGATTTTCATTCCATAAGCTGCAAGATTGTCTATACTTTTATTAAAGTTTTTTAAAACATCTTTTTTCATACCTGTTTTTTCAGAAAATAATTTTACATCATTATTTCCAGTCTTTACTGTTATGATTTTTTACTTTCTTTGGGTTATGCTATAATTCTTTTTAGCTTCTTGAGTTGCATTTTTACTTTGTCTGTTTTAATTTTTTTATTTGCTGAAAACATTTAAGTCTGGAACTCTATCATACCAGAGTTATCCCACAAATATATATATATGTGTGTCTTTGTATATGCTTAATTTTAGTGTAGTTATTCACATTTCATGATTTACACCATTTTTTTTATTCTCTGTAAATCTTAAGGGGAAATATTGATGAGTTTCCAAATGGAGGTTTTTTTTGTTTTTTTAAATCACTAACCCATTGTTGATTTCTTATGTAATTGGTCTTTAGGATAACACTCTCATGGAATATGTTGAGGTTTCTTTTGTGGCAAGGTGCATTGTCAATTTTTATTAGTACTTTATGTGAAAAGAATAAATGCATTTAATTTTGATTTGAATTGTGAAACCACATTTGGTACAGGCCTGAGATTCAGTTTTTCCTTTGTAAATTTTTTTTGTTTATGTCTTTAAGTGGATGGAAAACTTCCTTGTTTCTCCATTGCCATAGATAATTTTTATCTCATTCGTTTTTATTGTATGAGTGTATTTATACTGTATTGACTTCCTGATTTACCCAGGTAGCTTCAAAAAAAATTTTAGCTTTGCTTGTGCAGATTCCGTGATGTGGACTTAACGTTAAATATCATGACTGCTTATGTAATTTTATCTTTATTTTCAAGTTTGGTATCCTTAGTCCCTAGCACAGTGCTTAGCACTTAGGGGGCACTTGATCAATATTTGCTGAATGAATGAATGAATGGTTATAATACCCCTGTAAGCAATTTTGGGGTTTATTTCATTCATAGTTAGTGCTGAATTTCTACTTCATTTGTACGTATTGGGAGATTGTTCTTCTTTTTGAGTTTAGATATGCTTTAAAGTTTTAAAAATTACTTTACTTACCATTTGTGTATGTTTGTAAAATTGTGGTATATGTGGATCAATTAGCAGACCATTCCATATCATCTTGTTCTGCCTTGTCCAGAGGACTGGTTTGGATTTTTTAAAACAGAAAATAAAATTCTGTTCATGTTATATGTCACTGTCTTGCTTGGAAGACTATTTGTGATTTCAAATTGCAGTTAGGGTATAAAGTCCTTAATAAGATATGTGAAGACTTTCATACTCTGAACTCCATTTATCTACCTTTTATTTCTTAGTATTTACTCTCACATTCCCATGTTTTAGTTCCTAACACTCTATACTCTTTCAAGCTTCAGTGCCTTTTAAAATTATTTTCCCTCTGCCATGAATGTCTTCATCTGACAAAGACCCACTCATAAATAATCTCCTGTTAATTCTTTCTAAACCCCTTATCCTCTCTGGCTAGAGAGAGAGATTTCTTCTCTGTGCTCCCATATCATATCTTTCATATTTTTGACTCAATTTTTCAGGTCACCTCCTTGAACAAAGGTGTAACATGAGTTAATAAGCATTAATCTTTCACTTAGCACCCACCCTATTGCATCCAGAATTAGAACTGAAATGTGAGCCATGCTCACAGCATTTCCTTTGCCCTGGCAGCATCTAAGGAATATTGATACATTATAAGACAGTTCACAGCATTCAATAAAAGTGTAGATAAGGTACTTTGCAGATTATGTAGCACATAGTAGGTACTCTGTACAAGTTAATGGCAACTCAACAGTCCTCTGATAACATTATAGCATTTTCTCTGAATTGTCTTCAGCTCCCATTTCATGATTCTCAGACATATATTATACATGGTGTAAAAGTGATAGATATTTTGATGTGCTGGTAAGTAAAGCAAACATATTTCCAAAGCAGATACTGAAATATTACTACCAGTGGAAGCTATATATTATCACTGAAGAATCTTAGAGCAAAGAAGTTTAACGAAACTCCTAAGCCAGGTATGACTCTAGAACTCACATTCTTTACAAACTTAGAGGTCTTTTCTACCAAATTTCCTTCCGAAGGTGTTGTGTTATGGGGTAAATTATCAAGAGCAGAAACAATTTTTACTTTTATCTTAGGAGAATGTAAATGATTATAAATAACTCATTTAAGCATTAGATACTAATTTTAAATATTTTTGTGGTAGCTTGTGAGTAAATACACTTTGTTATAGTGAAGTTTTATTATACATACGAAAACAAAAGCATGAAATTTAGAGTTAGAGGCTTCAGATACATGCTAGTCAAACCTTAGTTCACTTATATGAGGGAAAACTGAGGGCAAAGGTGGTCACATGTTGCCTAAATCACATTCAGATTTCCTTCTCAGGGATGCTCACACAAGAACTTCTGATGGGCTTATTAAACTTACATCATGTGCACTCCTACATGCTAAAGATTTTAGTTTACTAGGTTCCCATGCAGCACGGTTGATTAGAATAGTGATGTTCACCTGATAAATATTATGTTTACAAAAATTAACTATGTTATTTTGAGACATTAAGAAACATATAGTCACAGAAATTCACTATAATCCCATTTATAGAGGAGGTTTCACTATAAGTAGATGGAGGCACCATGGGTCTATATTAAAGATACCAAGTCACTGAACTGCAAAATGACCTTGATGTGAGATGGTAGGGCTTCTAAGACAAGCAGCATTAGGAGAAGCATTATGGGGAGTATCCAGCATGTAATTAGAATTTTAACCAGAATTCAACTAAGCAAAATAGCTACATGTAGAGTAAAAGGCAATTCATCAAGGAACAAAGCCATCGTGAGAATGTGTATATTGATTACATACATATGTAACATGTATAATATAAATTTATACATATATATAATATACATACACCATTAATATTTCCTACATCTTTATATAGTCTTTAAATGCATTTATTTTAATGGTAGTAAATTATTGCATCTAGGTCATAGAACATAATTTTCAACCCACACTTCTATACTTGGCTGTGTATGTTTGTCCAGTTTTTTTTTGTTGTTGTAAATAATGAAACAATGCAGATCCTCACACATAGATTGTTTTCAGTATTTAAAATTATTTTAGTTTGCTAGGGCTGTTGTAACAAAGCACCATGAACTGAGTGACTGAGAACAAGAGAAATTGTCTCATAGTTCTGGAGGCTAGATCCAGGTGTATTGACAAGGCAGTGCTCCCTCTGAAGGCTCTAGGGATGGATCTGTCAGGCTTCTCTCATGACTTTTGGTAGGTAGGTCCTAGGCTTTGCAGTATAACTCTGATTTTTATGTGATGTTTTTCTTGTGTGTGTTTATCTGTCTCCAAATTTCTCCTTCTTATAAGGACATCAGTCATACTGGATTGTGGATCACCCTACTCCAGTATGACCTCATTTAATTATATCTGCAAGAACTCTACTCCCAAACAAGGCTATATTCTGAGGTACTGGAAGTTAAGACTTTGGCATATGGATTAACGGGGACACAATTCAGTCCATAACAAAATTAATTGCCTTAGCATCAACTTCCGAAAAAGGAATTTACCCATCAGAACAAAGTTTATTGCTAGACATAACTAAAAGGTTTCTGACAAATATAATCTTCACTGTTACCAACCCTATATCAGAGTGCCTGATTCATGATATCCTGAAAGACCTTGGTAATTATTTTCAATATCATTAAAATTAATATCATTATTCTAAACTTTGCTAATTTTATAATCATGGTTAGGCATAGTTTTAATAAACTGGTTAATTTTTTATGCTTATTGACCATTGCATTCTAATTTGTGAATTATCTAGTCACATTCTTGACCATGTATCTATTGGGGTATTAGTGTCACTTTTTACAGACATGTGAGAGTTATTTATACATTGAACAGATTAATATACATGTTTTCAGCAAAAAATATTTTTATTTTCTTGTTTTTATATACAAAAATAGTAAATGAATATAAATTTATCAAACGTTTCTCTTTGGTGTATTCTTTTACTTCTAAGTTTGAGCATATCTTCTTATTCCATAGGCTTAATAAATATACATTTTTATTTTTACTTTTTCTTACTTGAATTTGAATTACTTTAAATTTAATAATACATCTGGAACTTCATGATATATGTATGAGATACAAATGAGTATTAGAAATATTTTCCCAATAAGTAGCATTTATTTATTTATAATTTTTATTTCATATTGGAATATATTTGATTTCAATGTTGTGTTAGTTTCAGGTGTACAGCAAAGTGATTCAGTTGTACATATACATATATCTATTCTTTTTCAAATTCTTTTTCCATTTAGGTTATTACAGAATAATGAGCAGAGATCCCTCTGCTATAAACCAGGTCCTTGTTGGTTATCTATTTTAAATATAGTAGTGTGTATTTGTGAATCCCAAACTCCCAATTTATCCCTACCCCCACCTTTCCCCTTTGGTAACCATAAGTTTGTTTTCTAAGTCTGTGAGTCTGTTTCTGTTTTGTAAGTAAGTTCAGTTGTATTATTTTTTAATTTTCTTTATATAAGAAATATCATATGATATTTGTCTTTCTCTGTCTTAGTTCAGTTAGTATGATAATCTCCAGGTCCATCCATATTGCTGCAAATGGTATTATTTCACACTTTTTAATGGCTGAGTAATAGTCCATTGTATATATGTACCACATCTTTATCCATTCATCTGTTGATGGACATTTAGGTTGTTTCCATGTCTTGGCTATTGTAAAAAAACGTTGCAGTGAACATTGGGGTGCATGTATCCTTTTGAACCATGTTTTTCTCTGGATACATGCCCAGGAGTGGGATTGCTGGATTATGTAGTAGCTCTATTTTTAGTCTTTTAAGGAACCTCCATACCGTTCTCCATAGTGGCTGCACCAATTTACATTCCCACCAACAGTGTAGGAGGGTTCCCTTTTCTCCACATGCTCTTCAGCATTTATTGTTTGTAGAGTTTTTGATGATGGCCACGCTGACTGGTGTGAGATGTTATGTATCTCATTGTAATTTTGATGTTCATTTCTCTAATAATTAGCAACGTTGAGCATCTTTTCATGTGCCTATTGACCATCTGCAGTCTTCTTTGGAGAAATGTCTGATTAGGTCCTCTGCCCGTTTGTTGATTGGATTTTTCTTTACTTTTCTTTCTTTTGGTAATGAGCTACATGAGCTGTTTGTAACTTTTGGAGATTAATAACTTGTCCCTCTCATTGTTTGCAAATATTTTCTCCCATTCTGTGGGTTGTCTTTTCATTTTGTTTATGGTTTCCTTTCCTGTACAAAAGCTTTTAAGTTTAATTAGGTTCCATTTGTTTATTTTTGTTTTGATTTTCATTACTCTAGGAGACAGATCAAAAAAGATCTTGCTGCAATTTATGTCAAAGAGTGTTCTGCCTATGTTTTCTTCTAAGAGTTTTATAGTATCCAGTCTTACACTTAGGTCTTTAATCCATTTTGAGTTTATTTTCATGTATGCATTTAGAGAATATTCTAATTTCATTTTTTTAAATGTAGCTATCCAGTTTTCACAGCACAATTTATTGAAGAGACTGTCTTTTCTCCATTGTATAGTCTTGCCTCCTTTGTTGTAGATTAATTGACCATAAGTGCATGGTTTAATTTCTGGGCTTTCTATCCTGTTCCATTGAACTATATTTCTGTTTTTTTGTGCCAGTACCATACTGTTTTGGTGACTGTAGCTTTGTAGTATAGTATGAAGTCAGGGTGCCTGATTCCTCCAGCTCCATTTTTCTTTTTCAAGATTGCTTTTGCTATTCGGGGTCTTTTGTGTCTCTATGCAAATTTTAAGATTTTTTGTTCTAGTTCTGTGAAAAGTGCCATTGGTAATTTGATAGAGATTGCATTGAATCTGTAGATTGCCTTGGGTAGTATAGTCATTTTGACAGTATTGATTCTTTCAATCCACGGTCATGGTATATCTTTCCATTTGTTTGTGTCATCTTTGATTTTTTTCATCAGCATCTTATAGTTTTCAGAGTACAGGTCTTTTCCCTCCTTAGGTAGGTTTATTCCTAGGTATTTTATTCTTTTTAATGCAATGGTGAATGGGGTTGTTTCTTTAATTTCTCTTTCTGATCTTTCATTGTTAGTGTATAGCAATGCAACAGATTTCTGTGTATTAATTTTATATCCTGCAACTTTACCAAATTCATTGATTGGCTCTAGTAGTTTCCTGGTGGCATCTTTAGGATTATATATGTATAGTATCATGTCATCTTCATAGTATCATATCATCTGCAAACAGTGACAGTTTTACTTCTTTTCCAATTTGGATTCCTTTTATTTCTTTTTCTTCTCTGATTGGCATGGCTAGTACTTCCAAAACTATGTTGAATAAAGGTGGCAAGAGTGGATATCACTGTCTTGTTCCTGATCTTAGAGGAAATGCTTTTAGCTTTTCACCATTGAGTATGATGTTAGCTGTAGGTTTGTCATATATGGGCTTTATTATGTTGAGGTATGTTCCCTCTATATCTAGTTTCTGGAGAGTTTTCATCATAAATGAGTGTTGAATTTTGTCAAAAGCTTTTTCTGCATCTATTGAGATGATCATATGATTTTATTCTTTAATTTGTTAATGTGGTGTATCATACTGATTCATTTATGGATATTAAAAAAATCCTTGCATCCCTGGGAAAAATCCCACTTATTCGTAGTGTGTGATCCTTTTAATGTATTGTTGCATTTGGTTTACTAGTATTTTGTTGAGGATTTTTGCATCTATGTTCATCAGTAATATTGGCCTGTAATTGTCTTTTTTGTGGTATCTTTGTCTGGTTTTGGTATCAGGGGGATGGTGGCCTCATAGAATGAGTTGGGAATATTCCTTCCTCTGCAATTTTTTGGAATAGTTTGAGAAGGATAGGCATTAACTCTTCTCTAAATGTCTGATAGAATTTGCCTGTGAAACCATCTGGTCCTGGACTTTTGTTTGTTGTGAGTTTTTTCATCACAGTTTCAATTTCAATACTTGTGATTGGCATATTCATATTTTCTCTGTCTCCCTGGTTCAGTCTTGGGAGGCTGTATCTTTCCAAGAATTTGTCCACTTCTTCCAGGTTGTTCCTTTCATTGGCATATAGTTGCTTGTAGTATTCTCTTATCATCCTTTGTGTCCGTTGTAACTTCTCCTTTTTCATTTCTAATTTTTTGGATTTGAGCCTTCTTTATCCATTTTTTTTCTTGATGAGCCTGACTAAAGGTTTATCAATTTTGTTTATCTTTTCAGAGAACCAGGTTTTAGTTTTATTGATCTTTTCTATTGTTCTTCACTATTTCAATTTTTTCTGCTCTGATCTTTATGATTTCTTTTCTTCTACTAGCTTTGTATTTTGTTGTTCCTTTTCTAGTTGCTTTAGGTGTAAGTTTAGGTTATTTATTTGAGATTTTTCTTGTTTCTTGAGGTGAGCTTGAATTGCTATGGACTTCTCTCTTAGAGCTACTTTTGCTGAGCCCCAAAGGTTTTGGATTGTCATGCTTTCATTTTCGTTTTTCTCCAGGTATTTTTTGATTTCTTTTTTGATTTCTTCAATGATCCATTTGTTGTTTGGTAGCATATTGTTTAGCCTCCATGTGTTTGTGTTTTTTTCCAGTTTTTTTCCTTGTAGATGATTTCTAATCTCATTGCATTGTGGTCAGAATAGATGCTTGATATGATTTCAATTTTATTAAATTTACCTAGGCTTGATTTTGTCACCCAGCATGTGGTCAGGTCTGGAGAATGTTCCATGTGCAGTAGGGAGAATGTGTATTCTGCTGCTTTTTGGATGGAATGCTCTATAAATATCACTTAAGTCTATCTGGTCTAATGTGTCATTTAAGGCCTTTGTTTCCTTTTTGACTTTCTCCCTGTATAATCTGTCTATTGATGAAAGTGGGGTGTTAAAGTCCCCCACTATTAATGTGTTATTGTAGATTTCTCCTTTTATGGCTGTTAGTTTTTGCCTTATATATTGTGGTGCTCCTATGTTGGGTACATATATATTTACAATTATTATATCTTCTTCTTGGATTGTTCCCTTGATCATTGTGAAGTGTCCTTCCTTGTCTCTTGTAACAGTCTTTATTTTAAAGTCTGTTTTGTATGATATGAGTATTGCTAGTCCAGCTTCCTTTTGATTTCCATTTACATAGAATACCTTATTCCATCCCTTCACTTTCAGTTGGTATGTGTCCCTAGATCTGAAGTGGGTCTCTTGTAGACAGCACATGTATGGGTCTTATTTTTGTATACATTCAGCCAGTCTGTGTCTTTTGGTTGGAACATTTAATCCATTTATGTTTAAGGTAATTATCGATATGTATGTTCTTATTGCCCTTTTGTTAATGGTTTTGGTTTTGTTTTTGTAGGTCTTTTTCCTTCCCCTCCTCTTTTGTTCTCTTCTGTTGTGATTTGATGACTAACATTAGTGTTGTGTTTGGATTCCTTTTTATTTTTTGTGTATCTATTGTAGATTTTCTCTTTGTGGTTACCATGAGGTTTTGATATAGCAGTCTGTATACAAACAAGATTGTTTTAAGTTGCTGGTCCCTTAATTTCAAATGCATTTCCAATGTCCTGCGTTTGTACTCTCCTCTTCTCACAGTTGCTGGTTTTGACTTCATATTTGTGTGTGGATGACTTCCTACCTTTACTCTATGTTTGCCTTTACTGGTGAGCTTTTCCATTCATTATTTTCTTGTTTCTAGTTGTGGCTTTTTCTTTTTCACCTAGAGAAGTTCCTTTAGCATTTGTTGCAAAGCTGTTCTGGTGGTGCTGAATTCTTTTAGCTTTTTCTTGTCTATAAAGCTTTTGAGTTCTCCATCACATCTGAATGAGAGCATTACTTGGTAGAGTATTCTTGGTTGTAGGTTCTTCCCTTTCATCACTTTACATATATTGTGCCATTCCCTTCTGGCCTGTAGAGTTTCTGCTGAAAATTCAGCTGGTAACCTTATGGGAATTCCCTGTATGTTATTTTTGCTTTTCCCTTGTTGCTATTAATATTTTCTTTGTCTTTAATTTTTGTCAACTTGATTACTATGTCTCTTGGCATGTTCCTCCTTGGGTTTTTCCTGCTTGGGACTCTCTGCACTTCCTGGACTTGGATGACTGCTTCGTTTCCCACGATAGGGGAGTTTTCAGCTATTAACTCTTCATATATTTTCTCAGATCCTTTCTCTCTGTCTTCTCCTTCTAGGACCTCCATACTGAGAATGTTGGTGTATTTAATGTTGTCCCAGAGGTCTCTTAGACTGTCCTCATTTCTTTTCATTCTTTTTTCTTTATTCTGTTCTGCAGTAGTAATCTCCACCATTCTGTCTTCCAGTTCGCTTATCCATTCTTGTGATTCATGTATTGTGATATTGATTCCTTCTGGTGTATTTTTATTCCAGTTATTGTACTGTTCATCTCTGTTTGTTCTGTAGATCTTCTTGCTCTTTTTAAAACATTTCTTGTACCTTCTCTGTCTGTGCCTCCATTCTTTTTCCAAGATTTTAGATCATCTTTACTATCATTACTCTGAATTCTTTTTCAGGTAGATTACCTATCTCCAGTTCACTTAGTAGTTCTTCTGGGGTTTTATCTTGTTCGTTCATCTGGGGCACATTCCTCTGCTGTCTCATTTTGTCTAACTTTCTGTGTTTGCCGTTTCTGTTGCTCAGGAGGCAGGGTTTTAGTTCTTCTTGCTTCTGCTGTCTGTCCCCTGATGGATAATGCTGGTGTAAGGGGCTTATGCCAGCTTCCTGGTGGGAGGGACTGGTTCTTGCCCACTGGTTACTAGAGCTTGGTCTTATCACTCTGGTGAGCAGGGCCATGTGAAGTGGTGTGTTTATTGGGAAGCTGTGGGCTCAGGATGACTTTAGGCAGCCTGTCTGCAGATGGGTGGGGCTGTGTTCCCACCCTGTTGGTTGTTTGGCCTGAGGTGTTTCAGCACTGGATCGTACAGGCCATTGGGTGGGGCCAGGTCTTGTGGGAAAATGGTGACCTACAGGAGGGCTCTTGCCAATGAGTGTTCTCTAGAACTACAGCCTCCATTATCTTTTCCCCTGCAGTGAGCCACATCTTCCCCCTGCCTCTGCAGGAGACCCTCCAATACCAGCAAGTAGGTCTGGCCCAGGCTCTTATGAGGTCATTGCTTTTTCCCCTGCGTCCGGGTGTGCACAAGACCTTGTGTGCAACATCCAAGAGTGGAGTTTGTTTCTCCCATTCCCGTGGAATTCCTGTGATCAGAACCCCACTGACCTTCAAAGCCAGATGCTCTGGGGACTCCTCCTGATGCAAGACTCTCATGATGGGGTGCCTGATGTGGGGATCAGAACTTTCACTCCTCTGGGATAACTTCTGTCATATAATTGTTTTCCAGTTTGTGGGTCACCCACCTGGCAGGTATGTGATTTGATTTTATCATGATTGTGCTTCTCCTAGTGTCTCATTTGGCTTCTTCTTTGTCTTTGGATATCTTTATTAGTAGTTTCCAGTGTTTTTTTGTCAATGGTTGTTCAGCAGTCAGTTGTGATTTTGGTGTTTTGGTGAGAGGGGGTGAGCTCAAGTCCTTCTACTGTGCCATCTTGTCTCTGCCCCCATGAGCATCATTTATTAACTAATGTTTCTCATTTTCTTTGATAATAATACGTCCTTTCTTATTCACTAAGTTCTTAAGTATAAGGGTATATTACTTTGGTATATTTTATGTTTCACTGATCTTCTATTATTTTGCCACAACCATAATATTTTAGCTATTATAAACTTTTAATATTTGTGTAATCTGTCCTCATTAATCTCCTTTAAAACAATCTTACGTGTTTTTACTTGTTTGTTGACCTAGTTATACTTAGAATAATTTCAAGTTACAACAACTTGCCATTAGGATTTTAACTGTTAAATCTATAAATCTGTTAGAAAGTAATTCATCCTCCCTATACAGAAATATGAAATAATAGTTTTCTTTATATGGATTTTTAAATACTTCAATAAAGTTGCATAGCTCATGTAAGGTTGTACATTCACTGCTTAGCAAACATTTATTAGTCATCTCCTGGTGTTTCAGGAATATAATGGAAGTTGACAAAAAGATTAAATAAACTATCATTGAGACACTTTTTTAGAAGGATTTCAGATAAGGAAATTGGAAAATTTTGAGGGTTATCCAAGAGGAATACACAGTATGCAGTGCTCATGTATAAAGACCATGAATCACTGAAAAGTGAGAAGATTCCAGGAGAGGGGGTTATGCTTCAGCTGAGTTTTGGAGGCTGACAGGCAGTTAGCTGGATGAAGAAAGCGATAACTTGTTTTAGGGGGAGGAAACTGAAAATGCAAAGGCACACATTTTTTTTTTTTAATTAATTTATTTATTAATTAATTTATTTTATTTATGGCTGTGTTGGGTCTTTGTTTCTGTGCCAGGGCTTTCTCTAGTTGCGGCAAGTGGGGGCCACTCTTCATCGCGGTGCGCGGGCCTCTCACTATCGCGGCCTCTCTTGTTGCGGGGCGCAGGCTCAGTAATTGTGGCTCACGGGCCTAGTTGCTCCGTGGCATGTGGGATCCACCCAGACCAGGGCTCGAACCCGTGTCCCCTGCATTGGCAGGCAGACTCTTAACCACTGCGCCATCAGGGAAGCCCAGGCACACATTTAAAAGACGTCATGGAAACTAAATGGCAAGAATTTAATTGTGGCCAAAGTGTAGGATGTGAATGAGGACTGGTGAGCCATGAATTTCCAGTATATATAGATCTAATTTTCTCAAATGGGCATTGGGTGACATTGGTGGGTTTTAAAAAGGGAAGTGACATCATATTTGTATTTCAGAAAGGTTTCAAATGGGGACAAGAAAGGAGTCAAAGTGAATAACAAAGGTTCACTGATAATTAATAAAAATACATATTCAGTGAAAGAATGAATGAACATTGAATGAATCAATGAATGAAAAGTTAATGTATTACCACATTTAGCAGCTGAAAAATAACAACTTTGGTAAGATTACCTTTATATAGTCAAGTGGTTGCTATAAAAGCCAGTTAGAATGGAAGACTATGTCACAGTACTGGATATTTGAAATGAGATCTAATGTCATGGTATTCCAAACTAGTTATTGCTAGTTAGTAGGAAATAACTTAATGTTGTTATTTGATGTGTTGGTTATATATTCACTTTGCCACCTATTTTATTATCCTAATAGTTTTCCAGGTGGTTTGGTTTGGCTTGTTTTCAGGGTATAATACTGTAATTCCTGAAAAATAATAACTCTGTATTTTACGTTTCAACATTTGTGTTGTTTATTTCTGTTTTAATATATTGGTCAGAATTTCTGGAATTAAGTTAGAATATGGTAGTGAACATTTTTGTTTTGCTTTTAATAACAGGGATGTCCTAATATTTTACACTTAAGTTGATTCTGAAAAAATCAACAGGCAGCCTGTCTGAAACATCTGAAAGATGTTTTTAGCATATTAAACTTAAGACTTATTCCAATCCTATTTTAAATAGGTTAAAAATTATTTGGAAGATTTTGAAATTTTATCTAATAACTTGTGTGTTCCTGTTGAAATGCAGATATGTATTTTATGACCAGTTAATATGTCATGTTAAATTTGTCAGTGATTTTAAATCATGCTTATGAAAAAAATCTTCATGGCTATGATATATTATTCTTCTGATACTGTGCTGAATTTTATTTTCTGTATTTTGTGAAGTATTTAAAAGTATTTATGGCCATAAATAAGATTTGCTTTTTTACTCTATATTGTGCCTTACCCTGTTTTATATTCAAAGATAGAACCCTGGGATATTGTAAAATCTTAAATATTGCACAAAAATATTTAGTTATGTTAACCAGTTCATACTTAATGAGTCAAGAAAACAAATATATTTCAGATTTTTATCAATAAAGGTCATCATTGAGTTACATGACCTCAGGGAAATCTTTCTGTCTCTGGGGCTCATCTATAAAAATAAGGGGATTGGACTACATGAACTGCAAAGTCATGCCATGCAAACTTGTATTCATAGAGAAATCTCTCCAGCTTTATGCTAAAAAACAGTAACACTATGTAAGGTAGAAATGGACCATGCTATGATGACCCTTACAGATTTAGACTTGAGTTTCAAAAAGAAAAAAAAAAAAAGCACTAGTCCATTGTTCATCTACTTGGGCCCATGAGCAGTTGAAAGTGATAAATGTTGACCTTGTGATTTGTCTTAAGTTTCACTGGAGAACTGTGGATCAACCACCCCTCACTGTTTTGTTCAATTCACCTGAAACATTGGATCCAAAGGGCAACAGGTGGGGGATCAGAAGCCCTGGGTTTGTGTCCCACTCTGTCATTTACTAGTTTGGGGATCCTAAGTCATTTAACCCCTTGAGGCAAGTTTTCTTATTTGCAAGATGAAATATACTTAATTAATCTTTTAGTTCTGAAGTTCTATGAGAAGCCATAAATAATCCCTCAATAAAACATCTTTAGTTTATATAGTCACCTGGGGTTTACTTTCATATGTATTGATCTTAATTGATCCTCTCCACAACGTTTGGAGGCAAAAAGCAAAGTATTAGTGACTTGATTTCAGAGTTAGGTCTAGACTCCAGACTCCAGAGAATTTGGTAATTTGCCCAGTGTGCTTAGTAAATGGCAGAGCCCCAGCTGGAGCCTAAGCATTCTGATACTCCAACTGTTCTTTTCTTTTTATGACACACTGTCTTTCATTAAGTCCTGTAATCACCCTTTTATACTTTTCAAGCATTCTGGCACATTTTCCGGTTCTTTAAATTGTGAGGACCAACTATCCTTCTTCCCTTGGGGTTCATTTATGATTTTAAACTATATAACACTAACACTTTGTTCATGTATATGTTTAAATGATTTCTTGAAAAGTACTCCATCTAACATTTATTCCTTCTTTTCCTGATTCTCTTTCAGATAGCAGTTCTGTGGATGAAAAGGTTTAAATCATACTTTTTCTTCCCTCCTGAGGGATTTTGTCTTTTGTACATGTTTGTTTGTGACATATTAGACCTGTTTTGGTTCTTCTGTTTTAGTTGTCAACTGTGCATGTTATCCCAGCTTTCCATTCTTTGGTTGTCCTTTAAGTGTGCCCCAATCTGTTGCATTTATGAAGAGGTTACACCTTGCCAGCTTCGCTTACTTTAGCTTACACTTGCCAACCTAGGGGTCTGCTACGGTCAAACTCAGCATCTGTTTTTAAGTCTGGCGAATCATGATCTCTCTGACTGATTCATGATCTTCACTGCACATACCAAGTGTTAAGGGCAAATAGTATTTGGAATATGATATTTTCCTCGACTCTGCCAGTGCTTTTGTCTGAATGCTGACAGCTAATTTCAAAACCTCCACTCACAAAAACACAGTAGCTTTGACTTGAAGCTGACCCTGCTTAGCATCTGTCATACTAGGTGTTACATGTCTAGTGAAGTTGATGTGTGTTCCAAATTCATGTATACACAGCTATAGGATGCTAAAAACCTCTTTCTTTTGTTTTGTTTTGTTTTTCTCCATTTTCGTTTAAGGCTCGAATAGTAAGTGGCAATGGTTTGGATGCTTCCAAATTCTCTGCACTACAGGCGTTTGGTGGGTAAGTACATTCATAACCTTTCTAATTCATTCCATTCATCAAAGGTTCTCAGTGGTGGTCTCAACATATGTATTTTGAGTGCAGAATGTTGCATGATGATATAACTAGCTTGCCTTGCTGTTGCTTTCTTTTCACAGTAAAATAGCTTTTATAGTGTTTTTAAAAAATTAATATATAGATTTGTGTATATTTATGTTTAATTATATATACATGTGTCTATATATAAAGAACAAAGTTGAAATCACCTAGCCAGAATAAACATTAACACGATCATTCCATACACAAAACATAACCGTATAATTTTACATTACTGAGTTCATGTTAATAAAATTAATAGTGTTTTGATCTGCTTGCTTGCACTTTACGATATGTGCATGTACATTTTTTTTATGTCAATAAGTGAATGAATGTAATCTTCACCATTATTTTTTATAGTTCCATTTAATGAGTGTATAAAGTATTTAAAATGTAATCACAAAATAATGTATTAATTATATTTTCTATGTAAGATACTCAAACAGCAAAGGATCTCCTTTAATGCCCCTAATGACACATTGATATCAGTTTGGCATGTGTGTTAGGCCTTTTTCTGTGTGCTTGCAAACATATATGTTCTATAAGTTCATATAGAATAGTAGTTTTGTTTGTCTCTGTGTGTTGAACATAAATTAGGCCATTCTATATGTAAATAAAGAAGCACTAATTTAGTGCTGACATAATAGCAGATATCATTATAGTTGTTTCATATATAATGACTCATTTGTTCCTTACAGTAGCCCTGTGAGGTAAGTACTGTTTTGACCTCCATTTTACACATGAGGAAACTGATGTATAAAGTAGTTAAAAATAAATAAAGAAAGAAAAGCAACCAAAACCAAACCTTTCTCTTCATACAGCTAGTAAGTAGCAAAGTCAGTATTCAAAGTTAGTCTAGTTCCAGAGTCTGTGATCTTAATTACTATGCTATATTTCATCTGCAGCTTGTGGGTTTCTTTTTCCTTACCTTTTCTTTTTTACTATTTGACAACATACCTTGGAAAACTTTCCACTTCATTATTCATAAGTGATGTAAATATTTCAAAACATTTATGTAATGTTTGTTCATTCTTCTATTAATGAATTTTCCAGAATATTTCTGTGTCATTATTGTAAATGATACTAGAACAAACATATAATCAGTTTTTGAAGTGTAATGTGTGGACCAAAGCTTATGCACAGGATAGATAGTTAAATTGTTATATAAGTGTTGAAATTTGAACACACTTGTGTACAATAGAAATAGAAGCAAAATTTAGATATATGGTTTAGGGTTTTTTGGAGGGGCAAAGAAATAGTCTCACGGTTATGTTTTATAATATTCTCATCCTCTTCAAATGAATTTTGTTAAATAACATCCACATGCTATTTTCTTTAAATTAAACATATGAAAATTTTTAAGTTTCAAATTTAAGGGTCCTGAATAATAACATCATTTTTACTGAGATTTTTCAAATAAGTAACTAAGATATTATTTATGTATACAAACATTTCAGTGTCCTTTAAATATGTGAAGAATTATATTCACATTTGTAATGTCACAATAATTTAAATATGTTATAAAAACGAACTGTGGCAAAAGTTCAGTATGGATTATCTATAGAAAATTCAGGTAATAAATGGATTACTCTCTCCCCCCTACCCCACATATACTGTCTTTAAGTTTACACAAAAATGATACTGTGACAAAACTAATAAAATGTTTATTTTAGAAAATAACTTGAATTCCAATTTAAATTTTAAAACAATTTGTATGCCATAGTCTTAGAGGCTTATCTGAGTTTATGAGCTTACAGTTCTTTCAATTCCTAACTTCCTGTGACATCCATCACTTGAAAACAACTTGCTTTCTTAACTCATGTCTGAATATGGACTTTTATCATTGTCAGAACAATAGAGTTAATCTACATCCATGTTTTTGTTAAGTGTATGCTGTGTAAATGTCTAGCTACAATAGGTCATCTTTTCATTTCAATTCTTTAGATCCTTTCCACATTATTTTTCCAGAAATTTCCTATTTCAAGGACTTAGCAAGGGATTTTGGAATTATGATGGTATGGGAAAGGGGTGATAATTTTTAGTCTTCAAGAGAATTTGCTGTTATCTGAAGGCAAGTTCCTCTTGAAGAACCTGAAGAGTACCTTTAAATGCAAGCTTTCAGTCACAGCCTATTCCAGAAATATTTGTTTATTTTACTTTCCCTATCAATATTTAAATATATATATTTTAGTAGAGTAAAATATTGCTGTAATCCTCAATATTAAAATTTCTGTTGTCCTGGGAAACTGACACTGGAGCAGACTTTGAAAATAGGGAGTCATTGCTGCTTCAGGGCAAGGCTACTATATCCTTCACCTCTCTACCTTCAGCATCCCTAATGAGTTCAGAGCCAAACCACATCCATCCTTCCCTCTCACTTCTCAAGTGTCAATAAAAGCACAATCTATACACACTGAAACCAGACAATGGAATTAACAATGCTGCTGATTTCTGCTCATTCTCTCTACATGTCCTGTAAGTGTTGCTGGAAAATACATGCCAAACTTTATTTTTCCTATCTGTTACAATAAAAATTTAGACAGCTTCTTGGAAAAGAACTGAGAGGAAGAGAGAAAAGATGCACAGAAAAAGAGAAGGCTGGAAGGATGCTTGTTTCAGTGAAATCATTACATTTAACGTTTAACATCTCAGTGCTTTGATAAGAGTTTGGTAACTTTTGTCATATACGTAAGCTGAGAGTCATACCAAGATGACAGACGTACAAGAGCTTTTGGGGGAGAAACAGCTCAGATAAAGTGGAGAGACAGACAACAGGAGTAGGCAAGAAGTGCCTTGGACCATGATATAGGTCTGATACCTGGGGAAAGGGGGAGGAGAAAGAAGGAGGGCTAGGTATGAAAAGCCTTAAACTGACTGCAATGAAACTGCCATGAGACTGCAATAAAGTGTCAGTCGGACCAATGGGGAGCGCTAGAGATGAGGCTGTCTGTTAGAGGAGTCCCACCTTGAGCATACAGGGGCAGCTCCTTACCCTCACCACGTTCACTCACTGAACGCTGGCAGCAGCTTGGGCAGAGTCTGGCCTCAAGTGAATGCTGCAGTTGATTCTGGAGGTGTGGTTACTGAGGGCTGACATCCAACTGTTCCTAGATTTTCTCTGAGGAATATCTGAGTGATACATGCCCGTGGCTACCCAGCCTCTGACATTTTGATGTCTTTAAATGTCAGTTTGATGACACAGAGATTGACAAATAGCAAAAGAAAAGCTTCTGTTTTGACCTCCCTTTCAAATAGGTAAAATAGCAAAAGAAAGGAAAAATACATGAAATAAGTGCTGAGATGTCCAAGGTTGTTCAATGATTGCCATGAACAAATAACTTTGTGAATGTGAATAAGTCAATCATTAGCCAAAATTCTGAACAATTCCTTTGTTTTTAAGTTTACCTTGATTAAAATCATGGTTTTTGTTGTAGTTGTTACACCTGACATGAGTTAGGTGGTACAGTATATGGATACAGCAGGTTTAATATACTCTTGATATTTGTCATAGTTCTGACATTGCTTTTATAGTCACTATAAACTTTAGGATGTCATATTCTGTCTTCACACCACCTTCCCTGCTGCTAGTCTTTTTTTTTTTTGCCCATTTTTATTTTTATTTTTTTAACATCTTTATTGGAGTATAATTGCTTTACAGTGGTGTGTTAGTTTCTGCTTTATAACAAAGTGAATCAGTTATACATATACATATATTCCCATATCTCTTCCCTCTTGTATCTCCCTCCCTCCCACCCTCCCTATCCCACCCCTCTAGGTGGTCACAAAGCACCGAGCTGATCTCCCTGTGCTTTGCGGCTGCTTCCCACTAGCTATCTGTTTTACATTTGGTAGTGTATATATGTCCATGCCACTCTCTCACTTCGTCCCAGCTTACCCTTCCCCCTCCCCATGTTCTCAAGTCCATTCTCTAGTAGGTCTGCATCTTTATCTTTATTCCCATCTTGCCCCTAGGTTCTTCATAACCTTTTTTTTTTTTTTTTTTTTAGATTCCATATATATGTGTTAGCATACGGTATTTGTTTTTCTCTTTCTGACTTCACTCTGTATGACGGATAGGCAGAACACTCCATGACGTAAATAACAGCAAGATCCTTTTTGATCCACCTCCTAGAGAAATGGAAATAAAACCAAAAATAAACAAATGGGACCGCTGCTAGTCTTGATCTCCATGTTTTGTCAGGGCATGAAATCAGTCACTTAACATGGAAGCTAAGATTGTTCTTACTCTTAAGGGGCTCTTAACCCATCTTTTCTCATAGCAGCAGTCTTTTCTCTGGTAGCTGAAAACTTTTTGTTTGTTCCTATCTAGCCCATAAATTAAAATTTTACCTGTCCCCTCAGGTAATTTCCTTACTTCTAAAGGAAAGGGCCAGAAATTCTCCGAAGCCTAGATCATGGCTCTTTCCAGAGCTATAAACCTTTCCCTGGGTCAATGGTTCATTGTACATTAAACATTCTTATATTCTCTGAACCAGGTTTGCCAAGTACCAAGAAAATGACAGCCCCGGTGTAAGTTTGCTTCACTCACAGTAGCAGGTCACTCTTTGGAGAAAAATGGAAGCTTTTTCTTTGACTTTCTGGTTAGTGTTTTCATGGAAGAACTCCTTTTCTCCCAGGGGCTTTGGTAGAGGAGTTCACTATAGATTTAGAGAGAAGTGAGTTAGGATTAGGACGGTTAATTGTTATAAGGGTTATCAGATGCAAACAGGACCTACTTTCACAATTCATAATTGTACAGCAATTCAGTCACCATTACTGTACTTTTTTCAACTTATTCAGATTGCCATCAGTCTAGTTTTAATCCTCAATACCTTTTACCTAGGCAGTTGCAAGCTTATCTTCTACCTGATCTTCCTGCATCAATTTATTCCTTCACGTTAAGTCCAATCTATACACTGTTAAAGGTTAATCTCCTTAAAGCACAGTCTTTTTCTACTTAAATGTGTCTAATGACTCCTCATTTCTGCAATGTAAAGTATGGCTTTTTGAGCATGGCTTTGAATATACTTCTTGATTTCTATTTCTCTCTTTGTACAAAAGAGAAATATTATCTACCTTATCTGTGTTCTTGTTTGTGTCATTCCTATGGCACATATTAATTTCTTAAATTGCATAACCTTAACAAGATTCATATCCTTGATGACTTGATTTTAAGCTCTTTAAAGGCATAGAGTTGGTCTTTTATTACTTAGGTTTCCTTCTATAAAGTTTATGATAGTGTTTTGCCCATTTAGGACCTCATTCATAAGTTAATTTTGTTTTAGAATGGCAGTCTCTTCGATCAGTTGGTTAGAATTACTTTTTAAGAGATTCAGGTCTACCACATTTTAAGAAAAATTTTTCCTGAAATAATTGTGGTTTGAGGATCAGACACACATGAGAAGTACTCTGAGTTTTAAAAGCTGCTTAACCCACCCCTGAAACTCAATGTTACTAAGCCCTTACAGGAAAAAAAATCATCAGGGGATTTTTCTCACAGTAGATGTAACCCTAGCTGACCAGGAGGCCACTTTGCTTTGGATTGTGAATCTCCTTTTCTCCATTTTGGAGAAACTTTTGAAGATTCTACTGAGAAAATTTATAAAAAATATTACTCTAATTATGCTAAGATAAATTTTATCCTTTCATTCTCCTATCAGAAAACCTTACCACTTTAGAAAACTCTAGATATAAATTCACACTGTATTAGAGATTTCCTGTAATAAAATCCATTCTTACTACTTGAGAAAGGAGAACTTTGGTGATTAATAATTGAACAAACTTTTTTACCTTGTCCTTTATAAAAGTAATAAAGGGAGTTGTCTTGCTTAATCTATTACAGAAAGAATGAAACCTGGCATCTCATAGCTAATGTCAGACATAATCATGACAGTGGGTAGTTATATAAGCTAGAAAAGAATCTCATATGAGGCTGAGGCAGTCCCAACCCTACTACAGACTCTGGATTATACCAGGTCCGCTAGTGCTCGGCACTCCTCCTGCAGTCCTCCTGCCAAGCAGAAATGTTATATTCTATACACCAAGATTTGGCCTAGACAGAGAGCCTCTTAACTAGGAAAACTGACATCAATAAGGCCATCAACTTTCTAAAACCCATGTATCAAATCCTGATTGCTAAGCCATTAGCTTCCCATGCCAAAACAAAAACAAAACCAAAAAACCCTGCCTATCTAATTTTGGCCTACCACCAGCCATCAGTTTCCTAGTTCATGGTGAGTTGAAATGCTTCATTAGACTCTTGTAACTTACTCAGAGAGCACTCAATACCTCTGTTGAGAAAATCTTGGTCATTAGAGAGTACATTTTTACGTTAGCTACAAAGACCAGCCACTAGACTGACTCCTTCAATGTATGAACCTTCAAAACACCAGGACCACATTATTAGACCCTGTTAGTGTCTAGTGTTACAGTCTAAACCGGGCTTATAGATGCCATAGTTTTCTTGGAATGGATTATAAATCATTTCTTTCAGGCATATTTTTTTCCTACATAGATATTGGCAAAGAATTCACAGAACTCATTCAAAGGATTAAGAAAATGGAGCTGTTACCTCATTACTACTAGCTTATAGTTCACAAAGTTAGAGATTGACACCTTGCCTGAGTTTGTAGCTTAACATTTTTTTCTGACTATAAATGCAGAAGGACACTTGATTATGAGCCACTGTCAATCCAGGGATACTGTATAAGGCTCTCCAATCTTCTGGTAATGATATTAGCGAAAAGATTCTGCCTTCCACAAGAGACCTGATGTCTACTCTAAATGAGACCATTTTCTGTGCCGAGAAAGCAGTCCATGGAGAATTCCTCACCCAGAGTACATTTGTACTTCTGTTATTAAATGGTTCATAAGAATATGCAACTTCAGGATCATCCTGGGTTGCAGGATTTTACTCATCACATAAAGACCACTCGCTTGTTTTTAAGGAAGATAGGTTTACATTTTTGATCGAGAAGATGTATATGACTCTTCATCCATATCAGCCCTGGATGCACATAATGCCTTCATTCCAGGGAAGGAAACCACAGCCACCACCAGCCATCACCAATGCTGACAGCTTTCCTTTAGCCAGTTCCTCGCCCTGGAGCCTTCCAGAATTGTTGCCTACAGCACTCGTTGGCTCCTCAGAAACGGCCTGCTTTTCCTTTTATCTTTAGGTGACTGCCAGGCAAAAACACACCCAACAGGAAGTGTTAGAAAATTACCAGCTATTAGTCAAAAAACATTGAAAATAACGCCTCTAGGTAAGATGGCAGTTATGACTACCTTGCTTCCTAAACCAGAGGATTCTTTCCAAAACTTAATTGACATGGCTATTGAGTACATCGAACATACATGAACTATCTTAGGGAAAAAAAATGAGCTTGATCATTGTATATCCCGGTAAAGCATATGTTGAATGGGGTTTTAAGTATCTTTTAATAAATGAATACCATATTCCATGAAGGCAGATAACAGAGATTTCCTCTTATAGGCAGATGATAGAGTAGAGCAGAAAAACAGTAATCGTCACTGCTAACAAAATAGTTTGCCTCCATACCTCGTAATTACTCCTTATTTGAAGTAACAGGTTTGCTTAATCCACGGTGTGTTGTTAAATATTTAACAGCTTGATGTTCGAACCATAATTCTCAGATATGACCAATTCTACCTTGATGTCCAGTAGGTAGTTCTTGGTTTTTAGTCTTTCTTAGCATTTAGAAACAGTATGAAATATTATAGGGGGAATATAAGGAAGCATTTTAGATATTTTAAAAATGGGGATGATGTTTTAAATTCATAATTATTATAATAATTAATATTTTTTTCTGGTGTTACAGTATAACAGGCCCATATCTACGCGTTATTTATGCATTATCGTCTTTAATCCTCATCACAACTTTTTGAGGTAGATGTTACAATTATTTTATTTTTCAAATGAGGTTACTGAGGCTTAGAGGTATTAAATATGGTCAAGGTGAAATAGTGATTATTAGAGCTGAGGTTTGAACTAGGTCTACCATATTCCAGGGCTTGACTGCTTTACTATTATGCCAAACTGATGTAATTTGCAAATAGATGATGCTTGAGTCTACCTCAGTTCTTTGTAATTATATATTATACTTTGAACTTGATATTTCATTATGTATTAGTCTGACAAGGTTTCTAAATAAGGGTATCGAATAAATGTTGTACATATATTTCTATCTAGATTCCAGGAAAGTATTTGCTAAGGGTTTTTGTATTACCCCCTAGAAATATATAATATTTCATAATATCACTGAGGTGAATTAGTGATGGATTGAATGACTGATCCCAGAGTATTAGACAGATTATTTTTAGTTGAACTAAATGGAAATATGAAAGATCTGATTGTAGGATTTGAGGGTGACATGGTTGGGCAAAATAACTAGTGTTATTAGATAATGGAGTTAATATCTAAAAGATTTTTAGCATACTATAACTGAATATAACAAGATGAAGTATAAATAGTATATCAGTCAGGATAAACTAAGTTACTATGCAATAACCCACCATACTACCTCATTTTAGTGTATTAATCAAATAAAGGTTTATTTCTCACCCACACTACGTTTTCAATGCATGTAAAACAAGCGAGGAGGATGTACTTGATAGTTGCCCAGGGAACCAGGCTGGCAAAGGTTTGTCTCAACACACACTTTCATGTTTTCACTGTAGGGAAATTAGGATGTGGCACACTGGACTCTTAACTCTTAAAACTTCCAGTTAGACGTGACATGCCTCCCTTCTGTTCATATTACAATGGACAAAGCAAATCACATAGAATAACTACTTTAAAGGGAGGGTTGAGGTGCAATCCTATCATGTGTCTGAAAGGACGAAAGACCTGGAATGTTTCTCAACAGCCCTAATTATCACAACTAGGGATAAATGTGGGCTTTGAACTCAGACTCTATAGAAGAGAGCAAATACAGTTTAACATCAATGTATGAAAAATTTCCAAGTGTTCATTGAATCTAGTGACACATTAAGTAAGGTTGTGGTGCTAGTGCAGGGGGCCTGCAGGGAAAGCCCCGGTAGAGCACATGGAGAGAAGTGCAGGGTTGGAACGGGACAGAAAGCCCTGCACTTGTCGAGCTCCCCTGCTTCTCAGGACTGTGTGCTCAGTTCAGGGACCAACACCTGAACAGGGTGTAGACAAAAGAGAAGGCTTGCAGATCAAACAAACAGGTTGAAAAGGGGTCTCAAATCATACCATAGGAAAAACCACCAGTGAACCAGGGACACTGAATCTGGAAAAGAGAAAGTTGTGGTGAGAATGTGCTCAAGGTCTTCAGATATTTAAAGGATTAGGTGTGGAAAAAGGGATTAAATTGTCCTGAGTTTCACAGAGGGAAAACCATGGCCTACCGGTGAAATTATGAGTAGGCAGACTTCTCAATATGAGAAGAAATTTCCAACAGGAAGAGATTTTGTAAAAACTAAATTCTCCATTTCCAGAGAGATTTAAATAGTTTGGGTGATCACTTGTTAGAAATGCTGCAAAGGAAATTTAACTATCAGATGTTTGATTCTTTAAAGCCTCTTCTAAACTTAAGATTCTATTACATCCTATCCTAATATTACATCCTATCCTAATATAATCACTCTATCAGACAGATGTTGCTGTGTAGTAAACCACCCTAAAATTCAGTAGCTTAAAACAATGAATCTACTAGTGTTGTCTGCATTCACTTAGGCATGTATGGTCCGCTGGACAGGGCCTGGTTCTCACATGTCTGTGGGTATATGGCTATTATCTGGGCAACAGAGGACAGTTGGCTTTATGTCACTCATTGTCCAGCCAGCCAGATCAAGCTTATTCATATGGCAGTGACGGGATTCTAAGAAAACTAGTGGAAGCAGCAAGGCTACTTTAAGCCAAGGCTGGAACTGACAACCAGCTCTTTTGCTACGTTCTGTTGTCCAAAAAAAGTAATAAATTCAGCTCAGATCCAAGGAACATGGAAATAGACCCTGACTCTTTATGGGAGAAATGAACTGAGGCCATTTTTTTTTAATGATCTACCATAATTATGTATACCTATAATTAAATATTATTCAAAAATAACATATTTCTTATAATTTGAAGAAAATAGAATGTTATTCCGTGTATTTACCTTTACTTACAATATGATAGTCTCCGTACTTAGAATAATAAAAAAGTAGGAATTACTATGAAAATGCCAGAATCTCATTTTTGGTATTTAACCACTTAGCTGCAATACAAGGTAAAGTGTGACTTACTTTCCAGTGGATAAAGTGCTCTGAAAATTTATAAAAGGAAGATATTTCTGATTTGGAGTTATCAGGGAAGACTTTATGGAGAAGATGGCACTGAATTGGGCTTTGACGTTTGTGTAGGATTTTGATAATTGGATATAGAAAAGTCAGAGCAGGAAGCAGTACAAAAACTTAAATAGCATCATGGGCAAGAAAATGTATTGGACAATAATGTGTCAGAATGCATGCAGGAGAAAAGTGGAAGATGGGTTTGGACAGGCAAGTGGAAACTTTGAATACATGACTATAGATATTAAATATATTAATCTTTTGAATAATATATCTATAACTTTGAATTCCTGCATCTTGTGAAAATGACTCGGTTGTTCTGGGAACATAATGGTTGAACAATAACTACTAGATGATGACAATGAAAGGAAGAAGCTATGAATTTATATTCACAAGATTGTATGGTTTTCTTTAACAGAATAGACTTATCTGCCAAAAGTACAAGAGACAATTTTTAGATACACATTAGTCTTCAGAGGCAAGTGTGCTCAGGCATAGCAGACACGTCTTTTGTCTGGAGTACTTTTACGTAACTCTGTCAACCGTGAAAAACATCACTGCAACTCCTGCTCATTATCTTGATGCTTAGACTCTAAGGTCCCAGGGAGGAAAGGCCAAAGCAGAGACTGGTAGAAGCCATTGCTGCTCAGAATGATCTGAGTATAAATCTTTTCACACAGGGTGACACCATCTGCCTCATATTCTTTGCATATAAAGATTCCTTCAGGAAACAATACTTGAAATAATTGTTCCAGGTGACAACTACAAAATCTCAAGTTTCAGAAGAATCCCCAAGTTTAATAAGATGCATTTATTTGTATCAAGTATAAGAAGTAAAAAAAAAAAAAAATGGAGACAAAATTTCTTCTGGAAATGCAAATTAATCCAAGTATACCATGAGAGAAATACAGTGTCCCTTATAAACTTCACATAGGTACAAAGCAGAAATGTCAGAAGTGATGAAATATGTTACTTGGTATATGAGTTTGTCTCACTGGAAATGTAAGTGCTTAGACGGAGTTAAAAAAAAAAAAAAAAAGTGGGCTGACAGTATTTGCTGTAGCTATCTTTTGCTGGGTTTTGGGATTTGGAATATTTTTTGTTGTTTATTTACATATTTGCTTTTCTCTAGATCTTCTATATATTTTTGACTTTTCTATAATAAATGTGTATTAATTCTACATTTAAAATAAAAGTATAGGAAGTACCAAAGCTATAGCACAGGAGTGAATGAAACCACAGATTATATACAACAGAGTATCCTGTCTGGGTCAGAGATGAGACTCATTTGATCAGTGTGGTGAGATCTGTGAAAGCTCTTGCCAAGGTATGTATTTGCCTTCGTTGATTTATACAGAGTTTGAAGAGAGTACGTGAGCAGTACTCATAATTGGGGTTCAGACTTAGACATATTTGGTGGTAAAGCCGGCTTAGCAGTAATGAAAGTGATTTGCAGGAGAATTCAGGGAAGGACAGGGGGATTCCTGTGAAATGTCTAATCAAAAGGGAACAAAAGTAGCCTGACATGGCAATTCAGACTAAGACCTGAATAGGAGGGGGAAGGAGTTGTGTGTGTGTGTGTGTGTGTGTGTGTTTGTTTTAAGCTATCCTTATCCAGCCTTAAAAAGTTGTATAAGTAACTTGTAAGGAGAAAAAAGGGTATATGTGACTTTGAGCTGTTCTTTTGGGATCCGGGCAAAACTGCTGAATCCCCCTGCCCTCCCCAGCTGAGTACAAACAACTCAAAGGGTACACACTAGAGACAGAACACTAAGTAAGGGCTAATCATATTTTCAGTTCTTTCATTCAGCCAATGGGACCTGAGGAGGGGAATATCCTGCATCATCCCTGAGCAAAAGGCAAATGTGGTATATCAGTGAATATACAGGCTTTGGAATTAGAAGTCCTCTTTTTCAATCTTGACTCCACCATTTATTAGCGGGGTGAGCTTGGGCAAGTCATTTAATCTGTAAGTCATGATGCCTCATTTGAAAAATGTGGTTTATAACCATAACAGTTAGCTCACAGGATCATTTAATGCATCTCAGCTTTTTCACCCAGCACATACAAATATAATAGTTTTATGATACATTACCGGAAAAGTAAAAGCTTTGCTCATGGTGGCCAGAGATAGGGTCTCCTGGGACCAAAGAGTTTTGCAGGACACGGGTCTTTCAGTGCTAAACCCAGGAAAGCCCTGAGCAAATTGGGTTGAAGTGGCCATCCTAGAGGAGCCAAGGGACTCTGGCTGCCCCAAATGGCCACTAAGGTGGTTTCTCTAAGATCAGCATACCTGTAACACATGTGTAGCTCACTAGAAACTCTTGTTAAGGGAATTAAATTAGGCAATATACTTCTTTCTATGCCACTCTACTTCTCTGGGCTTCTGCCTGAAAAAATGCATGGATTCAAGCTTGGAGAAGTAGTTTCCTACTTCAGTTTCCTGCTCGGCATATTTCATTAGACATGATTGTTTGCCCCTCGAAAATACAAGGGTCATATCTCAAAGACAAAGGAACAGGGAAGAGAGGGGCCTTACGAGAGAGAATGGAGAGTCCATTTCTGATCTGCATTGAGAGTGAAAAGGAGAAATGGGTAGAATACAAATCTGTTCTCTTGACCCTTTGAGGAAGCTACAGTAAGTAGAACTCAGCAGGGCTGCCTCTCTTTTCTAAAAATCTTTGATGTTTGACTGAAGATGTGGCAGATACTGACAAACTTCCCCCCTTTTAGTGTGTATTACAGTCTAGTTTTCTGCTTTTATTCACTAGATATTAGCCTTATCATCTCAAATGAGATAAGCTTCTTCTTTCCTGCTATTGCAAGCTGGGGCATGGGCAGGCTTTTATTTCACTATCTCTGGCAGAAAGGGTGAACCTCTTGGAGTCAGAGCTGAAAACAGATCTGACCACTGCTTAGAAACTGGACACTCCCTGCATCACACCATTAAACAACTCCCTAATGGCAATGTGTCTTATTACTATACTTTAGCTGTCTCATACTACTGAGCAGGCTACAATAGAACTAATAAACATTCTGATACAATAATTTCCAAGTTTCTCTAGTATCCAAATTCTATTGAGACCATTGGACCAGACAGCATAAACACAGTAAAAATCTGATATAATATAAATATCAATGGATTCAGTTGAGAGGAAAGACAGAAGGAGGACGGTAAAATTTTGGAGATAAGTCAATACATTTATTGAGAGTACACCAAGAGCAAAAACACTGTTTATTCTAAGGATCTTTTTGATTAGAGGGTGCAAAACATAAGGCCGTCTCTCTCCTTGTGCATGTTGCATTAAGCTGAGAAGATAGTTGAGGGGATAAGACTGGCGTGTGAATTATAAGGGACCATAGGAAACAGGAAAGAAAAACCAGGTGGCCTTGTGGCCAAAATATACATGAATGATCTCTTAGTATTTAAGGCCCTACTTAACAGTGACTTGGACATGTGGATTAGTGATCCATTTTGGTAGATGAATAGGGTGTTCATGAGGGGTATTATTGGGACATAAGGATTTTGAAAATCAGCTGGTACCAGATTGGGAAGGACCTTGAACATCAACTATGAAGCACGGGTTTTTTGTGTTTTCTAAACTGATTTTCTAACTCCAAATACCCAAAGGATATGTTGGCTCACCAGAATCAGGGGAAGTGCCATGTGCACCTTCCTCTTCTCTTGGATGTTGTATCACCTGCATAGCCTGTCCTTGAGGAAAGCACCGGTTTTAGACAATCAGAAGCCAGGGAGGGCACTTGAACAACAATTAAAAAAAAAAAAACTTGTATGAAGATTGAAGTGGAAGTTGTGTATAATATATACTAGAAACCAGATAATTGGAAGACTTGAAATATTATGGACAAAAAGCATAACGACTACTTTATCAGAACAAATGATGACTTTAAGCATCTTCAACTGGGGGAAATATGAAGTGGATAGTCAAATATAAATGTTGGGTAGTCTTCTAGGGACGAGGGACTAGATCATGGGTGAAAGTTTGGGATTGGTGTAGAGATTAGAGATTGAATTCTGCAGAAGTTGATAGCTAAATGGAAATGGCACAGATAGGGTATAGAAACCTATGCAGAATGACTAAGAAAGAAGAATGTTGTTAAATCCTCATGACAATGTATACTACTTTCTTCCTTGTATCAAGTAGCAGAATGTTACAGCATATGCTTGTGTCATAGAAACTGTGATAAGTGGTTGTTCACTCCAGGATATCCTTGACTGATGTGTTCTGAGACTAACTTATGAAGATCTAGAGTCATTCATTCTCTTTTTAAATTTAGAAATGGAATTCATGAACTTTAAGTCTGGTGTAAGATTCTGATGTCTGGAATTCTAGCTAAATAGCTATTTATCAGTACATCTATGAGCAGGTTTCTTAATTTCTCTAAAATTAGTCTCTTCATCTGTATAAGTGAATAATTGCAATTTCCACCTCATTTCAGTGCTATGAGTATTAAATGAATCAGCATATGTAACTGTTTTACACTACTGTTTTACACTGTTTTACAATATATAGCATATAAAAAACAAATGGTCGTTACATGCTGATCGTTAATAATTGTTCCATGATTTCAAATATGCTTTAAAATCTGTATCTCTCATAGCTTCTTGATACTTTAGATTTTAAAGATCAAATTACTTTAATGAGAACTTAAGTGCTCACATCAGTGAATACCCTTTGTAACATCACATTCATATTGAACTACTATATGTCAGTTTAAAATGTGCTAAGAAAAGCCAATGTGGGTAGCACGACAGCCCCAAAATTGAGTGCTTTGCTGGTCCACACTTGATGGGTTATTATAAATAACTCTTTGGATCTATATTTAATTTTAGGGTCATTCTGTAAATTGAATAATAAGAACAAATAAGCTGGTGAATTTGGGCACAGAGAATGAGGTCTTAGGCTAGCATTAGTCATAAAACCATGACCTGCTGCCTGGCATATGTGCCTAGTTTGACAGTGGCGTAAGACTTCCTGAAGCTAATGATTTTATCCAGGGAAACTGCAGCTGGCCTAAGTTTAAATATTTATTAAATGTTTCAATGAAATAGAATTAATAATACTGTCACAATTTCTCTTACAATGGGAATAAACATCATAATATTTTTATAGGTTGAGTAGTTTTCCTGTTTTTTGGTATTTTTATGTTTTATTTTTTATTGGATACAGTAGGCCTTTTGTCAATTATCATTAGAAGTTTGTTTTCACACACTTCCATGTCTCTGCCGTAGAGGGATTTGTGGTTTTGCTGAAGCATAAATTTTATGTTGTTTATCCAAAATTCTCTGTTCTATGTTCTCTAGCTATTAAGAAATTACATATTGTAGAGTCATATTGTTGTTATTTGTAAATCTGTGTGTGTGTATGACAAATTGATGTTTAAGATTTTTTCCATATACCCGATATCAATCTATAACTCAAAGGGTTAAGGTGAGGCCAGACATGAGATTCAAATACAATTCTTGGTAATTTCATTAGAAAGGTAGAGACTTGTCCATTTTCCTGTTTGGTTCCCTCCAGGGCTCATCCCCTGTGATTGCAGAATCTAAGACCAAATTCCCTTGGCTTGTGCCTTTATGAAATCATGAATGGACAAACCAAAAGACATTCAGAGAGACTGCCTGGGCCAGTCTTTGTAATAAGAGAGAGACATTTGAACTACTGTGGCCTCATGCCAGAAGATCTCCTGGCAAGGATATTTAGGCCAGTTCCAGAACATAGACAGTTCCTGGATATTAGTGCAAAAGGTCTCCTGGGGTCTCTAGACTCAGAAATCTTCTCCCACCTCCTTCCTGCATCTAATGCAAACTAGTTACATTCTAGTTAATGTGCTTTTTAGTTTCCACTTAATTCATTAGCTCTCTAGTCCCTTACAGAGCTGTGCTCTTAAACTACTCTGAATTTAAAATAGTTTCCTAAATGATCCCTTACTCAAATTCAACTAGATTAAGCATGAAGGGGATATCTAGAGAAAACAGACGTTGAACAATTCAAGTCACTGTGTTTAATTTTAACTTTTCAACCTATGTTACCTGAACAGGTAAGAGATGAGACATCTAGATAAAGTTATGCCATATTTTGGGATTTTCTTCTCTTTCCTTCTCTGTCCCTCTCCAAGGTAGACAGAATACTGGCCCCGCAAAAATGTATACATTCTAAACCCTGAAACCTGTGAGTATATTGACTTACTTGGCAAAAGGAACTTTGTAGATGTGACTGAATTTAGGATCTTGAAATGAGAAGATTATCCTGAATTATCTGGGTGGAACCAATGTAATTATAAGGGTCCTTTTAAGGGAGACAGAAGCATTAGAGTCAAAAAATGAGATGTGATGTAAAGAAGGGAAGCAGAGGTCAGAGTGATATAAGGAAGGGGCCACAAGCTAAGGCAGCTTCAGCCTCTAGAAGCTGGAAAAGGCAAGGTAATTGATTCTCCCCAAAAGCAAACAGTAGGATCACAGCCCTGCTGATCCCTTGATTTTAGGATTTCTGACCAGAACTATAAAATAAGACATTTTTGTTATTTTTAAGCCACTAAATTTGCGATACTTTGTTATAGCAGCATATAGGAAACTAGTACCCTATCCCTCTATTTTTTTTTTTTTTAATGGGTCTAAATCATTCTTAAACTTTACCGCCAGCGCACTTTGCATCTTCTGGAACATCTACCGTCCTTCTTTTCAGTCTATTGTCTTCTATCTTATACAGGTTGCTTTATTTTATAACCAGAGCCTCTTGTGCACATTTACTACTATGGCTACTTGAGAATTGAGATTGCTTCTGTCATCAATCTAACAGAAATTATTTATCCAATATAGGCTAGGTGCTCAGTGCTATGCTAGATATTGTTTTAATGTATCCTTTTCTCTAACAGGTTACAATCTCTTTTGTAATCATGTGTTGAGTAATAAACTTGGAGAGGGAAGTTACTTGCAACCTGAAAAATCAATTATTACCTAGTTCATTAGCTAGCATAGAAAAAGAATTTCTATTCCTAGCTGGAGTATTATGTTCTCCAATGTAAATTATAATACTCATCTATTTTGGAAGTTATTATTCATAAAGTTATTTGCTTCCTTAAAATGTCAGGTGGACAGTGTTAAAACTGAAAAGGAAGGAAACATGGAGCTAACATCTCCTAAATAAGAACAGGTTTTAAAAGTAGAAACAGCCTTTGTTCAATTCAACAGGGTTTCCAGAACCATCACCCTCTTGAGGGGCCACTTTCACTAACGATTATATTATGTATGTGCGTTGTTGAATTTGAAGTACAGTGTTAAGTGCTCTGAATTGTACACTACTTGGATTTGATTTTTCTTAGCAACCAATCCAACTGGCACTGAAGGACTAAAAACAATGAGATCTCTATGATTTTCAAGCAGCCAAAAATTCAGGTAGTTCTAGTTTAGAATGGTTTCATCATGATATTTTATAAGTTGATATTTTAACTAATGAGGTACCAATTTGTTTACCTTTATGTTTTTGTACATTACAGAATGTTGTTAAAATAATTTATTTAAAAATGGAAGATACAGAAAAGAATATATCAAAATTACTTTCAAGATCCTGCAATCCAGAGATAGAGTTAATATTGTGTGTGTGTTTGTGTGTGTATTTTTAAATAATCCATACTCATTTCAAAATTTCCATGAGCTCCAAAAGTGAAATCAATAGAAAGTCCAAATCCACATCCCTTCTTTCTCAGTATCTCCTTTCCCACTTCCCGGGATTAGCCATTGTTTACAATTTATTGTGTATTCTTCTAGAAATTCATTTTCTCCCTCCCTCCTCTCACTCTCCTCCCCCTTCTATATATAAAACAAAAATGGAATTGTTTTGTGTAATACTTATAAATCTAATTATGTTCGCTTAAACATGTTAGCAACAATACATGATTATATGCATATATTTATAATATTTCTGGAAGGCTATGCATAAAAAACTGTAATAAGCACTAACTATGTGCCGGGTACTGCTATTTTTAATTAAATGTCTCATTTAATTCTCACAACTATATTAGGTAATTCCCATTATTGTCATTTTACAAATGGGGAAATTGAGGGGTAGACATTAAATCCAAGGCACACAATGAGTAAATGGCAGAACTGTATCCTAATCCCAGTCCTGTCTTATTTCAGAACTTAGGTATTGTAGACATTTTCTCATCCAATAGAGGTTTATCATCTTTTATATAATATCACATATAATTCAAATATAATGATACATAATTTAAGTAAACTTTATCATTAAATATTTAGGTGATTTCTTTCTCATTATTATAAATAATGTGCTTTCAAAATTATTTCACTAAGATAAGTTACTGGAACTATAATTACTGGATTACTAAATTGCCCTCAACGAGGATTTTATTATTATCTTACTTCCTGTACTGTTATATATTATTTATACTATAATTTTCTCTCTTGTCAATCTGAAAGGTCAAAAACACATCTCATTTAAAAAATTTTTTATTACCAGTGAAGTCAAACATTTTCTTGTTTCTTGCCATTTGCACTTTTTATTTTGTGATTGTTCTACTGTTTTCTTCCCATTTATCTTTTGGGGTAAATTATCTTTTCAATTAAGGTTTGTAGGAATTATTCATATATTAAGAGTATTTTTGGCTGTATATCATAATATTTTCCAGCTTATAGTATTTTAAATAGTATTTATAGTGTCATTTTGAAGAAATTTTAATTTTGTTTGTCAACATTCTCCTGGTTACCATCTCTAGATAATAATTATAAAACTATTCCCCATACCAAGATTAAAGTGATTTTCTTCCAGTCTTCTTAAGCAAACATTTGTATCTTTAGTCTATATTAATTTATTTGAATGTATGGTATGAGATCAAAATAATTTTTTTCCCAACTATCTAATTATAACATTTATTTAAGAACACCTTATTTTTCCTGATATTTGAAATTTAAGTATTTATGCCGAATCATATGTACTTGTACCCAAATCACTTTGATTATTTCTAGACTTTCCATTTTCTATCAGTTTTAGGGCTAATTCCTCAGCTTTTCAAATTAAGTATAGGAAATTATGCAAGAAAAAAGTGGGTTAAAGGTTGGAAATGAAGAACTAAAACTGTCTGTATTTGTAGAAGGAATGATTATGTAGAAAAGCCTAAAGAGTCTACAAAATGATTACTGTAACTAATAGTAAAATAATCAAGGCAGTAGAGATTAAGGATTAATATAACCATAGTCAATTTTATTTTTCTACGCTATAAGCAAACTATTAAAACATGAAAATTTTAAAATGTCATCAAATTGCATCAAAACAAATAACAGATACAGGAATAAAATTTAAATGATGTGCCAAATTTGCGGCTAAAAAAATTCAAACATGGTTGAGAGAAGTTAAATAAATTAATATGCCATGTTCGTGGACTGGAAAATGCAAAATTGTAAAAAATGTCAGTTTTCTCCAATCTGATTCTGATTCAAACCCAGTCATAATCCCAGGAGTCTTTTTTTTTTTTTTAAATAGAAATTGACAAACTGATTTTAAAATGTACAGGTAAATGTAAAGTAGTTGATATTCAAAGCAATATTTTTTTTTTAATTTTTATTTATTTATTTATTTATTTTTGGCTGTGTTGGGTCTTCGTTTCTGTGCGAGGGCTTTCTCTAGTTGCGGCAAGTGGGGGCCACTCTTCATCGCGGTGCGCGGGCCTCTCACTATCGCGGCCTGTCTTGTTGCGGAGCACAGGCTCCAGATGCGCAGGCTCAGTAGTTGTGGCTCACGGGCCTAGTTGCTCCGCGGCATGTGGGATCTTCCCGGACCAGGGCTCAAACCCGTGTCCCCTGCATTGGCAGGCAGATTCTCAACCACTGCGCCGCCAGGGAAGCCCCTCAAAGCAATCTTAAAGAACAAGTTTGAGGATATATGGTACTTGACTTCAAGATATAGTATAAAACTATAAGAATCAAACAGTGGGAACTGGCATAAAAATGAAAATATATCAATGGAATGCATAGGGTCCAGAAATACACCCACATAAATATGCTTGTCTGATTTTTGACAAAGGTGACAAAGCAGTTCAATAGGAAAAGAAAGTCTTTTCAACAAATGGTGCTGGAATAATCACATATCCATATAGGGGGAAAATGGAACCTCAACCTCGAACTCACACCACACACACAAAACAATAGTACATTAGACTTCAGGGAAATTCTGCTCAAGAAATGACACCATTAAGAAAATGAATAGATAAGCCATGTGTAACAGGAAATATTAACACAACACACATCTGACAAAGGACTGGCATGCAGGTGATACAAAGAAATCCTACAACTCAATAATAATAATTTAACCCAATAAAAATGAGCAAAAGATTTCAACAAACACTTAACAAAAGAACATATAGGAATAGCCAATACACGTATGGAAAAATGTGCAACATCGTTAGCCTTCAGGTCACTTTTTTACCTAATGTTAATTCAGAAGAAGGGTAAGCCTGATGAGTCCTGCTGCTGAAACAGGTTGGATAGGCTGAAGACCCATCTAGATAGGAACAACATCAAACAAACGGCAAGGAAACTTTTCCAGGTAACCTATCTATTAAAGAAGTAGAACCTGACAGAGACCATCAAAGAGTGTAGGCATTTGCTTACTTTTTTTTTCCATATAGATAAAAATTGTCCTTTTAAAACAGCCTGACCTGAGAGAATGTTTATCTGGGTAAGATAAACAGTTGATCCTTGAACGACACAAGTTTGAACTGTTCGGGCCCACTTATACACAGATATTTTTTCAGTAGTAAATACTGCAGTACTATAGGGACTGTAGTTGGTTGAATCCACGGATGTGAAGGAACCCTGGATGTGGAGGGCCAATCATAAATTGTAGGCAGATTAACTCCCCTCTTGTTCAAGGACCAACTGTATCTGGTGGACTAATTCAGAAGCCTATTGGTTGAAATGCATCTGACGGCTAAGCTTAAATTCTCTTGGTCATTTTGATTTTACACACTAATGGAATTATGAACAACTTTTCAGAACCCAGCCTCTTCCTAAGTATGGGATTTTCTCTATGTAGAAAAACTACTGATTTTTTTTATAGCATTTTGCACATTACTGCCCATCTTACTAAGCTCTCTTATCAATTCCAATAGTTATTCATTTGACTTCTGGTGTTTCCAGGGGCATTCTCTGTAAATAATAGCATCCCATTGCACTTAGAATTAAAACTCAATACATTTAACACGACCTGAAAGAGGCCTAGGCTGCCTCCCCAGACTCATCTCATGCCCCTCCTTCCTTACTTCACCCTACTGCTCACCATTATGGCCTGTTTTGTTTCCTCAAATATGACAAGTCCACTTTCCAGCCTGAGGGCTTTAAACTTGCTATTCACGTTGCCAGGAGTGCTCTTTGTGCACTTTTCACTTCTCCTCACCGACTCCTGTCCATACCTTAGATCTCTGTGTATGGGACCCTTCTTCCAAGATGATTTCCCTGGCCCTAGAGTTTTTACTAGGTACCCCTGTTCTCTCCCATAATGGCCAGTGCTTTTCCTTCAGGGAGCATTTCATAGTTTGTGAATCTGTATCTTTGTGATGATGTGTTTGATGTCTCTCTCCTCTCCCACAAGGTGGTATGCTTCACATCAGCAAGGAGGATATCTTTTTTTGTCAATCGCTATACCTGTACACCTAGCACGGAGCATATTGTATAGTAGGAGCTCCATAAATACTTCTTAAAAAATAGAATGCTATCAAAATGAGTTCCTGTTTATTTCAGATAAGACCTTGCTCTCACCTGTCTGTTTAGAAGGAAGTAAGAAAAGCTTGTCTCTGTTATGATATTCATGTCTGATAGTGACTAAATAGATTTCCACTTGAGAGGCATTTATATTTGAGAAGCACACATGTTAATGGAATAGAGAGTTTGTCTAATGATAGGATTCTCAGAAATAAAACTGTATGGTGCTAAGAGGAGAAAAAAATGAGAAAAACGATCATTAAGCTCATAGCTGCACAGGTGACTATCAATTTCAACTTACACATTTGGCAAAAAAACACGAGCTCCTAAAATATAGATAGTATGGAGGGAGTATAAATATAGAAAAGGAAATTATCTAGATATTCTAGTGCATTTCAAACAAATGTTATTATCATTATATGTGGTACTGTGAGACTTTTTTAAGATTAAAAACATTGGTAAGAGTTTTTAATTGCCTTTTTTTCCCCCTAAAATGGCTTATTTTTCTTAGAAAGGGACAGCCATTTCATTTGAACAAGTTACAGGATTTTATCTGTGATAATGTGTATCCTATTCTTGAAGCTCTTGAGATGTTAGATTAGTGATGGTGCTTGGAAGGCACAGTACCCTGCTAGAGAGAGTTCTGCAGTGAATACTCCTCAGGTGACCCCTGTGCACTAGGTATTTTTTGACAACAAAGACACTTCTTTTCAGGAATCCCCATTCTTTCACAAACACATAATGAGTAAATTGGCCTAGCCTTGTATGATAGACGATACTTGAATGTCTAGAGGTATATAAGGTATATCAGATTCAGTTAGGGTCTGAACAGGAAGCAGATGGCATTGCAAAACAGGAGAATTTGCTTACAGAGGGATGATATACAAAGTGTGGGTAGCGGAAAACCGCAAGGATGGGAATATACATACATTAAAACAAACCCATTTTAAGTGTATAATTCAATGAGTTTTGTCAAATGGACACACACTTGTATAAACAGCAAACAAATAAAAATTCAGGATATCTCCATCATTGCAAAATGTTTTCTCTTCTCCTTTTATAATCAGTCTCTAACCCTAGGCTATGGGCAATCACTGAGCAACTTTCAGTCACTATAGATTAACTATACATGTTCTTGAATTTAATATAAGTGGAGTAATACAGTAAGTACTTTTTTTTTTTTAAGTATCACAGATACAGTGTCGTTCTTTTTATTTGTGCAAATAAGCAGGACATTTTAGAAACTGAATATTATTCAGTGTAATCTCTTATCTCACGTTGACTCCAGATTCTTTAGCTCATAAATTGTTGATTGTATTAGTAGTCATTTGTATATGGCTGAGTAATGTTCTACTGTATGAATATGCCACAGATTATTGGTCCTTGACTGAAACACACCTAGAATGTTTTGAGGTTTTGGAGCTGTTTTTTTGCTATTTTTATAACACCTCTATAAGCATTCTTGAACAAGTTTTAATTTTTGCCAAATCATTTTATATATATTTTTAATTTTCTGTGTAGGGCATTTTATGTCCTCTCTAAGAAATATTTTACCACCTCAAGATTATGAAGATTTTATTCTACAGTGTCATTTAGAAATTTGATAGCTTTAGCTTTTATACTGATATCTGCGAACCATTTATAGTTCATTTTTGTACCTATTGTAAGAGATACAATTTACTTTTGTCCATAAGGATATACAATTGTTCCAACATCATTTATTGAAAATAATATACCCATGGAATTACCTTGGTACTTTTGTTGAGAATAAGTTGATCTTTATGGGTGAGTCAATTTCTGGACCCTCTATCCTGATCACTGATTTATTTGCATGTTTTAATGCCAATATCATACCATCATGATTTCTTCAGCTATCTGGTAAGCCTTGAAAACCAGTAGTGTTATTTCTCCAATACTGCTCTCTTTTTCAAGATTTTTTTCAGCTATTATAATTCCTTCAAATTTCCATATAAATTTTTACAAGTTCTACCAAAAAAGTTTGCCAATATTATGATTGATAACACATTAAATCTCTTGGCCAATTGCTGGTTGGTTATCATCTTGAAAATAATGAACGTTCTGATCAAAGAACGTAAAATGTCTCTCCATTTATTTAGGTTTTCTTCAGTTTATCTTGACACTTGTTTGTGTACAGTTTTTGCAAGTATTTGCTAAATTCATCTCAAGTATTTCATGGTTTTGTTTTTTTTTTTTGTTTTTTTTTCACACACACACACACACTGTATTTTATTTTTACAAGAGATAAATAGACTGACACCAAGCATTGTAAATGGATGACCACTATTTCATGGTTTTGAATGCTGCGGTAAATTGTACTTTTAAAATTTTACTTTCCAATTTTTTGTTTCTCAGAATTAGAGGCGGAATTTAGTTTTGTAATACTAATCTTGTATTCTGCAACCTTGCCAAAATCACTAATTAGGTTTCATTTTTGCAGCTTGCTTAGGATTTTCTGTGTATCCAACTCTGATATCTGCTTATACAGTTTTATTACCTCCTTCCTACAGATGGATTTTATTTCTTTTTCCTGCCTTAAGGCACACGAGGATGTGTATGTAGTACAATGCTAGGTAGCAGTGATAGAATGCACAGCCTCACTTTGTTCCCAGTCTTGAGGGGAGGGATTCTGGCTTTCACCATTACCCTAGTGAGCAGTAGGTTTCTCGTAGTTGCCCTTTATTATTAAGTTCCTTCCTATTCCTGAGAGTTTTTAATCACTGAATGTATGTTGAATTTTGTCAAATGCCTCTTCTGAAGTCCCGCGGTAAAATAAGGTGAGTAAACATTCATTCTTGCTGCTCTTTGAGAAGCAGTACCTCATCACAGTGTCAAATGTTATGTGTCAGAAAGAGAAACATGGATTCAGTGACACTGAGTGAAGTGTCTTTGAAGGGTCAATTTATACAAATTGGCTGAGTCAATGTACATATATTTTTAAATGTTGTCACTTCTTATTGGTTCCTATGATTTCATGTTCTTAATGTCATGTCACACGGATCTTGATACTTCTTAATAGTCTCTTCCACACTTATTCCAAATGTTATTAAAGTTACTAATGAGAGCAGTACAGCAAAATTTACCAGAACTTCACCCTATTTTCTAGAGATAACGTAAGGTGAAATTGTTACATAGAGAATGGTGAAATACCTTCTCTATTTCTGTGACTTTATTTTAGATATTTACGTTATCATATTTAAAAAATAAATGATAAAGTAGAAAATAAATGATTGCAAAACAAAACAATTTGCTTTTACACAAATTACAGCTTCTCCAGGAATAAAAGTGTTTCTACAACTAGTGAGCAGGTTCATTTATATAACAACTCTCACTTATTTGTGGAGAGATTATTCATAGAAAATCTTGCTTTTAATTTTTAATCATACCTTTGCTATTTTAATTCATATCGAAATTCAGCAATGAATTTGGTTTGGTTCAGGTGTGATATAAATTGTATTCTTGACTACAGTGTAGTATAACATCAAGAAATAAAACTAAAATGCTAGGATTAAAGCCAACTTGCACTTAAAACAAGATAACTTCAAAAAATATGAATAGGATATGATTATATTTTAGTCTCAAATTCTTAAAGTAAAATGAAGCCTGGATCAGACATTAATTCCATAATTATTTTTTGACTGCTCTCAAGGAGTTAATAGACAATTAAGGGGCATGGAAAGAAAAATAATTACAATAATCAATAAGAGTTTTAGTGGTAAATGGATTAAAGAAAAAGGGGAGAAGAAGGCTATATCAAGAAAGTGGTAACAAAGGTGTGGCCTCTTGAGCTAAGTCTAGAGGAACGAATAATGATTTCCACACAGACTAGATGTGGACGTTTTCATTGCCAGAAACACAGTGTTCTCAAAAGAAATGAGGTTTAAACAAACACAAGAAATCTGGGAAACCACAAGAATTTCAATATGGAGAAAATCAAGGTAAGGTGGAATTTGCACAAAGACAGATGTAGGCAAAGTCCACAGCATGAAGGGCCCCCACACTATGCTGAGGAGCATGGTCTTTTACAGGAAGTTTCTGAAAACTCCTGTGGGATTTCTGTCAGTACAACTGACAAAGTAGATCTAGCTTTTAGGAGAATCAACCTAGTATACTGCAGAAAATGAATTGTTAATTTGTGAGAATGAAGAGAGGGAGGCCAGTTAGAAAACTGTTGTAAAAGTCGGGAAGAAAAGAAACCAAGGCACTAAAAAAGCAAGTAGCAGTGGGAATAAAGAGGAGAGCATAGATTCTTTATTTAGGTGGTGAAACTTAAAGGACTTGGGACTAATTAAATATGTTGGAGGCACATGGCATTGAAAGGGGGAGGGGCAAACCTAGGTTTAAATTCCGTGTAAATGTGGATGCAGAAAGGAAGAGAACGATTAACATATGTTAGGAAGGGTATCAGCCACTAAAATCACAATCAAATACCCTGGAACTCAGTACATCACTCAGGAATAGTGGATAAAAGTCAGGATTTAAATATAAATATCTTTATAATGGTGAAGGCAGCTAGGCATCTGCAGATGTCAGTTTGTACCTCACTTTACAGTGTCTGTGGGATGTGTAATCCCCTGTCACTAACATGTCCTGTGAGATAAATATCATCACTCATGTCTAAAAGGAGCTTCTCAGAGAGATTACTATCCAGAGTCACTAAGTAGCAGAACTAAAATTAGAACCCAAGTCTGCTGAAATCCATGTAATTTACAGGATTTAAAAAGAGAGAAAGTGTTATCAGAATTGAGTGGAGGGAGAAGATAACAACTGTTCTGGGCTTATAATGTTAGGGTGAAAGGATGCCTTGAGATTTTCTGATTTCTGATTCTGTCCTCCAATACTTTCTCTGAGTATAATCCATCACCCCAAATTGGATCTAGAATTTTGTTAAGAAGCCAGTGATATAAACCTTTATCCTTAAAGCTTATCTTGATAAAAAAAACATTTGTGCAACAGAATGATGTATATCATGATTTACAAGGTGGTCACATGTATCAGTTGTGTATCAGTTGTGAAGGACATTATTAACTAATATAATTTATACATTGTTATTAATAGCATGCCTCATTCGCTTTCTGAAGAGTTTCCCATTTAAGTGTTATATTTTATAGTTATCTTAAAAAATTTCCGAGACTTAGAAATTTGGTTGCCGATTATTTTTCAATAATGTGAATTGTAGCCAGAGATTTAACACAGATTTCTTTAGATTTGGATTTTTAGTAAAGTCAGTCTATTCCTCAAAATTTAAGATTTAATGTATTTTTCTGCAATCTTATACCTCATTGCCTATGAACTTCCTGCTGTGGTGCAAATAAATTATTAAATGGATGCAAAGTTGATAATCTCCTTAGACTTTAGAATGAAACTTAAATTACTTTTACTTTCAATCATTTAACTCCAACAAGTGTTCATTTAGAAGAAGTTTGGCTGTGTGGGGCTGGACATCAGATACTACTGTGATTTTGAGGGATTTCAGTGATGCAGAATTGTTCTCCCTGCTCTGTAAGTTTTTATCTTTTAAGGTGAGCTTAGACAGGGAAGCTCAGTACCTATGATAACTGGATCACTGTATCCAAATTCACTTGAAACCGATTTATTCTAAAACATTGGAGTGTACACTTTTTATTAAACTACTAAGGACATCTACTTTCTCGCATTGTGGGATATAAAGCAGAGGTAATAATTGAAAGGTAAATTGTAAAGTATGAAATTAGAGCAAAGTGAGGTGGGTCGTCTAGACCTTGCTGTCTAGTACCTTAACCACTAGCCACGAATAAGTATCAAGCACTTGAAATATAGCTAGTCTAAGTTGAGATGTGCTGTAAGTATAAAGTACATATTGGATTTTAAATAATTTATATGATATAAAATGCAAAATGGCTTAATTTTTATATTGATTACATGTAAAATAATAGTTTGGATATACTGGGTTTAATAAAATATATTTTACTTTATTTAATATAGCTACTATATTATCTTTCTCTTGGACAATGCTGAGGTCTAGAGACAAGGTCATTACCTTATGTTAAAGCCTGGTGATATCTCTGCTCTGCCAAGGTATGGTGAAATTTGATTGATTTCTGGGGGTATAGAAATGTTATAATCCTGCCTTGCCAATCATCCCTCTTTGCTTCCTCCTCTACCTACATATTAAAACAATTAAGAATTAAATTTTATTTTAGAAAGAACTGGCTAGTACCCAGTAACCCCCAATGCAGAACTTTTAGTTAAAAGCTCAATTAGGGAGCATTGCCAAAATGTTTTGATCCCAAAGTGAGATTATAACAACAATGAAGATTAACATTTATAAAAGGGCTATTCTAAGAGTTTAAATGTATCAGATCATTTGTTTAATGCTCACGGTAACCCTGTAAGAGAAGTACTATGAATGTCCTCATTTTACAGGTGAACAAAATGAGGCACAAGGAGGTTAAATGTGTTGTCCAGGCTTACCAGGTAATATGTGTCAGAAACAGAGATTTGAATCCAGGAAGTCTGACTCCAGAATCTGGTTTCTCTCTTCAGGATCAGTAGCCCAGGTCATAGTTCCCTGGATCGGGTTAGCTCCTTTAACATCTCCAGCGTTCAATTAATCCAGGACTCAGTCTTTCCCAAGTTCCACTTATCCAAAGCACTAAAGAGCCAACAGGGCACATGAGAAAATCACAGCATCAGCCCCAGAACCACACAATTCAGAACCCATTATTTCCTCTGAAGTAACTTTTTTTTTTTTAAAGAAGTTTATTAATTAATTAATTAATTTATTTATTTATTTATATTTGGCTGTGTTGGGTCTTCGTTTCTGTGCGAGGGCTTTCTCCAGTTGCGGCGAGCGGGGGCCACTCTTCATCGGGGTGCGCGGCCTCTCTCGTTGCGGAGCACAGGCTCCAGACGCGCAGGCTCAGTAGTTGTGGCTCACGGGCCCAGTTGCTCCGCGGCATGTGGGATCTTCCCAGGCCAGGGCTCGAACCCGTGTCCCCTGCATTGGCAGGCAGATTCTCAACCACTGAGCCACCAGGGAAGCCCATGACGTAACTTTTGATAATTTCTTTATCAAAAGTATATTCTCCTCTTGCTTTTTCTAGTCATGAACAATTTTTTTGTACACATAGATAAAGCAGGTGAGAATAGAGATAGTGGTCTTGGTTTCAGTTTCTCTAAGATGCCACCTGGCCACAGTTCACAAACTTCGATTTTCAGTTGATTTAGAGTAAACCTCACATGAGATTAAATTTTGCTTTTTCCAAATGTTGCAAAATCCTTTTGTCATGCTCCAGCCTACTGACCCCACATGCTTCTACTTGCCCTTCCCAAACTTGGGATCCCAGTGGCGGCGAGAAGCAGGCTGATGCATACCTTTCTTTTTGCTCAGCACCTCAGTTCCCAGGCCTTGGCTAACCTTCATTACTGCAATGGGGCCAAACTATTTCCTTTGCACCACTTATTTTCTTGCTGCAACAAAAAGTAACTTACCATGGAAATCGAAACTATTGATGGGCTGTGGATGAGAAACAGACTAAAGAGCAAACAATGTTTCACGACAAGCGCAAGAGGAACAGACTGCATGGTGGACAACTTAGCATTCGTAGCAATACCTTATTTGCCCTGATAGTACCCATATAAACAGTAAACCAAAGATCTGTGCTTCTGAGATGAGTATCTCCTGATGCCAAAAGAATCTTCTTTGCTGTGCGTCTAATATCAGTTGTAGTCAGACGTTACCTAGAGCCTGCTTCTCCCAATAAGACACTTTACCTCTCACATGCTAGTTCATCAGCTAAGCTCCTTTATGTTGTTTTAAAATTATATTCGGTGGCATAATGACCAGTAACCTTTAAAACCCATCTCTCCATCAGCTTTTTTTATGTGGAATTCCAAGTTGCCGATGAAAACAAAATATTTCTTTCTTAATATCTAGACCACTGTTTGATACCTTAATAATGTAGGATTCTCTGGTAAATCTGATATAGAGCACATAGTTTAGGCCAGAGACCGAAGTGAATCTCAACCTCCCTGTAAAGTCTGAATATAAATATTGGAATCATACCGTTATTTTATTGCCTTTAGCAGACAGTCGACTTGGGTGTTCAGTTGAAGAGAGGGTGATAGCATCAGCTGTGTAGGATTGGGTCTACCAAACTACCAGATTTCAAGGAATAGAAATTTTGGGGAGAGTGGAAGGCAGAGAAGAGAAAGAGTAAGATCATTACCTTAATGTATAACCAGGACATGGAAGTCATATTTTAATGCAAAATGATTCTAGGCTGTTATAGCTGACCTGACATTTGGAACTTGACCAATTAGAATAAGATTTCCTCTTGTCAAGAAATAAGGATGTATTTGAACAGAGAAGCTGTCAGAAGAAAAGAGGCACGTTGTCCCTGCGAAACCCTGTTGTGGTCCAAGAACTCTTACCATTCCACAAGGAGATACACAGAAGCTGAGAGTAAGGGTTTAGAAAAACATTAAAGTGATTTGACATTGCTGTAACATTCAGATCCATGATCAGTGGACTCATCTGATTAAATAGGAGTATGAAGCATGTGGTATAAACTGCATACTAGTTATGGGCAGTAATACAACATAGTGGTTTATTATGGATAGGATTTTTAAAAACTAAATCTTGCCTTTCACCATAGTTTGCTTGAGAAGTACTACTGCAGAATATATTTTTAGTGCCAAAAATAATGTCTGCCATATATAGGGTTTCTCTTCTTCCACCCCTTAGGCAAACTGTCTCCTCTTTACTCCGTGTGGATGTTTATCCTTTACTTCATTTACGTTTTTCTAATATCCTTTATTTTAACCTCATAGAATCACAGATTTTAACTTTCTGAAAAGAATCTTAAGGGGCAGACAGTCTAACATTTTTCAGCCACAGTCTTCAAACTGTAGATTTTTTGTCTCTATTAAACTTTATAGTAGTTGTTTCCAATGATGTATAAGAAACTATTTCCCACTTTTTGGTAGCATCTCTGAATCTCACTGTAGCTGGCGGCTTCTGGAAGATAAGAGCCAATTCTAGTGAAGGTACTGGGATTATTACCTTCTATCAAAGAAACTATATGCCTTCTGACTTGGGTTGTCTGTTCTGGCTTTCTGCTTCAATCTTTTTGAGTTTTGGGATCTGGTTTACATTGACCCTGTAACCTGCAATCACCTTTTATAATATCTTCTTTAACTCTTATTCACATTTTATAATATTTCTGCAGATATTATATATAAAAACATTGTTGGAACTATCGCTGAAAGATGTAGCCCTTTCAAAAAGTTCTTAAGGAGAAAATTATAATTCTAATAATTTATATTCACAGTAAGACCAGAGAGAATGAAAAAAAAATTTAGGTCTATAGAGCTATCTTTCATGAAAGTTTGATATTGAAGAATAGATTTAATATGATCAAATAGTACCTTAAACCACCAAAATGGTATGGATTTAATATTTGAGGACTATGACATCATATCTACAATTAAATTTTTGGTTCACCATGCAGTCATGATTTCCACCTTGTTCTATGGAGCAAGAAGATGAAAGTTTTATGGGAGGTGTTTTGCAGTGTTATAAAAGAAGCATGGATGCTACCCTTGAAGGACCACCAAGTTAAGGTGAAGAGAGTTTAATAGCCTTTATCAAATGAATAGCAGGAGTACTGACTGATATTACTAAACTATCTTTAAACTGGCAAGCTGGATATGTAATTGGATTGCTTAACTCTAACATCTCAAGTGAATACTTTTCTATCGTTATAGCCTAGGAATCTGAAAACCTAAAATGTTTCAAAGACATTCTGAAGGAAGATCTGCAAAACCATCTGTATCTATCTAACAGTATGGACAAGTATTTTAGGATTATACTATGCACTTGTGTAAGGGTTAACATAGCTAAAGAGAATTGATCCTATACAGGTACTGTTTTATAAAATACTGCCACTACTAGCCCAACTACCAATAGTAATAAAAAAATGATGGTGATGGTAATAGTTAACAGAGGTACTGTATGTGTTGACTGGGATAATGACTACATCAGTCCATTGGGTTCTACCTTGATACCCAAAGAGGATTTTTACTATTCAGGATTTCATAAGCACCTACACACACACATGGGCTAAGGCAACTTTCCATCCTCTGGGAAAGGACTACATACTGCTATTTATATTAATATAAGCATATATATAATAAATAAATAAATACAGAAATAACCATATTGTTGTTATGGCATGATTCACCAGTCTCTCTCATTTAGAGGTCAAAGAGAGGCCCTAAACTAATTCAGAGGAAAAGCAGAAACAAGAAGAACCTTATTTTTCCACTTTTACTCCAGTGTGTACTCTCTTCTATGGGTCTGTTTCCTGATAAATTAACTCCAAAATAAATTTTTATTTAAGCATCACATGTATAAACTCTTAAAAAAGAGAATGTGATATACAGCTGATTTTTCAAAAGAAACTATGGATGCTAGAAGAAAATATAATGACATCTTTAAGTGCTAAAAAAAACCCTGAGTCCACCTAGAACTCTATCCTGTAAAACTGTACAATCAGAGAAAATATCCTTTAACAAAAACTGAAGGAATTCAGCAGCGTACATTTATTGCAAGGAATGCTAAAAGAAGTTCTTTAGATTGAAGGAAAATAATTCCAAATAGAAGCATGAAACCTTAGGAAAGACCAAAGGGCACCAGAAAAGGAAAATATATACATAGTTATGAAAGAATATTGACTGTTTAAATGTAAATAAAATAATACCATGTGTGGTCCGTAACATATATAGCAATAAAATAAATGCCAATGATATGGTATAAATGGAGTTAAAGTATTATGTTTCATTCATCATTAAGGAAGTGATATAAGTACTAATTTGAGGTTGACTTTAATAAGCAAGTTTACAGTTTTAATATGTAGAATTACCACTGTAATAAAATAACATATAATACAAAGAAGCTAATAGAAAAGAAAAATGGCATAACAAAATTTAAAAATTGACCCAAAAGGAGGCAAGGAAGATAGAATAAAGGGGAAAAAAGAGATGTGGCAATGAATATCAACACTTTTCTGAATTTAAGTGAACTGGATCCAGTATTGACTGTGCTATTAATTATCTGTGTAATCAGGGAAGAGCAACTTGTCTTTACAAAACAAAACATTATTTTTAAGAAATGTTGTTTAACACATATATGATTTTTCAATAATTTCTTTCTGAAGAAATGGTTATCATTATTTGCCTTGCCTGAATATTTACATATGGAATGACAAGGTTTTTAATGGCCAGTATATTGCTGGTTTGTGCTAAAAATCAAGAAGAAATTTATCCATCTTTAGAGAATTTATAAAGTTGAGAGATGTGAATTATTGAAACAACATTGTAGAGAATATGAGTAATGAACCATGCTTTGAAATTCAGTTATTCACGCTATGAATATTTATTGAGCACATAATATATGCTAGTCTTTGTGCTTGGCCCCAGATATAGTGAGACGAAAAAACATTTCAGTCTATTACTAGAGAACTATCATTGCAGATAGTGGTAAGTATTAGAGTAAAGGTAAATTCTACATTGAGCAGGGCCACAAAGGGAGGAATGGTTGGATTTGTTTGAGTGAGACTTGGAAGTCTTCATGGAAGGACAAGACACATTAGCTGTGTCTTAAATGTTAAATAAATGATCTAGTTGAGGAATGAATATTTGAAAAAAAATTGCAAGTAGATTTCATAACTTGGAAAAAGTATAATCTTAAAATGTATGACAATTTTTTTAGTATAATAGTCTATGAAATACTGACCATGCATTTTCATCACATGAAGTATTACATCTGATTTAGTTTGTTTCTTTTGTTTTGTTTCTGAAGTAACAGATGCTAATAAATAAAGTTAACAAGCAAGCAAATCAAGGTATTTTCCTATTCTCTATTTGATTCATTATCCGTTTGCTCTCTAGTTTAAATTTGTTTCACTCAAAGTAGATGGAGAAAATAAAATAAATTCTGGTATATAGTTGACATTTGAAAACTTACGTCTTACGCAGAATAACTGTGTGGAAATCAATCAAGTACAGCAATATTAAAATACTTTCTCCTCAATTATACAGCATATTTCAGGATTCTAAAAAGCAAATTTATCTCTTTATACCACAGAATATAACTTTTCTCAAGCAGAATAATTTATATTATGATATATTATAACTGAGAATAAACCCACACCCACTGTGGGAAAATTAATTATGGATTGGGAGTAAGGATGGATCAATCTCCATATAAGAACAATTTAATATCTTTTAGATTTTTGGAGAAAATCTCTATTATTTTGTTGAAAAAGAGCATCTTTGACTTTAAAGTTACTTAATGCACATTGCCCTTAATCACAAACTACTATGATCTATAGCACACACTAAAAACAGGCTTGGTATCATTTTTACATGTATAGTGTTGGTACGGTGTTTATATGTATAAAGTAGGTGTGCAAATGGATACATAGCCATTTCTGAGAGTATTTTTTAAATTAAAGCAAAATCTCTGAAATTTTTCTTTTTCTCTCCATCACTACTTCTTACTCCGACCTGGACATCTACCATAGTCTCTCATGTGGTGTCCATCCTTACATCCATTCTTGCCCCACATCAAGGTGTTCTCCATATCATGGGCTATTTCAGAATGCATTGTGAATTGTTTAACATTCCTTAACGACTTTCCGTTGCTCTTAGAGATCAAAACCATCCATAAAATGGCCTGACACTTCTCCATAACGCTATAGTCCTGCTTTTTGCATTTCAGTCACACTGAATAGTCAGTTTCTAAAGTGTGTCTAGCTCTCTTTACCACTGGTCTTTTGTCTTTGATGCCCTCTCTGCTCAGAGCAGTCTGCCTATTTTTCTCTACCTAGGTAACTCCTGTTCATCCATCATATCTCAGTCAGCATGTTCTCAAGGAAAGCCTTTTCTGACCTCTGTGATGATATGATTTTCTTCTATAATAAGTTATCATGGCACCATGTATGTCTGTTTTACATCACTCAGCCAGCTAGCTATATTTATACCTTTATCAGTATAATGATTTGATCAACCTCTTCTCTCTCCACTAGATGGTGAGGGCCACCAGGAAGTAGATTGTATGTTTTTACTTACCAGTGGTTCCCCAGTATCCAGCAGAGTATGCCTGGTACATAGTAGGACTCAATAAACAATTGTTTAAATTTCTTACATCATTTAAACTAAGTAAAAAGTCATTACAACAGAAGTTAATTTCAATAACATAAGAAGACATAATCTGACCTCGTTTTGGATAAACCCCCAATTTAGGTATTTTCCAGTTGTGATGCATATAAAAGCAAACAAAATACTTGCTGAACTTTCATCTCACCCATGTAATAGAAATAGGCAAATAGTAATTATATAAGAAGAGATTTTATTTATCATTCTAAAAATCTGTGTAATTAGAATTTGGTTTAAAAAATTTTGCGATGATGATGGAATACAGTAAACTATATTTGTTTTGAATTTTTTTGTGAGTGGTAACTTGCTAAACAATTTTCAAATATCAGTTATTTACTTCTCCTAAGTGCAAATGTGAATGGGATTCAAAATCAGGTTACCTGACTCCAGAGCCTAAGCTGTTTATTATAATACTGCTTTGCTGTGGCAATTTTGTGTATAATATTAGCCATCATTTGCTAAGCATCTGTTATGTGCCAGGCACTCTGCTACGAGCTTTATGTACATGATCTCTCTTGAGCCTCATTGCTGGATAGGTTTGTATTATTATCCCTGTTTATTAGATACCCTCTTTGAGTAATCACATGTATTAGAAATTTGAAATTGATTATCACAAATAGGGGAAATCACTAATGCTTAAATATTATTGTCTTTTCCAAATAGGAGTTTTTTAATCAGGAAGCAGTGCAGGTTCGCTCTCCTGTTGTTGCAGTTTGCAAATTCTCTAGCAACAAGGCATATATTTATATAATACTCTTTTGATAAAATTACATTAAAGATCAGGCCTGTTACTGATTTGAAAGTTGGTTTTGGCTAAATTATATTAAAAATTTATCACTAGAAAACTTAGAGATATCTGCACCCCAAAATAAATAAATAAAATATCAGGGACATCCCATTGGTTATTGTGAGTACTGGCCATCTGTTCTCTACATGTGAGAAGCTCATTTTCTTTGTCCCGCAGATCAGTGCCGGGAATCAGGGTAGAATGTATGAAAGTGGCTTAGGAAATTTTTTCTTCTCCTCACCCAGAAAATAAACATTGCCTCAGCACACAAGGGAGAAATGAGTTGGAGGATGTGGGTGTTCAGCTTGCCTGTTCATATTCTATTTAGAATTTCTTTTCTTATAAAGCGAGCTCTTTGATGTTACCATTTTTAAAAAGTCAATTTATTTTAATTGCTCCTTCAAGAAAAACAGCACCTTCATAGCACCAGTTGCCTACTGAATCTTTTATAACTATTAGGAAAATGAGCTCCAGAAGTAATAACTACTTCAGTAGAAGTTATTAGGAAATTTCAAGAGTATATTAGGGTGTGGAGCTATGTCAACAGAGGCAGAATGAAGGCGGCACTTGAGGCAGTTTTCTAGATATTTTGGGCAAATAGAAACAAGATGATTAAGAGAAAAAATTGAATTATTTGATTCAAGAGTTTTTCTGGTCATGAGTCAATATTAGTTGCAGCAAAGTCTATCAGACCATGTACAGATGAAGTTTTCATTGTCACCCACAGCTACTTTGTTGTGACATCTTTATTTTTTTGATGCCACTAGATACATATTTCAGTTTAAAAAATCCTGTTTTGGAAAGGATTCTACTGCAAAGATAGAACTGATTTAGATAATTTGGGGAAAAATCATAAAAATATGATGTAACATTTCAGATAAATGGTCTTTTTAGCTAATGTTTTTGCATTTGTAAGAAGGCTTAGGGGCCAGAACTGATTCTGCAAAATTTCATGATAATGTTCAGTGTGGCAATGCCTTACTCCTTAGGGTTATAGGGTAATACGTAAGTTCAATAAGGTCAAAGTTTCTAGTTTTGTGGTCCCTGCAGGTGGTTAAAGCAACTACATTTATGAATATATATTTATATCTATATAACTATAGAGAGCAAGATACATTAACCATATGAATTGATTAATAATTTTACCCCCTGCTAACAATGGAATATTACTCAGCCATAAAAAGGAATGAAATTGGGTCATTTGTAGAGCTGTGGATGGACCTAGAGTCTGCCATAGAGAGTGAAGTAAGCCAGAAAGAGAAAAACAAATATTGTATATTAACACATATATGTGAAATCTAGAAAAATAGTACAGATGAACCTATTTCCAGGGCAGGAATGAGATGCAGATTTAGAGAACGGACATGTGGACACAGTGGGGGAAGGGAAGGGTAGGATGAATTGGGAGATTAGGTTTGACATAAATACACTACCATGGGTAAAATAGATAGCTAGTGGGAACTTGCTATATAGCACAGGGAGCTCAGCTCGGTGCTCTGTGACAACCTAAATGGGTGGCATGGGCGGGGGGTGGGAGGGAGGTCCAAGAAGGAGGGGATATAAGTATACATATATACATATAGCTGATTCACTTCATTGTACAGCAGAAACTAACACAATATTGTAAAGCAAATTTACTCCAATTAAAAAAAAAGGCAATGTCTGTGTCCCCCCCCCCCCAAATTCATATGTTGAGACGCTTAGCCCCAATGTGAGCACATTGGGAGGTGGGATCTTTGGGAAGAGATTAGGTCGTGAGAGCAGATAATTGTCTTTATAAAAGGAACCCAAAAAGAGCCCTCACCATGTGAGGTGACAGCAGCAAAAACAGCTGTCTATGAATTCAAAATCTGCCAGCTTCCTTATCTTGGACTTCCCAGCCTCCAGAAGAACTGTGAGAAATAAATTTCTGTGGTTTATAAGCCACCCAGTCTGTGGTATAGTATTATAGTAGCCCACACCCACTAAGTGGGCTACTGCAATGGTCAACTGCTGCACAACGAGTAAGTGGCAGAGCCAAGACTCTGATCCAAGACCTACTAACTTGAAAGTTGTTGCTTTCAAAAAAAGGTTTACTTAAAAAGAAGGCAATACATATACACAACTTTTCGAACAGCACCAAAAATACATTGTGATAAGAAAAATCTCCCATACCTATACTTTCTAGTCACCCATTACTTTTCCTTAGAGAGAACCACTGTCATCCACTTACTTACGTATCCTTCCAGTGATATTCTTTGCTCTACAAGCATTTTTATGTATGTCATTATGTGTGTAAAAAACATATGGTAGAATATCATATATGCTATCCTGCATTTTATTTATTTAATTATTTATTTATTTATTTATTTATTTATTTATTTATTTATTTATTTATTTATTTATGGCTGTGTTGGGTCTTCGTTTCTGTGCAAGGGCTTTCTTCTAGTTGTGGCAAGCGGGGGCCACTCTTCATCGCGGTGCACGGGCCTCTCACTATCGCGGCCTCTCTTGTTGCGGAGCACAGGCTCCAGACGCGCAGGCTCAGTAATTGTGGCTCACGGGCCCAGTTGCTCCGTGGCATGTGGGATCTTCCCAGACCAGGGATCAAACCCGTGTCCCCTGCATTGGCAGGCAGATTCTCAACCACTGCGCCACCAGGGAAGCCCTATCCTGCATTTTTTTAAATTTATGTAGCAGAGAGTTTCTTCCATACTAACAGATATATAGCTACCTTATATATTCTAGAAGCTATGCAGTATTCCATTTTATACTGTATCATAATATCCATGAGGGACATTTAGGTTGTTTCCAGTCTTATTTTATTACTAACAGTGCTGCAAAGACTATTATTTTTATATATGCCATTTAGTCATTCTGTTTTAGGTGTCTCTTTCTTCATATAGTAGAGTTGAATTCTGCTTTTTGACCTAATGGTACAATATTTAAACCGTTTACATTTATTGATAAACTGGCTTAGTGCTATCATCTTTTTCCATTTTATATTTTCTCTCTTTATAAGCTATGACTTCTTTCTGTTTGTAGTCTGTAATATTTCTCTAGTAATCTGTAAAGTTTATCTTTCTAATCTATAATTAGTCTTCTAGAATTTGAGACAATATTGAGGTATTTCTCATGATAAACAAAAAAAGGGTAGAATTAGTTTAGTACACATTAGTTTAGCCCTTTAATTTTTTCCTCACCACCCAAGTGTGATTTTATTACTTATTTCTTTTAGATATGTTCTGAACTTAGATTTAAATGCTAGCCTGGCCCATGATTCTAAAAATAATGATTTCAGCCAGCTTGAACTACTTCTCACCTCCTTTTCCCTTCTCCTCCTAGTTTTTGTCAGTTACATCATTTTTGCCTCATCAGGGCTTATATTTACATACCTTTCTGCAATTATGACATTAATACTCATTGTTATTGTCTTTGTATAACAGGTAAAATGACTCAATGTTTCCCCCTATTCCTTTTGCCAGAGTTTCTCCATTCACCTTAGTTGAAATTCATCTTCTTCTACTGTTTTTATGAAGGGCTCATGTAACTGTATTCTCTAAATTCTCAACTTTTAAGAAAAGTTTGTTTATTGCCTTTATCATTGAACAATAATTTAACTGGTTTATTAATCAGAATACAGTGCAGGAAACAAAAGCCATTTTAAGTATTTTAAGTAGCCTTCAGAAATGTCTTGCAGAATAACACAGAACTTACCCAACAGCAGAGTTATTACATCTGAGGCAACCACTGCAAATGCTGAATTAAATCCATAAAAGTATAGCTGCAATTTAGAGTTTAGGAAGCCAGAATTAAGAAGCTGTCACTGCTGCTGAAACCATCATACCTGCCTTTGAACTTAGAAACCTGAAGAATGAAAAATGAAATGTTGCTGCAGAAAAACCTGTTATGCTTACTAAAAAGAGGCAGAAAATGGACTCTGCAGCAGTTCTGCTTTCTAAATCTCACTTGAGTCCATGTAATTGGTGGATCCTAATTTGAAATAATAGCCATATCTGCATGGGAGTCTGGGGAGTGGAGTTTTTACCTTCGCTTATCTGCAGTCCTGGAATACATACTAAATGGAAGATAGTCTGGAGATCAAATTAACCAACTCATAGTACCCATTATCTGGGTTAAAATAATATGTGTGTTTTTCTTTTCTTGAAGAACTTAAAAGTAATTCTATACTCTGAATGTTATTGTGAAGGAATCTAAGGATTACTTCTTTCCCCCCATATTTATTGGTAACTTAATATCTTGGCCTACTCACTCCAAGTATTTTTTATCTTTACGGTTCAGTAATTTTAATAAGATATACCTTGATATTATTCTGAGTCTCCGTTAGTCTGGAACATAATGTATCTTCAACATGTTTTGAAATGTCTATTTACTTATGGAATATTGTATTTTACAATACATTATAATTATTACTACAGTAGATCCTCATCTGTGGTTTTGCTTTCCACAGTTTCAGTTACCAGTGGTCAACCATGGTCCAAAAATATTAAATGGAAAATTCCAGAAATAACCAATTTAAAAGCTTTAAATTGGCCACCGTTCTGAGTAGCATGATGAAATCTTGTGCCTTCCCACTCCATCCTACCTGGGATCCCCAATTGTGGATAACGTCTGCTCCTGACACCCAACAATGGACATTATCATAGCCCAAGGATCACCTGAAGCAGATGGTACCCCTTCTGATATATCATCAGAAGGTCAGTAGTAGCCTAAGACTGTGTCATTCACCTCACTTCATCTCATTAAATAGGCCTTTTATCACCTCAGATCAACACAAGAAGAAGAGGGTGAGTACAGTACAGTAAGGTATTTTGAGAGAGAGACTACATTCACATAACTTTTATTACAGTATATTGTTATAACTGTTCTATTTTATGATTAGTTATTACCATGCATAATTTATAAATTAAACTTTATCACAGGAAAAAAACAGTATATATAGTGTTTGGTACTATCCACAGTTTCAGGTATCCACTGAGGGTCTTGGAATGTATCCCCCATGGATAAGGAGAGACTACTGGATTATTAGTTTTCTAGTCATTTACCTTTGAAGTATTGAATATGACTGGATGGGATCTCTTTTTGTTGGTCTTCCTATCTACCTTATTATTTAAAAGTGTTTTATATGATGAAATTATTTCCACTGCAGTTTGCTCACTCCTCTCAATCTTATCCTCCTTGACGCTTTCTGTATTTTCAGCAGTGCCTGTTCTCCTTTTCTTCTAGTTATTTCTATAATCATTTTTTCTTCTCTGATTCCTACCTTCTTTACCACTACTTCAAATGATTTATCTCTAAATGCTATCTAATTGTAGTTTCTCTGAGCTTGTGTATATTTCCGATAAAGTCTTATTTTATAAAGGCAATTGTTGCACATTATTTATTTATTTTAACATCTTTATTGGAGTATACTTGTTTTACAGTGTTGTGTTAGTTTCTGCTGTATAACAAAGTGAATCAGCTATACATATACATATATCCCCATATCTCCTCCCTCTTGCGTCTCCCCCCCACCCTTCCTATCGCACCCCTCTAGATGGTCACAAAGCACCGAGCTGATCTCCCTGTGCTATGCGTCTGCTTCCCACTAGCTGTTTTACATTTGGTATTGTATATATGTCCATGCCACTCTCTCACTTCGTCCCAGCTTACCCTTCCCCCTCCCCGTGTCCTCAAGTCCATTCTCTACGTCTGCGTCTTTATTCCTGTCCTGCCCCTGGTTCTTCAGAGCCATTTTAATTTTGTTTTTTTTTAGATTCCATATATATGTGTTAGCATAAAGTATTTGTTTTTCTCTTTCTGACTTACTTCACTCTGTATGACAGGCTCTAGGTCCATCCACCTCACTACAAATAACTCAATTTCATTTCTTTTTATGGCTGAGTAATATTCCATTTTATATATGTGCCACATCTTCTTTATCCATTCATCTGTCGATGGACACTTAGGTTGCTTCCATGTCCTGGCTATTGTAAATAGTGCTTCAATGAACATTGTGGTACACGACTCTTTTTGAATTATGGTTTTCTCAGGGTATATGCCCAGTAGTGGGATTGCTGGGTCATAGGGTAGTTCTATTTTTAGTTTTTTAAGGAACCTCCATACTGTTCTCCATAGTGGCTGTATCAATTTACATTCCCACCAACAGTGCAAGAGGGTTCCCTTTTCTCCACACCCTCTCCAGCATTTATTGTTTGTAGATTTTTTGATGATGGCCATTCTGACTGGTGTGAGGTGATACCTCACTGTAGTTTTGATTTGCATTTCTCTAATGATTAGTGATGTTGAGCATCCTTTCATGTGTTTGTTGGCAATCTGTATATCTTCTCTGGAGAAATGTCTATTTAGGTCTTCGGCCCATCTTTGGATTGGGTTGTTTGTTTTTTTGATATTGAGCTGCATGAGCTGCTTGTAAATTTTGGAGGTTAATCTTTGTCAGTTGCTTCATTTGCAAATATTTTCTCCCATTCTGATGGTTGTCTTTTCATCTTGTTTATACTACAAAGCTACAGTAATCAAGACAGTACGGTACTGGCACAAAAACAGAAATATAGATCAATGGAACAGGATAGAAAGCCCAGAGATAAACCTATGCACATATGGTCACCTTATTTTTGATAAAGGAGGCAAGAATATACAGTGGAGAAAAGGCAGCCTCTTCAATAAGTGGTGCTGTGAAAACTGGACAGCTACATGTAAAAGAATGAAATTAGAATACTCCCTAACACCATACATAAAAATACACTCAAAATGGATTTATAAACCTAAATGTAAGGCCAGACACTATAAAACTCTTAGAGGAAAACATAGGCAGAACACTCTATGACATAAATCATAGCAAGATCCTTTTTGAACCACCTCCTAGAGAAATGGAAATAAAAACAAAAATAAACAAATGGGACCTAATGAAACTTAAAAGCTTTTGCACAGCAAAGGAAATCACTTTATTTCTTAAATGCAAGACAGTGTCCTTGTCACAGTTTTCATTTCTTTAGGGGAAACTTTTTATATCTTGGTAGCATTCTTATTGTCATTTGTTTTTCCTGTTCCTTTTCACCTTTATTTTTGTCGTGTCCTTCTGTCAATCTTGTGTTAGTGTTCCATTATTAGTAGTATTCAGTCATTTTCAAAAAGACATGAGTCCATCTTGGGGCATCTACCAGTAGAGGAGTGTCCCAGGCAGGAATATATTCTCCTTGACTTACAAGCTGTACCTGATGACAGAGTTGTGTGTATGTGAATTTTTAGTTAATTAATTAATTTTTGGCTGCACTGGTCTTTGTTGCTGTGCATGGGCTTTCTCTAGTTGCGGCGAGTGGGGGCTACTCTTCGTTGCTGTGCATGGGCTTCTCATTGCAGTGGCTTCTCTTGTTGCAGAGCACAGGCTCTAGGTGCGTGGGCTTCAGTAGTTGTGGCACACGGGCTCAGTAGTTGTGGGTCACAGGCTCTAGAGCGCAGGCTCAGTAGTTGTGGCGCATGGGCTTAGTTGCTCCGCGGCATGTGGGATCTTCCCGGACCAGGGCTCGAATCCGTGTCCCCTGCATTGGCAGGCTGATTCTTAACCACTGTGCCACCAGGGAATCACTCTGTGAATTCTGTTACCTTTTACTTCTCTCCCGACAACTGAGACTAGCACCTGCCAGACTGCTCACAATGCACCCTTTCTTCTCCAACATTTTATTCTTCAAATTATTATATCTGGATAATTCCTCTTCCTGTTGGTTCTTCCTTGGTTTACTTTACCACCATGCAGTGTCCATGGCACATCTTTTCACGATTACAAAGGATTATTGGCTTTATTGCCCAAAGAGGTTTATCTAATTTTGAACATTGTGTCCTATTAGTTTCATCTGAGAGCTGTAGCTGTAGGGCTGCTCTCTGTTTCATTTTGTACCTTATTCAACCTTCACTGCATTTGGCAGCCCTTTCTCGTATGCTGTGGTTTGAATTAGAAATATCTCCTGGTTTTACCTAAAATCAAATTTGCTTCTCTCTCTTTCTCTCATTAATTTCAAATGAAAGGGGAAAGGAGGCAGTGCTATTTATTTTTATCTATTTTCAAAATAGAAACCTAAGCAACTTGAAGCTCATACTCTAAATTACTCTGCTAACAGTATTACATTACATTATCAATGCCTCGCTAGTATTTTTCTAGATAACTTACCATCTTAGCTTCATGATCATTACAATTGGGGCTCCAGGTATTTATAAAATTTTATTCTTCTGCTTTGGGAAGTACTAAGTGAGGTGATATTTAATATGTGACAAATGAAAAAAAAATGTTTTGGTCTTTTAGGAACAATTGTTCTTGTAAAAGTTCTGATCAGAGTCTTCACATATCTCCTTAAGAATCAGAAATTCAGCCTCACTCACCATTTGTTAGTAATGACCACATGATGTGCTTGCCATGATATCCACACTTCATGACTCCCTTCTCTACAAAGTCTGAGTATGTAAGGCACAGGTTTCCTACCATTACTTGGTACACATTGACACGTCCTCATTGAGGAAATAACTTCTTTGTTTCAAAGGCTTCCCCTATTTACCTTTTCCCTATAGCTGGTCACTTTCTTATCCTTTTTCTCTTCCCCTCATCCACTTCTATGCTAGAAGCTTCCATCTGTGTTGAGTCACCTGTCAGCCCTACTGCTTTTCAACGTTTCCTCTTGCCCACCTACCAAAAAACCCTACACTCACATCCTCTGGCTATTCAATCTGCTCTGCCATTTTTGTTTTACCCTTTACAAATAAACCGGCTGAAGAACTAGATAATCTACTGGTGTCTGCCATTATCTCCATTTTAATGATAAGGGAACTGAGGCAAGTAAGAGGTAAAGTAGCCTACCCTTCTCTCAGTATAAGGCCTTGTCTTGAGGGAAATTCATCTTTCTGTGAAGATTTCCCTTTTACTTGTATAGTAATGATTCCTAAATGTGCATATCTGGACTTGATTTCTGATTCTCACCCAGGTCTCCTTTATTATTAATAAATTAAAAATGAGTATTTTATACAAATGAAAATGAAATATTTAAAAATACATTAATTTTTCTTCTTCACACTATTTTCATACAGAAAAAAAAAAATATATATATATATATATATATAAACAGTTTTACTCTTTCTCTAGCAGTTATAATCCTGCTTACCCTGTTTCCTTAAGTATTAAGACTGTGCTAATACTGGTAAACTCTTCAATATTTGCTCCCAGACAGTATAAATTCTCTGAGTGGTCTTTCTTCATTTAAATTCACTTTAATAATACAGTTCACCATCGATTTCTGCTGACCATCCTATCTGTACCCTCTTCTAAATCTAATCGTATTTTCACACAAGCGCTACGTGCGTGTGAACAATTTATCATGTCACTCCCTTGCTCAGAAGTTACAGTAGTTCTCTACTGAATATTGGAAAATATTCTTTAGTCATCCATTCATCACATGGTTATTAACCTCCTACAGTGTTTCAGGCACTGGTGTAACTGTCACAAGACAAGATCTCACTGTCCTGGAACTTAAATTTTAATATACAGAGAGAGAAACAAACAAGTAAATTAGGAGTATCAGATAATGTTAAGTGCTGTGGAAAACAAGATAATGTGCTAGAGAGTGCCAGGTAACGTTTCGGATTGTTTTTCAAGATAACACGATTTAATACCTGGATATTGAGATCTGGCCTAGCAAAGCGATCAGAGGAGGAGATGAGCCTAGCCCAGTAGGAGAACAGAAAGAAGGCTAACGTGGTCCAAATATAGGTGTGGACTATATTCTAAGGGTAATGGGAAGCATTGAGGGGATTTTAATTAGGGAATCTAACTTAACATGTGTAGTGATCACTCTGGAAGCTCTGTGTTAGGAGACTATGCAATAATCCAGTCTAGAGGGGATGATGGTTTAGATTAGAGCAGTGATGGATGTAGGTGATCACGTTTTGAAGGTCCTTTTAAGGTCATTAGCCAAAGCCTGCTTTATCAAGCTCACTTCTTGTTTTCCCTGACACATACTCTTAATCTTCATTCTTTGTGGAAGGATGATTTCTCACTCAACGTTAATAAATCATCTTCCATTTGTCAAATATTTTTTATTTTCAATGTTCTTTGACATTTTCTGTAGCAAGAACAATATTGATCCATAATTTAATCGTAAGATGTTTTTAGTGTTAAATAAAAAACAGAAGTTTTAAAGCTGAAGCTCTTAGATAAACACATAATGAAGAATGCAGCTTTAAGGTACTCTTCTACATTGACTGCCATGTGAGAATTTGATAATTTTGCTTGATTCTGTAAATTAAAACAAAATGATGCAAAACTCTCCCTTGAACTCAAATTGCTTCAGAGCTAGTTGGTGAAATTTCAATGTGAACTCTGGGTAAAGTGCCATGAAGTGCATTTACTACTGTATTGGGTGTCAGGTGTGGGGTGAGGGGTTGAAATGGAGCAGGATACTGTCTAAAAAAATTACAGACCTAAGTATATTTTTAAAACAACTTTAAACACTGAACACATTTATTGAGAAAAAGGTTAAAAGAAACTATCAAACAAAAATCTTCAATAAAAGACAAATAGGAAAGTATGATAGATTCCATAATTTAAAGTTCGTCTCTATGTAATGTCTTCCTTCATCAAAAATTATGTTTCACTACTGGTCTTCCATGCATTGAGTTCAGTTAGCCTTTCAGGATAAGAGTGTTTTGTGTGTATGTGTTTATGATTTTTTTGGTTCTTCCCCCCAAATCTTTGATATTGCACATATAAGGAAGGTAGAATTTCAATCTTGATTATTCTCCAACTGTTAACTACTCCATAGACAACTCTGCTGGAAAAGGAAAAAGCATATGCCCACAATAGGAGGGATGTTTATATTCTACCTCACTGTCTAAGTAGAAGCCTGTCTGGCAGACAAAGTGCAGGTGTGAATGTCATTTGATCATTCAACAATGCAGACACCACCATTCCAAGCTACTGTTCCATTGTAGCTTTGATATTGAACCAATGTATAATAAATACCAATGGTTTTGAAGAAAGCCATGGGTATACCAGCCCTTTCTTTATTCATTCAGTTAATACTGAGTGGCCAATTTTGCAGTTTTTGATCAGATAGGTAGAGTATTGGGAGGAGGACAGAGTAGCCCCTTGTGTACCACAGATGGATCAATAAATACACCATTAATATCATGAAGCTTCCCAGGCACAAAGTGAGTCAAACGTTACATAATCCAAACTCCTCCTCTGAATATTCAGAATCCTCTACTACTTGCTCTTCAGTCTTCATACTCTTAGCAAATCAATCTCATTGCCATTCTATTTGTACTTTCTTTTCAGGGATGTTTATAATGTCATTTTGTTTTGAGTGACAGAGTATGAGGTTTTAGGAAAGTGAAGCCAAAGGAGAGAGTGCTAAGGTCTGCAGAGAGGGCATTTTGTTGCAGTTGCTTAAAATTGCTCAAATTAACCTGTTGCTTTAGAGTACACTGAAGCTGAATTAATGTAAAATAAGCTACAAAGCTTGTTGTACTGCAGCTGCGTCTTATTTTGTCTCATTGCTGCCACTTTGCAAATGCATATGTTCTCAACCCTTTCTTGTAGTAGTGCATAGTCTTGGCCATCTTTGTTTCATCCCAGATTCACCAGCTCTAGGAATACTCCCCTCTAGTCACTCAAGCAGATGATGTTACATTATGGTGGGAAAGCTCTCCTATGAATTAAAGATGAGGTTTATCTTTCTCCCCACTCAAGGTATGGCACACACTCATTTCTAAATAAAATATAAAAATCATCCTCTTAAATGTATTGCTGGGCTTGCAAGAAAGTAAGGAAAACCCTCATAAATTTCAAGTGGAACTGCAAATCCAGAGAGACAAGCAAACATAAAGTGTCACCTGCCCCAGGGGTATCTGCTAATCTTGGAAGCCTACATCTTTAGCTTTGGCGGTAAGCAGGCCACATGAGAAAAGGACCTGGGACCTCTATAAGTGAGACTTTGTAGTGGAGATCCATACAAAAAGCAGACCCTAGAAGGATTCATCTTACACTCATTTTTGCAGATAATAGAAAAAGAAGATAACATTCTCCAACTTATTTTATGAAACTAGTATAATCATGTTGGTCAAATCATACCAGGAAAATAAGAAGCAGGAAAGTTACAGGCTGTGCTCACTCATGTATGTATATAGAAAATTACTAACTACAGTATTATATAGCATCCAGTGTTTTGTATAAAAAGATAATAAATCATGATCAAGTTAGGTTTATCCCAGGAGTGCAAGTTTAACAGTAGATAATCTAACCTATACGGTGATTAAAGGAGAAAAATTGTATGACCATTTCAATAGATGATGAATAATCATTCAATAGCATTGATAACCCATTAGTGGTTTTTGAAAAAAATCCTATTGAATTAGAAAGAAAAATTTCTTAACCTGATGAATTTATATAACAAAAACCTATAGGAAATGTCGTGCTTAATGTTAAAAAAATTTACTTTAGACCAGTAATGAGGAAATAAGTCTGTTATAGCACCACCTCTATTCAGCATTGTTTTGGAGATTCTAAAAAGCACCATGATAAAAGAAAAAGAAAAGCTATAACATTTTGACATAGGAAACAAAGCTACCATTATTTGCAGATTATACAGTGGTCTACATATAAAAATCAAGTTTGAAACAAATTATTTTAATAAGCCTGCTTGGAAAGAATACTGGATAGGCTTAATATACAAAAGTCAATTGCATTTCTATTTATTGGCAATAATGAGTTAGAAATGCAATTCAGTAAAAAGGAAGAATTGACAATGCTAATAAGAGTATAAGGACCATAGGAACAATCTAGTGGATAATATTTGTGCCATTTACAGAAAAACACAAAACTTAACTGAAAGCACTTTAAAAGGGTATAAATAGAGAGATCATGCTCAGTGCATAGATGATCCAATGGGAGATACCAATTCTCTGTAAATTGAAAGGTAGTTAATATTATTAAAACCTCAACAGGTTTTAAAATTTAATTGAAAAGGTGATCTAAAAATTTTACAGAAAACAGAAAGGAAAATAAGCTAACACAGTCCTTAAGAAAATGAACAAGGTAGAGGCACTTATCCTACCAGTCAAATAACTTAGTTTAAAACTCTAGTAATTAAAACAGAGTAGTGTTGGGGAAAACAAGTGAATTATTATCAGAAAATTCAGGATAGTTACTTCTGGAGGAGAGGGATACGGTTGAAGAGAGGCAAATAATATTGGAAACATGTTTTTGAACTAAGTAGTAAATACGAGAGTGTTTATTTATATCATATCTAGTCACCTACATTGTTACATGTAAATTATTTCATAATAGCACAGCTTAAATGACATGTGAAAATAATCCTAAAATAAGCCTTATTTTTTTAATAATAATATTTTAATATTTTCTCTCAGACTTCTTGAATTGGGAGATATTAGAAGTAATGTTTCCTAATCCTGATTCATAATTAGGGTACTCAAGGATCTTTTAAAATATATGTCATGGCTCTCTCTAGATCTCTTTAATCAGAATCCTGCTAAATTACCTCTTGGGTCAGGGGAATATAGTAAAAGGAGTGATGATTGGTAGTATAGTCCTCTGTTTTAAAAACCAAACACATTCTATCTTCCATTTATTTTAATTCTCTAGGTGATTTTGATGATTAGCCACTTCAGGGAAACTTTGGCTTTTTAGTTCATCCTCTCCCACAATGTAAGATTTTTTTTTTCTGCACTATCGTAATAGATAGTCAATATACCTCACCTTGTCTATTTCCATTGGGAAGGAGCTCATTAAGCAATCCTTCCACTAACATTAGATTCTCATTTTTCAAAAGTGTTAACAGTGAGGAAAAAAAATGAGATGCTTTTTGTACATATCTTAGCATCATGCCTCATGCCTGGCACACAGTAAAGGCTCTATAAATATTGGCTCTTTCCCACATTTATTGTAATTATGGTGACTGGTGAGGATTGAATTTCTAACTTGCTGTCATTTCCACCAATTTGTCCTAGTTCTGTTTTCTAGAGCAGCAAAGAACAGGTCTCTTTTCTCTGTCATGGAACTTGTTCTTTAAACATTTAAAGAGCCTTGTCATATCACCTTTGAATTTTTCTCTACCTTTTGCAAAATACCTGTACTTTTTACTGTCAGGAACTTGGGTGAGCTGGAGTGGGGGTAGGTGAGAGCTGAGCTGCCAGGTCTCCAGAATAGCTGCTTTAAGCCACAAGCCAAAAATGAAAGAGTTAAGACTTTAATCACTTACTGTGATGGTATAAGCAGGAGTTAAAAACCAGAGAAAGTGCTGATTCTCCCTGTTCCATTTCCCCCATGGAACACTGATCGAGGGCCATGGGGATCATTGCAGACCTGGGAGTCCTCACTGTTGAGAGAGCCCAGTACAAAGGGCTCCAGCAGTTTCATTGACCCTGAGATGTGTGTTTAACAGAGAGGAAAAGGGGAAAGGGTTAGAGGTGCAAAAGTACTGAGTACTGAATCAGAGTAGGGAAAAATGTATCTTTAAGGTTTCCCTCTCCCTATAAGGAGAACTTGAGAAGCACCTAAAGAAGACCTCTGTCCAAGGCCTCAGAGAGACCTAGGAATGAAGTCCCCAGGGCTAGGAATCTAAATATGTGAAAGGCAGTGACCAACCAGGGGACTGAGTCCTTGACCACACGTCTCTCCAGAAGTAGCAGTGCATTGGCCATGCACCCAGTCTGGTTTGGGGAGGGCAGCTTTACCCCACGAGGGCTGATACTTAGAGCTTCATAATTGCCTGTGGTGAGGCCTGAAAAATCACACATAGGTTTTTTTTTTGTTTTTTTTTTTTAACATCTTTATTGGAGTATAATTGCTTTACAATGGTGTGTTAGTTTCTGCTTTATAACAAAGTGAATCAGTTATACATATACATATGTTCCCATATCTCTTCCACATAGGTTTTTAACTAGGAGCCAGACTCCTTACTTACAACTATTCAGAATATGATTTGGCAAGCGGACCCCTCACCTTTCCAAGCCCTTTTCTCTGAGTGTGTTATAGGGCACAACAACACAGGGAAGAGAGTACATTGTAGTATTCCTTTAAAATTCCCTTACCAGTGAGATGATAAGAAAGTAATTAAATCAGTTTCAGTTACAGCTGTGTTTCTGAGAATGTATGACTGGTACAGGATTAAACTAGGCATATCTAAGGACAGATTTCTCTAGCTGAACTATTAAGCTCTTACTTTCAGGGATCAGGGTATAATTTAATTTTCTATCAAGCATTTACTGTCATCTAAGATAACAGAATAAAAAATCAATGATATTGAAGTATGAATGCCTAGCAGATTGGATTTATAGTAAATACTCAATTTTCTAGGAGTACCAATATTCCTAATGTTAGGCTCTATACAAAAACTCAAAAATTACCTTCCTAAAAATAGTATCGGTAATGATTTTTCTGGGGTTTTTTTGTTCTGTAATAGTATCTCTCCTTCTCTTTGTGCTATTCATTTACCACCCACTTGTTGTGCCTAAATTGATCTTCATGAGGCTCCTACCCCTCATCCTCCAATGAGCTTAAGTTCTCATTTACGTAAATAGAAGTTATTTTCCATAACAGCAAAGGTTTGCTTTTTTTTCCCCATTGTGATTATTCTGAACTCACCTCTACCTTCTTGAAGCAGTTCAGTGTAGGCTAGCATCCCTCTCAGAAAATGGTTAATGAATTGCAATATTAAATTGTCCCTGTTTAGACATTTAAATGTTGCTGCTTATTAGGGCTTGGACCATGAATCAATACTCACAATATTTAAGGACTCTATTACTTTTCTTCTGCTTCCAAAACAGAGCATATCATCCTCATAGTTGGGCAGTAAACCAGGATCAGGTGAAGGAAATGCCTGTCAGATATGATTCTGTCTAGACCAGACAGTAAATTGCGTTAAAGTTATTTGTGGCACTTGTCAGCAAGTGTAATATAAAAATGGGAGTCTCACAGTGCTTCTAATACATATAGTGAATATAAGGAGTCAACTGTTAGTGTGGTCAAAGAAACAATCTGGAAAATTACAGCAAAATGAAACTGCAAGGCAAGGGCTCTTGACTTATGAAATTGCTCTGGCAAGAGCAAAATTCATGAATGTCAGAAGTCTACCATGCGGTGACCTGCAGTTATGTTTATAACTCGCAATATAAAGCATTGTGCTGGTGTTGTTAAAATATAACGCATTTCTAATGGAAAATAAAATCCAAGGTATCTGAAATAACAACAGCTTGAGTCCTAAATAGAAGTTATCACTAAAGTTTTGGGTCTCACAATATGAGAATTCTCATTCTCACACAATACAATGAGCCAATTTAAAGTAACAGGGACACCTTAGTTTTTTGTTTGTTTTTGCATAATTAGTTTCTTTTATTGGAGTTTTGCAGAGTAAGCCTTTAGTTGCAGCACGTTTTAAAGACCACTTACACTAAAAAATAAATCTTGTGCTTCTTAAGTAAATCTAGGTGATGCGCTACTTAATGTAAAAATTTCTTTTTGCATTAGAATTCCCTTTATTTGTATTTGTTTTACATCTTTATTGGAGTATAATTGCTTTACAGTGTTGTGTCAGTTTCTGCTGTATAACAAAGTGAATCAGCTACACGTATACGTATATCCCCATATCCCCTCCTTCTTGCGTCTCCTTGCCACCCTCCCTATCCCACCCCTCAAGGTGGTCACAAAGTACTGAGCTGATCTCCCTGTGCTATGCAGCTGCTTCCCACTAGCTATCTATTTTACATTTGGTAGTGTATATATGTCAATGCTACTCTCTTACTTCGTCCCAGCTTACGCTTACCCCCCACCCCTGTGTCCTCAAGTCATTTCTCTACGTCTGTGTCTTTATTCCTGTCCCGGCCCTAGGTTCATCAGAACCATTTTTTTATAGGTTCAATATATATGTGTTGGCATGCAGTATTTGTTTTTCTCTTTCTGACTTACTTCACTCTGTATGACAGACTCTAGGTCTATCCACCTCACTACAAATAACTCAATTTCGTTTCTTTTTATGGCTGAGTAATATTCCATTGTATATACGTGCCACATCTTCTTTATCCATTCATCTGTCGATGGACACTTAGGTTGCTTGCACGTCCTGGCTATTGTAAATAGAGCTGCAATGAACATTTTGGTACATGACTCTTTTTGAATTATGGTTTTCTCACAGTATATGCCCAGTAGTGGGATTGCTGGGTCATAGGGTAGTTCTATTTTTAGTTTTTTAAGGAACCTCCATACTGTTCCCCATAGTGCCTGTATCAATTTACATTCCCACCAACAGTGCAAGAGGGTTCCCTTTTCTCCACACCCTCTCCAGCATGTATTGTTTGTAGATTTTTTGATGATGGCCATTGTGACCTGTGTGAGGTGATACCTCACTGTAGTTTTGATTTGCATTTCTCTAATGATTAGTGATGTGGAGCATCCTTTCATGTGTTTGTTGGCAATCTGTATATCTTCTCTGGAGAAATGTCTATTTAGGTCTTCTGCCCATTTTTGGATTGGGTTGTTTGTTTTTTTGATATTGAGCTGCATGAGCTGCTTGTATATTTTGGATATTAATCTTTTGTCAGTTTCTTCATTTGCAAATATTTTCTTCCATTCTGAAGGTTGTCTTTTCATCTTGTTTATGGTTTCCTTTTCTGTGGAAAAGCTTTTAAGTTTCATTAGGTCCCATTTGTTTATTTTTGTTTTTATTTCCATTACTCTAAGAGGTGGGATAAAAGGGATCTTGCCGTGATTTATGTCATAGAGTGTTCTGCCTATGTTTTCCTCTAAGAGTTCGATAGTGTCTGGCCTTACATTTAGGTCTTTAATCCATTTTGAGTTTACTTTTGTGTATGGTGTTAAGAAGTATTATAATTTCATTCTTTTACATGTAGCCGTCCAGTTTTCCCAGCACCACTTTGTTGATATTGGTGATGATGATGGTGATCATCAAGAATTGGAAAAGAGGAAGGACAGGAGTGGAACAGAAAAGGGAGAAGGATTAGGGGAAGGATAGGAGAGAAGAAATTATGGAAATAATATGCCCACTGGAATTCTACAATTAACCAGGTATTTGAGGGGATGGGATAATCCATGTAAGTTAATTATCTAGAAAACCGAAGTGCCAGTTAAAGATACCTAAATAATCAATATTTTATTCTAATAATTTAGGTTAAGTATCTTTCTAAAAGTACTACATACATCTCTGCCTTCTTAAAATAATTAATACATAGTATTTGTCTTTTCTTGAAATGGCTCAGGTTATCATTATGAATATCCATCAGTGATGCAGTGGTTAGGAGGATTGACTCTGAAACCAGACTCCCAGGTTCAAAACTCAGCTCTGTAGTTAGTAGTTGTGTGATTTTGGAGCAAGATACTTAACATCTTTGTACTGTAGTATGCTAACTTATAAGGATAACAGTAATTCTATCTCATAGATATATTGTATGCATTAAATGAGTTAATGTGTGTAAAGCAGCTGTAACAGTACTTGACACATAGCAAGAGCCCAATAAATAATTACTATTTTTGAACAGTTAACGGTTGTTTAGTCATTCATTCATCCCATAATATTTATTGAGCAACTATGTGTTTATTCAAGGCACTTGGATACAAAACAAAAATCCTGCTCCTTATGCAGCTTGAATTCTTGTAGGGGTGACAATAAAAAATAAACATAAGTAAATTATGTAACGTGTGAGAGAGTCATAAGAGCTATGAAAATAGAAACAAGTAAAGCTGGATAAAGGGGATTGGTAGTGCTGAGGTGGGGGTGGAGTTTGGCAGGGGAGTAGAGGCAGTTTGCATGTTGCAGTATTCAACAGTGGTAAGTTTGTCTCTTTGAAAAGATAATAAAATTGCTTTTTGGTTCTCTACCTGTGTATTATTTTGGCCCCCATATATTTATGCTTATCAGTGTTTGTCTATGTGGTCAAACAGAAATGGAGCAAGGAGTCTTGCTTTGGGTAATTCAGAGTCTCCAAGAGAGAAGCAGGTTCTTCTTCTTCTCTGAACACAATTTCCTCTCCTGTAAAATAGAAATAATAATTCCTACTTGAAAAGCTACTGTATTACAAAGACTACTTGTAAAGACTCTATTGCACTACCTGCCCTATTGTTGGTGTTCAACAAATTGAAGAAATGTTTAATATCATTTATTATATAAACAACTTACTAGACTAAAATTTTTTGTCTAGCCAAACAAGTGTTAATTTTTCTAATCAGTGATATTGTTGAATGTCTTTTCTATCTTGGTTCTTTAAATTAGTTGCTGTGTTACTAATTAGATGATTAATGCTCCATCTACAAGCATGATCATGAATGAGGGTTGTGTGGCATAAACTATTTACTTTTTAATGAAATTCAGTGCCGTACCATGATTTTTTTTTCATGATGACAGATTCAAGTACTTATGATACAGATCTTCCCCCCTTTGTACTACTTGATGTAGCTTTATGTATTTTGGTTGTATGCAAGTCAGTGCTTTATAATTACAGGTATTTATACATAATCACATCTCAACAAGTTTATACGTCTCTTTAAGACCATGAATAACCTTATTTTATATTTTATATAATATAATATATTTTATATTTTATAATATATTTTATATTTTATATAATATAATATATTTTATATTATGAACTGTGAAGGGCCTGATATTTTACCCTACAGACTAGCTGACAAGTTACCCTACCGTAATTTCATAGATGCTGGCAGAAGACACGAGGCACCTGGATCAGAGACAAAGAACTTCATTACTCATGGCACAGCAGATAGCATGAGCTTCATGTTTGCAACAGTTTCTCTTGTCCCTGAAGCCCCACAGGGGCAATGTGGTGACAGACCTAGGTGGATGCAAGGAACACAGTGGATTTGTGTCAGTTTTTGAGCTTAGGAAGCCCCAATCTTTTGAAAGCGAACAAGCCAAATTTTGCCCCAGAAGGAGACACTGTATTTACTCTACTGGTCAGCACACAAATCTGTCTTCTACTCCAGAAGAGTACGGTATCTCTATATGCATGCCGCGAACATCTGTGAAAGGCTAATCCAGAACAAAGTCGGTCTCCACTCACAAGGTGTGCAGAAATGCAAGAGACCCATGAGAAATTGTCTCCAGCACGCCACAGCAGTTTAGTAGTCTAGGTACACAGTAGGAAATCAGTAAGTGTTGAAATGAATGAATTTGACCAGAGAATCAGGAAGTCATTGCTGAAAATAACATGACTATCTTTGTGCCCTTTGTGCTGATTTCCCTTCCAATTGAGTTTCTGAGGAAGACACTAAGAACTCAAATATTCATACAAAGATGATGTCAAAAGATAGTAAGGACCCACATCAGTCAAAGATAGAGATGAATGGGAACGAAGGAGTTAGTTCAGTTAGTGAAGTGTCAAATTTTAGGAGTTCCTTCCTGGGACTATTAGCGAGCGTCGTGATTAGTGGTCTGCTGGTGTTTTACAGCCGGCTCTCCACTAAAGAATAAGGCCCTAATTTGTGTTGCTTGCCTATTTTCCTGGTCTGAGTAATCCTACCATAGCCAATTTCAAGCTATCAAAGTGACATCACTGAACGTGGAGTTGGGGAAAGATGTATACAGTCTGCTCTCCAGAGCCATGAGACCAGCTCCAGTACACCACTGGTTGCATTGGATAAAATGGAAGTAATAGTACCAAATGTCCTTTCCCCCAACTCTCATTTTTTGTCTCAGTGTTCTCTCTCAAGACAAAAAGTGTAATGAATGCAATGCTAGTGAGACTTCTAGGTAGGGATACCATATTTGATAAATCTAGTCTTTGTTGCTTTTTCTAGAGAAAATCAAAAGGATTAAGTTTGCATGAGAGCTGCCTAGCCTGTGAGCAGGACTCAGATCAGGTTGCAACCTCAGCTTCCATCCCCTACAGCAGTATTTTGATGGGTGCAAAAGTCTATTTTTCCCTTATATGTTGCCCCCAGGTTATAAGGCAAGAGCTTATAGTAGACTACTTCTCACTGGCTTATTCACTCACTCTTAAGACCTATGCATTTTTTATGGGACCCTAATTGTTATTGGCTCAAATGATTTATCTTGCATCGGAAGGAAAAATTACCAAGTTGTGATTCCAGGAGCTAATATATCCTGTGGCCAGCACTTGCCTACTGGTTAAGGATGCTACCTTTGTTCCATTATCATATTGCTTGCACTTTACAAACAAAATTGACGTGTATTGCGAGTATGGAAGTTGCTGAGTTCTTGTACCAAACTTCTGAGGAGAGATCCATGTGATGGATGCGTGGACAGCCAGGCATGCAGCTAAGGGAAAAATTCAGGTAGATCTTTGTATCATTTTTGTGTTAATGACCATATTGAGAAACATGCCCATTCTCAAGTAACTATACTTAAACACCACAGGCCAGATGATTCTTGCCCAAATCCAGAGACTCATATACAGTCATTGAAAACCAGCTCCAATATCAACATATATGGAGAGAACATTGCTGACCATGAACATGATAAGGTTTTCCTCATAGGCGCCAAGCAGAATAAACAAGGTTTTCCCATTTTCTGCTTCTCCAGTCAGCACAGTCAAACCCCCCAAGTCTACAGGGTTTGGTCTCATCCGTCTCTCTTCCATTCTAATTACATCTATGTTTGTTTGTTTGTTTGAAATACTGGCTTTAAAAAGTGTTTCTAGAATACTAGTTTGACAGTGCTAGCAGAGTTGATGACACATTAGGTTAAACATAGACGGATTTGCCTTTGTTTAAATAACTGTAATTACCTTTTGGCTGGGTATGTGCTTTTTAAAGCTCCATTTCAATTCCAGTAACTGTACCTGAAAATGCAAGGCATATCCATCAGGAACAAACCGTACTTATTCTCTATTTAACCCCTGATTGCATTGGGTAAGTAAAGCTAAGAACAGTAAGAATAACGTTTTGGATTAGAGAAATCATGACTTGATTTGTTTTTCAATTTTCAGAGAAGCATACCTTCTGGAATAGTAATCTTTGTTCCAGATCCTGAGGCAGGCAAGAGAACTGGGACAGTGTTTTGATTTCTAATTACTTGAGATTCTAAATGTACACGTTTATTTGCCTTAAAAAGGAATGTCTAAAAAATAACTGAAAAGAATTCTTCCAATCATTAATTTTACTGTTATTTACTAAGTAGTATGTGTACTAATACTAACATATGTCAAATCCTATACCAAATACTAGAGATGAAAAGTAAGTTGTATATAGTCCCTGTTTTTGAGGAGTCCATAATCTGAGTGAAAATCAGATATGAGCAAATAATTATCATTATAGAAGGAGTAAATTGAATATAGTGGTAGCATGCTCAAATTGGTCCTTGGCTGTTAAAGAAAGTTGGTTAAGATCACCCAGTTGAATTTTGTTAACTTCGTAGGCTCTGATCCCTTGTACAACCCTGGGCAGTTACTCCTCTGAGTACCTGAATGAGTCACAGAGGAATGATTTTTCAGCAGATGGATAGGTTAGGGAGGCCACTTCTTAGCTTGCTAAGCATAATAGGTGGTTATGCTTGAAGCTTTCATAGATATGAGAATGTCGCTGAGTCCAGTGGTTCCAGAAGTTTTCCAGCCATAGGACGTGAGATCCAGGGAATCAGAGCACAGATTGAAGCTATTGAGGGAGAGAAGTAACAGACTTGGAATCAGTGGCCAGAGAAACATTTTTAAAAATAAATAATTAATATTATAATATTCTGTCCCTGCATATTTGTTTCAGTTGGAATCCCTCCAACACCCACTCCCTGGTTGGCAATTCACTAAACCAGTACTTGGTATATATTTATTGTTTTTCTAAAAGTATATTTTAATTCTACTGCAAGATTCTGTAATATCCCTTAAAATAATGAGACAGCCATGGGATAACCTATCATCAAGGCTTGAGTCGGTTATGTTATCTGGGAACAGGGTACTTCCTGAGATACACAGAACTTGAGTTTTCTTCACTCTTTGTTCTTTTTCCTTTGCGGTGAGCAGGGCCTCAGGATCTTTCTTGGTACTACCTATCAAAGGTAGACCACTGGGTAGGGTGTGTCTTTATTCTGAGCTAAATTCTGGGCCATGTTTAGTGTTTCTCTTAGCATAGAGCAAATTATAGAAAGGATTCAAAAAACATTGAGAATAAGAGGCCGCTTGGGCTGTGAAAGTCTGGCAGCCACCTAATGGCTTAGTCTCTGCCTTTAGGTACTACCAGTTTTCATTAGTGATTGGAGAGGGTTTGTTAAGAAACTAATTTTCATTATTGGTAGGAGACGGAGTGTTTAAAATTTCAGGGGATTAAATATTTCAAGACAGCATATTTCTAAAGAATATTATGATTAAAAGGAATCTGAGGTTTCAGCTTTGAGAAATGTAATTTCTTTGCTATTGTATATTTGATTGTATTTAATGGCCTCTAAGTAAAGCATATTTAGAAGCTGGTATTTCATTAATTTACGAATGATTATATTTTATAAACTACATGTAAACGAATGCTGAGTTTTTCCAGAGAGAGATTACTAAGAAAATTAGCTTTAAACCAAGGAACATTAATACACACAATTTCGTATTTACTGTAGCTTTGTGCCACAGAAGCCTAGTTTAGGAGTTTAAAAACTAACACCCTAAATCAAGACCCTATGTGGCAAGAATTTTAATTAAAGGGACATTTTTTTCCAAATAATAACAATTGCTTAGTCACAAGAAAATTTGGGGGCTGCGTATTTTGTTTTCTTTTGTGTAGTATGTGATGTTATGAGTTTAATCTAGGTGCAGATAATGTTATGGGAGGCGTAAGAAAAGTTTTCTGTGCAGGGAATTGCAAGCCTTAGAAAATGCTATATTGTCTATCTGATAAACAATCTGTTAAGGAAATGAGCCCTAGAAAGTACATATAATAATTGAGTTGTTAGAAGTTAATCCCTGACACCTGACACTGTCCCCGTAAGACTAACACTGAGAAATTTTCAGGGGAGTGTTTAACAGCTGCATTATAGGTTTTCACTTCTGCAACTCATTGTGTGCTAAAACCTAGGACCATTTTGTTGTTTTGCTATGAAAAATATTTTTAATAATTAGAAATATAGCCTGCAATCCCCTTTACTAACAGAATGGTGAATGTTTTACATCCCCTTTATGTCTTTAAAAACTTAAAAATGACATTAGCTTTTGAAAAATAATGTAAAAATGAATAATGAGGTAGTGAGCATTTCTGAAACAATGTTTCAAAAGAACAAGGATTTGAAAGGAAAAGCCTGCTTAAAGTACTAAGGAGCATTACAGAGTGGTAAGAGGTCAATGCCTAGGAAAGGAGAAAGTAGTTTAGTGGAATACAAAGGCTCTCCTTGGCAACGAGGCCATTTACTCTTTAAAATATTATAGTAGTTTGAATTGGAAATTTTACCAGAGTTCATAAAGTGGAATGAAGGGGTTGAAAAAGAAAGTGGTGAAACCACCTCAGTCAAGACCCTCATTAAGGAATCCAGAATTACTTCAACAATCTTTTAGACCATCTCTCTGTCTCCTTTATCTGTCCTTTAATCCATCATGAACAGCACTGCCAGACTGGTCTTCTTGAAACATTGCTTTCATCATGTTAGCCTCATGGCTACGTACTCACAGCAAGATGGACATGGCAGTTCTGTTCAAGATGAACTGCAGATAAGGAAGTTAGTAACTAGAAAGTCAACAGAAAGAATTCCAGGTATAATAGGATAAAATTCACAACAAAAATTGTGGTGATCCAAATAAAGAAAGATACAAATGAGAGACAATGTGAGGAAGGAAAAGAAACTGTGATGAATGGAAATGGACAAGGCTTGTTACCTCTTGGATATTAGAAGCAAAGGAGAGGGAAGGGCATTAGTGATGTTCTGGAGTCCTGAGAATTTCTAGCTAGCTGCTGTAAGCTGGGTATCTTGAACAAGCAAGTTTTTTGCAGCTGAGTTTCTGTATGCCTAAAATACAAGACTTAGAATATATAATTTCTTAGGTTGGTTAAGTTTTTCGACTTGGATTAGCTGTTATTAAGGAGTTTAAGCCTCTGCAACTGGACAAATGGTGATAGTATAAAAATCCAAGCAATCAAAAGGAGACATCCAAAATCATTTGCAGGAAAGATAATTGGTTCTAAAATGGATGTCTTTACTTGAAAGTGCTGACAAGTTTGTGGAAATATTCAAGAACACTTAAAAACTATGTATTGATATGCACTGTGCTCCAGGCACTCAGCAAAACAACCATGCTCCTTGCCTACTACAGTGAAGTCAAGTCATATACAAATTTACTGTATGAACTAGAGAAAGAGTAAGAGAATGAAAGCAAGAAAGAGAAAGGAAACCATTTAAAAATGATGGCATCACTAATCATTAGAGAAATGCAAATCAAAACTACAATGAGGTATCACCTCACACCAGTCAGAATGGCAATCATCAAAAAATCTACAAACAATAAATGCTGGAGAGGGTGTGGAGAAAAGGGGACCCTCTTGCACTGTTGGTGGGAATGTAAATTGATACAGCCATTATGGGGAACAGTATGGAGGTTCCTTAAAAAACTAAAAATAGAACTACCCTATGACCCAGCAATCCCACTACTGGGCATATACCCTGAGAAAACCATAATTCAAAAAGAGTCGTGTACCACAATGTTCATTGCAGCTCTATTTACAATAGCCAGGACATGGAAGCAACCTAAGTGTCCATCGACAGAAGAATGGATAAAGACGATGTGGTACATATATACAATGGAATATTACTCAGCCATAAGAGGAAACGAAATTGAGTTATTTGTAGTGAGGTGGATGGATCTAGAGTCTGTCATACAGAGTGAAGTAAGTCAGAAAGAGAAAAACAAATACCATATGCTAACACATATATGTGGAATCTAAAAAAAAAAATAGTTCTGAAGAACCTAGGGACAGGACAGGAATAAAGACACAGACGTAGAGAATGGACTTGAGGACACGGGTAGGGGGAAGGGTAAGCTGGGACAAAGTGAGAGAGTGGCATTGACATACATATGCTACCAAATGTAAAATAGATAGCTAGTGGGAAGCAGCCGCATAGCACAGGGAGATCAGCTCGGTGCTTTGTGACCACCTAGAAGGGTGGGATAGGGAGGGTGGGAGGGAGACACAAGAGGGAGGAGATATGGGGATATGTGTATATGTATAGCTGATTTACCTTGTTACACAGCGGAAACTAACACAACATTGTAAAACAATTATACTCCAATAAAGATGTTAAAACCAACAAACAAAAAATGATGGCAATTCAACATGGCAGTTCACTATTTTATTAACGTTTGCCCAGAATGAGCAAGAGTTGGAGGATAAGAATATGCTGAACCTGACAAAGTTTCATTTCCCTTTGGCCTCGCAAATGGGAGCAGCATTGTCCCCCTGCACATAATTTTCTATATATTTTTTTACAACCATGGCCTCTAAACTCAAGCCGATTACACTCACCCCTTGCTGTCTGTGGGAGATTGGTTCCCGGGCTCTCACAGTTACCAAAATTTGAAGATGCTTAAGTTCCTTGTATAAAATGGTGTAGTATTTGTATATAACCTATGTACATCCTCCTGTATACTTTTAATCACCTCTAGATTACTTGCAATAGCAAGTAGAATGTAAATGCTATTTAGATAGTTGTAAATGCTATGCAAATAGTGGCCAGCACACAGAAAATTCAATTTTTGCTTTTGGGAACTTTCTGGATTATGTTTTTCCAAATGTTTTCAATCTGCAGTTGATTGAGCCTAGGAATGTGGAACCGGTAGATACACAGGAGTGGCTTATCTCACTCTCCCCCAAGCAACTAGTGATCACTCCAAGGCAAAAGGAAATACGGCTGTGCCAGTTTTACCGAGAGACATCGTGTTGGTCTCTAATGTAGTTCCTGCCACAGAGATCATCAGTGGTAGTTTAGAGGACTAGATGTGATTTTCAATAAAGACAAATATCCTACTCTATGGCCACAGTTCAGAGAACCCAGGAAATAATGAAGAGAAGATAGAGGAGTCTGGAATGATTAGTACTAGGGAGAAGCTTTATGCTTTGAATTTTATTTCTGTTTTAAGTCAGGGCTTAGACAATTATTTGAGAGGGTAAAAGCAGTGTTTTTCAAGATTAGAGCTAACAGAAAAAATGGACTTGGTTGGAGCATCTGTGAGACCTTTGTTCAACATAAAGTTAAATAACTGGGACCAGGACTGTAGAGGAGGGTTAGGCAAGGAATAAGCTCAGCCAAGATGCGTACTCATCAGGGCTGAGGCACTCACCAAAACGAGACCAGCAGAGGAAAGAAGTCTAGACCAAAGCTGAGTCAGAAGAGGAAGTTAATAACGCTCAGAATACCGCATGGGATGCAATTACAAATTTGGCTTTCTGCCCTTCTCTTTCTTTAATTCTTTAAGTAGATAGCTACCCACAAGTGCATGCCTGCCAGAGACTGTTACTAATCTCTTCCTTAGTTGGAGGAATGTCACTAGCCGTAGGACAGCAGTGGGCCAGCAAACATTACATCAACTTCAATCATGTTCCTGTTTACACAAGTCTAGAATAAAATAATTGCTACCAATAATGCATAATCTACTTACACATGTCTCCTCAATCAGTGCTCCCCACAATGCCACTGTGAAGGTAAATTTTGCATTTTCCATATGAGATAATCAAGGTTCATAGAGGTGAAAAAATATTTCCTGGTGGAGTAAGTAGGCTCTTAGCTTGTTCCAGTGACTGAGTCCTTGCCTGCTACCCCACTTCAGTGTGTGGTCCTTACCTTTCTCCCTGGTCCTCTGGCTTCTGTCTTGTTCTTTTTAGGTGTTATTTCAGAGATAATGAAGCAGAGATAATAAAAACCATGGCTTGCTTCATGTCTCATCTCTCCAGTGTCAAGGCCTAGTCACTTGACCTTCCGTGTTTCAGTCTTCCCTGCTACATGCCAGAGTTGGCTCTAGGGGAGTAGAGAAGAGTAAGATTTATTTCTCATTTTTTGGAAACCTATATTCTGGCAGGGACTTCCATGTAAACAAACAGAATGCGGTTTTACAGGGGTCATGGCAGAAGACTTAGAACAACTGTTCTCCAGTGTTTTTCTGCCCCAGTTCAACCAAAAAGTAGGATATCCTTCTCTCAGTAACAAATATTTACTTTTAACCCACAGCTGCTGAGAAGCGCGACTGAAAAGCGGGAGGCATGGTCCTCCCCCTTTTTCCTCCCCTCACTCCCCAGCCCCTTCCACTGGGCATCCTGATGTTGAGGTCACAGTCAAGTAGAGTTGGCTGAGATGGGGAGGATGGACTGACATCTACCTTATGGACGGATGAGCATTCTGTTCCAGTTTCATTTGAGAGGTCAGTAGGTGTTAGCTTAGGCCACTCAGCAAGGAGGCCAGTACCGCAGAGGAAATAGCAGAGTGAAAGCAGACAAGCAGGGAACAGTGTGATGCCTCCGGGGATCTGCAAGGAGTTCAAGATGACTGGAGAAAGGAAGTCTAGCGAGAAGTCGAAAGAGATGAGACTGGAGGAGAAATCGTACCTTACTGGGATGTAAAGGGGTTTGTTCTTTGTAGGCGCTTGTAGGCGCTAAGGCATATTCAGTATAAAAAAAACACATCTTCAAATTTGTGTTCTAGAAAAATCACTCTGTTGGCAGCGTAAAAAATGGGCTGGCAAAAATTCTAAGACATTAGCTAAGATAGGAAAGCCTGGACTAGGGCACTGTCAAGGGGAGAGTTCAAGAGGGAGACGGCTGAATCGTTTTATCAATTCTACAGTGCACATTTTTATACTTTATAACAAATGGAGATGCACCTTAATAACCGACGGTGTCTTAAAAACATTGGTAGCCAAGCAGCAGTTGTAAGAGTTTACAAGCCTGCACGCTTGTAAACTTAGTTAAAAGTGCCCTGGGAAAGTGTAATCATTTTATTGTTATTGCTAGTGGTATGGCTGGACAATTGCAATCTCTTAATGCTTCAGTTTAGAAAAACAGTGATGATTGGAGGAAGGATGAGAGTCTCGTTTGTCTCTTTTGATGCTTTTGGTAAGGTTGAGAGCCCACCATCACTGAAATCTGCAGCAGAACTATCTGCTTCTGGGAATACAAGGGACAGTAATCGAGCACTGTTTTCCATAATGCCCGATCAACCGTTGCTCTTGATGGCTTAAAGGGCAATAATTTGGAAAAAGTCCCAGACAGTGACAATTCTGGGTTGCAGAGTAATTCTGAAAGGTTGAATTTTGAATGAGAAGCTTAAGGAATAACAATTTGGTTTGCTTATATTTTCCTTTTCATATATAGAAAAATGTACGTGCCATAGGACAGAAATCTATGCCATAGACAAAGTCACTTAAAGAGTGCCCTTTCAATAAGTATAAAATTTAAATTCTAATTGCTAAGAAAGCATGGTGTCAGAGATTAATTTGATTTTTTCACACTGATATATAAAATACTGCTTTATCTTATGATAGATGGTGCCTTAGTTTTGATGAGATAAAGAATCAAAAAATCATTAGGAATTGATGATTAATTGGCTGTGAGGAGTGAGTCATCAATTACACAAACATAAATACTCATTCGGTGTTGACAGTAATGGAAATCTCTTCCAGAAGGTGAAAAAAAAAAAATGAAAAGAAAATATCCTGAATAACATATCCTAATATGCTGCAGGGAATAATTAAAGTATATAATGATCATCAAGAAAAGTGTGTTAAAATGTATGTAAAATAGATCATGTTAAGCAAAAGAAGCAATATAGATCATTGTATGTTTATCATCATTAAGTAATGAAATAAATACAAAGAGTTGTTTTTAAAAGGCTGAGAGTACAGCTATATTAGAGGAGAGGGAGTTAATATGATTTATTGTTAACCTTTACGTTGCCTTAATATTCCATAATGCTAAAAAAGATTAATTATATAGCCCTTCCCAATAATTGCCTTGGAAACATAGAAATAAACAGAAGCGCTGTAATTTGTTTTTTCAGGCCTGTAGTCTTCAATTAATTTAACAACTCCTTTGGATATAAACAGAGTCTAACAATTTTCTGATTTCTAATGGAAATCAGCAAGTCTCTGAATATTACCAATTAAGCATCAAGCATCCACATGTGGAAATAGCACATCTTTGTCCCATAATCAGAAAGTAATACTTTCAGGAAACCTGCTTAATTGTTTCCATGCAGTACTCTCCTGGTGCCTTCTCAGAGTTCTTTTTCAATCCGTAGAGGCTCCGTATGTTATCAAATCAATTTTGGATTAAAAATAATTACTATGTACTTAGTAAAAATCAGCTTTACCTCTTCTACCTGTGTATCAGATTTCTTAAAAATTACAGCATACTGTATATATCTTTTAGACGATATGTGTTTTTTTCTGTAACAAGATAATTAACTGAACCCACGTCAAGGTATATAGCCATATACTTTTATACTCAGATGTTATTAAACTCAGTAAACTTCTTTTAGTATAATTATGCAAAGAACTAAGGAATAAAACCATGAAAAATATGAAGACTTTTTAATAGAACAAATGTTGGATTAGAACACATCTCAATTTAGCCTGTAAAATTATATCCATTGTCAATTATATGTGATCATTGACGTTCCAGATAGTTCTGTAGATCTCCTGATACTTTTATCTCATTTGTAACGCCTGTAGTCTAAAGGTCTCCTTTTTCCTTGGGAGAACACTTGAATAGCTGGAGAGGAACCACTTGGGAAGGATTGGGACTATCTTATACAGTAATACAGTGTTTCTAATTCGAAGATAATACCCTTAGAATACATTTTTTTAAATTCAAATACTAGCAGCACCTTTACTAGGACAGGCCTCTGATTTCCTCCTACCAAAAAAAAAAAAAAAAACATATATTAGTTATTAAGAACATGAGGTTTGAGGCAAGACACTCCTGCAATGGAAATCAAGCTCTGCCAGATATTTCTAGGCCTAGGGAAATTGCTCAATTTTTAAAGGTAAAATGGGATTAATGGGAAACCTCAACTCATATTATTGTTGTAAATGTGGAATAATGTAATCATATAAGCAGTAGAGTATGGGAAGCCAAATCTTGGCAGTGCTATCTCTGACTTAGATAATGACCTTTGGGATGATTCTGAACTATTCTATGCTTCCATTTCCTCATTTATAAAATGAGAGAAATAATTGTAGTTATACCTTATTGGATTTTTTGAGAATAAAATGAGGTAATGCTTGTAAAGACTGGCTATGATGGATAGCATTCTCTCTGGCTCCTGGTAAGCGCCACGTAAATATTAGCTAGAATTAGCTAGTTTGCTTGCTACAGTTAAAGATGGCTTAATCCAATCAGCGATACCAGAAAGGGTTGAAATCAGACAGCTTCTTCCCTAGAATTAGGCTTCCCTTCAGAATTACTTGTCTGCTGTTGCCTGTGTTGATGACTTCCTGTGACCTCCTGATCATCAAGCCTAGCTCATGTCTTTAACGGATATCCATGAACTTGACCTCTTGCCTATAAGGCAATAATTTACTTACCTACTGTTCTTTCCAGGCTTCACCATTTTCTTGTTATCTAATCGCTCCCAGATCTCTCCTGGTTAGGAAGTCTCTCAGTAAATATTACAAAAATATTTGTGTAGAGCTTCACAGTATTCACCAAGCACTTCTCTATTCATGAGGTGAGGCTATTAGGGCAGGATTGTTTGTTTTTTTTTTTTAAGATTCAGGTTTGAAATAAAAGTCTTATTATTACTTGATGGATAAGCTCATTAAAGTATATGTTTATACAAACTTCTTATAGTAATGATGAAGATGTAAAATTATAAGGAAGCACAACCTGATAAAGAACATTTTGGGAACTATCTGTGAATGTTAAGAGAACATTTTTATTGCATTGCAATTTAAAAATATAGGTTTAATGAAAGTAAATGACAAGCTCAGAGGGGGCAGAGATGAATTTTGGATCCATGTCTTCTAACTTGGGTTCAAGTTTGGCCTGGGTTCTTGGATATCTCTGTTCTGATGAGAGAAGCATAAGGGTGAAGTGTGAGGTTCAAGAACATATATATGTGCAATTGATTCCTGAATTTGTGAAAATATGAGGTTGCTCAAAATTCTAGGCTGGCTTGGGAATTTAAGTTCCACAAGAAGGAAAACATAAAGAAAATAAATAATTTGTTATTGATAGGAAGAAAACACATCATTTATATAACACTTGGCAGTTTATAAATCATTTTCTCAACCATTATCACAACTGAATGTGTTTCTTTAAAAAGTTATTAAAGGAACTTCAAAACATTTCAGAATATTTGGAGGCAGTTAGTATGATTGCTATGTAATGTGGTGGAAAGACATTTATTGATGTACATTTTATGCCATTATTATTCTGTTCACAGAGGAGAGAAAATAGAAACTGCTTGGAATCAGAGCCTTAGACTGGAGCAAATGAAACTGGAAAAGTCCTTTTAGGAAGCCACTCACATAATCCTTTTCCCATATATTTGATGTTTGGGATGTGGGAGGGTCAAGGCAGGGAGAGGGCAAGAATACGGAAATAGGATAGGAGGGAAGCAAGACGTCACACTGAGAGAGTAGTAGTCTTTCTGAAGATGAGTGTTGCAAAGAAAAAAGAAATTCACTGCCCTTTCCTCCTCCTATATACTCTGCAGTTTCTTGCAGTTCATAAGAAGATGCTGCCAATGATTCTTTTGTGATTGCAGTTCCTGATCTCTGACTGTCACTGTGACTATCACAACCCTTAACCTACAGAGTGTCAATTGGCATTATTCTAGAAAACGATGGAAGCTGTATTAACTCCTTTTTCACAGGTTCAGTGGTGGACTACTTAGGTGTCATCTCCCCCTACCACACACTGTCTCCCCTCCCATCTTTTATTCCTTCCCCCTCTTCTTTCTTTCCTCTTCCTTGATCTCTGCCCACAATTACTCTTGTCCTGTGTTCTATGATATACAGGTAACTTTTAGTTCAAGTGTGTGACCTTAAGTATATTCAGTTCGTCACTGACACCCTTCTTACCCATGTGCAGTGGTTTTAATATTTCACATTTATTACTGCATTTGGTCCTCATTTTCAGACATGTAGTTGATGGCATTATTACTATTTATTACCATCTTATCTTTATTAATATTTTGCTTTTATTAATATTTTGTATGAGTTGTATGATGCATTTTTGTAAATTGTCCAAGATCACCAAATTGGTACAACTGTAAGTATTTGAATTAAGACTGCGGCTACTAAGAGAGATCCAATAAGACAAAGGTTTCCCTTTGTTAAATTCAGCAGAAATGAAGAAACAATCTCTGAGTCAGTGAAAACTGGACAGTAAAATGCTGATAACCTATTATTGGCTGTTGTAGCCTATTCCAATGGCAGAGCTGCCCACCTAAACCCAGCAGTATGAATTGTGGTGTTTCTGGTGCAAAAGCTGACTCTCAGCTAGAGGTTAGCCGGGGTTTTGCAGTTCACGTGAGTGGAAGGAGTAGCTATCATCAATAACGTTAGCACCTTTTTGGTTGTATAAAAAGACTAGCTTTAATGCAATAAAACAAATTCAACCTATTAAACTTATTTTAATAAGCATTAATATTAATATATTTTAAAATTAGTTTAAATTGCAAAGATGGCACATGCTTATTATAAAAACATTGGACATTAACAGATTTATAACATAGGGAGAGTCTTCTCTTTTTCAATCACCCAATTTCTCTCACTCCACAGAGGTAACTACGGTTTACCAATTTGGTGAATATATTTCTAGAAATTTTCTGTGCATATGTAAACGCACATACAACTGTGGGACCATACGAAACAATAATATGCAAACTTGCTTTCTTAACATACTATAAGTATTTTTTCATATATACACATATATATTTACCGTATTCACTTTAACAATTGCATCCTTCCCATTGTATAATATACTATAATTCATTCAATCAGTATACTGTTGTTGAATATTTAGGTTACCTAGCTTTTGTTGTTACTACAAAAAAAAAAAAAGTTGCAGTGAACATCCTTGTATAACAAATTATTATAATCTTGTGCATTTATCTTTAGATAATTCAGATATGTGGAAATTATGGTATTGGAATAATCACTAATATTTTAGATGTGTCTATAAATCCTTGAGATGCCACTTTGGAGTTCAATCTGTGAAGATGCAGTATACACAAAAGATAGTATTTTTACAATAAAAGTAATTTTTTTTTTTACCATTGCAGACAGACCAAACTTTCACCAAAACTGGCTTGGTTCTGTTTCTTCCTCGAGGTGCAAAGTTCCATATATGTAACAATTTCAATTGTCCTCTCTGTGGTACAGTAAAACAATGTGTCAAATCAGGCCATGTATAAAGTTTCAAAGTATGCAACTATCCAAGAAGGCAAGTGATCACTATGTGGGGTAGTCAGTCTCTCATTTTTGGGCAAGGTCCTTGAGTCTTGGATCTTTGCTGCTGTCTGAACCAGCATGATAATCCTTTAACCTTTTTTCACAGCCTTTTTACTACAAAGAGTGGAATTTTTCTTATAAAGAGTCAGTTAACCATTAAAATCATTCCTTTTTCCCCCTCTTTCAGAGCCGGGCGGGGACTTTATGGCATTGATAGTATGCCAGATCTCCGTAGGAAAAAAACACTGCCTATTGTACGAGATGTGGTGAGTCACTCCTGTTTTAATTCATTTTGACTGCATACGTTGTCTTTATCTTTATTAGATGTCATATTGTCCTTCTCATTAAATGCCTAGCCTGTAAATATATCATAGAATAAAACACAGAAGAAGCCGGACGCTAGCAAGTGTTATATTTATTATTTCTTTAAAATCTGTTAGATGGAGGAAATAACTCTAACCTTTTGATAGCTTTTGATATTAGTTGAAATTACAAATTGAGTTTAACAAATGGCCCTATAATTGAGCAGAAAGAAGTCACACAGCATGCAAAGTGGGCTGCTGCAACTGGGCTTTGATGACCACAAGTTTACTTTGCAGTTGAAGGCTAGATTTAACAGTCTTCATCTTAACCCAGTAAACTTTAGTACTTTATGAAGCATGCAGATAATATTAATCAGTTCTTTATTCTCATATATTAAGATCAAGTCTAGCCAAATTAATAAGCTGTTCCACTCTCCAAAGAAAACCATGGCTTCCAAGTCATTAAAACCTTTATTAGCCCTGAACATAACTCTGAATGACAAACTCTCCTATAAGGAAATATGCTGGGGACTGCTTAGAGATGCAAAGAATTGATAATAGTCTGTATTAAATTCTAAAAACAGATAGCCCATCAACATGAAAAAGAAATGTTTTCTATCATTCACAATGTTTTCACGTTTTTCTGGAGGCTTATTCTTAATAGTTTATTACATGAAAATATATTTTCCCTCAGAGGAACTGAAGTTTCCCTTTTAGCAACAATGTGCACAATTTCTTGATACCAGTAATTTTCAATTTTGCTATGAAAACCTTCATCTGAAGGTCATCACTTTATTTTTAAATTAGGAAAGACAAAATCTTGCCTGGAAAAATCTTATGCGGGAAAGCATGATATGTCTGTGCAATTAGCTCAGATTCCTGCCATTATAGTGTGACATTATTTTTAAGTGTTAGACTTATTTAACATTATTATACTCTTTTCTCACCTGTCATATGTCTAACTATTTATATTTTGTTTTCTCTGTCACTTGGACACTTCAGGCCATGGTGAGTGACTTTCCTTTTATTTAATTAATATTTGGCAATCTTCTCAAATGTACACTGCTCTTATTCATGGGATCAAAGAGAGCAAGATGGGGAAATAAAAAGAGATATATTAGAATAAGAAGTTTGGGTTCTCCAAGAATTTAACACCTAGTTCAATTCTGAAAGACAGACCAATTTACATAAACAGGTCCAAATACAGACTAAAATAAAATAAAAACATAATTTTAGGGACAGCAGTTGTCAGAGATGGAAGATCATCTTTGGAGGTAAGTCCTGTATAAGTTTACATGGTAGGAGTGGAGATGGTAGGAGTTTACAAGCAAGGAGTGAGTCACCTCCTCACTTAGGACTGTACTGAACCTAACGGGGCACAACGGCTTTGTAGCTCCAAGGAGATATATTTCTGACCAGATCTATTATTCCACTCTGACTTCCCTTTGTTCGTAATGGGAGAGAAGATTTAATATTCCCATATAGAACTCCTGATTTCCAGAGTTCTCTATAGCACCATCCGAGTATATTATATTGTGTATGTTTCAGGTGGGAGAAGCATAATGGTTCTATTTTACAGGGGAAACTAAAGGGGTGTGACTCTTATTTAAAATCACCTAAGTTACCAACATTGAGTGAAGAAAACAAGTCTAATGATGATTCTCAGTTGATAAAATGGACACTTGGAAGAAAATCTTCTGGCCAGATATGGAAGCATATTTCAGGGAACTATGGACAACTCAAGAATCATCTAGTACCAGTTGTGATTCAGGGCTATCAGACAGATCAGCTGGCCCTGTATCAATGGTCATGTTTTATGAAGGAATGTGATTATGATCGTCTTGGGGAAAAACAATGTCTTAGAAGCCTCTTGCTAGCCTAGAAACCTTGGGCTGCAAGCCTGCCTTGCTGGGCCTCAGTTTTATCATCTGTAAAATGTAGAGCCTAGGTTTGATGATCTAAAGGGACTTTTTCAGCTTCAATGTTCTACGATTCCACATTCTGGATGAACTGGCTGACTACTGAAAATGGTAGGTCCCTATTGACTCAAGTGTGAATAGTGATAGTCTATACTTTTACAGTTTCACCTTCTACTGAGTAATAGGTACATAGCAGTCACCTCATAATTCTGTGTTTTTTTTTGGTTTTTTTTTTAAGACCCTGGCTGCCCGGAAATCTGGACTCTCCCTGGCTATGGTGATTAGGACGTCTCTAAATAATGAGGAATTGGTAGGTGCAGAGTCAGTTACTAACTATGCATTGATCATAGTCTGGGGAAAAGCATTCTGCTTGGGCTGCTTGTTTGTTATGTTCATTCCAAAGTTCTAGGAATAATTGGGAACATGGGGAAAGTCTGACCCTAAACAAACTTTCTCAGGGCCTCAGCTGCACGATCATACAAATTATCCTGTGCTGCTCAAATATGCATGCACCTTCCCATCTTTACAAATGCTATTTCATCCTAACTCAGTTTGCTTGTTACTGTCTACCTTAAAAATCCTGCTAAGTTTTTACATAGTTCATGTTTTGCTTCCTTTTGGAGGCTTTCCCAAACGCTCTCCCCCCCTTCTGGCTCAGTTATTAGTTTCTTCCACTGGACTTTTCTAGCATTTAATCATGACCTCCATAGTATAGTATGGTATAGCATGGTTAAGCGTGAAGGCTGCTTAGGGTGAGTCCCATCTGTGCCACTAAATTAGCATTGTCATGTCTGGCAAGTTATGTAACTTCTCTGAGCCTGAGTTCTTTCATGTGTATAGTGAGATGATAATAATACAGAAGATTAAGGGAGTGGATGAATATTTAACACGCTTACACAGCCTAGGGTACAAGTAAACAATAATTACAAGCTGGTGTTCTTATTATTTTTGTTACTACAGTTTGATTATTTTGCGTAAGCCTTTCCTTTTAGGCTCCATGAAGGTAGCACTATATCTTGTTTGTTGTTCTTGTTAAATATTTTCATCCCTATTGCTTAGTACACTGTCTGACATAAGATAGATGCTTTGTCAATTCTTGTTGAATGAAAGAACCAGCATGATTAGAAGGTACAAGGAGGTCAGGGATTCTTGAATTTGGTTCATTAGAATCAACTGGGGGAGCTTTAAAACATACTTATGTCTGAGTCTCACTCCCATGATTCTAATTTAAGTGGCTTCAAGTATAGCCTGGATAGAAGAGGGTTTTTTGGTTTTGTTTTGTTTAAACTTCCAGGTGATTCCAATGAGCAGTGGGTGTTGTGCCATGGTAACTGCATCCTGCACAGCCACTCTGCTGGGGCTTTTTTTAAAATAATCAATTAATTAATTAACTTTTATGGCTGCATCGGGTCTTAGTTGCGGCACTTGGGATCTTCGTTGAGGCATGCAGGATCTTTCGTTGTGGTGCACGGCCTTCTCTCTAGTTGTGGTGTTCGGGTTTTCTCTTCTCTAGTTGTGGCACGCAGACTCCAGAGCGTGCGGGTTCTGTAGTTGTGGCAAGGGGGCTTAGTTGCCCTGCGGCATGTGGGATCTTAGTACCTGCATCCCCTGCATTGCAAGGCGGATTCTTTACCACTGGACCACCAGGAAAGTCCCTCTGCTGGGGCTTTTATCCAAGACAATTTATCTGTGCCCTCCTTTATTGCAACTATGTACTCTACCTCCCCCAATTTTAGAGACTTTGTCATTCTTAGAGAATAAAAATGTGGCCACTATTATTACTTGTTTTAAATTTCTATGCACTTGCCATTTAAACACCATTATTTATATTTATATTTTTCATTCTCTTCTTCCTGTCATTGTCATCTTCCACCCAAAGCCAGCCTTTCCTAGGTGTCTATCAGCAAGCCGCCCTCCCCAACCCAATCAGCCCTTAAGTACTACAGCAGCAATAGTACATGTCCCTTTGAATATCTGGGTGCTACAGCAAGTTCAGAACATTTTTTATTGTGCCATAGGATTTTTAAAATATGGCTGCTTTCCCAGGGGCTTATTCTTATCTACTGGGTTTATGATGCCATGTAGTATTTTCACTATAGTTTGGATACGAGAGAAAGTAAACATTCTCTGGTATATGAGAAAGCCTCATATTGCTTGCTGAATCTCAAAGTATCCAGTCTTTTGCTTTTGAGGAAATAATCAAGATGGAAGGTTTTTATTGATAGACTCCTAGACTGTTCCTTTCTTATATTTTAAAATTTGCTATTTGGTTTAACGCACAAATAACTCATTCCTATGAAAAGTGAAGAGGAAAGCGACAGAAATTAGAGGAATGCTACTACATTTTCCGAGGCTCTGACAGAGACCACACCCTCACTTCATAGTTAAATTAGCTATTGATCTACTGTTCCTTTACTTAAACATATCATTTTGCTTCTTTAGTTTCAGAAGACCTATGTAGAAGATATTTCTGTGTGGGTGTTGAGTGGATGAACAGCTCCCTCTAAAACTCATCAGCTCCATCATCAGCTCCCTCTAAAACTCATAGAGCCCGTATCCCTGGGGCCCATGTCTCAAAAAGCAAATGAAATATGACTTCTGTACAGCAGGCATATTAAATGTCACTCTTGACAAGCTGTCACATTAAGTCATTACATGGGCAACTAACATAAATGCTGGAGCAAATACTTTCCACTTCCCAGTTCCTTGAGTCCCAGGCACCCTCAATGTGAAGCATGAAATATTTGCCTTTACATGAAGAAAAAAGGCTTGGCCATGTGGAAAATGGTAGCCCTTCTGTTTGAATTAAAGAGATGTGCGGTAAAAAGCTCAGTCATCTCTTCCAAGGAAGGAAAGGGCTATAAAGTCTGATGCAAGATGACAGTGGGTCAGCCAGCACCACCTCCACTGACACACTGTTGGCAGTGGGCAAAGTATTGCCAGGCGCCCCATCCATCACCAATTCCCAGTCACCACGAGGAGCTACTGGGACTGATTGGGAATCTCTGTCTAATCAGCCCTTAAGTACTACAGCTTTGAAATATTCCCATCTGGTTTAATAACACCAGACAGGATAACAATCTGGTATCCATATACCACAACAATAATCTGCCCGGCACTACACTGCTCAGCTTTGTGCTTACTTTCTCAGTGATAGTTTCCTAGGTTTAGACCCAAGAGTAGCACAATCAAAGTAAATCCGTTCACTATTTCAACAAATATTAATTGACTGTCTTCTGTGTTGCAGGCATTGTTTCAGATTTTGGAAATAAGGCAGAGAACAACTCATTTAAAAATCCCTGCTGTCATGATGCTTATAGTGAGAGAGGAGCTGAGATACTATCTTTTGTACCCACTGTTGCTATAGCTCATAATGGAAGCTTTTAGTAGGCAGGGGTATTTAGACTAAGATGATGATGGTTAGAGGCTTAGATGATGGCTATGAGAAACTCAGGCTTAGATGATGGTTATGAGAAACTCAGGTAGAGTGAGGAATCCAAATCACCAAGGCTAAAAGAGATTCTAGAACACTGTTTGTTCTATCTGGGTTGGTGTCCACGTTTAGGAGGCTGGCCTAAGGGCAGGCTTATAGGGAGTGTCAATTCTCATAAAGGGTTGATTTGTCTAGGAGGATAGAGGTCCTTCTTCCAATAACAGGATTCAGGCCAAAGAAAAGGGACTGGCAAGAACTATGTGTGGGGATAAACAGGATATCAGACCTGGGTCCTATTCCTAGCATGACCTAGAAAGATACATGGAAGGAGGAGACAGGTTAGAACACCTGTCTGGTGCCTGGGGTTCAATCTGGAAGTTGCAGGCTCAATTCACCCAGGGATTCCGGACTCCCGCTCAGGAACAGGAATCCTTCCATACCACGTGAACAAGTATTGAAGTGATATGGCCTGAATTTGAATCTCAGCTCCACCTCTTATTGCCTTTGAGAACTCATTTCTTATCAATATGCTTTGTCTCACTGAGACTTGTTTATCTCATCGTTAAGTTAACTGTAATAATACTTATCTCACAATGAGAGAGAATTAAAGAAATGTCTTGCCAGGCACAGCAGTGGCAGTCAGGGCAGTGGGAACAGGGACTTAGGATGAAGTATCCAGAGTACCTGCTAAGCCCAGTGCCTCCCTGTCACCTTTGCAACTGAGGGGCAGATTGCAGGGAGTACTGACAGGGGAGTCATCAGCAATGACACCAAATGTACAGGTTATCTCTTGTTTACAAGTAGTATTGCTATTGGTCCTGCTTCTTTCCTTCTTCAAGAGAAGGAAATCATGGTCCTTGGCTTGAGAAAAATGTCGGTCCAAGTCCACCATCTACTACCTGAGGGAACTTGGGCAAGTTACTGAAATTTCCTTGGCCTCAATTTTCTCATACGTTTGCTAATTATGTAAGATTTTTGCACCTATATTCATTAGTAAAATGGCCTATGATTTACCATGTCTTTGAACAATTGTGGCATCGAGAATAAACTAATTTTATAAAATAAGTAGGGAAGATTTCCTTTTCCACTTCTCTGGGGTGATCTGCATAAAGTAAGTGTTGCTAACCTTTGAAGACTGACAAAACTTGCCTCTAAAACCGTCTTGTACTTTTTTTGTTTTTGTTTTTTTAGGGTGGTTATATGACTACTAAATCAATTTACGTAGTATAACAATTCTATCCATGTTATTTAAACATTTGTTCTTGAGTCAATTTTAATCATTTATATTTTTTCCAGAAGGTTATCCTTTTTTCTGAATTTGCAGATTTAATACCGTCAAATTGTTCCATATAATTATATCATTTATAAAAGCTTGTGCTGTTTTCATCTTATTATTTATTTGTATTTTTTTCTCTCTTTTATAGAATCAGTACTGCAAGAGATTCTCTGGCATTTGTTTTGCTGACTCCATATTTTGTTTCTTTGTTTTATATTTCATTTATTTCTGCTCTTATTCATCGTCTACTTTTTATATTTTCCCTGAAGCTATTTTTCTAACTTATTAAGTTGAATATGTAGTTTGTTAATTTTTATTGTTGCTATTAACTAGTGCATACACACAAAATAATATCTACAACATAAATGAAGGGAGTAAATAACAATACAAACACCTTATATCCATCACTCAGAGCTTTAAAAAGAGAATATTTCCATCCCTTGTATATTCCTTCCTCATTTTCTTCCTCCTTCTAAATTTCAAAGATTTCGTATCTATCATTTTGTTGCTGTTGTTTATATTTTTACCACACTTGTATAACCTAATTTTCTTTTTGTCTTTTCTACCAAATGCATTTTAAACTATTCATTTTCCTCTCAGCACATTTTAGCTGCATCATACAAGTTTTGATGTATAGTGCTTTTATTGTTGTTGAAATAGAATTATTTCATAAATTGTCCAGTGATTAATATTTTTGACTCATCAGTTATTTAGAAAGTATATTCATTACTCTTCCAGAGATAAGGGCTTTATTTTTGTTACTGCATCATGTTCAGAGGACGTGGACTGTATTTTCAGTCTTTGGTATTTAATTGAAGATTGCTTTATGGCTTAGTACATGATCAACACTGTAGATATCCCATATGAGCTTTTTCTGTTCAGTACATAAATTTTGGGACTTCTATATCCCTGATAAATTGTTTCTTCCAACTTTTGGTAGCAATCAAATTGTCTCTTTCAACTTTTGGTAGCAAACCTGTTCATTTCTTGAATGTTTTTTCCTTAAAAATATTCTGTGATATTAATACAGCTCACTGAAGTAATTAGGTTAATATCTTCCTTGATAGAAACTTTTCTAGCCCTTTCTTTAAATCTTAATGTGTTTTATGCATATCTCATAAAAACAGATAGCTTAGTTTTAAAATTCAATCTCAGAATTTGTCTTTTTATGGGTGGATTCAGTTTACATTTATTATAATAAATTTGAGCTTAGTTCTGTTATTTTTAAATGTTTAATTAAAATACTTTTCAAATTTTAAAGTTGATCAATAATTCTGTCCTGAAAAAATATATAAAGGTCTGAAAATGCTTAGTCTCTGATTACTACCCTCAATGCCCACATTAGGTAGAAGGCAAGTCTAAATGTCATATCTGAAAATGGTCTGAAAACCCAAAGATCCAAGCCCATGGAGTTTAACTGGATCCCAAACATACCTGTTAGGTTTCCACAGAATCTGCTTTTTTAATTCTGTCATTAAGTTCCATTTATTTATTTATTTATGTATTTAGGTGCCTGGGGAATCTTTCTTTGGAGCCCTTCTACATAGTAAAATGTTTTTTTTTCCAGCACTTACCTAGTGGGCTATATCAACTTCATTTGCCAGGTTGCCAGATCAGTTTTCCAATAAACAAAATGAATATACTAATATTTCTAGAGGATTTGGAGGGGAATCAAATGAGATAACAAATAGACAGCACTTCAACCATTTTGGATGCATAAATATTAGTTATTTTTTTTATGATTGTCTACTTTCACTACACAGCTTTCCATAGCTACATGATTGACTTTCTTGGTTTTACAAGAGAACAATAGAATGGGTTCCCTTTAAGAGGGAGGGTCACCCCTTTCCCTCTCTTCCTTTTATAATATCCTAACCCTTCTTCCTGTTCTTTCATGGCCTCTGTCAGAAGATTTATAAGAACTCAGTCTCTGCCCCAACTGGTAAGAATTAGACTTTCCAGATTAAAATGCCTAAAGTTTCTCTCAGTGGAGAAATTCAAATTATTTTTGGCCACTTATATTTAATAAGTTACTCATCTCATACCACCTTCTTTATTTGTATATATATATTTTTTCATTGAAAGTTTGAATTGGAGAAAAAGTGATACTTATATAGTACATGACAAATTTACCCTAATTTGTTATCAGATCAAGTTCCATGTCATGTATTGGCATGGAACCACATTGTACTTCAGAGTGTATATCCTATATTGTCCTCTCCTTAAATTATTGAACCATCTATTTCTTCACTGTTCCACCCTCTTTATTTGGACTCAATCCATAAGTTACTTAGGTCACTGGTAATTAGTACCTGTTATAAAACAATATAAGTAAAAACAAATTACTTACAGTCTTCCATGTTTAGGCACATAACTTTTAGTCTCTGTTAGCACTTTCTGCTACAAAAAATTTTACCCGAGTAATTTTAGCTTCTACAGTCAGTCTTATGTAATGATTAGTCTAATGAGTAAATCAGTCATGAAATTATGTCTGTTTTTATACTCAGGAACTTATTCTACCATTGTTCTGTCCTCATGCTTATAACCAATTTCAAAGGTCACATTGTACCCAATCTTTGCTCTGCAAATCTTTCTGATGCTTTTGTCCAGAAATAGCAAAATGATACTTAGAGGACAGTAAATAGATTTCTAAAATCATGCATCAAGTATGTGAAATATGCTTGAAAACAAGAAGCTTACTTTTTTTCCTGGAATTATCTAAATGTGATTGTTTTCAAGTATAGGAAAGAGATGGTTTACATAGTTCTATCAGGGAAGCCCACAGGATGCAGACAAAAATAGAACTTCATTAGTTAAGTTGCTGGTTAACATAGGAGAGGGAAAAGGAGAAAAGGTATGTGGCAAATGGAGACAGTCAAGCTTTGTTGCTGTTATAAGTGTTAACAGTTTGTAGATTGGAATTTTGGTGGTCCAAAAACACTGGTAATTGTTCTCTGCAGGAGGCTTGATTGCTTTGTTTCTCGGACTCATTTTAATTTCCCCATGTAGTTATCAATAGAAAAGGCAGTTCATTCCCTGTCCTAATTGTTCAGAAAGTGATATATTAGGGCAACTCACTTTAAATTCCAGTTTCTCAGAGCAGGAATTTTTAACAAAATCTATGTCTAAAATATGAGCATCTTCCTCTTTGTAGTCCAAAGGTTGTACTTGGCTACTAAGTCTTACCTGAGTGAAAGCAGAGTAATCATTTCTACAGATTAAAGCAGTGTTGAAACAATAAAAATTGCCTTACTTTCTGGAATCACACTAGTAATATAAAAATAATGTTTATTGTTTTTCACTTCATTGCAAAAGCCTGATATCATGGCTATAAATAGAAAAATTACTGGAAGAACATGCATCAAACCATACCTAACTTTGAAAAATTAAATTATTTTTCATTTTAATGCTTGTTTGGGTTTATAAATTACTTTTGCAGTGAGCATACATTTTATTATTATCAGAACATACATACATTTTAGCAAATAATATATGTTTGTTGTAGAAGATTTGAAAAGTTTAGAAACACTTAAAATAGATTAGCAGGAAGTCTCCCAAATTGCTGAATCCACTCTGTCCTTCAGTCCTAATTCCAGTAATTGAGCTCTGCTTGTTCTTCAGACCACCTTCTCCATATGTCTAGTTCCTTGTTTACCTAGGCCAGAGACCCTCTCTTGATAACATAACCAGTTCCCATCCTTTCACATCAGCTTGGATCCTATTAGCTACACCCTATTATCTTTCTACCTACTCTAAGTACATGTGTGTATGTATGAAAGTATGTGTGTATATATATTTTCTCTTCCCTTTAATCCAACTCTTAAAGGTCAGTTACAGGCTTCCATTTCCCATTGTCCATGGCTAATTTTACTGTTTCCCCTTGTTTTCTTCTGCTTTGTTTTTATTCAGTGCCCGATATCCTATCTTTTGCCTTATTCCACAAAAACTCCACACTCTATGTCCGTATAATCTTGTTTGATCTGGTCTTATTTTGCTGCTAAAAATACACTCTTTCCCCCAGTATGCAGTATTCCCCTGAGATATGAGTCCCTTCTTATCAGATGTATTTTTCATGCTTTCCTTAGCCATTCATTTCCTCAGTTTCTAAAGTGACCATCATTCCATCTTAGTCTTTGTTGGAATAAGAAATGTTTTCATAAGCCATTTATTTTATTTTATTTTATTTTATTTTATTTTATTTATTTATTTAACTTCTTTATTGGAGTATAATTGTTTTACAGTAGTGTGTTAGTTTCTGCTTTATAACAAACTGAATCAGCTATACATATACATATACCTGCATATCTCCTCCCTCTTGTGTCTCCCTCCCACTCTCCCTATCCCACCCCTCTAGGTGGTCACAAAGCACCAAGCTGATCTCCCTGTGCTATGCGGCTGCTTCCCACTAGCTATCTATTTTACATTTGGTAGTGTGTATATGTCCATGCTACTCTCTCACTTCGTCCCAGCTTACCCTTCCCCCTCCCTGTGTCCTCAAGTCCATTCTCTACATCTGTGTCTTTATTCCTGTCCTGCCCCTAGGTTCTTCAGAACCTTTTTTTTTTTTAGATTCCATACATATGTGTTAGCAAACAGTATTTGTTTTTTTCCTTTCTGACTTACTTCACTCTGTATGACAGACTCTAGGTCCATCCACCTCACTACAAATAACTCAATTTCGTTTCTTTTTATGGCTGAGTAATATTCCATTGTATATACGTGCCACATCTTCTTTATCCATTCATCTGTCGATGGACACTTAGGTTGCTTCCATGTCCTGGCTAATGTAAATAGACCTGCAATGAACATTGTGGTATGTGAATCTTTTTGAATTATGGTTTTCTCAGGATATATGCCCAGTAGTGGGATTGCTGGGTCATACGGTAGTTCTATTTTTCGTTTGTTAAGGAACCTCCATACTGTTCTCCATAGTGGCTGTATCAATTTACATTCCCACCAACAGTGCAAGAAGGTCCCCTTTTCTCCACACCCTCTCCAGCATTTTTGTTTGTAGATTTTTTGATGATGGCCATTCTGACCGGTGTGAGGCGATACCTCATTGTAGTTTTGAGTTGCATATCTCTAATGATTAGTGATGTTGAGCATTCTTTCATGTGTTTGTTGGCAATCTATATGTCTTCTCTGGAGAAATGTCTATTTAGGTCTTCTGCCCATTTTTGGATTGGGTTGTTTGTTTTTCTGATACTGAGTTGCATGAGCTGCGTGTAAATATTGGAGGTTAATCCTTTGTCAGTTGCTTCATTTGCAAATATTTTCTCCCATTCTGAGGGTTGTCTTTTCATCTTGTTTATGGTTTCCTTTGCTGTGCAAAAGCTTTTAAGTTTCATTAGGTCCCATTGGTTTATTTTTGTTTTTATTTCCATTTCTCTAGGAGATGGGTCAAAAAGGATCTTGCTGTGATTTACGTCATAGAGTGTTTTGCCTCTGTTTTCCTCTAAGAGTTTTATAGTGTCTGGCCTTACATTTAGGTCTTTAATCCATTTTGAGTTGATTTTTGTGTATGGTGTTAGAGAGTGTTCTAATTTCATTCTTTTACATGTAGCTGTCCAGTTTTCCCAGCACCACTTATTGAAGAGGCTGTCTTTTCTCCATTGTATATTCTTGTCTCCTTTATCAAAGATAAGATGACCATATGTGTGTGGGTTTATCTCTGTGCTTTCTATCCTGTTCCATTGATCTATATTTCTGTTTTTGTGCCAGTACCAAACTGTCTTGATTACTGTAGCTTTGTAGTATAGTCTGAAGTCCAGGAGCCTGATTCCTTCAGCTCTATTTTTCTTTGTTAAGATTGCTTTGGCTCTTCAGGGTCTTTTGTGTTTCCATACAAATTGTGAATTTTTTTGTTCTAGTTCTGTGAAAAATGCCAGTGGTAGTTTGATAGGGATTGCATTGAATCTGTAGATTGCTTTGGGTAGTATAGTCATTTTCACAATGTTGATTCTTCCAATCCAAGAACATGATATATCTCTTCATTTGTTTGTATCATGTTTAATTTCTTTCATCAGTGTCTTACAGTTTTCTGCATACAGGTCTTTTGTCTCCTTTGATAGGTTTATTCCTAGGTCTTTTATTCTTTTTGTTGCAATGGTAAATGGGAGTGTTTCCTTGATTTCTCTTTAGCCATTTATTTTAGAGTAATTTTCAGCTTTGGTAAACACGTGCCCATATCCCCAAAAATCAAGAATGAAAAAACTCATTATCGTCTTTTTGAGACTGGGGATATGTACCCTGTAGTGAATTACCTAATGTTTTTCTCCAGCTTCTACAGTTCTCAAATGTTATGGTTTATTCGAATGCCCCATTCAATTGATTTTCAATGTGCTGTCTAGTAAATTTTCCATGTTTCTTCTTTTTGAAATTAGCTTCACTTCCTCTTTTCATGAAATGGACCATCCCTCTTTAACCAAACCAACCCAAACCAAACATTTCAATGAAACCTTCTCAGCTGTCTTTCACTTGCTTTCCTTCAGCCTATTTAATTTTTTAGCAAGTGGTCCTTATATTTATTACTCCTACTATAGCCTAAGGATTTAGAGCACTGAATATATGTCACTTGACTTCAATAAAATGAAAATGGACATAGGGAATTAAACTGTGTTCATCATCAATTTTAAATTATGCAGATAAATTCATGTCCAAAATCAACCCCTTGCCCCACTCTGCTTTCTAAATTAATATGTATTTCTCACTTGCGTTCAGTAGCAGACTGTTCTCTTCCCGCCCAGTGTTCCAATGAGTTAGAATTGTTGTTTTCCCCTACTAAGACAACAAATTATGCAATCGCAAATATACCTAAACTCCATTCTTATTTTTTGAGCTCAACCAAAAATTCTGTATTACACACACACCACATATACACGTTACACGGTCCTCCAGCCCCTCAGCTCAGCTAGAACATGAAATTGTCTATGGAGAGCTGATTGTAAATCTGTTATGCCAAGAATCATCCAAGTCACTTTGATGATATTGGATATCACTCTGCTAGGCAGTAAATGGGAAACAAAGATGCATAATACATACTTCTAGTTCTAAAAGAACTCTTAACAGTTCTTTTCAAGACAAGACATCTTCATTATGGAATGAAGCCAAGAGATTTATTGGGTCAGACTATCCTTATTGAAAAGTGATGGATCTACTTGTTCTGTCTATACAAACCCTAACACAGGGGTCTTCTATTTGAGAAATTCCCATAGTTTGAACATACTGTTGCTCTGTAGACTCACTTGAAATATAAAGAGCTTTGATCAGCCCCTCATGTAGTAGCAAGGCAGGATCTTGCTGTTCAAAGGCTAGAAAAATGTTTTAGTAATGCTTAACTCCCTGGTAGGGAACCTCCTTCCACCATTAACAAACATATTCTGGGAAAATACATAATGAGGGGAATGTATTAATAAAGGGAAATATGCTGTTACCGTACTATGGATTTGAAAAATAATGACAAGTTAGCCATTTCAACACTGTGGGAAGATATTCTGAAATGAGATTTAAGGATGATTAATGCAAAATACAAGTGCTTCCTTTTTAGCGTTGCTTATCAGCTAGACTCCTACAGGATTTATGTAAATAACCATTCATTATGCATCAGGTAGTTGTGGGAAGTTATTTGTAATTGTAACTTCAGAGAGTGCTAGTCTTTCTACCAGGACATCACCTGCACAGTGGGATATGACAATCAATTGGACAGACACACCCAAGCAAGTCTCCACTATCAACACTAATACTTAGTATTTTCTTAGTGTTTGAAGTCTATGGACTATATTTGTTACCATCTCACAGTTTGATCTTCAACATAATACGGTAGATAGGTTGTACAGGAAAGTGAGGATTAGAGAGTTTAAGTCTCTTCCTAGACCACAAGACTCTTAAGTAACAGACATTCATTCATTTCACACACAAAAAATGTGTTGTACCTTTACTATGCCCAAGGGCAATGATAGGCACTGTTTAGGCACTAGAGAAATAGGGAAGAGAGCTCCTGCCTTCTGAAGCCCATTTCATATGTCACACGATGGGGCCTGTGCTCGGGAACGCAGGCCTCCTGGCTCCTCGTTCAGTGCTCACTCTACCAACAGCTTCCATGTGCTATTAAAAAATATCTCCCTTTAAAATATAAAGCACCATGGGAGAGTGCCACATTTAACCTTTATCTACTACTAGGGCTTTCTTATCAATTAGTTGATGAGCTCCTTCCTAAGGAATAGGTGATGAAAGCAGTTCCCTGTGGAAAGATCTATAAAAGAAGTGTACTTTGGGACTGGGGAGAGGTGTAGTGTTAGAGAGGGTATAGAATCAGGGAGATGAGGCCTGGGTAGAATATAAAAGAGGGGTGGGAGTGTTTCTAGGGGGTTAAAATCAGCATTGAGAATATTTTCCATTACTTCATAATTTTACCAAGAACCAGAAGAACCAATTTAGCCCAAGGATAGTAATATAAATTCCTTTTTTTTTTTTTTTTTGAATTGATGTTTCCTGAACACCTATCTCAAGCCAGAGACTAGGTTAGGCTCTGAGGATAGAGCCAGCGGTGAGAACTATGGTCATCATCCTTGCCCTCATGGAGTTCACAGGATAGAGGGACACAGTCATTATCAAGTAACAAGAGCTCTGTGCTGCCATGAAAGAAGCGTACACAGCAGGGAGCCCAGTCCAATATGAAGATTAGGGAGTTCTTTGTGTTCAAAGAACTGGACTGGGCCCTAGAACACTGAACGAAGAATAAGTGTGCAGAGTTATTTTGATGACTGTCCTCGCTTAAATCAATAATCAAGGGGTCCCCTCAAAATAGCGTTTTCAGGAAAAAGTGATAAAATGGTTTGTTTTTTGATGAAATTCTCCAGATCCACTGATGTGTCTCGTGTCGGTTACTTGTCTCATCTTCACAGAAAATACATGTCTTCAAGAAGACTTTGCAGGCACTGATCTACCCCATGTCCTCCACCACCCCACACAACTTTGAGGTCTGGACGGCTACGACACCTACCTACTGTTACGAGTGTGAAGGACTCCTGTGGGGCATTGCCCGGCAAGGCATGAAGTGTTCAGAGTGCGGAGTGAAGTGCCACGAAAAGTGTCAGGACCTCCTGAACGCGGACTGTTTGCAGAGTGAGTATTCGGTTAGGTGAAGCAGCAGGTGTGCAGAGCTGGTCTTACCCTATGCATTTTCAGCTCTTGCTAATTCTCAACAAATCCTACTCACCCCCCGCCTATTCATTCACACAAAGATATACATACTGCCCGCCAAGTCAAGTAACTGATTGTGTCTTCCTACACTGTTGACCTTGGCACTTTCAGATTCCTCAGAATAACTACCTGGAGTTCAAAGGCACTCGGACCAAGTAGAAAACTTCACAGTGATTTCCAATCTTTGTTCTCACTTTTATCTCATAATAGCCCCACGTGGTCAGTGGGAACATGTAAAGTCACATTCCTCAAACAGGGGTTAAGACACACCCCTGCGATGACAGCAACTGGAATTCTTTTCCAAGCCTACTTGACACCTGCCTTCTGCAGGCAAGAGCCATGCTCTTTTGCAGTCCCTGTGCAGCCCTTAGAATTGGGAAGTCTTGTATTTGATGTCAAAGACAAATCTAACTGACCAGATAGGTGACCTTGGGCAAGTTTTTCTAACTTCTCAGGGCTTCATTTTCTTCCACCAAATAAATAGGAATAGTAGAATGTACCTCAGTGGGTTATTTCGAAAACTAAATGAAATAGTTGCTGCTAAGAGTCTGGCACATAGTAGATGCTCAATGAATATTAATCGCCTCTCCATTCTTTTACATTTCTGAATAGGTACATGTCACTTTGACTTTCATGACAGGTTATCTTAAATTTTCCATTTCCAAAAAAAAAAATCCTTTATACTGGTACTTTAGATTAGGTCCTGAAATGCCAAAACATCATACTCTAAAATACATATTATTGGCTTTTCACTGCTGGATTTGTCTGCTGACCTTATATAACTAAAAAAGCACTGCTGAACAAATCTATTTAAACATGGATTTTCATTTTCAAATGATCTTTTTCACATCTAAATATTGTCCCCTTTGTTCATTCTTTATAGGAATGCAGTCATTGTAAGGTACATAGGTTGCCTGAAATTGAGGGAGGACAGAGGAAAATGTCAAAATAAAGATTGAATCAGAAATGCTGGCACAGCTGGCTCTTGCAGTAACAGTCACACATATTGTACGCTTTCCTCTACCTGATCAGTATTCTCCCTACACAGTCAGGTCAGCCTAAGACTGTTAATGGTAATGAATGTGTTTTTTGAAACAAAATAGTACCACTTCTTTGAAAAATAAAAGGCATATTTAGGAATGAGTGCTTAGAAGAAGGCGGATTGACTCAATATTACTCAGCCAATTTACTTGCAAAATCTCATAATACAATTAAAATTCAGTCTACCTGTTTAAAAACTGAATTGTGAGCAGGCATCTTAAGAAACAATCACATTAGGGCAGTGACATTTTGAGAAAACAGATAGGAAAAATATTGCCATCTAGAAACAAATGGATTGAGTCCCTTAAAGAAAAAAAAAAAAAAAATGATGCAGATAATACCTAAGAAATGAGTTCATTCTTCTTTAAGTCTTTCAGAGAAGAGAGATGCCACCCATTCATTAAACTTTAGAAACATTTTCACTGTCTATTTCCATTTCTTGGTATTATTTGGTATTGGTTAAATACACTAGGTGAGCTTTGCACTGAAGTTATTCATTAAAATGCACATGTAAATTGGAAGAATCAAAAACAGTGAAGAGAAAATGAGGGTAGACATGTATGCCCCAGGAAAAGGATATTTTCCTTGATAACCCCTCCTTATTTTTCCCTAAAACCCGTGTTCTCACCTTGAATGGAAAGAGGTGTTGCTAATACATGAATTCAACTTCATCGCTTGCCACAATAGCTATCAATAAAATTTAAAGTTGTCCCTACAAAATCATTGACATTTCCTTAAGAAATTTCTCTTTTCATTGCTTTAAGCAAGAAATTTGCAATGTGACACCTTGTGTGAAATACTTCCATGTGTGCCAAAATTGAAAGAAAAGGAGAGAATAAAAAATTAAGAGAAATCAGAGTTGGAAAAGACAGCTAATACTGCCACTTGTAAGCCCAAGGAAGTTCTTTGATTTCCTTCTCCAAATGGTCATTCAATTTCTGTTTGAGCATCTACAGAGAAAATTTAACACCTTGGCAGGCAGCTTAATTTATGTTAGAAAATTCTAGCTTATAAAATAAAATTTGAACCAACTCTTGCCTTATAGCAAATTCTTTTCGTTAAGCCAAATCTGACCTTTGGAGAAAATATTTAATAAATTGACTTCTATCGTATATGATAGTTTTTCAAATACTTGAAGATAATAGTCTTCTTTAGGTTTCTAGAACCCTCATTATTTTGCTAATTCTTTTCTGAAGACATTGCAGTCTGTCAACGTGCATACACACATACACTCAGAATAAAATAAAAGGAAAAATAAGTCTACATTTGGGTCTAATGACCTGTACAAAATAAAGGGTATTTAAAGTTACTTCAAATTAATTTGAGTTTGGCATTTCAGTCCCATCAAGTCTTGGGTCTGTGACTTACACACTTGCAGTCAAGGGAAATTAGACCAGGTGATAATACCCCACTCACTGTTCTAGTACCTCCGTGCAGGTGCAGAGATGCATGGAAATAGGTTCCCCAAACAGCATCATCTCAGCTTCTGTCTAGTTGATTCTACTTGGTGGTTTCTACACTTCACTGCCTTCCTAGCCTGAGGCTAACAGCCATGTGAAGTGGAAGGTAGGAGCAAAGGATAGCAAAGGAAAACATAGCAATGCTTGAGAGAAGAGCACTGATCTGTCATACCCCTCCCTGTTCCAGGCCAGTAGCGGTGGATAGAGTTCACCTATTTTTCTTGAATTAACTCATTTCTGTCCTGTTATTTGAAAATACATTTACTCTTTTTTTTGGAAATGGCATTTGGTGACGGAAGAAATGGCGTTTGGTGACGCAGCTAATGGAGGAGCAGTTTCTGACCCTGAATGGTATTCATGTAACCCATAAGGACCTTGCCAAAACAGTTATGGTGGCAGTTTTAAACTAGGAAAAAGTGAAAACAAGTGTATGTTGGCTGGGTTGAGGTTGTATGCAGAGTGAGACATATGTAAAAAGAGAGATCATATCTAAAATATTTTCCTTGATTATCTTTTTACAGTAGAAAAGAGATAACTTCAAAATCAGAAAAATATGCAAATAACCATGTAGCCCAACCCAACTGGCTAGCACTTTCTTAGACATCTCCAAAGAAGAAATTCCAGAGTCCCACTGAAAAAATATTCTGCCTAGTTTTAATTCCTAACTGGAAATTTCAAGTTATCTGCATAAAGAGAGAAAGTATTTCATCAAGAGTTCAGGAAAGCAGCATCTTGTGAGATATGCTATTTTGTTCTGTTTCCCACTGACATTAAGTTAAGCTTACATGCACTAATTATTAGCCATTGTGAATTCGTAACATTCACGAAATCTGGCTAGTGCACTCCTGTCTGCAAACTAGATACTGATTTTTTTTCATATTTGTGCTACCACATTTGCAACCACACTATCTTAAGACAGTCAGTTATTTGTATATGTTGAACAGCTATGGGTGGGAGCGTTATTCTGGGCTTTCAGATCTAGAAAGAAAGAAATCAGTGTTGTCCCTGGACTCAAGACATATTTTCTAAAACTTAACTCAGGTGAATAGATGTAAACACATACGTTGGAAGCTTTTGACATTCTACTCCGTCAACAGCAATTATGCAAAGTACGTTTATGTTATGAATATACTTAGGAAGCTTAGAAATAGGATTTTGTGTATCTACTGCTATAGGGTGGAGACCAGTCTTTGTTTCCCCATAATTTAGCACACATTTAAGCACAGCTAGCTGCATGATAAATGTTGGGGAAGCAACAAATGAGGGCATGTGAACACAATTAGAAATGGCATGAAATGGTTTAAAGATCATCCTTCCATAGAACCGTAGATCATTAAGGGAGCCTTTGAGATCAGTGGGTTGGAGAACCCGACCTACTGATTTTACTTAGTTCATTCAGACAGTTCAGTATCTTGTCAAAAAGGATCAAATGGTAACATAGGTAGGGTTACAACTAAGGTCTCTGAACTCCCGGCCTAGTGATCTCTCCTAATTTATAAAGAAATATGCAAAGTGGACCCTAGGGGGAAAAATGGAAAGTTGTTAAATTTTATCTCCAGTGCTTCCCCCCCCCCCCCCCCCGCCTGTCTTTTAGACATTCTGTGCTGCCCAGACCTTGGCTTCCCAGCGCTCCCCATCATGATGACTCCTCAAGGCCTCCCTCTATGACCAACCCACCAAGCTCGGGGTATACCCTCAGTCAGTCCACCGTCTCCAATCACAACTCACTCACCACACTGACTTCTCAGCACTAAAGAGGAAATGATTTGATAAGTTGATTGGGATAAAAGTGGAATCAGTGGTTAAGTTAGCTCAGTACAACGGTCAGTTCCTTAACCCAAAGGAATAACTTTATAATGGAGCATTTTGAGGTTTTGAGGTAGGGTACATGGGGCACAAAAAGGGCGAGTATGCCTTACCTAATGTCACAGAAGTATTCTATGTAACCTAAGCGAAGGCTACCCATCTATCTATATACATTGTTTTCATACTCCTGAACTACTTGAGAAAGATCTGGCTTCTAACCCTGTCACTAATAGAGTTTTTTAAAACCTATCTGAGCACCATTTTCCGTATATGTGAACATAATAGTACCTGTCAATGCCCTCCAGCTAAAGACCACTAGGAACACACCTATGGTTTTAAAAGTTCAGTTTATTCCCCAGCACTTCATGGAGAATGCACACCAGAGTGGACCACAGGGCATCTCAGTAAGAGGGCATTAAAAAAGCAGAGGATTTCTCTTGATCGGGTTTGCCCTGAAGTGAGGACAATTCTGTGGTTGTGTACATTAAAAAAAAAAAAAAAATCTACGAGGAAAGCAGAGTGAGGCTAATAGCTGTACTTAGTAAAGAAGCAGTAGCCAGTCATATTAGGAGAGGGATGTTTGGTATTTGGTGGTTACACGGTGACCTGGTTTTCATCTGTGCTTAGAAAAAATTATAGAGTGGCCTTGTTTGTCTTGCTTTAAGAGGGACCATGTGTGAGGATGGTGTCCTATGAGAGTCCTTATACCCAGCTGGAAAGCATTACTGCCTAGTGGTGAGCTCCAGGCCAGCTTCTAGCCACAGTGTGAACCAGATGTGTCAGCTGAATTTACAGGTGTCAGAGGCTATTTTAAAAAAAGAGAAAAAGAAAGAAATCCTATGTTTAATTTTTTCTTTTTTTTCTTTCTTCCTTTTTTTTTGAAAAGGATATGAAGAAATCTGTGTAACTAACAGTGGTGAGACCAAAAAGATCTTTCCTCTTCCAATCTCTCCCTTGCTTCCTTCTTTTTTCTTTACATAGTAAAAATGTTTTTGAAGTTTCCCCCCCCCACCTTTTTTACAATTAATTTGTTCCCTTATAGCTTATAGATAGTTCTGGACTCTGAAATGACTGGGAAATCTTGAGAAAGTAAGTAGATAACGCTCATGAGATGGAGTTTTGACGAAGAATTGTGAGAGTGTATTCCTGATTTTGTGGGGGGGGGTTTTGGCAGGCACGTTTCTAAACTTGTTCTAAAAGTTTGCATTTACTAAAAATGGGATGATCGAATCTGGTGGGGTTGATATAGCGGAAGCAGAGGAGAGGAAAGGTTGTTTTTCTTTATTTGGGGCTGTAGGCTTACTGACAGTGAAGCCACTTTATAGAAGGTGGCAGTTCCTCAAAAAGAGGCTCCCTGCCCACATTCCCCACCTACAGGGGTGGGAGATGACGTGCCGCTAGATCTGTGCTCCTCCCTTACCCTCCTGTTAAGCATCAGTCCTTTGTTGTTTGTGAGAAATCGTGTGGAGTGTGCGGCTTTGATCTTACAAGAAAAAGGAGGCGGCTGACTTGAAGACGGGGGAGTCTGGGGCTGTTCCTTGAAAGATTGAAGGTATGTTAAAAGAGGAGGGTTAAGATCATCTTGGTTGTAAAGCAACTAAAAGGAAAGCGTAGCAAGTGCCAACTACATGCCCACCTACATGATTTCATGGGAAAGAAAAGCAGAGGCGTTAAAAGCAGGTCCACCTACATGGTTTTCCTGGTTAAAAAAAAAAAAAAAAAAAGAAAAGCAATAAAGTTTCTCATACTAGACGCTCTTAGGGAGACACGTGCCTCAATATCAGACCCTGAGTGCGCTTTCCAGGTTTATTAACCACCAGCTACCTCTGGGTTCACCAGCCTCAAACACAGGTAAGGGTTAATGGATGTTAATAATAAATTATTATTATTGTTGTTGTTATTATTAGTATCTTCTGCAGTCTCTTTGAACTCTGTTGTCTTTTATCTTCAAGCACTTCATTGACTCCCATCAAGTAAATAGCTACAAAGCATTTAGCCTGTGGCAGACACTGAGCATGGCACTGTCCAGGGAAAAGTTTTCAAGGAGTTGCTTCACAGGGCGAGTAATTATGAAGCTCAGAACCCTAAAATTCCTCGTTAATGTGAAATTCTTTAACAAATGCTTGTAACTTCACCTCTTAGACATTCTGAAATCCCTACACTTATTATTGAAACTATATGCATTATCTCATTTAATCCTTACAATGACCCTGTAAAGGAAGACACTACTATTCTTTCCTTGTGTTTCTCAGATGGAGAAACTAGGGCTTACAGAGAGGAATTAACTAGCACAAGTTCAAATGGTTAGTAAGTGACAAATCAGGATTCACACACAAGGCTGTGTTCTTCTATATCCAGAGCACCATGAGCACCGTGCTTTCTTGCCTTATTTAAAAGTGATTGTCTTGATTGATTTTTTTGCGTTTATAATTGGATTTATGCCCTTGCTTTACGTTATTAAATTCATGAAGTATATATGCCAACCAAATTCTGCTTTATAATGCTGGGCACCCATTTGTTTTCTGAAAGTCCCAAATCTGAAGCTGAGGGCCAGGTGTGTTTTGTCTCTTCATAAAATATATTCCACAGCACGTTTATCATTTTAGATAGAATTCATTCTTGTTTCTTCCAGGATTTTGACCTTGTGGTCACAGTGTGCAAGAAGTTTATAGCACATTAAGTTAAACCCAGAGGCAATTAAATACTCAAATATATTGTTTCTTTTTTAGATTCCCCCAATAAACATTTTATCTTCTCTATTTATTGAGTGTATCCTATTTTCCAAGCAATGTGTTAGATACTTGGAATACACATTTACTTGTGGTTGGCCTTGAAGAGTAGTGTGTATATATATATATATATATATATATATATATATATATATATATATATATATATATATATATATTCAGGTAGTTGTGTCAGTGTTGGTTGATAAACATTGAAGAATTCTGTGAGGCAGTTCCTTGAAATCAGCCATGCTAGGAGTATTTACACCACAGAAATCTGCTAATGCTATAAATCAAGTTTGGCTTTTGTTGTTCAGTTTTTTTCCATGGGGGAGGGGAGAAAACATGACCACTGAATTTAGAAAGCCTGCATTTCTGTTAAGGAAGAGAGAAGATCATATGCTGAGAATGGAGAGTAATGGCTGCGGTAGGTGACTTGAAAAGAGTAGAAATGTTTGAGAACAGCTGTTTGGAAAAATAGGAAAGAGAAGAGAGTGAGACCACGGTGGAATCGTATATTTGTTACATGCGTATAGATAATTATTTGGAAGGAAAACTGAAATTGTAAGTTGCCATGTAAAAGTGGTGAAACTGACTTTTATATGCAATTTAGATGCTTTGGGTAATGAATAAAAATTAAAGAAAATGAAGGTTTCTAGTTAATTGGATGTTCCATTAAATTAGGTGGAAGGGAGCCATGTGGGATAAGTCTGCCTCTGTCTAAGGTTGAAATCTCTTGCAGTTTTGTTGTGCATAATTGTATTAATCTGTCAATTAAGTGTTTTTATTTATTTATTTTTAAATTTATTTATTTTTTTTATCTTTGGTTGCTTCGGGTCTTTGTCAATGCGCACAGGCTTTCTCTAGTTGCGGCAAGTGGGGGCTACTCTTCGTTGTGATGCGCGGGCTTCTCATTGCGGTGGCTTCTCTGGTTGCGGAGCACAGGCTCTAGGCACGTGGGCTTCAGTAGTTGTGGCGCACGGGCTTAGTTGCTCCGCGGCATGTGGCATCTTTCCCGACCAGGGCTTGAACCCGTGACCCCTGAATTGGCAGGCGGATTCTTTTTTTTTTTTTAAGTTTTAGGGGATATTTTAATTTTATTTATTTATTTTTGGCTGTGTTGGGTCTTCGTTTCTGTGCAAGGGCTTTCTCTAGTTGCGGCGAGCGGGGGCCACTCTTCATCGCGGTGCGCGGGCCTCTCACTATCGCGACTTCTCTTATTGCGGAGCACAGGCTCCAGACACGCAGGCTCAGTAGTTGTGGCTCATGGGCCTAGTTGCTCCGCAGCATGTGGGGTCTTCCCAGATCAGGGCTTGAACCCGTGTCCCCTGCATTGGCAGGCAGATTCTTAACCACTGCGGCCAGGCAGATTCTTAACCACTGTGCCACTAGGGAAGTCCGTAAGTTTTTTTAAAAATAGCAAAGATGCATTCCATTTGGATAATGTATTACTCTTTTCTTTTTTTTTTTATGATCCAGAGCCTGATTTTTTTTTTTTTTTAACAACTTTATTGGAGTATAATTGCTTTACAAAGTTGTGTTAGTTTCTGCTGTATAACAAAGTGAATCAGCTATATGTACACATATATCCCCATATCCCCTCCCTCTTGAGCCTCCCTCCCACCCTCCCTATCCCACCCCTCTAGGGGGTCACAAAGCACCTAGCTGATCTCCCTGTGCTATGCAGCTGCTTCCAACTAGCTATCTACTTTACATTTGGTAGTGTATATATGTCAATGCTACTCTCTCACTTCGTCCCAGCTTACCCTCCCCTACCCCCGTGTCCTCAAGTCCATTCTCTTTGTCTGCATTCTAGCAGCTTCATTGAAAGACAGTAATATGTCACCAGAGGTCAACAATAAAGGAGATCAAAAGAGATATTACACAGTGAAAGCACTTGGTAAAGTATGTATTACTCTACCAAGTGCTTTCACTGTGTAATATCTCTTGATCTCCTTTATTGTTGATCTCTGGTTGACGTACTACCATTAGAAAAATAAGATGAGATATATAGGTTGAATAAATAACAGGACAATGAAAAGTCATTGTAGATGAGTTACAAAAATTATGAATTTGTCTTGTATCCCTGAACTAAGTAGATCTACTTTGAATCATTTTCTTCAGATCAAAAATATAAAAGTAGAACTTAAAAAAAGCTATGTATCTTTTCTAGAAATAACAGTTAAAAGGCTCAAACCTAAGCCTCTATTAACTTGCTCTCCTAGGTTGGCGATTTCACAATTTATGGGTCTGTATGTTGTCTGTACATACTGAGTAGATATTCTACTCCAACATCAAAAGCATTGGTGAATGATTTCAAAGCTAATTGTCAAGCTTTCCTAATTAATTCCGTAAAAGAATTCAGGCGGCAGTTGTTAGGTACAGAGATTTGGTTTCTTAGGAAGAAAAATCTCTTGACATTCCAGCCTTTAATTTGGTAGTTATTACTAGAATGAACATTTATTATGTGGATGGCAGTCAGCTGGCTCTTCCTGAATTTAGAAAAATAATCCAAAATGCATTTAACTCTTGGGAACTTTAACACACTTTTCTAGAGCTTTGAGGGCATAATAGTCACAACAGTAATAGTTGTTTAGAAATCTGGGGGAAGTCAACATTTTTATGACACTTTGAGCATTCTTAGAACGACCTTTACAAACCAAACTTTTGAGGCACTTTGAATCTTGTAGGTGACTTTTTCAAGGCACTGCTGTTCTTTCTTTTTAATGAATATTCCAATACTTGAAGTAAAATATGCCTTTTGGGGAGTTGTAACTATATAGTGTAGCCTAAGCTAATTTTACCATGTAAGAATTAATGTTCTGTGGAGCTAAACCATCACTGACAAATTACAAAAATGCTTAATTGCTTAAAGGTGCACAATTCACAAATGTGTAGCTGTTTGAGGGCATGCTTTAACAGACGACTAGGGCATTTAGACTGTCCTTTCAAATTATATCTTAAATGGAATACATTAATTTTTAGTATTTTTTTAAAATGTGGTATAAATTCTCAAAGCTTAAAAAAAAAAAAAAAGGTAAAGACAGGGAAACTGCTCTTTCTGCCAATAGATTTTTCATCTCTTTTAGTGTACTCTAATTATACCTTGATTACTATGAATGTATTTTTTTCTACTTTAGAAAATAAATGTTTTATTTTCAAATAAATGAAGATGTTCACTAAAATACTGCTGTTAAATTTTAGATGAATTTATTACGAGGAAAGTTCAGAGTTGACTTTTTGTATTTTGTCTTAGCTTCTGTACTTAAATTGGGTATAACATTCACAGAAGTAGACTCAAAGGACATTACTGAGGCTATCCTTTGTGATAGGAATTGTACAGATAAATTATCACATTCAGTCTCTAAACTCTATTAGTATGCTTATTTCAGAAATACAATATTTCAAAAAGTATAATACAAGTTGGGCAGTATTTACAGTCATGGAGATAAAAGTTGGAATGATGACCACCTCTAGACACAATTTTCTTCTTCTTTTCATTATATCTCAGTTGCTTCTGTATCAAACAGTGTTTGGTTTCAGCAGCGACAGTTCCTATAGACCCTGATACATGGGCTTTTGCTTTCCTACTTCAAACTCAGTAAGGAAACATGAGAGCTGGAATCAGGGTCCACTATTTGCTTGTGGAATACTGAGCAACCCAGAGGCCACATAAGACTATCCGGCCAGTAGTTGGAGAAGGTGATGGACCCAAGAATTGGCTTTTGGAAATCCTTCATTGCTAGGATTTGTGTTATAAACAAAAGTGCCCAAAAAGTTGAGACCGATCATGAAAAAACAGTCTTAGAAAACAAAACAGAGTTTTGAGTGGAAAGTGAAAATTCAGCCTGTTTAAAACTATGGCCATGTCACAGAATGAGAGTTCAAGTCTGTGGTCCGTGAGGTAGAGGTAGTCCAGCCCAGTGGTTTCCACATCCTTTTTAAATAGCAGAATTACTTTCATTCCAAGTAAAATTGTACCCTATATTTCAATATAACAAATAGTGGTGGTATTTATTTTGCAGGGAAAAATTTAAGCTTTTCATTATGACAAATTTCATCAATTAAAAATAATTAGGTACTTTAGATGAACACAAGTATTTGAAATATTGATTTTCAAGTGACATTTGCTGTATGCATCCAGTCTGTTTCTCAATTTTGTTTTGGTTACTCAGTGAGTAAATATGTGTGGTATATAACAGATTTGATTGTGTGCGTTCCTTTTGGTTTTGAAATTTGTTTTCAAAAATTCAAACCAAATATTTGCACAACTGTAATTCACTTCAGTAATACAACTGAAAAAACTGGGATCGTGGAGGTCCATTTCCTTGCCAGTAACACAAGGGCTAGTCTCAACATAGAGCTTGTTCCCCTGATATTTTTTTGAAAAAGCCACCCTGACTCCTCACAATGAAAGCATTCATTCATTCTCATGTTCTTCCTTTTTTTTTCCTCCCTCTCCTGGTCCCTCAAAAAGTAACTTCATGTATATGTACATCACCGTTTATTTTTCTATTATAGGAGCAGCAGAAAAGAGTTCTAAGCATGGTGCGGAAGACAAGACTCAGACCATTATAACAGCCATGAAAGAAAGAATGAAGATCAGGGAGACAAACAGGCCAGAAGTGTTTGAAGTAATTCAGGAAATGTTTCAGATTTCTAAAGAAGATTTTGTGCAGTACACAAAGGCGGCCAAACAGAGTGTACTGGACGGGACATCTAAGTGGTCAGCAAAAATAACCATTACAGGTAAAAATAAGTCTTTTTAAAAATTTTCATTCCATATTGAGATTTTTATATGTCTTAGAAATCACTGCTACTAATAGTTATAGGTAGGATAAATAGAATTTTTCAATCTTGTCAATATTGAAGTCGAATTGGTACTTCAAATTTCTGAAATGTGTACTAGATAATTGAAATCATTTCAGTCTATGTCTTGTTCTAATCAAAAGCTCTTCAAGAGGAAGAAAGTTCTGTTTTGTAATATACTCATCAATACGCTGCAGTTTACAAGAGACTAGTTTTGTTGCTGCCTGCTACTGATGACACGAGTAGCCAGTAATCTCTTCAGTCAGTTTTTCTTAATGAGAAAACAAATATTGTTTTATTTACTCCTGGATCGATATCCCTCATTCATTTGATCCTTCTTGATTCAGCAGTCTGAGTTTAGTGATGTCTAATAACTTGAACTTCTGAAGTTGCTTGTAGGTAACAGCAGCTGCATATGTTACATGTGGATATTTACCACGCCTTTTAACTTACTCATATTGTATTCAAAAGGTAAAATAAAGAAGCTTCTATTACTGAGTTGAGTTGACCAATACTGACAGTAAATTCATAAATAAATAAATACATTTTAAATCACAGACCTTTGAATTACATTGGGTAATTTGCTTATTGTATGTGCATTCTCATTTATCTATACATGGTGCAGTGATATATATGAGTATATAGCTAATATGCATATGTATGTATACCACTACTGTTCATTACAGGCAAAAGCAAATATTCATCAAAGGAAGGTTTTAATGTTCCGTGATTCATTCTTTTATTAAACATTTTGTTAAGTCCTGTTGCTCATGAAAATGAAAGCAATGGGGTTGCATTGCAAACCAAGGGGACAACGAAATAGAAAATGTTTCCTTCATTATCATTTTTGTTTGTTTCTGAGGAAATCTTTATATTAAAAGTTTGAATTTGGTTTATTTCAGTGGTTTCTGCACAAGGCTTGCAGGCAAAAGACAAAACAGGGTCAAGTGACCCATATGTTACAGTTCAAGTCGGAAAGAACAAAAGAAGAACTAAAACCATTTTTGGAAACTTGAATCCAGTATGGGATGAGAAGTTTTATTTGTAAGTAAATAATGAAACCATTACAAATATTAAAATATTTCAGGATAAATTTAAGACAGGCATGCAAAATATGCAAGCAGTAATTATCTCATATTTTAATTGTATCTATGCATAAATTATAAAAAAATGTGAAAGTAATTTTATGAACTCAGTAACCTCATAATATTTATTATTTATTCTTCATCTTGGGAAGCAAGTGAATTTAAAAAAAATATTGCAAACAAAAAAGTTGGCACAGCTAGGGTGAGTTTGCAGGAGAACAAAAAAAAAAAGATTATGACCCAATATAGTAAGGAATTTACAAGCTTGATTCAGCAATAGCTTGACATCTGAAGATTGATGACTCAAGACAATAGAAAGATTTTGGGCATCACCTGGCCCATTACAGCTACACCAGCCTGTACTGATGAAATTACTGATGATAACTTTTAAAACCTCTCATTTTCCATAAGGTCATTTATTTTTAAACCTCTTATATCCTGTACCAAACAGCAAGAAATCATTTTTTTTGTCAAGGGTTCTTTTCTTTCTATTACCCCTTCTTGGAGAGAGAGAAGATAACTTCCAGTTACCATTTGGTAGAGATGAAAAGCCCTAACTGTGAGTTTAAAGGCAGACTGTTCTTTTTCTTTCCTTCTTTCTTTGTTAATAGTTTAAACATGGATCTCATAAACATGCTAAATAAGCAGACTCAACACATACAGCTTGTTTGGGAATGTGGACAAGAGTATATATAAAATACAGAATTTCACATGTATATTGGCTGATGAAGGGAGTGTTAAGAAAAGGGTGTGGAAAATCAGTTGGGACCCAATAACAGAGAGTACCATGGAAAAAGTTAAGAGCTTTCTATGATTTCTACTTCAAACTGCTGGGAGAAACCATTTTAATATCTCTTTGTTTGTTTAGAGAAGATAAGAAATCAATTGATAGTCATAAATTCTTATTCCTAAGGCAGTCAAGTAAGTGAATAAAGTAGGATAACGGCAACAAAGGGGAGGGACAAGGACTGTGGCAAACTTGAGAGCAAGTGACTTGGGAAAGAGACAGTTTCCACTGCCATGCAGTCCTGCAGCTGCAATGCAGCTAGAGTTTCCAGTTTCTTAGGAGAAGCTGGAGATGTGAAAGTTTAAAAAGAACTTTATTGAAGTATAATTGGAAAAAAAAAAAGTCTACATTTCAAACTGTACAATTTAAGTTTTGACATATGTATACCCCATGAAACCATCACCACAGACAAGAAAATGAGCATATCTATCAACCCAAAAAGGTTCTTTCTGCCCCATTGAAGCCATCCGTCCTGACTGCCCTCCCATGCCAGGCAATCACTGGCTGGCTTTATGGTGCTATAGAAATTTTTTTTTTTTTTTTTTTGCATTTCTACAATTTTATGTGAATAGATCTTACAGCATGCGTCCTTCTTTTGTGTGGTTCTTTTCACTCAGCATAGCTGTTTTGAGATCCATCCACGTTGTAGGGATGAGCAATAATTTATTTCTTTTTATTGCCAGGTAGCATTTCATTGTATTAAAATATAACCGTTTGTTTACGCAGTCACCTTCAATGGCCAGTTGGTATGTTTCTAGTTTTTAGCTATTAAAAAATAAAGTTGTTAGGAGCACTTATATTTGTATGGACATATGTTTACATTTCTCTTGAATAAATACCTAAGACTAGAATAGCTGGAACATATATTAGGAGCATGTTTAATTTTTAAGACTCTTCCTAAGTGCTTGTACCATTCTATATACATTTTCACCACCTATGTATGGGAATTCCAGGGCATACAAATCCTTCCAATGTAAGGCCAGTCTTTTGGATTTTAGCCGTTCTAATACATGTGTTTTGTTATCTTATACTGCTTTTATTTTGTATTTATCTAATGACTAATGATTTCAGGCATCTTAGAATCTGTTTATATGCTATCCATGTATCTTCATTAGTTAACTATCCAAGTATTTTGCCCATTTTTATTTTTTTGTGTTTTTATTTGTATAAGTTTTATATTGTTATGTTTCACACGTTGGTCTATGATACATTTTGATGTGATTATTTTTAATGTGGTATAAGTTATAGACCCAAGTTCTTTATTTCACATATGGAAATCCAATGGTTCCTGCACCATTTTTTGAAAACACTATCCTTTCTGTACTAAACTGCTTTTGCACCTTTTATAAAATTCAGCTTTCAGTATATGTGTGGAGATTATTTCTGTTTCTGGATTTTTTATTCTGATCTTTTTCTCCATGTATATGCCACTACCACATGGTCTTGATTACTATAGTTACACTTTATACTAAATAAAGTCTTAAAATCAGGTAGTGCTAGCCCTCCAACTTTTTCTTTTTTTCAAAGTTATTTTATCTATTTTAGAACCTTTGAATTATTTTCATGTGAATTTTTTAATTGGCTTATCATTTTTCACACAAAAGAAAGCCTGATACGGTTTTGATTGCTTTATTGCCTTGACTAAGATTTCCAGTATAATGCCAAGTAAAAGTGATAAGAGCAGACATCCTGGCCTTGTTCCTGATCTTTTATGGAAGACGTTCCTTTCTTGATTAACTGTGATATTAGCTTTGGGCTTATTGCAGATGCATCTTTTCCAGTTAAGACAGCCATCTTCTACTTCCAGTAGGCTAAGAATTTTGATCAGAAATCAATGTTGCATTTTGTCTAATGCTTTTACTGCATCTATTGAGAGAATCATATGATTCCGAATGTCATTTTTAAAACTTTACTTGGCCGATATTGTTCCACTGTCTTTGTGTTTGCCTCGCTTCCTTATTTTCAATGATAAATCTGTTGTCTTCTTTGTCACCTCGTACATGTCTTTTTCCCCCCATAATTGCTTTTAAGGTTTTGTTTTCTTTACTCACCTGTACAATTTGATTACAGTGCGCCATGGTGTAATTCTCTTTGTGTTTCTGGTGCTTAGGGTTTATTGAGCTACTTGGGCCTGTGAGTCTGCAGTTTTCTTTAAATTTGGGGGAATTTTGGCCATTGTTTCTTTAAATATTCTTTCTGCCCCTGTCTTCTGGAGATTTCACTTATACATATATTAAGCCTCTTGAAGTTGTCCCACAGGCCACGGATGCTCTTATGTTCTCTCTCCCTCTCTCTCTGCCCCCCTTTCTTTCTCTGTGTTTCACTTTAAATTATTTCTATTGCTAGGCATTCAAATTCACTGACCTTTTCTTCTGTAATGTCTAATCTACTCTTAATCCAAGCCACTGTGTTTTTCATCTCAGACATTTATTTTCCATGTCAGGGAGTTCAAATTGAGTCTCTGTATCTTCCATATCTCTACTTAATTGTTTTAAAAATTAAGATGTTATGGGGGGGGGGAGGTTCATAGGAAAATTGAGGGGAACGTGTAGTGATTTCCCGTGTACCCGCTACCCCCACGCATGCACAGCCTCCCTCCATTATCACCATCTCCCACCAGCATGTGGGTATATTGTTACAATTGATAAACCTACATTGGCACAAGATAATCACTCAAAATTCAGAGTAGACATTACCTTTCTCATAGTGTTTTACATTTTATACGTTTGGGCAAATGTATAGTGACGTGTATCCATCGTTATGGTATCATACAAAGTACTTTTTCTTTCTTTCTTTAAATTTTATTTATTTATTATTTATTTTTTTTGGCTGTGTTGGGTCTTCGTTCCTGTGCGAGGGCTTTCTCTAGTTGCGGCAAGCGGGGGCCACTCTTCATCACGGTGCGGGGGCCGCTCTTCATCGCGGTGCGTGGGCCTCTCACTATCGCGGCCTCTCTTGTTGCGGAGCACAGGCTCCAGACGCGCAGGCTCAGTAGTTGTGGCTCACGGGCCCAGCTGCTCCGCGGCATGTGGGATCTTCCCAGACCAGGGCTCGAACCCGTGTCCCCTGCGTTGGCAGGCAGATTCTCAACCACTGCGCCACCAGGGAAGCCCCCAAAGTACTTTTACTGCCTTAAAAATCCTCTGTGCTTCATCCATTCGTTCCTCCTCCCTCGCCAAATCCTTGGCAACTACTGATCTTTTTACTGTCTCCAAAGTTTTGCCTTTTCTAAAACGTCATATAGTTGGAGTCATACAGTATGTAGCATTTCCAGATTGACTTTTTTTTTTTTCATTTAGTAATATGCATTGAAGGTTCCTCTGTGGTTTTTTTCAGGGCTTGATAGCTCATTTCTTTTTCATCACTGAATAATATTTAATTGCCTTGATGTACTAGAGTGTTTTTATTCATTCACCTACTGAAGAACATCTTGGTTACTTCCAAGTTTTAGCCATTATGAATAAAGCTGCTATAAACATTCATATGCAGGTTTTTACGTGGACATAAGTTTTCAGCTCCTTAGGGTAAATGCCAAGGAGTACGAGTGCTAGATTCTATGGTAAGGGTATGTTTAGTTTTGTAAGAAACTGCCGAACTGTCTTCCATAGTGGCTGGACCATTTTGTGTTCTCACCAGCAGTGAGTAACAGTTCCTCTTGTTCCACATCCTCTCTAGCGTTTGACATTGTCAGTATTTTGAATTTCGGCTGATCCGGTAGGCGCGTATGATACCTCGTTTTAATTTGAGTTTCATTTGAGACGATCTATGTGGAACATCTCTTCATTTGCTTATTTGCAATCCTGTTCATTATCTTTGGTGAGGTGTCTGTTAAGCTTTTTGGCCCATTTCTTAATCAAGTTGTTTATTATTATTGAGTTTTAAGATTTCTTTGAATATTTTGGATAATAGACTTTCATCACATGTGCCTTTTGAAAATACTTTCTCCATGTCTGTGGCTTGCCTTCTCATTCCCCTGACGTTGTCTTTCTCTACTTAGCTTTCTGATACATGCAATACTTATAACAATTGTTTTGATGCCCTTGACTGACAATTCTAACATGTGTGTCCATTCTTGGTCAATTTTGATTGATAATTTTTTTTCCCTTATTTTGTGTTGTGTTTTTCTGCTACTTCAGGTGCCTGGTAATTTTATATTGGATGACAGACTTTGCAAATATTACTTTTTAGTTGCTGGATACTTTTGGTATCCTCTAAATATTCTTGAGCTCTGTTCTGAGACACAGTTAAGTTACATGGAAACGTATAGTTCTTTAGGTAGGTCTTGCTTTTTAAAATTTGTTAAGTGGGGATGAAATAGCACTCAACTTCAGGCTAATTATTCCTCAGTACTGAAGCAAGACTCGTCCATGTCCTCCGCCTACTGACTCGTGAATGATAAGGTTTTCTTGTCTCTGCAGTAGACACAAGCACTATTTCTAGCCTTGGTGAGTGTTGGGCACTGTGACATCTAATTCTTTCAAGGGTGGCTTCTAACCTGGCTTTGGGTAGTTTCATCACATGGGTGCACTTATTACTCAGCTGATTGCTCAAGATGACCCTGTAGCAGATTGTTGCTTTCTTTCTGTTCAGTTCTCTTCTTTTTGATAGTATGTATGCCCCGTGACTTCTAGCTACGTTGGCTTTTTCAGATTTTCAACTCTTGTCTTTCCAACTCAGAGAGTCCAGTGGACTCCACCTGGGTTTTCCCTTTGCACAGTGGCCTGGAAACTCCCTCAGGGAAGTAAGCTGAAGTAATGGTAAGGCTCACCTTGTTAATTCTTTTCACCTCCTTGAAATCACTGTTCTTCTTTGACAGATCTTCAGTATATTGAGAAACAACGTTTCATATATTTCGCTCACTTTTTAACTTTTCATGTGGGGGGAATCTCTAGTTCCCCGTTACTCCCTCTTGACTAGAATAGAAAGTCTGGAACTTTGAATTTAATTGATAAGCAAAACAAAATAAAACAGTATGAAAGCCAACACAGAACATGTCAAACAAGGTACAACCTCTGGAGGTATGTGAGCCATAGATTTTCAGTTGCAATCTATGAAATAAAGCATCCATTTAAAGAAATGCAGTAGTAGAAATATTCTAGTTTTATAATCCTGCAAAGGACCCCCTTTGACAAATCAGCTGAATAATGATAAGTACATGCATGTGAGGAAACTTCCCAAGACCAGGGTAAGGTCCACCCAAAAGAACTAGTTATGACAGTGCCCAGTATTCAGTCACGTCAGGAATAGTGTTTGTTCCCACTGGACAGGCTAGAAAGATTCATGGCTCATGGGCTGAGTATACTGGAATGGATAGTGGAAGCATGAGTTATCAGTATTCTAACTGGCAGTTTTTCATGTAATTTACTGTATACCTGTTTTCCTTTTGATAGGAGGCACCAACAATACATGTATTTTTAAAACAGCATCCTTTTCAAGGAAAAAGAAATTCAAATTTAAATTTATTGCACCAGGTTGTACATATTTTATATATATATATATATATATATATATATATATATATATATATATATATATATATATCATATTTTTCACATTTTTCACTTTACTGACAAAATATTTATGAGCTTTAAGTGAAATCATGCTCACAAATATTTTCCATATTTTCCTTCTAGAATATCAAAAAATGAGTGCCTAAATTTTCAACAGTAATTAATTTTGTTGCCAGTTACCTGAACTCCAAGATTCCATTTTTATTATCGATGTTCTATATCACTGGTTCTAGAAATACTATTTTGAATCTACCTGTGCATGATTTCATTTGACCATGAAAATAGTGTGAAAGTTGCAACCTTATCTTCCTTTATACGGGAGGAGGAAATGAGTTCATGGTGAATTTATGTGCAGATTTTGAAAAATGCGTACATGTCGCAGATGAACTCACCCAGGCCTCCCACTACCCTGACAGTTCTGCCCTGTGAACCGGAGTGTAAAAATGTGTCCTGACATTCTGAAAATAGGACGGCTTATTCATCGTATGGCTTTAGTTTGCATTTTGGGCAATTTGCTTCAGTTCTGAGCTTTAGCTTTTCTAATATGGAGAAAATGGGATAATACGTGCTTCCCAGGACTGATATATTTGTTGAGATAATGTATATAGAGCTTCTGTCACTTGTTAAGCATATCCAAAATGGCAGTTGTATTTTTACAATTAGTAGCATTAATAACATGATCATATCCTTTGTGCCGAGATTCAGGACTTAGAGCAGAAATGGCAGTAATACTTTCATACCGAAAAGGTTCCAACCTGGATAGTGAGGCCAAGAGGAGTCTGATGAACAAGGTGCTGTAGGAAGGCAGTACTGCTGAAAGAAGCATTTAGAGAATTGAAACTGGGCGAAGTTTTGAGACATGGTTTTATCCAACTCCCTCATTTTACTGATGAGAAAATCAAAGCTTAGACAGGTTATAGTAGAGCCAAGACTACAAAGCAGCCCCCTACTGTGAAGGCAAAAATAAGATGCAAGTAGAAATAAAGAGGTGTGTCTTTTCCCACATTCAGACTCTTCCTCTGGAAAAAGTGCACTTGACCTGAACCAGGCAGGCAGTCACAAAGCTGGTAAGACAAAAATGCAGGTGAAGTAATTTTTCAATTTTTTTTTGTTTGAAAGCCTAATTGTTCCCCCACTAATGGCACTTCGATGCCCCCAAAAGATTAATGCTAAGTAATTTCAATTTTAATTTTACCTCTCTTGCCATGGGTTAAAAAAAGAAGTTTGAAATTTTAATCTTCGAAAGACTGTGGATGTGTGATTCTAGAATGCGGCACTCTGGACAGTGTTTACAGAGAACAGAGACATGACCAATTAAGCCCTTGCAGAAATGTGGGGTAGGAGGGGTTGTAAACATGTGTAATTTTTAAAATATCACATGAGAATTAATTACGCTAATCTATATGAAAGCACTTTGAAAATGATATAGTGTTACGTAAATCTAACGTGCTCCTTATCTTTGCTCTTGGATCCTAGTAAGTTATGGATTCGATCATTTCATAATTAATTATGACCCAATTTATTTTCCTGTGCTACAATTAAAGAAATGGTTATGCTTAGCATAAACCATTCCCTCAGGAGGAAAAGGAGTCAGTCTCTCCCAGTGGGTTCTAGAGAGAAAATGGCAGTATAGTCTGCCCATTTGAATAAGACATTTTGTAGTTAGAAGACTTAAATTTTATATATGTGTTGATACTATGCTTTCTAGAGAACTCTACAGTTGATCCTTGGTGCCTCACTTTTGCTAACATAGGAAATAAAAACAAAATACGCTGATTCCCTCCTGGAGGGGCAGCAGGAGGTATGTATTGGCTATCTTTTTTTTGATTGGTGTCAGTATTAACCATTGGAGTAAAGAGTTATTTTAATAACAGAGAGTCTAGTCAATACAGTGCCTGTGGTAGGAGTGTGGACACGCCCTCATTTGTTCATGGTGGTGTTGAATAGGCACGGCAGTGGTGTTTAAACATTCTACTCGTGTATTGACTGAACAACCAGCTTCACTTGCTTTGTGGGGTATCAGTTAAATTCCACCCACATTTCCTGAGTGTCCTGTATATGCAAAGCACTGTACTGGGTCCATGGAAAGTACTGACTTGAGTAATTTCATGTTATACCCAAAAGCTGTCTGGCCTTCAAGTTTATAAACCTGAGTTCCAGAATTGTTCTGGATCCAGCATGCTTCTTGACCTCCAGGAAACCCCTCAACCTCTTTGAATCTCAGTTTCACAGTGGGCATTGTGCACAAAAAGTACTCCCCACCTTGCCTCAATGAAGTTATTGTTAGGAGGTAGTGTACACGAAAGCTCTTTTAACACATGAGCACCCAATATTCATAATGCTGTTATTTACAGAGGTGTGATTGCCTTGGCCCTTTGAAGCGTATGCCACCCATGTTGCATTCACAGCTACCCAGATGGGGTGGCACGCTGAGTGCCTCAGGCCCAAGGCTCTCCACTGTGCCATGTGCTGCTCAGCCCAGGGCTGAGTATGAATTAAGCATAAACTAAGCTCCATAGGAGATAACATTTAAATGCTACAGTTAAATTAAAATGTCTTCAGAGCATGGCAGGTTAATATTTTAAAATGACAGCCTGAATGTAATCAAGGATTTGATTTATTGCCTGGATTGCTAGCGGAGGCCTTTCCTGGGCTACGTGGGAAGGGAGCATTTCCTCAGTCATCTGAGCTGGCTTACAATGATGCATCAGGAAGTCATTTGTCAAGAAGATAGTCCCATGATTGTCTAAAGCAAGAAGGAGTTTAGTCACACTTTACGGGCTTACAAATTTGTTTACTTATCATTGTCTACATTGTGAATATGCCTGGCAACAGGAGGATATAATAACCAATACTGCCTTTCACTTAGTAAACGAGGTTGAGCCATTACTCATCCATATACAGCAGAGCCAATAGACTAGCACCTACTTCATGAATAATTCATACCAGAACTTAAGGGTTAATAAGGAGAGGAAGGTGTATGGAAAGAGGTCTGGACAGAATTCAGTGAAGTATGAACTTAGGGCCACCAAAAAGAATTGATTTATAGTCAACAAGCCATAAAATTTTGGATCAGGACAGATCCTTGGAGATAGCGCTGTGATATTCTATAGGCTGAGATACAGAGGGCCATATACTTTACTTGGTTTTAAACTGAGGATCAACTAGAATTCAAACAAAATCCCCCAAATCTTTAGGGAGCAGTTAAATTGCAAACAGCAAACTCTTGGGGCGATGGGGTCTATTCTGTAGAGATCCCTCTTGGTGGGAAGAAAGGGTCTGCATTTAAACCGGTCCATAGAAAAGGAATTAGGAGGAAACAAATTGTATTACAGAAAGCCTTTGCAGGAATCCAGGAAAAACCAAACAGTAGAACTCCAAAAGGACAGAAAATATTATGCCCATTTATTTTCTCTATTTTTCTCTGATGTTTGTCCATCTCTACCTGTTTTTCTCCATCTCTGCCCCTCCATCATATTTTTTCTCCTCTCTCTCTCCGTCTCTCCCTCTCCCTGTCTGCCTCTCATCTGTCACTGTCCCTCCTTCTGTCCCTTCCCCTCCCTTCTTTCCTCCCGGCTCTGTACTCCAGTCTGATTTCTGATCTCTAATCAATAGCTTTTCATTAATTAGCTTCCGTGTGGTTCGTAATAGCCTTAGCACTAAGGTCATGTGTTCCCCACCTCTAGTGCTCACAGTTTGCCTCCAGGAAGTTTCTTTGCATTTTTAAGCAATTAGCCCAATTCCTCTTTGTGAAACAAACCATACAAGTCGTGGGTGGTCTCCTGGTGACTAATTTGAGCCTATGGATTGAACCAATTCCCCCTGAGTAGAATACATATATAGAATGTAAGTAAAGCTACTTACAGTCATCTGGATTTATGTAGCATTTTCAAGACCCAAGCACTATAGCCAGCCAACCTCTGTTTGGTTCATCCCCCCCACCTCTTGGATGTGCCCCACATGTGGACCAACCATTCTGAAGGCAGAGAAAGGAGTCTCACATGCTAGTGCTATCCCTAGCCAAATTGGAAATGTGCAGATCTCTACTGACTTAGAACCCTACAACGTAAAGTCCAACTTCCTGGGCATTTTGTGTGTGTGTCAGTACCAGCTCCAGCCCTCTTTAGAAAAATAATTCTTTCAACAAATATTTACATGTGAGGCACTCTCCTAGTTGCTACAGACATTGAGGTAAATATGAACACTAGCTGCTTCCTCTTACAGAGTTCTCATTCTAATTGGCGGGGAGACTGTGCTGAGACTCATATCAGCTAGGAAAAGAGTCAATGCTAGGAAGTTAGGGGAGAATGGACAGTTCTGCTTGGTCCTGCCATCCTGGCTGAGCTTGACAATAGAACATTTATCTCTATGTAAAGGGTGTGTAAAACAAGATAATACTGGACAAAAGAAATTCTAGATAAGTAATCACCTTACTGAGATATAATGGCTAGGAAGAAAAATCTAAAACCCAAGTCACTGCAAGTATCATCATAATTATAGTCACTGATATCTGTGTAACCATTTACTGTATCTTAACTGCTACCACATGTATTACACTTCTCAACTACCTTATGAAGCATTGTCATTACTGTTGTTGTTGTTGTTATTGTAATTTTATAAATAAGAAAACTAAGACTCAGGGAGGGAAACAGATTGTTGCTAAAGAATTCATCCAAACAAGGAAAGTAAAAGAGCCAAGACTCTTATCCTCGTCTTCTATTACCACAGTAAATGCCCTTTCCACACTATCTCATTCCCTTACTAGTGCCAGTCATTCAAAACAACCACCCAAAGAGAGCCAGAGAAAACCCGGTACAGAAAACCCAACGTGAAAACAGATAAGTGAAGATATGGAGGATATTTTTTTTTTTACAAAAGACTGAAAATGAACTCCTAGAAATGAAAAGTACATTGTACGCAATGGAAAGTACACTGAATAGGAATGAGAGCAGATTAAATATTGCAGCAGAAAAGATGATTTATCTTAAAGACATAATGATAAAAAAAACATGAGAGGAAACGTATAGACAATTACAGAGAATAAACAGAACAGTTGAGACTGGCTCAAGCAGCCAAGAGTCATCTGATCAGAGTCCCCTAAAGGAGAAGAAAGGAAGATGGGTATAAAACGTATCCGAGGGGCTTCCCTGGTGGCGCAGTGGTTGAGAATCTGCCTGCCAATGCAGGAGACACGGGTTCGAGCCCTGGTCTGGGAAGATCCCACATGCCGCGGAGCAGCTAGGCCCGTGAGCCACGACTGCTGAGCCTGCGCGTCTGGAGCCTGTGCCCCGCAACAAGAGAGGCCGCGACAGTGAGAGGCCCGCGCACCGCGATGAAGAGCGGCCCCCGCTTGCCGCAACTAGAGAAAGCCCTCGCACAGAAACGAAGACCCAACACACCCAAAAATAAATAAATAAATAAATTTAAAAAAAAAAAAAAAAAAAAAAAAAAAAAAAAAACAAAGTATCCGAGGAAATCATGGACTTCCTTTTCCCAAATTTGATCACAATTATAAACCCAAAGGCTCCAGAAGCTCAATGAATCTCAAGCATAAGACACATGAAAAAAGTACACCAAACACAACACAGTCAGATTGCTCCAAACCAGTGAAGAAAAGGAAATCACGAAAGCTTTCAGAGAAAAACGACACACTGTACACAGAGAGAGAAAAATAAAGATGGCCTCAGAAATGGTGTAACCAGTAGTACAATGGAGCAACATCTTTCAATTATTGAAACAAAAACTGTCAAACCAGAGTTCTAAGCACAGAGAAAACACACTCTTCAAAAACAAAGGCAACGAAGTGGTTCAAAACACACAAAGTCAAAAGAAAGGCCTTCCATACATATGAAAGCTAAAAGAATTCCTTTCCTTCTGGCTGGCACTACAAAAAAATATTAAGAGGAGTTTCCCAGGCAGAGGAAATGTGATGCCAGAGGAAAATATGGATCTACATAAAGGCATGAAAAAGAATGCACTCTGGAAATACCAACCTCACTGACATATATATTAGGCTCTTATATTTTATTTAGATTTATTTAAAAGATTGGTCAGTATTAAAACAAAAATAATACTTTATTCCCGAGTTGTTAATGCAATAACTAAAACACATGACAATGATCGCATAAAGGTCTAGGGGACAAAACTGAAAATATACCATTATAAGGTTCTTACACTGTATATTAAAGGGTATAAAACATTTGTAGATTGTGATAACTTAAATATGCATACTAACGTAACAACTTCAATGACAAAACAAAAGAATTAATAGCTAATATGACAACAAAGTAGATAAAATTCAGTTATAAAAAATAATTGAAAAAAGCAGATAAAAGGGAAAATGGGATAAAAGTGGGGAAAATAAAAAATAGCAAGATGCCTATGTTTTCCTCCAAGAGTTTTATAGTGTCTGGCCCTAGATTTAGGTCTTTAATCCATTTTGAGTTGATTTTTGTGTATGGTGTTAAGGAGTGTTTCTAATTTCATTCTTTTGCATGTAGCTGTCCAGTTTTCCCAGCACTACTTATTGAAGAGGCTGTCTTTCCTCCATTGTATATTCTTGCCACCTTTATCAAAGATAAGGTGACCATATATGCAGGGGTTTATCTCTGGGCTTTCTATCCTGTTCCATGGTTCTATATTTCTGTTTCTGTGCCACTACCATACTGTCTTGATGACTGTAGCTTTGTAGTATAGTCTGAAGTCAGGGAGCCTGATTCCTCCAGCTCCGTTGTTTGCTGTCAAGATTGCTTTGGCTATTTGGGGCCTTTTGTGTTTCCGTACAAATTGTGAAATTTTTTGTTCCAGTTCTCTGAAAAATGCCATCAGTAGTTTGATAGGGATTGCACTGAATCTGTACATTGCTTTGGGTAGTAGAGTCATTTCCACAATGTTGATTCTTCTAATCAAAGAACATGGTATATCTCTCCATCTGTTTGTATCATCTTTAATTTCTCTCATCAGTGACTTATAGTTTTCTGCATACAGGTCTTTTGTCTCCTTATGTCGGTTTATTCCTAGGTATTTTATTCTTTTTGTTGCAATGGTAAATGGGAGTGTTTCCTTAATTCCACTTTCAGATATTTCATCATTAGGGTATAGGAATGCAAGAGATTTCTGTGCATTAATTTTGTCTCCTGCTACTTTACCAAATTCATGGATCAGTTCTGGGAGTTTTCTGGTAGCATCTTTAGGATTCTCTATGTATAGTATCATGTCATCTGCAAACAGTGACGGCTTTACTTCTTCTTTTCCGATTTGGATTCCTTTTATTTCTTTGTCTTCTCTGATTGCTGTGGCTAACACTTCCAAAACTATGTGGAATAATAGTGGTGAGAGTGGGCAACCTTGTCTTGTTATTGATCTTAGTGGAAATGGTTTCGGTTTTTCACCATTGAGAATGATGTTGGCTATGGGTTTGTTATATGTGGCCTTTATTATATTGAGGTAAGTTCCCTCTATGCCTACTTTCTGGAGGGTTTTTATCATAAATTGGTGTTGAATTTTGTTGAAAGCTTTTTCTGCATCTATTGAGATGATCATATGGTTTTTCTCCTTCAGTTTGTTAATATGGTGTATCACATTGATTAATTTGCATATATTGAAGAATCCCTGCATTCCTGGGATAAACCCCACTTGATCATGGTGTATGATCCTTTTAATGTGCTGTTGGATTTTTTTTGCTAGTTTGCTAGTATTTTGTTGAGGATTTTTGCATCAATGTTCATCAGTATTATTGGCCGGTCATTTTCGTTCTTTGTGACATCTTTGTCTGGTTTTGATATCAGGGTGATGGTGACCTTGTAGGAGTTTGGGAGTGTTCTTCCCTCTACTATATTTTGGAAGAGTTTGAGAAGGATAGGTGTTAGCTCTTGTCTAAATGTTTGATAGAATTTGCCTGTGAAGGCATCTGTTCCTGGGCTTTTGTTCGTTGGAAGATTTTTAATCACACTATCAATTTCAGTGCTTGTGATTGGTCTGTTTATATTTTCTATTTCTTCCTGGTTCAGTCTCGGCAGGTTGTGCTTTTCTAAGAATTTGTCCATTTCTTCCAGATTGTCCATTTTATTGGCATATAGTTGCTTGAGTAATCTCTCATGATCCTTTGTATTTCTGAAGTGTCAGTTGTTACTTCTTCTTCATTTCAATTCTATTCCTTTGAGTCTTCTCCCTTTTTTTCTTGATGAGTCTGGCTAATGGTTTATCAAGTTTGTTTATAGTCTCAAAGAACCAGCTTTTAGTTTTGTTGATCTTTGCTATCGTTTCCGTCATTTCTTTTTCATTTATTTCTGATCAGATGTTTATGATTTTTTTCATTCTCCTAACTTTGGGGTTTTTTTGGTCTTCTTTCTCTAATTGCTTTAGGTATAAGGTTAGGTTGTTTCTTTGAGATGTTTCTTGTTCCTTGAGGTAGGATTGTGTTACTATAAGCTTCCCTTTTAGAACTGCTTTTGCTGCATCCCATAGGTTTTGGGTCGTCGTGTTTTCATTGTCATTCGTTTGTAGGTGTTTTTTGATTTCCTCTTTGATTTCTTCAGTGATCTCCTGGTTATTTACTAGCGTATTGTTTAGCCTCCATGTGTTTGTATTTTTCACAGATTTTTTTCCTGTAATTGCTATCTAGTCTCATAGTGTTGTGATTGGAAAAGTTACGTGATAGAATTTCACTTTTCTTAAATTTACCAGGACTTGATTTGTGACCCAAGATATGATCTATCCTGGAGAATGTTCCATGAGCACTTGAGAAGAAAGTATATCTGTTGTTTTTGGTTGGAATGCCCTATAAATATCAATTAAGTCCATCTTGTTTAATGCAACATTTAAAGCTTGTGTTCCCTTATTTATTTTCATTTTGGATGATCTGTCCATTGGTGAAAGTGGGGTGTTAAAATCCCCTACTAAGATTGTGTTACCGTCAGTTTCCCCTTTTATGGCTGTTAGCATTTGCCTTTTGTATTGAGGTGCTCCTGTGTTGGGTGCATAAATATTTACAATTGTTATAACTTCTTCTTGGGTTGATCCCTTGATCATTACATAGGTCCTTCTTTGTCTCTTGTAATAGTCTTTATTTTAAAGTCTATTTTGTCTGATATGAGAATTGCTACCCCAGCTTTCTTTTGATTTCCATTTGCATGGAATATCTTTTTCCATCACCTAATTTTCAGTCTGTATGTGTCTCTAGGTCTGAAGTAGGTCTCTTGTAGACAACATATATATGGGTCTTGTTTTTGTTTCCATTCAGCTAGTCTGTGTTTTTGGGTTGGAGCATTTAATCCACTTACCGTTAAGGTAGGTATCAATATGTATGTTCCTATTACCATTTTCTTAATTGTTTTGGGTTTGTTATTGTAAGTCTTTTCCTTCTCTTGTGTTTCCTGTCTAGAGAAGTGCCTTTAGCATTTGTTGTAGAGCTGGTTTGGTGGTGCTGCATCCTCTTAGCTTTTGCTTGTCTGTAAAGCTTTTGATTTCTCCATCGAATCTGAATGAGATCCTTGCTGGGTAGAGTAATCTTGATTGTAGGTTTTTCCCTTTCATCACTTTAAATATGTCCTGCCACTCCCTTCTTGCTTGCAGAGTTTCTGCTGAAAGATCAGCTGTTAACCTTATGGGGATTCCCTTGTGTGTTATTTGTTGTTTTTCCCTTGCTGCTTTTAATATTTGTTCTTTGTATTTAATTTTTGATAGTTTGATTAATATGTGTCTTGTCATGTTTCTCCTTGGATTTATCCTGTATGGGACTCTCTGCGCTTCCTGGACTTGATTGAGTATTTCCTTTCCCATATTAGGGAAGTTTTCAACTATAATCTCTTCAAATATCTTCTCAGTCTCTTTTTTTGTCTTCTTCTTCTGGAACCCCTATAATTCGAATGTTGGTGTATTTGATGTTGTCCCAGAGGTCTCTGAGACTGTCCTCAGTTCTTTTCATTCTTTTTTCTTTATTCTGCTCTGTGGCAGTTATCTCCACTATTTTATCTTCCAGGTCGCTTATCCGTTCTTCTGCCTCAGTTATTCTGCTATTGATTCCTCCTAGAGAATTTTTGATTTCATTTATTGTGTTGTTCATCATTGTTTTTTTTGCTCTTTAGTTCTTTTAGGTCCTTGTTAAACATTTCTTGTATATTCTCCATTCTATTTCCAAGATTTTGAGTCATCTTTACTATCATTACTCTGAATTCTTTTTCAGGTAGACTGCCTATTTCCTCTTCATTTGTTTGGTCTGGTGGGTTTTTACCTTTCTCCTTCATCTTCTGTGTATTTCTCTGTCTTCTCATTTTGCTTAACTTACTGTGTTTGTGGTCTCCTTTTTGCAAGCTGCAGGTTCGTAGTTCCTGTTGTTTTTCGTGTCCTCTCCCAGTGGGTAAGGTTGGTTCATTGGGTTGTGTAGGCCTCCTGGTGGAGGGGACTGGTGCCTGTGTTCTGGTCGATGAGTCTGGATCTTGTCTTTCTGGTGGGCAGGACCACGTCCGGTGGTCTGTTTTGGGGTGTCTGTGAACTTATCATGATTTTATGCTGCCTCTGCTAATAGGTGGGGTTGTGTTCCTGTCTTGCTAGTTGTTTGACATAGGGTGTCCAGCACTGTAGATTGCTGGTCGTTGAGTGGAGCTGGGTCTTAACGTTGAGATGGAGGTCTCTGGGAGAGCTTTCTCCGTTTGATATTACGTGGTGCTGGGAGGTCTGTGGTGGACCAATGTCCTGAACTTGGCTCTCCCACCTCAGAGTCTCAGGCCTGACACCTGGCTGGAGCACCAAGACCGTGTCAGCCACACGGCTCAGAAGAAAAGGGTGAGAAAGAAAGAAAGAGAGAGAGAGAGAGAGAAAGGAAGGAAGGAAGGAAGGAAGGAAGGAAAGAAATAAAGAAGAGAAAGAGAAAAATAAAGTAATTAAAATTTTAAAAATTATTGAAAATTAAAAAATTAAAAATTAATTAAAAAAAGAAAGAAAGAGAGCAACCAAACCAAAAAACAAATCCACCAATGATAACAAGAGCTAAAAACTATACTAATAAAAAAAAAAAAAAAAAAGGACAGAAATAACCCTAGGACAAATGGCAAAAGCAAAGCTATACAGACATAATCACACAAAGAAGCATACACATACACACTCACAAAAAGAGAAAAAGGAAAAAAAAAAAAATATATATATATATATATAAAACAAGAAGAGTGCAACCAAATCAATAAAGAAGTCTACCAGTGATAATAAGCTCTAAACACTAAACTAAGATAAACATAAAACCAGAAACAAATTAGATGCAGAAAGCGAACTCCAAGTCTACAGTTGCTCCCAAAGTCCACCGCCTCTATTCTGGGATGTTTCATTGTCTATTCAGGTATTCCACAGATGCAGGGTACATCAAGTTGACTGTGGAGATTTAATCCGCTGCTCCTGAGGCTGCATGGAGAAATTTCCCTTTCTCTTCTTCGTTCGCCCAGCTCCTGGGGTTCAGCTTTGTATTTGGCCCTGCCTCTGCGTGTAGGTCGCCTGAGGGCATCTGTTCCCCGCCCAGACAGGACAGGGTAAAGTAGCAACTGATTCGGGGTCTCTGGCTCACTCAGGCTGTGGGGAGGGAGGAGTACAGAATGCAGGGCGAGCCTGCGGCAGCAGAGGCCGGCATGACGTTGCAACGGTCAAGCATTTACTTTTTTACTAGCATCACCAGTATATGTTTTCCTGCCTGATGAAACCTTACCAATGCCTTTAGTCTTCATGATATGTTACTTTTGATGATGCTTTTGATTAGAGTTGGAATTGAAGGGACAATAAAGGGGACGCAATGCATTTTGACTTAAAGCACTGAAATAAGCAGTAGAATAACTTCTTGAGCTTTTACTAAGACTAGATTTTTGTCATCCGTTTTCGATCTGTCCTCACAGAACTATGGATAAAATTATGAAAGCACAGGATGGAAAACTACCACTAATTCTGAGGGGACATTTAACATGTGTTTTCATCTGAAGATGATATCTAAGACCTTTTCTGACATCATAGGTATATTACTTTATGAAACTTTACCATTGCCAAATAATTAAGTTCATGTATTGGGAAAATTCCTTCAAAGAAGGAGACACTGTTTTTTCAACACTGATAATATAAGGGCTGTATTTAACATGATTTAAAGCATGCTTAATTAAATGTTTGATTTTAAGCTATTGTTTATACCTTGCTTTGTTCCTACAAGTAATTGAAATGACTAGTCTAAGTTTATTTTTTCAGTTGTGTATTTAGTCACAAAGGTTGAAATGAAACTAAGTGATTAGAACCCAGACTATTTCGTAATACAGGAGTAAAGTTGTGGAGAAATGGTAAATTTCTGGGGAATGGTAGGGAAAGTTAAGTCGCTGATACTTTTATGCACTGCCTTTCCAGGAGATTTCAGAGGCTGTGCACTACTCTAGAATGAGGCATGCTTTAGTACAGGTAATAGCCAGTGGGCAAGCAGAAAGAGTCAGTCTCCCTAGAAGATTTTACATTTATGGAAAGAGGATCAGTGCAACTCAAGAGTAGCTCTTCTGTGAATGCTATCTACACACCTGGCTAGCTTTCCTTACCATCTATGGCCGTCTGTCCTTGACCTTAGACCTCTGACAGTCTTGCCTGGCTTCTACTGTGCCCTTTTTAAAATGCTGGCACCCTACATCTTTTCTCCTATTATGTAAAATCTTATCCTCTTTGTTCATCTACTGTCCCTGATGAATGTGGATCTTATCTTTCTAGAACCTCAAGAAATTCTTTAATAGCCAGAAGTTTTGACTGCTGCCTACTTTAAGGTCAGGATAATATTCTCACATGGGCTTAAGATCTTGAGATTTCCTTGAAGAGACAAAATTAATCCATTGTCTGGTGGGGGAGGGATGAGCAAGTCCCCTGAGGAGTGGCTGAGTTTCTTGAAAAATGTTTCACAATAGTATTTAAGTGGTCCCCCCTAGGATCAGTAGCATTCTCAAATACATCCAATTTAGGAAATCTTGACTCTCTTTGTTATTTGGTACTTTTCTTTATTTTCCCTGTCACACCACCACCACTAATTTCTTCAGTATCTTGACTAATGATCAGACTAGGTTTTGTGCACGCACTACTTTTTTAATTTCATAAAATTTCTTGTACTTGCCAAGTACAAAGTGGACGTTCAACTAGGACACAAACAAGATTTTGTTATATGGAACTAGTTATTACTAGGCTAAGCCATATGAAATTGCTGATGGTCAACTCTTTTGACCTACCAAAATGGCAATTTCATATGGTTCAACCTAAAGTAATATCTTCTGTTGAAATGAATTCTATCTGAATAATCAGTCATACCTTTATATCATCTGGAGGATAGTGTTTTTTGTACCTTTTTTAACTTAAGCTATGTTTACAGTTGATCAAGTTGTGTTCTTTTGGAAGTTTGAAAACATTCAAATAGATGTATTTTTCGTCTAAATTTTTGGCCAAATGATCATAATTATGTAGATCGAACTCTAATTTTCAAGACACTTGAGTTTACATTTTAATGATGAAGGGTAGCTACTGTTGATGAGCACCATTGCCAAAATAACACAGGGGCTGTCAAGTGGTTTTTTGTGTGTTTGTGTGGCAACTTGGTTTTTTTTTTCTTTTTGAATTCTGTCTCTTTGTATTTTCCATAACATCTAGCAAAAGAGTCCAGAGAGGTCTGAAGTATACTCAACATTACTATTTATGAATTCTTAGGCATAACTGCTCCATTCCTGATAATTGGTTGAGCTTAGATTTAAGTGGAAAAGTTAATTGGATGGTAGGATTTCCTAATGTTCCTTCTCTTTTTTAGCAATTCCTTGGTGATCAGTGCAGAAGTTTTCCACTAGCCTGTGCACTGTTGCTGTGTTGCTGATGTTTGGAATGAGAGGGGTGTTAGTTAATAGTATTTACCTTTATCATCGCTGCTTCTGATTCAAGTGTGGTGTTCAGATAAGGTCTGGTCAGGCAACTGATGTAAGTGCAGCTTGCCGCTGACACTCCCATCATTGCTTCAGAGTTTCTCAGGAGAATAGCAGCTGTTCTTTTCTAGCAAAGAGTGAAGGGGAACCTCTCAGAGAAAGGCAACTTAAGTGCCTATAAAAAAGCATGCTGACTGATTCTGTTCTCTTGCCAGGTACAGATTCTGGCTATTTATTTTAACCCTTTTTCTCTGGCAAGAAATAATCATAAGCTCTTTAGAGGTCTCTTTGATATATGGTGGGGGAGGGCACTTTTCATTCATTTTTTTTTTTTTCTCCTTTTCACTTGGACTGGTGTGGGAAAGAGGAAAATTTTGCACAAATGTTGTACATACATATTTCATTTTTTTTTTCATATTTAATTTAATGTATAACAGGTGGACTCCCTAAAAGTCAATATAATAGGAGAAGGCATATTTCAGCTTTCTGATTAGCAAAGATTGAAAAGTAATTAGTACTCAGTACTAATGAAAATATAGAGAAACAGGTGTAGTGTAAGCACATATATGCTTTCTGCAAGATATTTTAGTAATTGTGTGTGTGTGTGTGTGTGTGTGTGTATCTATCTGTATACAGATGTGTATGTAACTGACATGACTTCCAACCTAAAAAATCCACTTTTAATAATTTGTCAGACTAGAATATTTTTATAAGTTCACAAAGATATACGTACAAAGCATTCTGTATGGCAGTACAGTAAGATATTGGAAACCACCTAAATACCCATCTACTATCTATAGGGGATGAATTCAATTAGGAAACATCCATATAATGGAATATATCATATAATCATTAGAAAGAATGATGTATATGTGTATATGTCAGGATGGACATGATATATTAAATTTAAAAAGTGAAGATGCTAAATGGTATGTAGAGTATAATCCTGCATTTATAAAAAATTCAATTAAAAAACACAATTATATAGATCAAGTATCAAACCTTTCAAAGGTAAAAACTAACACTAAGCAATATCTTTCCATTAAAATATTGACAATAACATTCATTGAGTCAAGTAGGGCACTGAATACAAATATGTGATAATATGAATTGTGCTTATTGCAGTGGAAATTGGAAGAGAGATGCTCCGTCTTTCTGAAAAACAGTACTTTTTAAAAGTTTTAAAGCATCCATATGCTTATACAGAGTGACTATGTAACATTAATGATAATAAAACGGTTCATATTTATAAAGTACTATTATTTTTTCAAAGCATTTTTACACTCATAATTTTCTTTCCAAGTCACTCATTGTGTTACCTAGTGCAAAAATGTTTATTACTCTCTTTTTATCAGTTTCCTTTCCTGAAATAAGGAAGTTAAATGATACACTCTAGAAAAACGCTTTCAGCATTAAAGGGTTTTATCTATGAAGATGCAAATGTTAAGACCTCTTAGGGAAAGGCACGGCAATGCTAAAAGGAGTATGAGAGAGAGAAACAAACACTTCAAACCAAGTGTATAGTATTACGTGTTTCTTTATGGCATTTTCTACATGAGTTTAGCATATGTGCTGGTCATTTACCTGTTTGCTATACCATTTATTCCCTGAAATGTCTTTGGTGTGTTCTTGATCTCAGGGAACTGAACTCTAAAGGCTACCTTTCCTAGACTTCCCTGCCCACTAGGTTTGGCCATGAGGAAGCACTGCAATAAGATCAAAGGTGGGAGGATAGGAGAAGCCAGAGTATTTTTTTTTTCCTTCTCTCTCTGACTTGGACAGCATCACCAGTGATGTGTGGGTTTCCTTCATGATTCAAGCTTCCGTTGGATGGGACCTTCCTCTGTGGTCCCAGTTCCTATCTGTCTTTTCCCATTTTGTGAACCTTTGTACACTATTGGTGGGCATGCAAAATGGTACATCTGCTATGGGAACCAGTATGGAGTTTACTCAAACATTTGAAAATAGAACTACCATTGATCCAGCAATCTCAGTTCTGGGTATATATTCCAAAGAATTGAGATCAGAATCTCAAAGAGATATTAGCGCTTCCAAGCCCAGCATTATTCACAACAGCCAAGATGTGGCAACAACCTAAATGTCCAGTGACAGGTGAATGAATAAAGAAAATGTGTTATATACATGCAATGGGATATTATTCATCCTTACAAAAGAAGGAAATTCTGCAATATGTGACAGTAGGGATGAACCTTGAGGATGTTATGCTAAGCCAGTTACAGAAAGACAAATACTGCATTATTCCACTTATATGAGGTATCTAAAATCATCATATTCACAGAATTAAAGACTAGAATGGTGGTTTCTGTGGGCTGGAGAGAGGGAGAAATGGGAAGTTACTAATCAATAGGCACAGAGTTTTGGTTTTTTTTTTTAACATCTTTATTGGAGTATACTTGCTTTACATTGTTGTGTCAGTTGCTGCTGCATAACATAGTGAATCAGCTATATGTATACATATATCCCCATATCCCCTCCCTCTTGAGCCCCCCTCCCACCCCCTCATCCCACCCTTCTAAGTCGTCGCAAATCACTGAGCTGATCTCCCTGTGCTATGCTGTTGCTTCCCACTAGCTATCTATTTTACATTTGGTAGTGTATATATGTCAATGCCACTTTCTCACTTCGTCTCAGCTTACCCTTCCCCCTCCCCCTGTCCTCAAGTCCATTCTCTATGTCTGTGTCTTTGTCTTTATTCCTATCCTGCCCCTAGGTTCTTCAGAACCATTTATTTTTTTTTTTTTTTAGATTCCATATATATGTGTTAGCATACGGTATTTAATTTTCTCTTTATGACTTAACTTCATTCTGTACGACAGACCCTAGGTCCATCCACCTCACTACAAATAACTCAATTTCGTTCCTTTTTATGGCTGAGTTATATTCCATTGTATACATGTGCCACATCTTCTTTATCCATTCATCTGTTGATGGACACGTAGGTTGCTTCCATGTCCTGGCTATTGTAAATAGTAGGCACGGAGTCTTAATTAAGCAAGAGAAGTTCTGGGATCTGCTATAAACCATGTACCTGTATCCAACAATACTGTACTGTACACTTAAAAGTTTGTTATGGGGAAAAATGATACAAATCTACAGTAACAGAAACAGTGTGGTACTATAATAAAGACAGACATATATAGATCAATGGAACAGAATAGAGACCCCTGAAATAAATCTTCACCTAAAACAGTGTTCTTAATAGTTGAATAAAATTTTATTATATCAATATATGTCAATTATTTAATTTTCAGTGTTCTGATAATTAGGCTACTTAAAAATGTCCCTGTTTTATATATTTGCAGTAACTTGTCCATTGCTGTTAAAGGCAAAATATATTTATACGTTTGAATGATGTACTTAGCTGCATTAGTTAGCTAGATCTAATTAAAGCCTGCTAAGTGCCCAGCATAGTTCTGTGTTTTTTTATATATTTAATCACGTTTAGAAGATCATTATCGATGCTCTAGTTTTATAGATTGGGCATGGAGGCTCAGTGCAATTGCATAACTTGCCCAAAGTCATATTGCTAGTAAGTGGCTCAAATTTGAATTTGAATCAGGCAGATCTTTTTCCAAGTTTGTTCTGTTACTCCATCATGCCTAGTACACATTGGCCTTGAAAGTAAAATGAAAAAGGCATAACTTATTCTATGAATCATAGACCTTGGAATGTTAGAGCTAGAATAGGACAACCACACACCAATGGCAACATACACTGTCCTCGGCTTCTTACAGTTACATTATCTTTTGCTGTGCAGCTTCTTTATCTATGGACAAGTTAGTTTAAGAAAAAAATGCATGTCACCACTTAAAGAAAAATCACATTTGGAAAGATAATGCCTTTAATCACATGTCTAATAAATGTCAAACATATATCCGAAGTGGATCTTATTTCCAACTTAAAGCAAATGGTTAGATTTCAGCTGCATAATTAACCACTAATTGGAATATGCACATTTGTAATAGTTAATGAGCAACAATAAAGAAGAGTATGATTACTGTGACCTATGATATTTCTCTTATGTTTTTGGTGAACAGTTTTTTCCTATCTATTTGCTGTAGGTACTAGGGTTTGGAAAATTTTTTCTTAGGGAATTTCGCACAGAGGTGATATTTTATCTGGGTCTTGAAAGACAGGTAAGTGTTCATTAGGTAGAGGAGTAGGAAAAAGGCATCCTTGCTCTAAGAAACACAATGAACAAAGGGTCTGAGTTGGGAAAAACGTGTGGTGAACCAAGGAGGTGGTGAGTAGAAACCATCCCTATTGCGTACACACACACACACACACACACACACACACACACACACACACACTCGCATGCATATACATTTCTCCTATTTTTTGAAAGAGTAATTTGATTCTCCTGTTTTCTACGTGTTGTTTCTTTTTAAATTATATTTGGCATACAACACTGTGTAAATTTAAGAAACAATATGTTGATTTGTTACATTTGTATATTATAATATGATTGCCATTGTAGCATTAACTAGTTCCTCTATCACATCACATGATTACCATTACCTTTTTTGTCACGGGAATAATTAAGATCTAGTCTCTTAGCAAGTTTGGTGATTAATATAATATTGTTGTCTATATTCACTATATTGTGCATTAGATCTCTAGGACTTATTTATCGACTATTTTGTACTCCTAAACAACATCTCTCCTATTTCCCCACCTTCCAGCCCCTGGTAACCATTATTTTGCTCTCTGTTTTTATTAGTTCAGTTTTTTAGATTCCACCTAAAAGTGATATAATATAGATCTTCCTGTTTTCTGATCTCTCCCCCTAAGTGTTCTCTCTTTGCACAGCAAAATGGACAAAGTATTTTTCTAAACAAGCAAGTTTCTTACCTTTATTATTTTAACATGATTAAATTTTGTAATATTTAATATTGAATAATTATCACAACAGCTATTAAAATAAATTTATCTGCAACATTAGTACCTGGGAAGGAAACATTCGATATAAAAGTAGAATACAGGACTTTGAGGTAGTGATGGTCTAACTGTGGGGCTAGAAGGTGGGGCAGGAAAATTGGTATATCTTATAAGATCATACTTTGTTCTTTGGTTCTCTGACCTATTACAGTACTAGGACTTCATTCAACCAATCCTTAAATGTCAGCATATGAATTCCTCTTCAGCTCCTTTTCTTTTACACAAGTACCTCTAATAATATAATTTATTTCTTATTCTCACTCTTTTGTCTTCCATGCCATTGATTAATAGAATGGATCTACAACGTCTGATTACTACATAGAATACCCTCAGAAAATCTTAAACGAAAGTAAAATATTGAGGACCAGTGGGTTTTTTTCCATCCTAATTCCCATAATTAAATTGTCCTTGATAAACGCAGTGGGAAAAGTCGCTGTGCACTGGCACTGGGTTTTGAACTTAGAGTTTGTCTCTCTGCTATAATGCAATTAAAAGATAATAGGGTTAGGGCTCTTGATTCAATAACAAGACACCTACACTGTGATGGAAGTGGGTTACATAATTCGTAATAAATCACTGAGAGGAAATGTGCACATCAAGTGTCTCACATATTTCCATTTGGTGGGTCAGAGTTTAAGGAATTAAGCTGTAACTAGAGAATTCAGTCACTGTTTGAAAGGCTGCTGCTGCTTTGCCTAAGGATGGCTCTTGCAGGTTTCTGGCTGATGATTTTCTCAATCAATGCCCTGCCTTCCAGCTTGAGTTGAAATGAGATTATTTACAATTACTAGATATTTTAAAATACAATTTTGTTGATTGTAATAGGAAAATATAAAGAATAAAATAAAAATTTTCACTAATTTTACCACCTATATTTTGACATATTATAACCTTACAGCTTATTTCAATGCATATATATATACATACACATATATGGGTATATATGTATATAAAACACACATATATATTTAATATCTCTCTTATTAATGTGTCTATTAACAAAATCTGGTATAATAGCATTAAAATATTATAGAAATTTCATTTGCTGTACTTAAAATATATAGCTAGAATTTTATAAACTCTTAAAGAACATGATTTTTAATGGCAACATCATTTACTATTGGCTTTTTTTCTGATATAGTTGCTGTGTGAGATGTATTTTCGTTGCTTCATTAGAACTAGCTTGACTATAGGTACAGTTCTCATTTTTGAATGGTCATTTGCTCATACACTACTTTTGTAATGACTTCCCATCAGAGGATGACTGCTTGAGCAACAGCTCGTTGTTCCATTGAAATCAGGCTTCATTGGCTTTATGAAATTCATGGGCATTTCTCTAGGTAAAGCAGTCCTTCTCAGAATAGGTTAAACTCTGATAAATTGGGTAAGGAGTGGGTTTGGGGTTTGTTTTTATTTGTCTTTTTTATTTGCTTTTTGTCTTTGTTTTTTGTTTTGCCTTAATTATAGGAGATATGTATTTGGGCCATATCCAGGAAACTCTAAATCTAAAAATGTTTGCAGTGAGACCATTTGCAAATTTGGAATAAATAATTATAAGGAAATTAGTCTTTTGGATGGCTGCCAAAAGAAAATTGGTCAAGTAGTGATTGGCTGTACAGAGATAGGGTAACTGTGAATTGAAAACAAAAATAAAGAAAAAACAGAACACAAACACACACAATAATTCTGAGTCCAGAAGGGGGAAATGCTTTGCTTTAATTTAGGAAAGAATAAAATAACTTATTCCCATGGAAACCAAACCATTCCTCTCTTTAACGATGAAAAAACAGAAAATTAGACACATGAAATACTCTTTAAGATGCAGATTGTTTTTAGTTAAAAAAAAAAAAAACAACTACAAAGCAAATGGCTTTAACAATACTTATTTTATTTACCAAGAGTTCATGCAGTAAAATATCTTACGCTCTTCTTATAGAAAGGCCAAATCACAAGCTGGTGAACTAAACCAGGAGTCTTTGTTAGCTAATTAATCAGGTGAGGAATGATCTAGTGGAGTAAGATTTAATGGGAGTATGCTTTTTCTCTCTATTTTATGTGATAGACTTTTCCCTTGTGTGTAAAAATATTTCTTTCTGTCAAATTTTCCTACATAAGCCTCCAGTTTCCCATCTAAACTGCAAACCTTTATATTTTCATAAAAGTCAAGGTTTGTGAAACACGTGTTAAATAGTTAAGGAATGAAACAGCAAGTACAAAAATAGTAAGAGTTAATAAGTTAAACATTTTAAATCATTTAATATCTAATCAAACAAAATGAACTTGGTAGATTTTTAATTACTTTCCCACTGATTCAATTAGAATTTTATTCAGCTTCACATTAAGCCATGATTGTGGCTTAGTCAAAAAGAGATTTATTTTTTTTCATTCAACAAGAATTCCAGGTATAGGCATTTGAGGGCTAGTTTGGCAACTCTATTATTCCATTGAAGAAAAAAGCTAAATCTATCTTCCTGTTTTATCGTCTTTAGTGAAGGATGTTCTACATGCATGTTCCAGAGTAATAAAAGAAGAGAACAGAATAGACAGGGCCAGAAGATTTTTGCTTGTATCTCATTGGCAGAATTATGTCAAGTGGTCATCTCTATTTGCAAGGGAGACTGGGATATTTCACAAAAGCAGGAAAGGGAAGGAGGGCTTAAAAGGTTGTTGAGTGAATGAACTTACTGTATCTGTCACCTTCCACCTCTCTGAGCATTCTATATTTATACACAGTATTTATATCTTTCTCTGTACTTTAAATAAAATGAATTCATCCTCTGTCTTCCAAGGCAGGTAATCCCCAAATTATATCCAGTTACTGTATTTAGCTTGAAGTCTAGGATCTTTGGGTAATCTCTCCATCAGCTCCAGGTTTGGTTCTTTGTGATCCTTAGGTCTATAAATTAAAGACAAGTCATCTTCTTCTAACATTCCCAATGTATTACTGTGGAGAGAGAAGAAAATAGGAGAATAGCAATTTAAAAAGTCTTATTCAGTAAGAGGGAACGTAGAAAATATATGACTGTCGGTGATACATAGCAAATATAGAGTCCTGCTGGGTGGGTTACTCAGGACTTCCTGATGCTAGCAGCGGAAGTAGTTACTTGGCTAGCCAATCTGGAGGCCCTGGTACTTCTTTCTTGGAGAATTTCTTTTATCTTTTTTCTCCAAGTCCTTGGTTCTACATCTGGGGAGACCTTCCTTGACCAATGTGCCAATGCCTACTAAAATGAAAGTAAAAGAACGAGGGCTCCAAAAAGAATTAAAAGGCATTGCATATCTATAAAACCATAAATTGGGACCATCCCAGGAAATCCAGGTAAATGGTCTTCCTAGCTGGGAAGAGATTCAACCTGGAGTCAATTTCCTTTCGCTGTGAGTTCAAGGACCCAGAAATTACTTTAAATACAGCTGTAGCGAGCCTGAGGCACATTTGGAAATACCATGCTCTGGAAATTCTACCAGGCTTCCAGGAGGTGAGTTTCAAGACCATTTTATGAGTAGCCACATCAGCCTGGAAAATGTAACTTGTTGCTACTGACTCCTTTGTTCTGACCAATTCCTCACTCTTAACCTAATGGCTGCTGCCTCAGCCCCTGCAAAACTGCGGGCCAGGGTGCAACACCATTAATCTGATCTTTGCCACTAAGTTCCCCTTCACTGTCACTTAGAGGCTTCCTAAAGGAAAGTGTTTGAAACACCCTGGGGCAACAGTTTTGTACGTTTTTGAAGTTGCACTCAGAAACCTCTGCTTGCATACATACATTTTGTATACAGAAGCAGCTGGCTGTTCTCAACCCTCCAAGGTTCCAAATTATGATATTCTCAGTCAATTTATATTGCAGGACACAAGCACAGTGAGCCTCTGCTTGTAGGTAAAGGTAGCTGTGCTCCCTTGCATCTCTGCTTAGAGACTGTCTAGCTCTAGTTTGAGTGCATCTCTACCACAGTACACTTTTGAAAGCGGCAAGATTTAATACGCACATGCCAATATTCTGAATTTTATTCCTACCATTCACACTAATAAAAAAGCTTCAGTTGGCATGTGGTCACAGTTCCAAAGCATAGCAAGCACCAGTTTGACTAGCTGTTTCGCTACTGCATTTCAAAATGCATTAGCTTTCGAGCCTGAGGTAATTAAATCTTCACTGTTTGCCCTCATCATCTCCTCCACAGAGTCAATTCCACGTTTTAAGTCCTATTATTGCAGCTCCCTTCATTCTTTAAAAATTATTACATTGATCAGTATTCTTAGTTGCAAACAACGGAGTCTACTCTAGTTAGCTTATACAGAAAAAAATTTTATTTCATAGACTCTTAGGTCACTCAGGAATTTTTGGAGAGGTCCAAATGCTCACCTCTAAATCTACTGTGCAGAAACAATGTCCAATTATATCATGGGGTTTCTTTGGAGAAGACACCATTGCCACCATTGATCAATACTTTGTCCCGGGCTTCCCTGGTGGCGCAGTGGTTGAGAATCCGCCTGCCAATGCAGGGGACACGGGTTCGAGCTCTGGTCTGGGAAGATCCCACATGCCGCGGAGCAACTAGGCCCGTGAGCCACAACTACTGAGCCTGCGCGTCTGGAGCCTGTGCTCCGCAACAAGAGAGGCCGCGATAGTGAGAGGCCCACGCACCGCGATGAAGAGCGGCCCCCGCACCGTGATGAAGAGTGGCCCCCGCTTGCCGCAACTAGAGAAAGCCCTCGCACAGAAACGAAGACCCAACACAGCCAAAAATAAATAAATTTATTAAAAAAAAAAAATTCTTTGTCCCTCAGGACTGAATACTGGAGACTCTACAATAAAGTACAAAAGACCACCACCGTTGTTGCCGAAAGAGCAAAACCCCACAATACAGTCACTGGCTCGCTTTGCTCAATTTGAGTTCAGATCTTGCTTGAATGCAGGTCAAATATCTGGACCGTAACTACAAAGGAATCTAAGAATGTATTTGATCTAGCTTGTCTTGAGAAGACGAGGAACATAAGGAGAAATGTAGGCAAAATGGAAGGAGAGTGTTTAGAGAGGCTGGGCATCCATATGTGATGATTTGATTTAACAATATCTTACATGCTTACTGGGATTTTTAGCTGATCAGTCGGACTCTGTGATGTCCACTTCCTCAACACCCATTGCAATTAAGTTATCTTTATGGTACAGAATTTTCTGAGCATGGACATGTTGTCATAGATAGCTATTGCAAATAGGAAGTATACCTTAGAGAAAATATCCCAAAGATTTCTGATCCATATTTGATTATGTCCAGTTCAGTTAAAGGAAATAGAATGGAATGGGGTGGGATTTTCCCTTATTAACATTAGTTAACTATCACAACTTTTTTTCAATATCCCTGATACCTGCAACATCCCATGGGTGGAATAGTCTGTGGGAAATCTTATTTACTATGTGATATACTGCGCCTTTCTGGCTTAGATAGATTTAAAACAAGTTGCTAACATCAGATGCCATTTAGAGAAGTTATCAATGGTTGTTAACTTATCCACGTCTATTTTCAGTGAGTGCCATAACTCCACAGATCGAATCAAAGTCAGAGTGTGGGATGAAGATGATGACATTAAGTCCAGAGTGAAGCAACATTTCAAAAAGGAGTCAGATGATTTTCTGGGACAAACGATTGTAGAAGTGAGGACCCTGAGTGGAGAAATGGATGTCTGGTACAATTTAGGTGACTGTCTTTATATCTACTTGAAAAATGTTAAATAAAATTCCAGAATATCTGTGGAAGGTATTATATTCCCATATAGGTAAAAATAACCAGTGCTTTTCTCGAACATTCTCATGGATTTCAGGCAGTTTAGTTTCACTAGAAATTAAGGTGATAATTATTCAAACTCTGTATTTTTGAAAGATATTGGTAAATTTGAGATGAAAAGAGAAAAGTCTTTCTAGGAATCAACTGGGTGTCTTTTAGGAGAAAAATATCCCATTCTGAATTTTTAATGCATAAAGTATAGCTTCAAAAAACTTTGCCAAATGTATAGAAAATAAATAACTTATGACTTAATAATGTCTGACTTATTTCCTTTTAGTCCCTTAATGAATTCTGGCAATAAAGGAAAAGTGTATTTTGGATATTTTTCAAAGATGATATAAAAGTAGGCTTTAGCAGGCAAAGCCAGATACACATGTGAACTTCTGCTTGTTCTGATGATGAAGATATTGAGCGTATGTTTAATTGGCATGATTTTAAAATGGAATTTTATTATGGAACCAAGAATTGAATAAAGATAAGTTTTCATTTGACTTTTACTACAATTGAATAATAAGCTAGAATCTTCAGTGCTGACTTAATAATAGTAAGAATATATGGATCACCTCATTTTCTGTAAAGGACATGATCCCAAATGGCTTTATCATATCATCTGAAATGTTTTAATTAAATCTTTAAGGTCTGGTTGTGAATCTGAGAAAGGTTTACATACTCCCAGGATTACGAAGTGTTTCCATTTAGGATACCAACTTATCTTAGCAAATTAAAGAGCGCTTTTGACTTTTTGAAAACCTACCTACTTCAAGTAATGTAATATTTGGCAAAGTAAAGGGGTAAGGCCACAAAATTAACGAACAGCTGAATTATATAATAATTTAAAGAAGGAGAGATATATAACTTATCTGAACACAGATGATTCAAGCTAGACTAAAAACTCGTTATCAAAAAATATTTTATTTTGAGGAAATCTTTAAAGAAAATTGGTGCTTCTCCATTATTGGCATAGAGTTTTTGCTTCACTTATAATGATAATCCTTCTGTATCTTGTTTATACTATTAAATAACTTTATATATGAAAACAGGTGTTAGGCAAAGGGTAAACTTCAGGGCATTAACTCTGCACAATACCCACAAGTTGTGTTTTAATTAAAGAGGCTTGCCTACGTGAGTTTTTTTTTTTTTTTTTTTTTTTTTTTTTTTTTTTACAATAAGTTAACATGTTCTTGAATTGAGGGAGTTAGAATTCGGAACAGAAATTCCTCAAATTATTCTTTTGACAAAACGTACAAGGGTATATTTAGTTTGCAAAAGAATTTGAATGTGCTTTTAATAAAATCTGCCATCCAGCTTTTGTGCAGAAACTGTCCTTCAGTCTATGGAAAGAAAAACATGATGCAACATAACATGGGCACCTTTGCTTGCTCAGCCTCAATTCATACTTTTGTGCTGTCATTGCTGATGTTTAACCTTTAGAAAGAGGGAGAACAGGTCTTAGCTTTGTATGAAATCCCACGGTGGGTTCCATCCCCATTAGTACCATATTTTCATTCTTTGTACAATGTTCCTCCTTCCTCATTACTTAGAATTCATTCCACCGTGCAGAGGAGGACTTGGCCAAAAGTCCTAGGCATCTAAGCAGAGCCTGTGTCCCATGGATCCATTGTGATGATGGTAGTTAAAATGTTCCCCTGTGATTCCAGGAAAAGGTCTGTGACATAAAGGTCTCAGGACTTGACTTTCTCTTGGCTTCAGCAGAGAACTTCAGCATTTGATGAGAATCAGTGATCTCCCAGCCAACAGGAGAAACTCTCAAGATCCTGGCAGTCCTAAGGGAAGAATCTTCGCAACACAATGACTATTAAATATTAACGATGAAAGTCATCAGACATTCCACAAGAAGAAAGTAGACTATGTGATTTAACTGTATCTTATTTGGCTAAAAATACAGTTACGCTTAGAAAGAGGGGCAATTAAAGAAGTCTTCACCACTGACTTTGTGTCACTCTATCTCTTTATCTTTTGTTTTTGAGATGGGTCAGCTTGCTTCTTTATGTGTTTCATCGGGGAAGTAGGTATCAGACATAGGTCTCTTACCTACATTCACACCCTAGGAATTTTGTGACTAGGCTTTTCTTTCTCTCACAGCTACTACTCAGTTCATATTAGACACACGTGCATACACTTACACACACATTACTAGACTGAATTGGCTACATACTGATTCCATTCAAAGAAAGAGTGAATCTAACACATAAGTAAACACAGGCTGTAGGCTATAGGTCTTCATGAATCACTGACAAAGAAACCTAATAACAAATGTTTTTGTTAGAGCTTTGACTCATTTTTTCAAGGACGGAAAGAAAGAGTGGGGCTTTTAGATAAAATACTTTCCTGATTAATTTTATCTTTTAGTTATTTTGCTTTTAATTGCCCAAATAATTAATTTCATTGTATAAACTGATCTAGTACACAGAAATTTATATCAGAATGGTAGGGTCTTCTGATTGAGTTTTTCTATTTGAAAGATTTATATCACAGTTTGCCAATCCCAGTGACATATCAGGCGCATTATTTTAAATTGTATTTAGCAGAATCATTATGGTTAATCAAATCTGATCTAGAAAAATGGCTTTTAGCAATATAAGCCCTTTTTTAATGCTTTCGAGAACTTGTATAGGAAACATGATGTCAAAAATGACTGACCAATTACTTTTTGCTTTATCAGAGAAACGGACAGATAAATCAGCTGTGTCTGGGGCCATTCGATTGAAAATCAACGTGGAAATAAAAGGAGAGGAGAAGGTTGCTCCGTATCATTTACAATATACATGTTTACATGAGGTAAGTAAATTGAATTGTATTAATAACAAAGCCTTAGGAAAGATTGTATTGTTTATGGATCATGCAACAAAATATTTGTTTTAAAAATAGAATTGAATTAGGTTTGTAAAATTGTCCCTGAAGTTCTTACTCTATACTATAGCAAGTGATGTGCTAGGGTATCACATAGCCTGTGTATTACCCCGTGAAGAGAGAGTTCGTTGTCTTTGAATGGATTTAGAACAAACGTATGAGGCAGGTTTTAATAAATGAGGCAATAAGATGATAATGAACAAGTAGACCAAATTAAATTACCGTTCTTCCAGGGAGGAAGAAGAATATTAGAAAGCATTTATTGAAGAAATAAGTCATGATATTTTGGAAGCATTTTAAATATATAGTACTTTAGTAATGGAGGAGAGGATCCAAATCATGATAGTTTTTGAGAATTCTGAGTAAGTGTTCAGATTTTGTTGAAGATTTAATTAGGAGTATTGTCTATTAAATATAAAAATTCTGACGTTGTAGCAATGGCTTTGGGGAGCCAATGTAATTAGCAGTAATTTTGTCTGTCTTTTTCTGAGTGCAACAGAGGGCTTTATACATACTGAAGCCTCCTCCATTTTAACTACCCTTTACACAAACACATCTGGGTGGCAGGTATCAGAATGTAGCTTTCCATCCACGGATAGTAGAGAATATACTACCCAAAAGAAGGAGCCTGTTGGCTTAGAGAGAGGTAGAGAGCACCCAATTGGAGTCAAAAGGGCAGGTTCATCAGTTCCTGTTTGTGCCTCAGCGTAAATGCACAGACAGATAATCTTGGGCTTTTATTATTGGATGCTTTGCAACTGAGAGCTTAGTTAGACATGTCACCAGAGCTTTTCCCTGATGCAAATGACACATCCCATGTATCAAAAAATATGAAGTGAAGCTGAGGAATATGCCTTTTCCCATGTTCAAAGGGTACAGAGGAAGTACCTTCCTAAGAAAGAAAAAGATAGCTGGGAGAATCTTTGCTCTTTGTACATTATTTTTCCTAAATATATCTATGAAAATGTATATATGTAATTATTTTCACCTCCGTTTTACTAAAGAAGGAAATGAGGAACAATATTTAAGTCATTTACACATTATACAGTCATTAGATATAGAACCAAGCCTTAATTTCCTGACTACAGTCTAGCCAGTGATAATCCATCAAGAAAGGTGGTTCAGTTTTTAGACCAGCACCAATAAAGCCCTTGAACTGGCAGGATGGGGAGCCAACACTGACCTTAAAATGTGGGCAGAGATTTAGGATCACAGGAACAGCATCATGCTTTGCTTTTCAGAGTCTTTTCTGTTGGTCCAAGACACAAAAAGAAATGAAATCCAAGAAAGGGTCCTTCAGTGACCCAGGCTGCATCCGTGCAGCAGTTTCTAAACTTCTTCGAAGCGAAAAGGAATTCTTTGTAGTGATGTTTTTTCATTACAAAATTCTAAAAATATTTATTTTCAGCCTGAACTCATTGTCATGGCTCATACCGTTTTGCAGCCGAAGTCCTTTAGTATTATTTGCATACCTAGATTCTGTATTAACATAGCCAAAACACATTATTCATCCAGAGCTTTATAATTTACTCAGAGCCCATGAATGCAAAAGATGTTCCAGCATGTAGAAATGTTTACATGAGAAAACATTTACTTCCTTCTAAAATGATTTGGTATATCTGAAACATTTAAATCATTGATTCCGTATAAACTTAGACAGAAATAAAATCAGAACTTGCATAAAGATGAGGTACGTGAGAACGAAAATCTGAGACATTTCTATTGTTTATAGATGCTGATGAAACATTAGGTGCAATTATAAGTATAATTTAATGAAAGTTACAGTTAAATATATCTGGCCTAGTCTGAGAAAACTGAACATTTGAAAACCACTTACTTTTAGAATTTGTTCCATTACTTGACTGAAGTGAAATCTAATGGTGGAGTGAAAATCCCAGAGGTCAAAGGGGATGAAGCCTGGAAGGTTTTCTTTGATGATGCCTGCCAAGAAATCGTCGATGAATTTGCCATGCGTTACGGGATTGAATCCATTTATCAAGCTATGACGTAAGTATTATAGAACATTTACACGCTCAGAATGGCTGTTGAAATCCAAACGGGGAATAAAAAGGGTGTTCGTTTCCCTTCTTCTAAATCAAATGAAATTTTGATGAAAAAGACAGTTACATTTTGGATGTAATTGATTGGATGCTGGCTACTTTCTCTATTACAGCTATAAAGTATTAAGGATTTGGTAACTCACTACCATCATCTTCCCAATTCTTATTCCATTCCCATGTGCTGTTCTTTGACTAGCAGCATTAGCAGCACCTAGGAACTTAGAAATGTAAAATTTCTACCTTACTTCAGACCTATTGAATCAGAAACTCTAAAGGTGAGGCCCAGCGATCTGTTTTAATCTGCCCAACACGTGATTCTCATACACTCTGAAGTTAGAGAACCAATGCCTTACTTGATATCTGAGAAACTAAAGCCTGATGATTAAAGTGAGTCGTCCAAGGTTACAAAGCCTGTTAGCATCAGAGACACATCTAGAGTCCCTACGGTGTTGACCGTAACTTTAGACTATATCCTTCCTTCCTATGTTTATCTCAGTGCTGCTAATTGGGCGAAACCAAGATTTATTGACCACCCATAGAACCCAAACACTACAGTAAATGTGATCCTGTAGAAGTGAGCCGTACAGAAATACACCCCTTACTGAGGAGTTTCAGTAAGGATTTAGAATGGGGTTATATTACTTGTCCAGAGTTTATCTTTTGAAACCGGGTCTAAGTTTATAAGTGCATTCTGTTCAGATATAAACCATGTATAATATGTAAACTGTGTACATATATTAGGACTATTCTTTCATATTAGAGATCAAATCATATTTTCATGTGAACAGAATAGATGCTGACCCAGATAGTCAATCATTTTCAGCCAACTTGATGGATATATATTGGACCAAAATCTTCAAGGTTTATTGCTCAGAGAATTTAATCAACAGTCATATTTCTAGAACATCATATGTAAGAATGATTTTTTAAAATTTTCTGATAGTGTGTGCTTTTTCAGGTTGCAGGATGTCCTAATGCTAAATAACAAAGGCTTGTAGATTCTTAGGTATGAAGAGGAACTTAGAGGTCACCCAACTGAACCTCCCTCTGAATCAGGAAACCCTGTTTGTGCATCCCTCACTAGTTATTATCATCCCTCTGTTTGCTCACCTGCAGTAACAGGGAGCTCACTCCTTTTTCTTTTAATTGAAATATAGTTGATTTACAATGCTGTGCTAATTTCTGCTGTGTAGCAAAGTGACTCAGTTATACACATATATCCATTCTTTTTTATCTTCTTTTCCATTATGGTTTATCCCAGGAGATTGGATGTAGTTCTCTGTGCTATACAGTAGGACCTTGTTGTTTATCCATTCCAAATGTAGTAGTTGGCATCTACTAACCCCAAACTCCCAGTTGACCCCTCTCCCTTTCCCACTCCCCCTTGGCAACCACAAGTCTGTTCTCTATGTCTGTGAGTCTGTTTCTGTTTTGTAGGTAGGTTCTTTTGTGCCATATTTTAGATTCCACATATGAGTGATATTATATGGTATTTGTCTTTCTCTTTCTGACTTCACTTAGTATTATAATCTCTAGTTATATCCATGTTGCTGCAAATGGCATTATTTCATTCTTTTTTAGTATTCCATTGTGTGTACATACCACATCTTCTTTATCCATTCATCTGTCAGTGGACATTTAGGTCGTTTTCATGTCTTGGCTATTGTGAACAGTGCTGCTATGAACATAAGGGTGCTTGTATCTGTTTGAATTGTAGTTTTGTCTGGGTGTATGCCCAGGAGTGGGATTGCTGGATCATATGGTAGTTCTAATTTTAGTTTTCTGAGGAACCTCCGTACTGTTTTCCATAGTGGCTGCACCAACTTACATTCCCACCAACAGTGTAGGAACGTTCCCTTTTCTCCATACTCTCGCCAGCATTTGTTATTTGTAAACTTTTTAATGATGGCCATTCTGACTGGTGTGAGGTGGTACCTCATTGTAGCTTTGATTTGCATTTCTCTAATAACTAGTGATGCTGAGCATCTTTTCATGTGCCTATTGGCCATCTGTATGTCATCTTTGGAGAAATGTCTGTTAAGGTCTTCTGCCCATTTTTCAATTGGGTTGTTTGTTTTGTTGTTGTTGTGTTGTATGAGCTGCATACAATATGAGTTGTGTATTTTGGAGATTAAGCCCTTGTTGATTGCATCATTTGCAAATATTTTCTTCCATTCCATAGGTTGTCTTTTTGTTTTTTTGTATGGTTTCCTTTGCTGCATAGCTTGTAAGTTTGATTAGGCCCCATTTGTTTATTTCTGGTTTTATTTTTATTGCCTTGGGAGACTGACCTAAGAAAACATGATATGGTTTATGTCAGAGAATGTTTTGCCTGTGCTCTCTTATAGGAGTTTATCATGTCATGTCTTATGTTAAATAAGTCTTTAAGCCATTTTGAGTTTATTTCTGAGCATGGTGTGAGAGTGTGTTCTAACGTCAGTGATTTACATGCATCTGTCCAACTTTCCCAGCACCAGTTGCTGAAGAGGCTGTCTTTTTCCCATTTTATATTCTTGCCTCCTTTGTTGAAGACAAATTGGTCATAGGCGTGTGGGTTTATTTCTGGGCTCTCCATTTTTTTCCCCCATTGATCCGTATGTCTGTTTTGGTACCAATACCACACTGTTTTGATTACTGTAGCTTTGTAGTATTGTCTGAAGTCTGGGAGAGTTATGCCTCCTGCTTTGTTTTTTTCCCTCAGGATTTCTTTTGGCAATTCTGGGTCTTTTATAGTTCCACATAAATTTTTGGATTATTTTTTCTACTCCTGTGAAAAATATCATGGGTATTTTGATAGGGATCACATTAAATCTGTAGATTGCTTTGGATAGTATTGCCATTTTAACAATATTAATTCTTCCAATCCAAGTGCATGGGATATCTTTCCATTTCTTTGAATCCTCTTTTATTTCCTTTATTAATGTTTTAATATTCTCAGCGTATAAGTCTTTCACCTCCTTGGTCAGGATTTATTCCTAGGCATTTTATTTTTTTGGTGCGATTTTAAAAGGTATTTTTTTTTTTTACATTCCCTTTCTGATACTTCATTGTTAGTGTAAAAAAAATGCAACTGATTTCTGAATGTTAATCTTGTATCCTGCCACTTTGCTGAATTCATATATTAGATCTAGTAGTTTTTGTGTGGAGTCCTTAGGGTTTTCTATATATAGTATCATGTCATCTGCATATAGTGACAGTTTTACTTCTTCCCTTCCAATTTGGATACCTTTTATTTCTTTTTCTTGTCTGACTGCTGTGACTAGGACTTCCAATACTACGTTGAATAGAAGTGGTGAGAGTGGGCATCCTTGGCTTGTCCCAGACTTTAGCAGGATGGCTTTCAGCTTTTCACCGTTGAGTGTTATATTGGTTGTGTTTGTCATAAATAGTTTTTATTATGTTGAGATATGTTCCCTCTATACCCACTTCTGTAAGAGTTTTTACCATGAATGGATATTGAATTTTGTCAAATGTTTTTTCTGCATCTATTGAGATGATCATGTTGTTTTTGACTTTTCTTTTGCTAATGTGGTGTATTACATTGATTAATTTGCATATGTTGAACCATCCTTGTGAACTTGGGGTGGATCCCACTTGGTCGTGGTGTATGATCTTTTTTATGTGTTGTTGGACTTGATTTGCTAATATTTTGTCGAGAATTTTTGCATCCATAGTCATCAAAGATATTGGCCTGTAATTTTCTTTTTCGGTGGTATCTTTGCCTGGTTTTGGTATCAGTGTGATGGTGGCCTCATAGAATGTCTTTGAGAGTGGTCCCTCCTCTTCAGTCTTTTGGAAGAGTTTAAGGAGGATTGGAATAAGTTCTCTGTATGTGTGGTAGAATTCTCCTGTGAAGCCATCTGGTCCTGGACTTTTGTTTGTAGGGAGTTTTTTTTTGTTTTTTGTTTTGTTTTGTTTTAACTACAGATTCTAATTTACTTCTAGTGATCGGTTTGTTCAGATTATCTATTTCTTCTTGATTCAGTTTTGGTGGGCTGTATGTTTCTAAGAAGTTGTCCATTTCTTCTAGGTTGTCAAATTTGTTGGCATATAATTGATCATAGTATTCTCTTACGATTTTTTGTATTTCTGCAGTATCAGTTGAGATTTCTCCTTTTCATTTCTTATTTTGCTTATTTGGGTTCTCTCTCTTGTCTTCTTGATTATCCTGGCCAGAGGTTTGTCAATTTTTTTTACCATTTCAAAGAACCAGCTCTTGGTTTAGTTGATTTTTTTCCTATTTTTTTAATCTCTATTTTAGCTATTTCTACCCTGAGTTTTATTATTTCCTTCCTTCTGATTACATTAGGTTTTGTCTGTTCTTTTTTTTCTAATTCTTTTAGATGGTAGGTTGGCTTGTTTATTTGAGATTTTTGTTGTTTTTTGAGGAAGACATGTATCACTATGGACTTTCCTCTAAAAACTGCTTTTGTTGCATCCCATAGATTTGTATAGTCGTGTTTTCATTGTCATTTGTCTCAAGGTATTTCTAAATTTCCGTTTTGATTTCCTAGTTGACCCACTGGTTTTTTAGTAGCATGTTGTTTAGTCTCCATGTAGTCGTTTTTTTTCTCATTTCTTTTCCCGTGGTTGATTTCTAGTTTCAGGCCATTGTGGTCAGGGAAGATGCTTGAAATAATTTCTATACTCTTAAATTTTTTGAGGTTAATTTTGTGCCCTAGTACATGGTTAATCCTAGAGAGTGTTCCATGTGCCCTTGAAAAGAATATGGATTCTTTTTTTTTTTTAATGTGTAATGTCCTGAAAATATCAATTAAGACTAACTGTTCTATTGTATCATTTAGGATCCTGTTGCCTCATTGACTTTCTGTCTAGATCTGTCCATTGATGCGAGTGGGGTGTTAACATCTCCTACTATTGTTGTATTCCCATCAATTTCTCCCTGTATGTCTGTTAGTATTTGTTTTACGTATCTTGGTGCTCCTATGTTAGGTGTATGTACATTGATGAGTGTAAAATCTTCTTCTTGTATTGATCCTTTTACCATTATATAGTGTCCTTCTTTATCTTTCTTTATGGCCTTTGTTTTAAAGTCTGACATGAATATTGCAACTCCTGCTTTCTTGTCATTTCCATTTGCGTGAAATATCTTTTTCCATCCCCTCACTTTCAGTCTATGTGTGTCCTTTGCTCTAAGGTGGGTCTCTTGTAGGCAGCATATTGTAGGCTCTTGTTTTTTTATCCAGTCTGCCACTCTATATCTTTTAATTGGAGCATTCAGCCCATTGACATTTAATATAATTATTGATACATATGTATTTATTGCCATTTTAAACCTTGTTTTCCAGTTGATTCTGTGTTTCTTCTTTGTTCCTTTGTTTTTCTTTCTGTGGTTTGATTTCCTTTTATTTTATGCTTGTGTTCTTTTGGGGTTTTGTGACTCTATTTTATGTTTTTGATTTGTGGCTGCCCTGTTTTTCAAGTATGTTAACCCCTTTCTATATCTGCTTGCTTTAGACTGATAGTCATATAGGCTCAAACACATTCTAAAAAAAAAGAATCTACATGCACATTCTTAAAAAAAAAACATAATCTACATTTTCCATTTTATTACTCTCCTTACACACATTTTATGATTTTGATGTTCTTTTTTACATCTTCATGTTTATCCTTTTGCTGTTCCATGTGTTTATCATTGCTTTCACAGTAGTTTTTTTTTTTTTTTTTTTTAATCATCTGTATACTGGCTAATTTAAGTGATTTACTTTCCAATTGTGATTTCCTCCTTCCTATATCTGCTTGTTTCTTTTCGATTTAGAGAAGAACTTTCAACATTTCTTTTAAGGTAGGTTTAATATTCCTGTATTCTTTTAGTTTTTGCTTGTCTGAGAAATTCTTTATTTCTCCTATTTTAAATGATAATCTTGCTTGGTATAGTATTCTAGGTTGCAGATTTTTCTCTTTCAAGACTTTGAGTATATTTTGCCACTCCCTTCTAGCCTGTAGAGTTTCTGTAGAGAGATCAGCTGATAGCCTTACGGGGGTTCCCTTGTAATTAACACCTTGTTTTTATCTTGCTGCCTTTAGAATCCTCTCTTTATCTTTAACTTTGTCATTTTTATTATAATATGTCTTGGTATAGTTCTGTTTGGGTTCATCTTGTTTGGGACACTCTATGCTTACTATATCTGGATATCTGTTTCCTTCTTTAGGTTTGGGAAGTTTTCAGACATAATTTCTTCAAATACATTTTCAATCCCTTTTTCTCTTTCTTCTCCTTCTGGAATCCCTATTATGCATAGATTGGCATGCTTTATATTATCCCATAGGCCTCCTATATTGCTTTCAGTTTTTTTAAAATTTGGTTTTCAATCTTCTGTTTTGATTGGCTAATTTTCATTACTTTATCTTCCAGATCACTTATTTCTTCTTCTGCATTATTCATTCTGCTATTCATTGCCTTTAGCTCAGCTTTCATCTTGGCAAATGAATTTTCTAATTTTTCTTGGCTCCTCTTTATAGTTTCTAGTTCCTTTTTACAGCAATCTGCATTTCTGTCAATAGCCTTTCTTAATTCCCTCAGTATTTTCATTACTTCCTTTTCGAACTCTGTGTCTATTAGACTGAAGAAGTCTGTTTCATTGTTTGCTCTTTCAGGGGAATTCTCTTGGTCTTTTAACTGGGAATCATTCCTCTGCTTCTTCATTTTGCTTATATTTCTCTTACTCTGTGAGTTTAAGAGAAGCAATTATCTACTGTAGTCTTGGGGGGCTATTTATCTGTGGGAGCATCACTGCATAGCTTGTGTGGATTTAATATTTTTTGGCATAGGGGCTGTTTTTGGTTTGGATGCTTGCCATCTCTTTCCTCAGTGTGTGCTGGTCGTTATCCCCTTGATAGGGGGTGTGCAGGTGCATGGCCTGTGTGCACTCCCGGGAAGGTGTGGGCAGTGGTTGGTGCCCAGTCATGGGATCCTCGGCAGCAGCTGTGGTCTGCGCCCACTTCTGGAGTCTGAAATGGCAGCCGTGTCTCACGCTTGCCCCTGGAGCTCGTGTAGGCAGTGCCCTGCCACCTGAGAGCACTCTCCCAGAGAAGGAAGCTCCTATTTTGGTCCTACCCCTCTCCTCATGTGCCCCCAGACAATGGTGCCTTGCCTCTCTGGCAGGCCCAGACTTCTTCCCGTACTCCCTCAGTTGTGTCACACCACACCCTAGCCCCCTCAAGCTGTCTCCACAAAGCCAACCCCAGTCCTCTCACGGGGCCTGACCTCCAAAACCCAAGCCTGAGCACCCAGACCCTGCCAGCCCCAGCAGATGAGCATCTCAGGCTGCGGAGTGCAGGGCAGCGGCACCTACCATCTGTGCAGGTCTCTCTCTGCTTTGCCCTCCATAAACCAGTTACTGTGCTCTCCTCTGAGGCTCCAAAGCTCCCCCTCCGTCCTGGCTGATTGCCCTGCAAGTGAGGGGACTTCCCAGGGTACGCAAACCTTCCCTCTTTCACGGCTTGCTCTCTGGGGCGCAGGTCCCGTCCTGATTCCTTTCTCTCTCTCTTTTTTTTTTTTCCTTTTTTCTTTTGTCCTACCCAGTTATGTGGAGATTTTCTTGCCCTTTTGGGCGTCTGAGGTCTTCTGCCAGCGTTCAGTAGATGTTCTGTGAGAACGGTTCCACATGTAGATGTATTTTTGATGTATTTGTGGGAGAAGGTGAGCTCCATATCCTACTCCTCCACCATCTTCATCTGATCTCTGGGAGCTCATTCCTTTTGAGGCAACCTATTTTGAAACTGGGCAGCCATGATGAAGTCTGTGACTGCTCTCTGCTCTGTCCCATGTCAATGGCTGTAAGAACTCATCATAGCAACTAGTATAAAATTTGATTACAATTAAAATGTAACTATGATTTAATAGTTTAAAATAAATGAACTGTACTGCCAAGGGAAGTATGTTTAAAAAAACCCACAAAAACCAAAAAATCTTCTGGAAAGAATCCCAGTAAAAGAAAGGATCAAGTTAAATTTATTCCAAAATATCTCTTGTGAGCTGATGTCAGATTTCTTCATCGCCATGTTTCTGATATTCTGAGAAGCACAACCATGTTAATACAGAAAAAGTGGTAAATGTATGGTAGTTTAAAAGAGAAGAATCATAGATCCTTCAACTTAAGTAAACAATAACAATAAAAAATAATTTTGGTTACTTTTTTGGTATCCAGTGACTTGCAGGTGAATTTAGATCCCATCATACTTATAAGACAGTGGGACAAAGCCCCTGCTCACACTGAAAATTGTCTGAAGCAGAGGTCGGCATTTTTTTTTTTTTTTTGTAAAGGCCAGAGAGTAAGTATTTTCAGCTTTGTGGGTCCTATGGTGTCTGTCACAGCCACTCAATTCTACATTCCTAGTGCATAAGCAGCTGTAGATACTAAGTAAACAAAATAGCATGGCTTTGCTCTGATAAAACTCTGTTTTAAAAACAGAATCCATGGGCTGAGTTTGGCTGTGGACTTTAGATTGCCAACTGCTTGTCTGAAGAGTGAGAGCAAGGTAGATAAACATAAGGAAAAAGAATGCCTGCTTTTCGTGGGATAAATTGACAGTTGTACTTTGACAGTAACAAAATGTGGCACGTTACCTCTACTGCTGGTTACACATTTGATTTGATATTGATATTTTTATTTATTAAATGTTTCTTTTAGCACTGAGTACTCATCAAGATGGCCTTGACATTTCCCTCAGCTTGACAAAACTTTAGACAGGCTTCTTTCTGCCTCTAGGCCCCAGGCCTCCCCCTCACCTTGGCCCTTGGAGAATCCAGAAAGTCTAACCTCAGAGGGCCCTACCTTCCCTTTCCTCAGAGCATTTATTTTAGAAAACTTACCATATTTTTTCTCTGTCCTTTTGAGATATAAAAATTTTTAAAGCCTCTTGCCAGTTTTTCAGCCCAGGGCCAGCTTTCTCAAGGACCTGGGAGACATCCCTTTCAAATGTCCTCATCAAGGAAGATAGTCCTTGTTTCTCAGTCTCTGTGGGAGCGTAGGAGCCTAACTTGGGTAGCTGCCTTACTCCAAGTTGTAAAGCTACCTCCTGTCATGAGGGTGAGAGAAAGTTTACTGTTGCTTTGGGTAAGGCCAATTAGCAAACACACATGACTGGGATTCCCCCCACTCCAACTCTTAGAAACTCTCCCCTCCATCAATCCACCTCAGCTCTTAAAAACTTTCTCATTTTTTATTTCAGTGAAGTTGAGTTCAGACTAAGTTCTGGTTTCTCTTCCCTATTGCATAGCCTTGAATAAAATGTTGCTTTCCTATTTAATTTTGTCCAGTGCAATTTTGCTTTTATGGCACAAAAATTATCATCTCACCGGAATATTTTTTTTTTTAAATCCTATTGTTTGACAATCTGATAACTCCTAAAAAAATTTGTTACCAACATAGATATAATCTTTTCATTTACTATTCATTAGTGATCATTAGTTGCTGAAATTAATTATTTTAATAGGAAAATACATATGTACTCATTTTATATCAGTATGTAGCTATCATAATTGTATATATATCAATATAATCATGCTTAAGAGAGATAAAGAGACTGGAGTCCCTTAGAGGGGCACTTGAATTCTATTCAAAGATTTACAAATTGAAATCTTGAATCAAGGAGTTACACGTCTTTTATTAGTGCTTTGTAAGAAGTTCTGGGTGCATGATAGAAAAGCAGAACATATTTGTAATTGAATGTATGAGAAGCAGAAATTGTTTCTCAGAATTACATTTATTAACCTCTCCTGGCATATCTCTTCATGTCAGAAATTTGCAGTTGCCAAAAACAAGCAAAGTGGAACTTGAATGTTTAATTAAGCTGGCGTAGGTATCTATTCTACCAATTATGTTGCATTTAAGTGTTTTAGAGCGTACTGTATTGAATGCTCATTTCTTGTAATCTGGAGAAATTTCAGAGTACTGGCATTCTTTTGTCAGGTTTTGAAACATAACTTTCAGAGATGATTTTGATAGCATTTTCCACATGATACGTTTGTAACTTGAGTCCTAAACTATTGTTGGCCAATGAATAATGCAGCCACAACAAAAAAGACTTGATGAATAACCAACTTACCTTTGAATTTAAACTCGTTGCCTATTGAATCGGTAATTTGCTGTTGTTTTGAAACCTTGCTGGAGGGGATCAAGAAACGTTAACGAGAAAACCAACCAAACAACAATAAAACAGACCTAGATATATCAAGCCTATCTCAGAAGTATCCCCTCTTATTTTTAAAAACACAAAATTAAGAAACTCAGCTTCAAGGAAAAAACAAATGTCCTCTCTATATAGTAAGGATACTTAAAAGTTTGGGAAAGGACAAAACTTTAATTCTTTGGACTTCCCTAGACAACGTTGGATCAGAAAAAGGAATCAAATCACAGTTTCTTTTGATATTTAAAGTCCCTTGATGCTTAGCCAGATCCCCAGGTAACTTCATAACCTTGCTCCTTTATTAGAGATTGCTTGGTTTCTTTCAAGCATACTCCCATTTCTTTGAAGATGGATTTGGAGCACAAATAAATAAAGGGGACGTATGTATTAAGTCATAGAGTCTGGATGTACATTATTAAATTTTCCTCTTGTGTATTTCTCCTCATAAGCAGGAGCCTGAATCTGTTCTGCTGGTAAATAACCTGAACATGAATACCAAACCTTCCAGTCCTCCAAGATACCTCCTGCTTACTGTAAATGTTTTTTTCCTTTTTACCAGAGAACATTTGCTATGAGGGCACAATGTATTAGTCCTATTTGTTCCATAAAAATCGCTCTTTTGTTTTGGCGCGTTCATGTTTTGGAGGAAAGGGATTACAATTTTCCTGTTTGGACAAGTGATTGATCACGGACCTGGAGGATCTGTTCCCACATGGTAAATTCAACCATCCATCTAACATAAAAGTAATTTTCCAATTTGTGACAGTAAGAATGAGAGTCTGTCCCCTTTTTCAAAGGAGCACGCTCTTCCACATGTTTAGCATGAGGTCGGGCAGAAAACCTGTTTACATCATGAGACTTCTGAGAGATTTAGATGCTTTTCATCTGTTTATGCAAATATATATGTTCTTAATATTCTGACAGACCACCTGCTCACCCCTGAACACAATCAAGGGAATTTCATGTCAAGCACTAAGGATTAAATCGTCCTCTAGAGGTGATTTCTGTCAAGCAAATACCTTTTAACTGAGTGTTTAACAAGTCTTTCATTTATTTTAAAATGAAGCCCAAGATGTCTCACAAAATTTGAGATTCTGTTAGACTATTGTCATGCCTCTATAATACCAAATAAGAGAAAAGCATTAGGTCATTGTTTTTTTACATTGGCATGCTTAACAAACAACCATATACTTTGGCACTGGTCATCTTTATCTAATTCACATTTGAACCAGAACTGTTGAGATACACTTTACTTTAAAACCACTAGTCATTGTACCTGTTTAGAGCTATGAGCCTGCTTTCTTTCTTTTTTTTTTTTTTTTTCTGTAACATCTTTATTGGAGTATAATTGCTTTACAGTTGTGTGTTAGTTTCTGCTTTATAACAAAGTGAATCAGCTATACCTATACATATACCCCCATATCTCCTCTCTCTTTCGTCTCCCTCCCACCCTCCCTATCCCAGCCATCTAGGTGGACACAAAGCACCGAGCTGATCTCCCTGTGCTAGGCAGCTGCTTCCCGCTAGCTATCTATTTTACATTTGGTAGTGTATATATGTCCCTGCCACTTTCTCACTTTGTCCCAGCTTAACCTTCCCCCTCCCTGTGTCCTCGAGTCCATTATCTCTGTCTGCGTCTTTATTCCTGTTCTGCCCCTAGGTTCTTCAGAACTTTTTGGTTTTTTTTTTAGATTCCATATATATGTGTTAGCATACGGTATTTGTTTTTCTCTTTCTGACTACTTACTTCACTCTGTATAACAGACTCTAGGTCCATCCACCTCACTACAAATAACTCAATTTCGTTTCCTTTTATGGCTAAGTAATATTCCATTGTATATATGTGCCACATCTTCTTTATCCATTCGTCTGTTGATGGACACTTAGGTTGCTTCCATGTCCTGGCTATTGTAAATAGAGCTGCAATGAACATTGTGATACAAGACTCTTTTTGAATTATGGTTTTCTCAAGATACATGCCCAGCAGTGGGACTGCTAGGTTGCATGGTAGCTCTACCTCTAGTTTTCCAAGGAACCTCCACACTGCTCTCAACAGTGGCCGTACCAATTCACATTCCCACCAACAGTGCAAGAGGTTTCCCCTTTCTCCACGCCCTCTCCAGGATTCATTGTCTGTAGATATTCTGATGATGGGCATTCTGAATGGTGTGAGGTGATACCTCACTGTAGTCTCGATTTGCATCTCTCTCAAGCCATTAGCACTGTTGAGCATCCTTTCATGTGTTTGTTGGCAATCTGTATATCTTCTTTGGAGAAAGGTCCATCCAGGTCTTCTGCCCTTCATTTGAAGGATAAGCTAGTTTATGTTAAGCAGTATGTATTGGTTCGGTCATTTGCATCATATTCGTTAGCCTTTATTGGTGGCAGAGTGTTTGCCTGGGTACAGAATTAATAGCCCTTAGTCATGACTGCTGCTGGTGTGTATTTTTGTAAATGTTATGCACTCACTGAAAGGAATGAAAACACACACAAAAGAAAAAGACTTTTTTTTTTTTTGCCAAGGACAGTGTTGCTGCCTAAAAAAAAATGATGCCATAAAATGGTGAGAGTTTCTTTCTGACTAGCCCCTGATTGGGTTGTTTGTTTTTTTGATATTGAGCTGCATGAACTGCTTGTAAATTTTGGAGATTAATCCTTTGTCAGTTGCTTCATCTGCAAACATTTTCTCCCATTCTGAGGGTTGTCAGCGCGTCCCCTTTAATTTGCTGTGCAAAAGCTTCTAAGTTTCATTAGGTCCCATTTGTTTATCTTTGTTTTTATTTCCATTTCTCTAGGAGGTGGATCATAAAGGATCTTGCTTTGATTTATGTCATAGAGTGTTCTGCCTATGTTTTCCTCGAAGAGTTTCATAGTGTCTGGCCTTACATTTAGGTCTTTAATCCATTTTTTTTTTTAACATCTTTATTGGAGTAAAATTGCTTTACAATTGTGTGTTAGTTGCTGCTTTATAACAAAGTGAATCAGTTATACATATACATATGTTACCATATCTCTTCCCTCTTGCATCTCCCTCACTCCCACCCTCCCTATCCCACCCCTCTAGGTGGTCACAAAGCACCAAGCTGATCTCCCTGTGCTATGCAGCTGCTTCCCACTAGCTACCTATTTTACGTTTGGTAGTGTATATATGTCCATGCCACTCTCACACTTTGTCACACCTTACCCTTCCCCCTCCACATATCCTCAAGTCCATTCTCTAGTAGGTCTGTGTCTTTATTCCTGTCTTGCCCCTAGGTTCCTCATGACCATTTTTTTTTTTCTTCTTAGATTCCATATATATGTGTTAGCATATGGTATTTGTTTTTCTCTTTCTGACTTACTTCACTCTGTATGACAGACTCTAGGTCCAACCACCTCACTACAAATAACTCAATTTCGTTCCATTTTATGGCTGAGTAATATTCCATTGTATATAGAAAATGTGCCACATCTTCTTTATCCATTCATCTGTTGTTGGACACTTAGGATGCTTCCATGTCCTGGCTATTATAAATAGAGCTGCAGTGAACATTTTGGTACATGACTCTTTTCGAATTATGGTTTTCTCAGGGTACATGCCCAGTAGTGGGATTGCTGGGTCATACGGTAGTTGTATTTTTAGTTTTTTAAGGAACCTCGATACTGTTCTCCATAGTGTCTGTATCAATTTACATTCCCACCAACAGTGCAAGAGGGTTCCCTTTTCTCCACACCCTCTCCAGCATTTATTGTTTGTAGATTTTTTGATGATGGCCTTTCTGACCAGTGTGAGATGATATCTCATTGTAGTTTTGATTTGCATTTCTCTAATGATTAATGATATTGAGCATTCTTTCATGTGTTTGTTGGCAATCTGTATATCTTCTTTGGAGAAATGTCTATTTAGGTCTTCCGCCCATTCTTGGATTGGGTTGTTTGTTTTTTTGTTATTGAGTTGCATGAGCTGCTTGTAAATTTTGGAGATTAATCCTTTGTCAGTTGCTTCCTTTGCAAATATTTTCTCCCATTCTGAGGGTTGTCTTTTGGTCTTGTTTATGGTTTCCTTTGCTGTGCAAAAGCTTTTAAGTTTCATTAGGTCCCATTTCTTTATTTTTGTTTTTATTTCCATTACTCTAGGAGGTGGGTCAAAAAAGATCTTACTGTGACTTATGTCAAAGAGTGTTCTTCCTATGTTTTCCTCTAAGACATTTATAGCGTCTGGTCTTACATTTAGGTCTTTGATCCACTTTGAGTTTATTTTTGTGTATGGGGTCAGGGAGTATTCTAATATCATACTTTTACATGTGCCTGCCCAGTTTCCCCAGCACCACTTATTGAAGAGGCTGTCTTTTCTCCACTCTATATTCTTGCCTCCTTTATCAAAGGTAAGGTGACCAAATGTGCGTGGGTTTATATCTGGGCTTTCTATCCTGTTCCATTGATCTATAGTTCTGTTTTTATGCCAGTACCATACTGTCTTGATTACTGTAGCTTTGTAGTATAGTCTGAAGTCAGGGAGCCTGATTCCTCCAGCTCCGTTTTTCTTTCTCAAGATTGCTTTGGCTATTTGGGATCTTTTGCGTTTCCATACAAATTGTGAATTTTTTTGTTCTAGTTCTGCGAAAAATGCCAGTGGTAGTTTGATAAGGATTGCACTGAATCTGTAGATTGCTTTGGGTAGTAGAGTCATTTCCACAATGTTGATTCTTCCAATCCAGGAACATGGTATATCTCTCCATCTGTTTGTATCATCTTTAATTTCTTTCATCAGTGTCTTATAATTTTCTGCATACAGGTCTTTTGTCTCCTTACGTAGGTTTATTCCTAGATATTTTATTCTTTTTGTTGCAGTGGTAAATGGGAGTGTTTTCTTAATTTCACCTTCAGATTTTTCATCATTAGTGTATAGGAATGCTAGAGATTTCTGTGCATTAATTTTGTATCCTGCTACTTTACCAAATTCATTGATTAGCTCTAGTAGTTTTCTGGTAGCATCTTTAGGATTCTCTATGTATAGTATCATGTCATCTGCAAACTGTGACAGCTTTACTTCTTCTTTTCCGATTTGGATTCCTTTTATTTCTTTTTCTTCTCTGATTGCTGTGAATAAAACTTCCAAAACTATATTGAATAATAGTGGTGAGAGTGGGCAACCTTGTCTTGTTCCTGATCTTAGTGGAAATGGTTTCCGTTTTTCATCATTGAGGACGATGTTGGCTGTGGGTTTGTCATATATGGCCTTTATTATGTTGAGGAAAGTTCCCTCTGTGCCTACTTTCTGCAGGTTTTTTTTTATCATAAATGGGTGTTGAATTTTGTCGAAAGCTTTCTCTGCCTCTGTTGAGATGATCATATGGTTTCTCTCCTTCAATTTGTTAATATGGTGTATCACGTTGATTGATTTGCATATATTGAGGAATCCTTGCATTCCTGGGATAAACCCCACTTGATCATGGTGTGTGATCCTTTCAATGTGCTGTTGGATTCTGTTTGCTAGTATTTTGTTGAAGATTTTTGCATCTGTGTTCATCAGTGATATTGGCCTGTAGTTTTCTTTCTTTGTGACATCTTTGTCTGGTTTTGGTATCAGGTGATGGTGGCCTCATAGAATGAATTTGGGAGTGTTCCTCCCTCTGGTATATTTTGGAAGAGTTTGAGAAGGATAGGTGTTAGCTCTTCTCTAAATGTTTGATAGAATTCTCCTGTGAAGCCATGTGGTCCTGGGCTTTTGTTTGTTGGAAGATTTTAGTCACAGTTTCAATTTCAGTGCTTGTGATTGGTCTGTTCTTATTTTCTGTTTCTTCCTGGTTCAGTCTCGGAAGTTTGTGCATTTCTAAGAATCTGTCCATTTCTTCCAGGTTGTCCATTTTATAGGCATAGAGTTGCTTGTATTAATCTCTCATGATCGTTTTTATTTCTGCAGTGTCAGTTGTTACTTCTCTTTTTTCATTTCTAATTCTATTGAGTCTTCTCTCTTTTTTTTCTTGATGAGTCTGGCTAATGGTTTATCAATTTTGTTTATATTCTCAAAGAGCAAGCTTTTAGTTTTATTGATCTTTGCTATAATTTCCTTCATTTCTTTTTCATTTATTTCTGATCTGATCTTTATGATTTGTTTCCTTCTGCTAACTTTGAGGTTTTTTTTTTTTTTTTTCTTCCTTCTCTAATTGCTTTAGGTGTAAGGTTAGGTTGTTTATTTGAGATGTTTCTTGTTTCTTAAGAGAGGATTGTGTTGCTATCAACTTCCCTCTTAGAACTGCTTTTGCTGCATCCCATAGGTTTTGGGTCTTCATGTTTTCATTGTCATTTGTTTCTAGGTATTTTTTTATTTCCTCTTTGATTTCTTCAGTGATCTCTTGGTAATTAAGTAGTGTATTGTTTAGCCTCCATGTGCTTGTATTTTTTACAGATTTTTTTCCTGTAATTGATATCTAGTCTCATAGCGTTCTGGTTGCAAAAGATGCTTGATACGATTTCAGTTTTCTTAAATTTACCAAGGCTGGATTTGTGACCCAAGATGTGGTCTATTCTGGAGAATGTTCCATGAGCACTTGAGAAGAATATGTATTCTGTTGTTTTTGGATGGAATGTCCTATAAATATCAATTAAGTCCATCTTGTTTAATGTATCATTTAAAGCTTGTATTTCCTTATTTATTTTCATTTTGTATGATCTCTCCTTTGGTGAAAGTGGGGTGTTAACATCCCCTACTATGACTGTGTTACTGTCGATTTCCCCTTTTATGGCTGTTAGTATTTGCCTTATGTATTGAGGTGCTTCTATGTTGGGTGCATAAATATTTACAATTGTTATATCTTCTTCTTGGGTCAATCCCTTGATCATTATGTAGTGTCCTTCTTTGTCTCTTGTAATAGTCTTTATTTTAAAGTCTATTTTGTCTGATATGAGAATTGCTACTCCAGCTTTCTTTTGATTTCCATTTGCATGGAATATCTTTTTCCATCCCCTCACTTTCAGTCTCTATGTGTCCCTACGTCTGAAGTGTGTCTCTTGTAGACAGGATATATATACAGGTCTTGTTTTTGTATCCATTCAGCCAGCCTGTGTCTTTTGGTTGGAGCATTTAATCCATTTACATTTAAGATAATTATCAATATGTATGTTCCTATTACCATTTTCTTAATTGTTTTGGGTTATTTTTGTAGGTCTTTTCCCTCTCTTGTGTTTCCTGCCTAGAGAAGTTCCTTTAGCATTTGTTGTAAAGCTGGTTTGGTGGTGCTGAATTCTCTTAGCATTTGCTTGTCTGTAAAGGTTTTAATTTCTACATCAAATCTGAATGAGATCCTTGCTGGGTGGAGTAATCTTGGTTGTAGGTTTTTCGCCTTCATCACTTTAAATGTGTCCTGCCACTCCCTTCTGGCTTGCAGAGTTTCTGCTGAAAGATCAGCTGTTAACCTGTGGGGATTCCCTTGTGTGTTATTTGTTGTTTTTCCCTCGCTGCTTTTAATATTTGTTCTTTGTATTTAATTTTTGATAGTTTGATTAACATGTGTCTTGGCGTGTTTCTCCTTGGATTTATCCTGTCTGGGACTCTCTGTGCTTCCTGGTCTTGATTAGCTATTTCCTTTCCCATATTAGGGAAGTTTTCAACTATAATCTCTTCAAATATTTTCTCAGTCCCTTTCTTTTTCTCTTCTTCTTCTGGGACCCGTATAATTCGAATGTTGGTGCGTTTAATGTTGTCCCAGAGGTCTTTGAGACTGTCCTCAATTCTTTTCATTCTTTTTTCTTTATTCTGCTCTGCAGTAGTTATTTCCACTATATTATCTTCCAGGTCACTTATCTGTTCTTCTGCCTCAGTTATTCTGCTGTTGATCCCTTCTAAAGAATTTTAAATTTCATTTATTGTGTTGTTCATCATTGTTTGTTTGCTCTTTAGTTCTTCTAGGTCCTTGTTAAACGTTTCTTGTATTTTCTCTATTCTATTTCCAAGATTTTGGGTCATCTTTACTATCATTTTTCTGAATTCTTTTTCAGGTAGACTGCCTGTTTAATCTTCATTTGTTAGGTCTGGTGGGTTTTTACCTTTCTCCTTCATTATGTAGGCTTCCTGGTGGAGGGGACTAGTGCCTGTGTTCTGATGGATGAGGCTGGATCTTGTCTTTCTGGTGAGCAGGTCCACCTCTGGTGGTGTGTTTTGGGATGTCTCTGGCCTTATTATGATTTTAGGCAGCCTCTCTGCTAGTGGATGGGGCTGTGTTCCTGTCTTGCTAGTTGTGTGGCATAGGGTGTTCAGCACTGTAGCTTGCTGGTTGTTGAGTGAAGCTGGGTCTTGGCTTTGAGATGGAGATCTCTGGGAGATTTTCGCCATTTGATATTACATGGAGCTGGGAGGTCTCTTGTGGACCAGTGTCCTGTTGTTGCCTCTCCCACCTCAGAGGCACAGCCCTGGCGCCTGGCTGGAGCACCAAGAGCCTTTCATCCACACGGCTCAGAATAAAAGGGAGAAAAAAATAGAAAGAAAGAAAGAAGATAAAATAAAGTAAAATAGAATAAAATTAAGTTATTAAAATAAAAAGTAATTATTAAGATAAAAATTTTAAAAAGTAAAAAAAAGCAAAAACAAAAACAGACGGACAGAACCCTAGGACAAATGGTAAAGGCAAGGCTATACAGACAAAATTACACTCAGAAGCATACACATACACACTCACAAAAAGAGAAAAAGGGGAAAAAATAATATATCTTTGCTCCCAAAGTTCACCTCCTCAGTTTGCGATGATTCTTTGTGTATTCAGGTATTCCACAGATGCAGGTACATCAAGTTGATTGTGGAGCTTTAATCTGCTGCTCCTGAGGCTACTGGGAGAAATTTCCCTTTCCCTTCTTTGTTCGCACAGCTCCAGGGGTTCAACTTTGGATTTGGCCCTGCCTCTGTGTGTAGCTTGCCTGAGGGCATCTTTTCTTTGCTCAGACAGGACAAGGTTAAAGGAGCAGCTGATTCGGGGGCTCTGGCTCACTCAGGCCGGAGGGAGGGAAGGGTATGGAGTTCGGGGCGAGCCTGCGGCGGCAGAGGCCTGCGTGATGTTGCAACAGCCTGAGGCATGCCATGCATTCTCCCAGGGAAGTTGTCCCTGGATCACGGGACCCTGGCAGTGGTGGGCTGCATAGGCTCCCGGGAGGAGAGGTGTGGATAGTGACCTGTGCTTGCACACAGGCTTCTTGGTGGCTGCAGCAGCAGCCTTGGCATCCCATGCCCGTTTCTGGTGTCCGCGCTGATAGCCGCGGCTCGCGCTAGTCTCTAGAGCTCCTTTAAGCGGCGCTCTTAATTCCCTCTCCTCGCGCACCAGGAAACAAAGAGGGAAGAAAAAGTCTCTTGACTCTTTGGCAGGTCCAGACTTTTTCCCGGACTCCCTCCTGGCTAGCCGTGGCGCACTAGCCCCTTCAGGCTGTGCTCACGCCGCCAACCCCAGTCCTCTCCCTGCGATCCGACCTCCAAAGCCCGAGCCTCAGCTCCCAGCCCCCGCCCGCCCCGGCGGCTGAGCAGACAAGCCTCTCGGGCTAGTGAGTGCTGGTCAGCACCGATCCTCTGTGCGGGAATCTCTCCGCTTTGCCCTCCGCACCCGTGTGGCTGCGCTCTCCTCCATGGCCCCGAAGCTTCCCCCCTCCGCCACCCGCAGTCTCCACCCGCGAAGGGGCTTCCTAGTGTGTGGAAACCTTTCTTCCTTCACAGCTCCCTCCCACTGGTGCAGGTCCCGTCCCTATTCTTTTGTCTCTGTTTTTTCTTTTGCCCTACCCAGGTACCTGGGGAGTTTCTTGCCTTTTGGGAGGTCTGAGGTCTTCTGCCAGCGTTCAGTAGGTGTTCTGTAGGAGTTGTTCCACATGTAGATGTATTTCTGATGTATTTGTGGGGAGGAAGGTGATCTCCGCGTCTTAGTCCTCCGCCATCTTGAAGGTCTCCTTTGAGCCTGCTTTCTAAGGAGAGTGTTGCTTAATTGAATTATTGATTCCTTTAAGAAATATTTATCGAGCACCTACCATATGCCAGGAAATTTTAAAGGCACTGAGAGTACGTCAGCAAGCAAGAAGTTAAGGTCCAGGCTCTTATGGACCCCGCATTCCAGAAGATGTAATTCATTTATTTGATAGACACGGTCTGAGGGTATAAGTACAAGGACTTACACAGCGCAGTGCGAATATGGCAATAAAAGAAGCTCTTGTCCCCAGTGAGCTCCTAATCTGGGGAGAAGAGGAAGAATATTGGGTTGGCAAAAAAATTCATTCGGGTTTTTCTGTAAGATGTTACAGAAAAACTCGAATGAACCTTTTTGGTGGCCGAACCTATAAATTGCATAATAAGAAGACAGTATAATGGGGGCATGCAGGGGTGCTGTAAGGGCATAGACATGGAGGGACCAATCCAGGCACAGATGAGGAGAGGTTTCAGAGAAAGCTGATAGGCAGCCTGAGGGTCCCATCCTTACTTGCTCTTCAACTTCCATCATTTCTCTACACCCTACTTATTTCATTACTTTCCTGTCCCTCACCAGTGCCCTGATACTCAAAAGCTCCGTAATTGAGTTCGAGCAATCCATAGCATCTGTGAAAAGCTATGATGCTTTGGGCAAAAGGAGAAGTGATCCTTAAATATTTGAGCCCCTCTTTAGTGATGACAATGAATAAAATCACTGACATGCATGCTAATCTGAATTTTCAAGAACAAATGTGATAAATATTATTTTAGTGTATTTCTAACATTAGGAATACAGATAGTCTTTCCTTTCATCTTATATTGTTTCTCTGAAATCTCTTCTAAGGATCTAAGAATCATTGTTTGCATTTTAGTGCTTCTGTCCAATCATTCTCTTCCTATTTTCATAATAGCTGATTTTTAAATCTTTTGAATCAAAGGCGTTTCCCATCCTTTGAAACCACAAGATGGGTATGATTAGGCAGAATTGTCCATGGAAAGGCAGAGGAGTTAGATGATTGTTTTGATGAAAACAAAAAATAAGACAATAGCAAGTGAGCCGAATCCAGATTTGTTATTTGAAATACAAATAATTTCCTAATATTTTGTCAGTAGTATTTTGAGAATGAATGGTTGATAATGTAGCAGTTGCTTCAGCTGAAAACATGCCAGTAACGATCTCATTTTTGGCAATTTAAGCATCTTTCTGGAGTTTGTGACTCTGATTTTCCCATGGCATTGAAATTCCGTTTGTTAAATTGGGTTAACCCTAACCCCATTTTCTGGCAAAAGCAAAGTCAAGTGATTTTAACATTATTAATCCACTGTTTTTTAATCATGTCTTTGTGGGGAAATGTTAAACATTTTGAGAGATTATTCAGTAGTACTTTTTGACCTATTTTATTTGAAGGTGTGCTTTTTGAGGGAATGGTTTGCTGCAGGGATATACCCAGTCATTTTAAATTGCTAATTGTACTTTTAATCCTGTTCCCCTCTCCCCTCTCCCCCTGGGAATAATTTAAGTAGTATTAGAACTGCAGCCTTAAAAGGAAATGATTTTCAAGGTGATGGTTAGAAGCAAGTAAGTTTGCCTTGACAGTAACGTTGCATAAAGAATGGGCGCACATAAACTCAGAGGCAAATACTGCCAAGTTGAAGATCACGTAGAAGTCTGTTAGCTGAAAACTCTCAAAGAGCTAAGGATACCTCAGGAGGACTCCCTTGTCCCCTGCTTCCTGGTCATCCCAACTAACCATTGGATCCAATGAACCAAATGTTGTTGGTAGGGAAAAGTAATGTGTATGTCTAGGCCCGATGTGTTATCTGTATTCAGAGATTCATAGCATGTTAGAAGATCTAATCCTTCCAATCTTTAATAGCTCTTTGATTTTACAGATGGAGAAATTGAATCTAAGAGTGATAAAGTTACTTTTCTAAGGCCACAGAACAGGGCAAGGGCTAGAATGAATAGTCTCTATGCCACGGTACCTATAACTCTAAATTGACCACCAATAATCCCTCCCTACCCACCCCCACTCCCCTCCACATACCAAAAAAAGCTTTTTACTGACTATTTCTGCACGATTTCTAGGAAATGTAGCCACTAACCCTAATGAATATCTTTACTTCTTTGAAATTTGTCTCTTTTTTCTTTTTGTCCTTCACTCATCTAAGAAATGTGTACTTTGATGCATACTACTGAAGACGAATCAGGCCTCTGGACCCCGACACCAAATTAAATCTCAGAGACAGAGTTTTGGGTGAAGCTGAAAAGAATAGCTTTATTGCTTTGCCAGGCAAAGGGGGCCACAGAAGGCTAATGCCCTCAAAACTGTGTGTCCCAACTTGGAGAGGGTAGTGAGGAGTTTTACAGTAATGGTTCAAAGAGGGCGTGATCTGCTTGTGGACATTCTTCTGATGGGTTGGTGGTGAGGTAAGTGGGAGTCGGCATCATCAACCTTCTGGTTCCAACTGGTCTGGGGTCTCTGTGCTTGTGGGCAGCACACCATCCTTAACAGATAACTTCTCCCACCTGGTGGGGGTTTCAGTATCTACAAAACAGCTCAAAGACATTTTGTGTGTATCTCTTGATGGGGAACTGGGACCCTGCCCCAAGGCTGCACTATTGTTTCTCTTGACTGTTGGTTTCTCCCTTGCCTTGCATCCCCTCCCTTGCCTAATTAACAGCTGCTTGAATCTGCCCCTTGGAAGTCAGGGAAAGTCATGGAGGCTGAAGGAAGCCTGTTTCCTGTAATCAAAGAAATGGGGGGACATAGAAAGACTTTTGTGCCCAGGAGCCCCACAGGGCCGTGCTTGGTATCACAACTACCTATATTATATTGGCTGCCTAATCATTTACGATTTAGCGTTAAAAGTGAACGTGGAAAGGCAAGTTCAATGTAGATTATTGGTTTGGTAACAACAGCCACTGTCCTTAACTTACCCAGCTCCTGGTCACAGTTTCTAAAAAAGGACAGATAATTTTTACCAACCAGGTAAAAGATTACACTTCCTATAGTGACCTGAAGATTTTGTTTCTGAGCTTGTGTTTTATTTGTTTAGTTAATATCAAATGCTTAAAATTTTAATCTTGGTATTCCAACTGATTGTTTACCTCCTGAGTCACTAATTCTACGAAGAACATTTTAATGTAAGTTCTAAAAGGTGACAACTACTTCCCGAGTATTGTGTCTTTAATCTTTAGGTATATTGAGACATGTTCAACTAAGTTCTGACCAAATTTAGGAGGTTCATATTTATGAATTTGATCTATTTTCCTTTTAACAAACAGCAAAATTTTTGTTGTTTATAGTTTTAATCTGACAAGAAAAACACCATAGTAATGATAATTTGGTATTGAAACTGATGTAAAAATCTAATGGGAAGAACAGTATTATTAAGTGAAATATTGGGTTTTTCTCATTGTCCTTTGGTTTTTCATATCTTCACCATTCTCAGCCCTATATTTTGCATTAGGAAGTTATGAGCCAAGATCGTTTCATTAATATCTTTAAAATTAATTCTTGATATATTTTATTTAGTGTACTAAAACTGGCATCTATTGCATAGTAATTTTATGGCATTTTTTGCCTTTACTCATTAATCAGAAATTAGTTAGGTCTATGATAAATGTTGAAAGAAAAAATTATTTTATGGGTGATTTGTTTAACTTCACAAAAATCTTGTTTAATGGTACTGTAAAGAATAATATAGGCTTTTTACATTATATACTTTAAAGGTTTTGTGGCTTTTTTAGAAAAGAAAAATATAAAGAAATTTTTACTTTAGTCAAACAAAAATTTTAAAAAGAGTGGTATTACTTTGTTTCTTACTGGTGCTAAAAGTTACAAAGAGACTTGTAAAATCAACAATAGGGCAAAAGTTGAATTAACATTTACAAACTGTAAATATATATGTAACTAAAATATTTTTCTGATTAGGGTAATAAAACATGCTAATGGGAAATTACTTTTAAAAATACAGGATATATTTTTTAAATAACAAAAATTTGTAGCTCCACCCAGAGATAACACTGTGACCATTTTATTTGGTTATTTTTTTCTGTATAAGTGTGTGTGTGTGTGCGTGCGCACACGTGAGTGTGCATGCACACACAAGTGCTTGTATGTATGTTGAGATAATAATGTACAAAGATGTTTGCATCCTGCTTGTTTGGCAACTTACAGGGTCCTTTGAATCAGTATTTGTAGACCACCAGCGTGTTACCAGTACTCACCTGCAGATCTTATAATGGCAGGTGAGCCTCTAAAAATGTTCCCTCTGTGCCATGATGCAGTTTGCTTTTAGATTGGGCAAAGATGTTTACCTGCTCCTATTGGTGGACTTCTTAAGTATGAGAGCTGGATTTCTTTTCCTGGATAATGTAAACAACTTGTGAATTCTTGTCTTGCTAGAGCAGAACATAAAAGGTTATAGATAATCCCCACAGTATACTGTTCCCGGTGTTCTTCCAACCCTTTCTTCTAACTAGCTTCTAATCCCATTGCCCATTCCCTATTGCACAGGCTGTATTGCAGTCTTGGGAGTTGTGTACTCTTTAATGGATATAAAGTGAGAAGGTGTGGGAAACATGAGACAGCTTTATTGCGTCTGGAAGCCATTACCATGGAATAGGAAAGTGATCAACAGCCTTGCTGGCCAGCCGCGTAGGCCTCACGTTTCTGATATGGGGGTGTACAGTGTATGGTTCCCAGAAATATCCTCCCATGTCTTCTCTAGTCAGGTGAATATTTTAGGAGTTTAGACAGGATAGTTTAGGATAGTCACTGAATATCTCTCAGTCTATCCAGCTGCCCTAAACTTAGGCAAAGTCCCTCCCAGATATAGGGAAATCTTTGATTGGTACCCCTAATTTCCAGTGCTGCCCTGACTTTACATCATTTATTTTTGTTTTCATGGCCATTTCCATGGGAGGTTCAGAGGGGTAGATCATGAACAGCTGGCTGCCTCGCATCATACCCCAGAAATCATCTCAGTTAAATCTGAATCAGAAAGTACAATATTTCTGTCCGGTCTCTAAGATGAATGCATGCCTAATGCTCTGGAAAATTTAAAATACTGCTCTCAGTGTACCAATTATAAGCAGAATACAATTCACTTTCAAAGTTATGATCATTATGGCATTAACTGCTATGCTTTGCAACCCAGTGTTCACAAAGCAATTGGATGTTGTGATAAACTGTCATACTCAAAGTAAGCAAGCGCATGTCCTGTACACTAATGCTACATAAATAGTGTTAACTCATATCGCTTTCACTTGCTTTCATTAAATACTTATGGGCCAACTCCTGTGTACAAGAAAACACTATGCTAGAAGTGGGCTGGATTAGATGACAATTAAGCATGAACCAAACACATTCTGGAAGAAACAGATACATACACAAGTAATATACAACGTTAGAGAGGGAGGAGGATAAATTAAGAGAAGATCACCCTGGTGGTTAAGAAAGATGCTTCTGAACTTACATTGCCTAAACTCTAATCCTTAATCATCTTACTGCTCTGTGACCAGTAGGGAGGAAAAAATTAGAAAAGGAAAGAAATATTTAATTACAATGAGTACAGAGAGGGAATGAGACTTTAGAAGCACTGACAAAACAAAACAAAAAACAAAAACATAACATTCCTGAGGCTACCTAGTTTACATGGTGTTCTTATGCTGTTCTTGGTGGAAACAGCAGCTTTCCACCTGGTTTTCATACTTTCAGAGGTCATATAATGAGATTTAATACATTTTCAGATATAGCATGGCTAAACTCCAGTTCAAAACTGTTTTGTTAGGAAGTTCAGGTTTTAGAGAAATATTTGAGGTTTTATATTTTGGAGACCAGAAATAATGTGATTCTGTGATTTTCAGATTATCTCAAGGTGGAAAATATTTTGTTCCTTATGACTGTGGTATGTGAAGGGCTTAGTCATATTGGAAGTGGGGCAGAAATGTCATTTTTTGCTTCTACAGCTCCTAAATTGTTTTTCTGCTTCCAATACCTACTCATTTCGATCCATCTTTACACCAGTTCAGAGTCATCTTTCCAAATTCATCTGACAGTATCACTTCCCTCTGTGGGAATTTCAGCTAACTCTGTGTAGTTCACATGAGAAAGTCAAAACTCCTTAGCTAAAGACCAACAACATCTGTCCTTGATCCATTTTTCCTTGGTCATCTTCTGCTACTTCTCACTTTTCATCCTATTCCGTCTCGGTGCAGCCCTCCGTTACTCCACTAACACTGATGTTGTTGCTGTCACAATGATGTTTATTTGTCAAGTCCAATAGTTATTTTATGTTCTTATAATAAGACTCTTTCAATGCACCTATCAGCATCAATCATCTTTCACCCTTCAAACCTCCTATTCCCATGTTTTCCCTAATTCCATTGCCCTGGCTTTCCTTTTACCTATCTTTTTTTTTTTTTTTAAGGACATACTTTAAAAAAAAAATCTATTTATTTATTTTTGGCTGCATTGGGTCTTCGTTGCTGCGCGCGGGCTTTCTCTAGTTGCGGCGAGCGGGGGCTGCTCTTCCTTGCGGTGCGCGGGCTTCTCATTGCGGTGGCTTCTCTTGTTGCGGAGCGCGGGCTCTAGGTGCATGAGCTTCGGTAGTTGTGGCACGTGGGCTCAGTAGTTGTGGCACCCAGGCTTAGTTGTTCCACAGCATGTGGGATCTTCCCGGACCAGGGCTCAAACCTGTGTCCCCTGCATTGGCAGTCAGATTCTTAAGCACTGCACCGCCAGAGAAGTCCCTATCATTTTAAGTTTGATCTCAGTCATAGAATTTACTTATTGGTCTTCCACTAGTCCCTTATATATCGGTGTTTCCCAGGTTTCATTTCCCGACACTGTTCTTCATTCTGTATAATTCCCCTGGATGATCTTACCCATTTTCATGGTTTTGAAGTGATCCCCAGACCTAAGTGTCCAGCCCAGGTCTCCAGTAACCCGGTGGACACTCCTTTATGGAAACCCTACAAGCACCTTAAGCTCAAACTCGACTGGACACATGACCCGACCTTACAACCCCTTTTTCTCCTTTTTAGTTCCCAGCTCACTGGGCAGAAGCACCCCTCACCCAGTCATCCAGACCGAAGCCTTGGAACTTCATCACTTATCTTTCTCCTCTTTCACTCTTTATCAAGCACTGAGTCCTGACAGGTTTCCTCTCTTAATATTTTTAAAATATATTCCCTCCTCCCTATCTCTACAGCTACTGTCTTAGTTCAGACACCCATCATCTGTTCCTTTTATAACCTCCTAATTGGACTCTTTTCTCAGTCTCACCTTCCTTAAACCATCCTCCGAAAATCCCCTCCCACCAACTCTATTTTAAACTCAACTCTGATGAGAGTCACTTCCTACCCCATGTAAACAAAGAGAGATTGTTGGAGGTAATTTTTCACTTATATTGACTCTGTAAGATTTTGAGTTTCGAGTTTTGTTTGAAAAAGTCTTCTGACCTATATAATAGGTCCAACTTGCCTACCATATTGCACGAGACTATCATACATACCCCTCACTTTGCCTCTGGTCATATAATGGTCTGGAATGTGCTCCTGGAAACTTGGGCTCCACCAGCCTAAAATTGCTAGGGCTCATTGTACACAATATTTTGTTCCTTTCCATTGTGACTTGCTTTTATTTATTCCATTCCTTTGGAATATTTACATTCTTTATCTATCAGCAATAGCAAGCCCTGTGCTTGCTCTGGCTATCTCTTAGTCATACATTAACTCTTAGCCCAGCATCATTTCAAGAAGTCTTCCTAGACAACCCCCCCCCCCACCACAAGGGTACAATACACACACTCTAATTTGGTGTTTCATAGCACTGTTATGCTTTTCTTTTTCATAACTTTCTCAAAATTGTATTACATTTCTTGTGTCACTGATTCTCCCACTAATCTGTAAGTGAACTCATTACTGTATACCCAGTATCTAATACAGTATCTGGCTTTCAGACATGTTCAGTAAACACCTATCAAAGTAAATTCTAGGGACACTAAACTCTCCACTCTTCCATGGCCATTACATAATCACTCATCCTCTAGACCTTGACTCAGATGTTTCCCTCTGATTTCTCCTATACTAGGTTCACCACTAGTGGCCTCAACTCAACCTTTGGACCTTTGCCATCCATCTCCAGGCCTCACTCCTCCATCCCATGGCCCACTCAAACCCCTACATACCTCTGTAACAGCACTTTCTCTTGTATGACAAAATGAGGGTTTAATGTGCATGCCTCTCAATTAGGGTATACATTAATTTTTTACACCAGGACCATGTTTTAATCAACTCAAGATCCCTATCAGGAAGAATAGTCCCAGAAATATAGTAAATGTGTAGTCGTTAAAGGGAGAATACTTTGGCCAGATGCCTTTAACATAAAAAAAAAAAAAAAAAAAAAAAAAAAAAAGAAAGGTTAAAGAGTAGAAAAACAATAGAATCAATTCTAATTCTATTTTTCATCAATTCTGATGAGAGAAAGTATTATAATTATACTATTTGGCTGTAAGTTGAATTTTTTTTTTTAGAGAACAGCAGTATGAATGGCAGTTTATTTTCCTGTTTTCTAATTGTTTATGAATAATATGTATTAACATTAAATTATAAACACATAGCAAATATTTCATTAAACTAAGAAACTCCAAATTACATTTATTTACATAGCTTTTTGCCTATATTACCCATAAATTTTCATATCTAACAAATTATTTGTTAAACCTCTCATTTTGGTTATAAAACATTGCTTTGGGATTGCAAAGCCACAGTTTCATAGGGCATTTTCATCATTAAGATATTGGCTGAATCAAGTCAAAGTATAAAATAGACAAAGCTTGGTTGTTGATATCCCCGGTCTTCCCATTTGGCACTCATTTTTCCCTAAGATGCCTTATAATTGCATCCTCTTCAAAATAAAACTTTCTATTTGACTTATCAAATTCACACCATGAATGCCTTAAGCAGAATATTCATATGTTCCTCCACTGTTCTACTTAAAGTACCTGCTAAGCTGTTGCTACTGCTCTTACCGGACACCAAAAATCACAGGTTGGCAGCTGCAGACAGTGTTGACTAAGTAACACAGCTGCATTAGGAGAATACTAATTCTGGTTTAAAACCAAGACCAAGATTATTCATTCTGATGACCTCCAGAATCTCTTTAAATAGATAATGCATGCTGAGGAAAATAAACTTCTGGTCTTTGAGTTCCTCACCAGTTTATTTTGACAGTTGGTGATTGTCTATCTCTTGTTCCCACCTAGATATGTATATTTCCCTTTTGCCATCTCCCACACCATTCCATTTAGGCATTGCATATTCCATATCTCTTGACCTCTGACTTGGGTCTAACAAATCTAATTATTTGACAGTTTTGAAAAAAGAAAGAAATGTGATACCATATGCTAGTTTTTATTTAATTTCTATTTTTAATATGTTTATATCACCTGTGGTATTCTTAATAGATATAAATTATAAGTAGTATATAATAAAGTCAAAATATGCATCATTTACCTAAAAGAAGAAAGTAGTGATCATCTAATTCCAGGGTTAAATTACACAGATCATGTAACTCTCATGGCATACTTTGTTGTTCATGATCCGCAAAGATCCATGTTTAAAAATGTAGCCTACATTTATTAGCTAATCAAAGTTAGATGAGTGGCCTGGCTAAGGTCTAAGAAAAGCACCATTTCCAGGACCTCCATCCATTTCTTTTGAGGTGCCACTTGGAGCATTTATTTATATGGGTACATTCTGTGTTTGTGTTCAATAATACAAAATTCAGAGATGCCTTGGTGTTGGATAAATTACTGAGATATGAGAGCAGAATAGGATCAGATTAGGTAATGAAAATTTCTTTCTTTCATGGGTATTTTATCTTTTCACTTTTATCACAAGTTGTGCTTTCAATTTTTAAGTCTTTTGTTAGAGTTCAAATGAAACAGATTTTCCGGAGAGAAGTAATGGAATTGAACACTTGATGCTTCTGATGTCTGTAAATGATACTGTCATTCAAGGTTTAAAAGAAATGGCCTTTAAGCATAAAGCTGGCATAATTCAGTTTGTCTTCACTGTTCATTTGTTTGCTTAATTAAATCCTGGCTTTAGCAAAACCTCAATAAACAAAACTGCTTGTGGAAGATACTCCTTAATAACAAAAGCTCACAAACTGGACTCAGGTCAGATGTTAAGTTGACTTGTTCAATCAGCATGCAATGAAAGGAGGGCCTCTTGTTTACCTTATCAGTGTGAGAGGAATACAAGTGTGAAAGAACATTCTGGTTGCAATTCAGCATTTCAGGAACTGAAGTAATTGGGGACAGAGTTGCCAGAGAAAGGGAGACTCCTGGATTATTGCTTTTCGACAGTGTTAGATTCCACTGGAAATTGCACTTTTTGTGTGTACACACAACACTCTCCCAGTTGAAAGAAATTATGCACATATCCTTGTGGCAAATCACATTCTAATTAAGCCACTTCACATTTGTGAATGAGAAATTTTTAAAAGGCTGAAATTGCTTTCTCTTTCAATTAGTAATTGTAAGTTGTCTCTCCTTTTCATAGATAGAGTAGAGGAATTATTTAATTGCTGATGTTAGAGGATACGCTGCTATGTGAATTAATTAGATTCTGCTTTTAAAGCACTTAATGTTTTTGTCTTGCAGGCACTTTTCATGTCTGTCTTCTAAATACATGTGCCCCGGTGTCCCTGCTGTAATGAGCACCTTGCTGGCAAATATAAATGCTTTCTATGCTCACACAACTGTTTCAACAAATGTACAGGTTTCTGCCTCAGATCGATTTGCCGCTACCAACTTTGGTGTAAGTATTATTTTTTGAACTTGAAAATTCCTCGTAACTTATGGGACTTAGATTTTCAAGGAGCTTTGGATTCCAGATATTCTTAGAATCTTACCACAGAGTGTACATCTTAAGGAGTACCTCTTAGTGTAATAGACTAAGGCTTAAAGTTTATTTGAAACATGTTCAGTGAAATACCTTTGACAGTCAATAGGTATCTTCATTAGATTAAATCTTCATATCTGGAATGGCTTTTCCAATGGAGGAAAACATACGTTTTGTGATGGAGTACTAGGATTTATAGAAAATCCTCCATGTAAGCAAATTTGGGATTAACCATGGCAGATATCGTTCCCTCGTAAATGTGAGCTCAGTTGGCTTCTCTGGAGCCTTTTGGGCTCCATTTGCACTTCCTATTGGTTTCTACCGGTACTGATGGATAAAGGCATATCATCGAAGTAAAAAAAGTGTTAGGTGTATAAAGAAGCCAAGAAAACTATCTGTATCTAATTAAAACTGTCCACCTGACTGTCAAATGCATCAAGAACACACTGAAAAGTAAAAATGCAGGGTCCTAAGGAGTCTCAAGTATTTATCTGTTGTAACTGGTGCTGGAACCCATTCTCCATAAGCATAATTAAATTGAAATTGACAAGACTAGAAATAGGATATAAATAAACAGTAATTCCAGTAAAGTGGCGAAGATCTAAACTGACAATTAGTAGAGATGGGGTAGGAAGGACAAATTCCAGAGCTTTTCAGGGCATAGAATCAACAGCACTTGCTGTCTTTAGGTATGTGAACAGTGAGAGGAAGGGAAAGATGCCTGGAAAGATTCCCAAGGTTTTCACCAGGGCAGTTGGTAGGCGGTAGCTCTGTTCAATAACCCTGTGAGACAGGTAGTTCTGTACTCATTTGTTTGTGGAGGAAACTAAGATCCATCGTAGGAAAGTGATTTCCATGACACCATAGTTACTCTTTTCACTGCACTTCCAAATTGGTTCACTGAATAGATTTGTGTTATTGATCATGTTGTTAGAAATCAAATTTGAGGTATGTGTCATAAAGTAGAAACAAATGAGACCCAGGTAATAAAAGGGTGTAAAGCCAATAGGGAAAAAAATGTGCTGCTATGTTTACTCTTTTCTTGTCCTTTTCATTTAAAAGAAAATGCATGTGAAGTATGTGAGATGAGTTGGAATGAATTAAAAGAAAAGTAATTGTTATTTAACGACAATCAAAATAAATACTGGTAGAAGAGAACACTACCTGGGTTAAGAGTCATGGGGTTTGAGTTTGTTTTCAAATTTAACCAGTCAGTTCAGTCATTCAAGCCTCAATATCTCAATATGTTCAATGAGGGTAGAAATTATTGCTCTGACATGTTTCTCAAATTTAAGGTGAAAATCAAATGAAGTAAAAGATAAGCTAGTTTGTAAGAGTTGAAAGTGCTCTATAAATATAAGGTATGAGGATTTCATCTCTCCTGCCTATCCTCTACTTTTGTTAGACAGATTGGCTCTTGTAAGAGCTGGGACCAAAGAAAATTCCCTAGTCAGCTCAACAAAATACTATTATGACCATCACCAGATCATAGAATAGTTTTTGTTATAAAAACCTCATGAAATTGTTTTGCTTTTAATATTCTGCCTGGGTATACTGTAGAGAATAAGCCAACCTTGTGGAACACTGAGCCTTTCTACCTCTGAGAAAGAAGACGTGTTTATATGACTAATTTCCATAAAAGCTACCTGGAGGAAAATGAGATAGCATGCTCCTTTACTTCATGCGGACCCAAAGAAGAGAAGCCAAATTGATTTCACTGCTTTGCAGTGTTTCAGTAGCAACATAGTTATAACAAAGTTCACTTTGTAAATCAAATAACTTATTGTAGGACAGGGTCAAAAAAGAAATCTTTCTTCAAACTACATCTGGATAACTTAGTGATTTGATGTGTAAATTTGACTAAATTTTTCTCTACCTATTGAAAATAATGCTATTTGCTCAGTCAAATATAATAAGTATAAAGCTTCCCACCTTCACTTGGCCTGAAGTTCTTATTTACCTGACTTCTGAAGCTGATACTGTCACTTGTGAATCAGGCAGGACCACTAATATATTGGCCCCTTTTTATCTTTCCCAAAGGTGTAATCCAGACATTTTTGAATCTCAAAAAATAAACCAGTGGAAAAGCTTTCTTACCTATGAGGACTGTAAAACAAGCAAATATTTAAGAAAAGGAAATCATTACTCTTTCCAATCCAAACTTTTTGTGTTCGAGTGTTATTTAAAGTCATGGTTTGGATGAAAAATGTTCAAGAATAAAGTGAAAAGAACAGAACCATTGAGTGTGGAGATGAGAGAGAAGCAAAGTTTGCTGAAGAAAATGGTTAGAGAAATTGGGTAAAAATGATTATAAAAATCTGACGTTATTAAAGACAAGGTAAAAATATTTTAAGAAAAGAGGAGTATATTGCATCGTCAGCTGTTGCAAAAAGTTCAAGTAAGATGGCGAAAGGAATGAGCCTGTTGGCTTTGGCAATTAGGAGGTCATTGCTAAGTGAAGCAGTTGAGATTAAAGCCTAATTTCATAGAGATCTTCGGTGAATGGCATGTATGAATAGCTGTGTCAGTTAGGGTTCATTTATTCCCTAAAATATAATGCAGTCATTAAAAAATCAAGCTTTTTAAAGAAAAGTGTATATAATTGAGCAATGCCCATGAAAAAATGACAAATGAAAATATATACATACAAAAATCTATATATAATCTAATGCCAACATTGAACACACACACACACACACACACACACACACACACACATATATATATATATATATATATATATATATATATATATATATATATATATATATATATACTGGTTTAGAAACAAGCCTGAAAGAAAATGTGCCAAAATGCCAATAGTGTAGCCACTTGGTGGGATTAAAGCTAATATTTTGTTGTTTTTGTTTTGTATTCATCTTTATACTAAAGTTGTACATTTTTCTATATTGTATTTGTATTTTATAATAATGACTAAAAGAGGGAAAGTGGGTGATGAAATAGAGACTAACCTGTTAAGCAACTTGAATGAGAAGGTAAGAGAGGGATTGGTCAAGAGTGAGAAGGTAAGAGAGAGACTGGTCAAGAGTGAGAAGGTTTTACCATGAAAAAAGAGATGTTACTTTTACTGTGTGGTTGGGTAGGAGTTTTTATTATTTAATAAGATACATTTTAACATATCTATAGATTGTTAGGACAGGAACTAGCTGCAAGAATGAAGTTGCAAATTTATCAGAAGGAGAATAAGTGATATAATAACATCCCAGAGGAGAAAGAAGTAAATGTAGTCAAGAAGATGGAAGGAGGGACATTCTTTGGAATAAGAAAGGACAAGTTCCTATTCTGAAATTTGAGGAAATGGTGTGTGAGTCCTTGCAGAGAATGCTAAGCTTCTGATATAGGAGTGAAAAGTTGATGGAATCATACTATATTTCCCTAATCTTCTCTATGGTTGTCTGCAGGACAAGAAATGCTTATATATAAGACAAGGGCTATGATAGAGAGGCACAAGGTAGAGGAGGCTGGAAAAAGGTTTGGATAAGCTCCTGAAGGGAATAGAAAGACAGATGCTTCAGGATCACGTAAGAGGAATTCCTAGCATGAATCTGTTGTTACAACAATTCATGTGGCTGTGAGTTTTTCTCAGAATTTCTCAGCATTCAGATTCTGATGTAGTAACATATAGCAGAAGGTTGAAATTTCCCACACACACACAAAATAGAGGTGATGGAAGGGTTAGGGAATTAGCGTATAGGTGACACTATCAAAAGAAAGTTGAAGTGATTCACCATGGGATCTAGGTTTGATAAGTGGCACCATGATAGAGACAGAGATAAAGGATTTGGGTAGGAACATCATCCATGTAGTTAAGGTTTCAAAGGGGGAAGCCTCAGGTCCAAGATGTATCTCTAGGAGTAGGTTGTTGAAAACTGAGTGTAAGAACAGTGGTGTACTGGAGCTAGTTTGTACTTGCTAACAGGCAGTGATTGCTGAATTTTTAGGAATATTGCAGGCTGGTTGTGGAATACAGCCATCGTGAACCTGGAAGTACTGAGAGTATTTACATCATGAAAACTGGCAAATGCTAAAAATCAAGGCTTTTTTCTTTTGGAGAGATGGTTTTGTTGCACACCTTTGAATGCGAAGATTGCTGGGAGTCAAGATTATCAAAGAACTTGATTGGATAAAACATCTCCATGGGTGTCGAAAACACCATGGGTAGAGCAAGAGTTGGAAAGGAAGAAAACTCCGTGAGGTGGGGGTCAGTTTTTCAACTTTGAAGAAAAGTCTTTAGGAAACTTATTTGGTTAGTTATCTTAAGACACAAATAGCAAATTATTAGTAAAATTGATGTTTATCTAGCTCAATTTTTTCTTGAGCATAGATACCCTCTGACATAGCCAGTGCCCTGCAAAAACAAATATGCTAATAAATATTTCCTTTTCATTACAGGTACTCTTTTATTTGGTTGCTTGTTCATTCAAGACATATTTATGTGATACCTCATATAAGGCACTATGGCAGGTAGTAGAGGGACTGAAAGATAAACGTTTACCTCTGTTCTCTGGGTCTTATACTCTAATGGGATAGTCACCTAACCATGTGTAACAATAACCATAAATCAGTCCCCAAGTGGGATAAGTGTCAAAGGAGTTCATACTTACAAATTTGCTTTGAGATTGAGGAGGAGAAAGTGATGGATACTCTTCAGAGGCTCATGGAAGCTTGCCAAAAGGAACAGTGCTTTTAGGAATGAGTAGTATTTTTCAAAGTCTAAGAAGTAGAAGGAAAACTACCTTAGGTCTTCGAAGTAAAGACAAGGAGAAGATATAGAACTAAGTTCAAAGTGTGTGTAAGGTAGCCTGCCTAGTGAATAGGGCAGATAGAATAAAAGATGGAAATATAAGAGAACATTGTGTTACTGGATCAATATTAGATTGCTGAGGCCCTTTAATGCCCACTCAGATGTTTGGACTTCATTCTTGAGGCATCTTGTAGAATCTGATCGAATTTCTGATTTAGAAAGATCACTCTGTAGAGGAAATGTTGCAGAGGGGAGAGATAGAATGTACAGCAGACAGCGATTCAACTATACGGTGATGGATGGGAACTAGATTTGTGGTGGTGATCGCTTTCTAGTGTATACAGATGTCAAATTATAATACTGTTCGCCTGAAACTTATATAATAATTTTAAAAAATCAGCACTTCCCCCTGATCACACAGCCATGCCCCAACATATGTGTTCCTTTTCCAAATCCCTGGGAAACCCAAACTTTCTGATAAAGTGACAGGAAATGCTTACAATCATAGAAAATGCAAAACAAACAAAAACATGATGTCTAAAACAATTTGCAAAAAAAAAAAAAAGAAAAGAAAATGCGCTAAAAATAAAAAAGGGAGGTTAAGACCCAGTGTCAAGAAGAAGCCTGTCTAAAGTTTAGTCAGACTGAGAGAAACGTTAGGCTTTCATGCTCAGTGAACAATAATATCTCAGTGCTTTTCAAGTTTGCCTATTAAGTGACTTCTTATATACTCTTTGAATTTATGCCATTTATTAATTAGTGTGTCACTTATAGCATTGTCTCAGTGGCATTTTATAATTTATGGTATCTCTGTTGGTATCAGTATTAATCTCAAATCAACAAGAAATGCAAATGTATTTCCAGTATGTTCATATGATTAGCATTAATTAAATTATCAAAAACTTATCAAAATAGCCTACACATTAATTCTGCTTGTAATGTTTCTGTTCTGCTTAAAGAATGACTGCTTTCGATATGATCTGGAAAAAACTTTTTATAATTTGCTGGTCCAGGTCAGAATAATTTTATCCTATTCTTGTAAATTTGTGAAAACCGAAGAGCAGGTTGCACATGCAGCTAGGGCTCCTACCAGGGAAGCTGAATCAAGTGAGGACCCCGAGAGCTTAAGCATCATTAGCTTCAGGTGAAATCTACTGCTGCTGTTGGAGTGAGATACTGAGAAGCAAAGGAATGGGAGAGCGAAGCTGGGGATGATGCAGAGGTTTTTACACACCTTCTTTATAAGAGCTTTTCCTTCCACTATTCCCAGTGTCCTAGGGAAACTTGCTAAGAGTGTCCTTGTGGGGTAGCAACTGCCTCCCCCTATTCAAAATCTCCCCTCTTCTCGTGGGTCAAAACTGGCCCACCAACTGGTTTTGTACAGCTCATGAGCTAAGAATGGCTTTTACATTTTTAAATGGTTTTTAAAAATCAAAAGATTGTCATTTGTGATACATGAAAATTATATGAAATGCACACTTCAGTATCCATAAGCAAAATTTTATTGGAAAACAACCATGCTCATTTGTTTATATATTGGTTATAGAAGCTCTTGTGCTACAATGGCAGAGTTTAATAGTTGTGACAGAGACCACAGAGCTGAAAATATTTACAATCTGGCTCTTTACAGACAGTTTGCTGACCCCTGTTCTAGAGTTATTCTTGTCAACTAATTAAACCTAAATACTTGATAACAGATAATGCTTAATGTTAATATTATAGATTTAGCCCCTACCTAATAGCAGACATATGTAGTCCTTACCAAATGCAAAGAACTGAGTAACGTGACAGTTTCAGATATTGTGGCATGTCCCTCGAGAAACATTTTTTAATCGCAGTCTTTTCTTATTCCTCAAATCACACCATGTAGGTGATAGGCCTCCTCTGCTCTCACAAAGGCAATCTCACTCAAGTTAAATAGAAATATGGTAAATGAAATAAAATTTCAGGCTGTCCTTCTGTTTAAAAAATGTCTGTGAAAATTGTATCAGGAGCACACTTTTAATTTCACATCATCTGATATTGTTCGGGATTTAGTGACAACAAGCCTGGCAGTTTTCTCCAGAGTTTTCAATTTTTCTGGAATGTAAATTTTCCAGCTGAGCACTGAAGACCTAGGTTGGAAGACTAAATGTGTGATCTGTATCAGTCAGAATTCTGTTCAGCTGCATGAAACAAATTCAACAAACCTAACTCAATATTCTTTCCCATGTAACCTAAGTCCAAAGGTAGTAAGGAATTCAGGGCTAGTACAGCTGCTCAGGATTGTAATTTTTTGAAAGGGTGGACAGACAGAGTTAGGGTGAGGTGTGGAGGCTCCTAGGTTCCTGCCTCATCATTCTTACCATTTGTTTAGCTTTTCATCTTATAGCCACGGGATGACTATTTGACCTTCTAGTATCTCGTCTGAGTTTAAGGTGAGAAAAAGGAGAGAGACACAAAGGGCAAATGGAAAAAAAGGCCTAACAAAGAATTATATAGCAAATACTAATGCAACAAACTCTGCAGAGCATTCTTCTAGAATCTTTCTAAATAATAATTCATCGGTAATATGCTGGCTGGTTCCATCCCCTTTAATAAACTGTATACATCTCATTGGCCAAAATCATGCTACCTGGCCATTGCTAGACTAAAAGAGGCCTGGGAGGGTAGGTGTTTCATAAAGGACATATTTGACTCTTGAGGTTCTATTAGGAAGAGAAGAAGAAGAAGGGATATCGGGCAGACAACCAGAACAGTTGGTCCCAGTATACACAACAGGGCCAGTGATTTGGGTCATAGTGTGGTTGACTAGGGTCATGGCAGCTGTCTTAATGATTCATACCAATCACAGACATCATATAAAGCATCCAGAGACTGACACAAACACTTTGATTTTTACAGTCGTTGAATGATTAACTACTACGGCCTAAACCGATGATTGTAGCGGCTCTTTTATTTTTCTATTTTGATTGAGATCCACTGACCCACATTGATGGGGGATGGGGGTTAATAAAGGGCAACATAGGTCACCTCCTCCCCTAGGAAGGTATGGTAGAGAGTAAGAAAGAAAACTCTAAGACATTCATTGTATTTTCCAGCAGCTTTACTGGAGAGTCTTACTTACCTAACAAGATAGCAAGCTTCTGGAAGGGTCATTTCTTAGGCTCCTTCATTGCCTCCACAAGGGTTATTAACACAGAGGCAAGACTCAAACTTTGTTCACTGATATATAAACCTGATAAAAGACAGTTTATTCAGAAAATTGAAGTTTCAACTTAGGAACAATTTATCAACTCCCGTTAATATTCGACTCACTTCATCAAGATCAGTGACTTAAAGGGATAACAGTTATATACCCCATAAATCCAACTTGTACGTGAAACTACTAGGAAAAATTTCTACTTTTGCTAATATATTCCAAAGTGTAATTTGGTGTTTACAGAATATTAATCTAGGGAGGAAACTTTACTGTCATTTACTACCATCTCCCTATTTTTTTTTTCATTTTTATTTAGGAATCGGAAACTCAGAGTGGTGCTTTGTCTATTGTAAAGTTTTCATGTGTGACTTTGATGGTTTTTTACCTTATCTAATTTATTTAATTTATTTAATCCACACAACTATATCCTTATGCTTATTAGCAAAACGTTTTAATTCTTATCCTTTATCATCTTCAAAACCTTCTATGAAGAAGTCAGTCCAACCCTGATACAGCATCAGAGGGAGGCATCGGTAATTTTTGTTGACCTGATATTTTATCCTTTTTTAGCACTAAATCATAAACATACTTTAAAGGCAGTCGATCCTTTCAGATTATGAAGTCTGTTACCAAAAGGAAAATACTTTTTGAAATTGTTTTTGACACAGAGAGCAGCTAGTCCCCCTTCCATAGGTGGGAGAAGTTTAAAAAAGCTATAGTTTAATTTGGGGGAGGTGGTGTGGTGTGTGGAGGTGGGAAGAGGGGTGGGTTATATTTTCTCTTGTTGACTCATACTGCTGTGAAGGAGTACAGTGGCAATTCAGTTGTCTGGACTCTTTCTTCATGACTCAACTCTTTGGATACTGTCTCATTCATCACAGAGAGGCAGTGTGACTTACAGGAAAGAGTGTGGCTTTGGTGTCAGAGACCTGAGTTTGAATCACTGCTATGTCCCATACCAGCTCTATGATCTTGGAGAAATCACTGACATCTTTGAACCTTCCTTTCTATCAAATGGGGACATTAACTCAGACAGATTTTGTTGTGAGGACTACATTTAGAATTATCATTGATTTCCATTCTCCTATTTTGTGTTTGCACAGAGGGAAAAATTCATAAAACTGCTGGACCAGTTGCATAACTCTTTAAGGATTGACCTGTCAAAGTATAGGGTATGTACAAAATTATTTGCCTAAAGGTAAAATCTGGTGTTTGGCTCAGATGATTTCTTGTCATATTGTCAGAAAAAAAAAGTTATCCACTATGTAATGGAGAAGTAAAGATAATGATCTTGGAATCTTGGGTCCTGTTACCCTAGACGGGTCCCTTAAGGAATCAAGTAGACATTCCTTGTTTAGGTACCTTGCTCCACATCAGCCTGCAGTACTCTGTGTGTGTGTGTGTGTGTGTGTGTGTGTGCGCACACATGTACAGCTTTAATTTTATAATTCTTTTAATAACCATCAGATTGAGTGGCCCTCAGCTAATTCATGAAGTAGACATGTGGCCCAGTCCTCATCTTAAAAGCTCACCCCTTCTTACTAAGATACCCAGCTGATATTTCCTCAGCTTTTGATATTCCTTCTGGGATTCACTGCTTAATTCACTCCTAGATCAATACAATGTGCGTTTTTTGAAGCTGTACAGAGTTCATTGTCAACAATTCTATACTTCCCCTGCAGGTGAAACACACACAAACTCACACATACACAAATATATTCATGTGTGTGTCTGTGTTTGTAAAGACACAGATATAATTTTATTTAGAAAATACAGTTACAAAAAAATTTAGTTACAAATTTTATTTACCAAAAAATCTATAGTAACAATTATTGCATTCTTCAACAATTTATTCTATAATAAATATCTTTCCATATCTGTATATATGTATCTTTCTTGCATTCAATTTTTAGTCTCTTATTGATGAATCGCTTAACTGTGCATTTCCGGAAATTATAATACCAAATTTTGTCAAACTTACCTTACATGTCAGAACTGGGGCCAACACTATGAGAAGGGAACTGCTATGACAGGCAGTGAAAATGATATTTGGGGGCAAGAAGGACCTTGAGGCCACCTCATTCACCATTACTTTGACACCCCAACTCTGCTTGAGTTCATGAATACCTAAAAGTTACCTGTGGTTTTCCTAATGGCTCTTTAAAAAGCCTATCTGAAAGCACATTAATATGAGAAATTTCTCAATGCTGAAATTGTTTCCTTAATTTTTTCATAATTCCTTTCCTTTCCTTTCCTTCAAAATTCTGAACATCTGCATTTTTATCTCACATTTCTCACCAAACTTCACTAACAAAAACTTTTTGTTTAAATCTGCAGTACTTCAAGGAGAGACTATGAAGTGCAGTCTTATTTTCTTTTTTTAACTTTTAGCTTCTTTGTGACTAAAAGTAAATATAGGACATGTAAAGTTTCCCAAAAGGATTTTGGAAAAAATAACCCATCTTGAGAAAAGTATAAAAAATATTTTCAAATATATGCTCACCTTCCCTCTTTCAGCAGGAAACCTATTTTGTGAAACAAGGATGAATAACCTCATAACATTGCATTAATGATATTATTTTGTACATTTTTGTTACATTGTGGGAATAAATAGAAGAATATGGCTTCCTAAGACTAAGATGAGAATACTTCCAACTTGTTTATTTTCTGTGATACTTTACAGTAAAAATATTGTGAGAATACTGTGGTGATACTTTTCAAATTTTACACAGTTTACTTACCATTTTCTTTCACAGAAAGTTAGTTGTAGTTTATTTGCCACTGGAGGCTTAATGCTGATAATTTACCCATTTTCTGTTTCCTAATTAACCAGGAAAACTTTCCCGCCAGCAATGCTGAAAGATTGCAAGACCTGAAATCAACTGTTGACCTGCTAACAAGTATCACCTTTTTTAGGATGAAGGTACATCTTTTATTTTTGTCACTGTCTTCGTGTGACACACATTTACTCCCTGATAGAGTCTGGTTTTACCCTTCTCTTGATCAGTACTGTTCATCCCCATTGATTAAGATGTGGTGCCTTTGCCTGAGCTAAATGAATCTTCCAACATAATGTGTGTTGAAAAAGAGATTATCCTAGACACTTAAGATATTCTGATACATTTGGCTCAAATTTAGTTTTAAGTTAAATTCATCTTAAACAAAGCTCTCTAGTGAGTGGATGTGACACTTTCCGGAAAAAAAAAAAAAAATCCCTGAGAACATTAAATGGAAATGGAGTTCACTTTGCATTTCAATTTTAACTGAGATGTCTTGCAGGCTTTTTCATTGCAAGAGAGTAGCCAACTCCTTTAAGTTTACCCTAATTGTAGCAACTTCCATTTCCTGCCCTGGGAATGTCTGTATATGAATAAGTGTGATTGTTTAATCCATTGGTATAATTAATTGTTATATACCAACCTATGCAAACATTTCTTTTTAGGTATATCTTCTCTGCTTTAATAGCAAGTTGTCTGCAATTATAATTTGGCTAGCCGGACAATTCATGTAAAGCCTTTCTTTTTTTTTTTTTTTTTTTTTTTTGGTTTTGTTTTCTTTCTTTCTTTCTTTCTTTCTTTCTTTCTTTCTTTCTTTCTTTCTTTCCTTCCTTCCTTCCTTCCTTCCTTCCTTCCTTCCTTCCTTCCTTCCTTCCTTCCTTCCTTCCTTCCTTCCTTCCTTCCTTCCTTTCTTTCTTTCTTTCTGGCTATGTTGGGTCTTCGTTTCTGTGTGAGGGCTTTCTCTAGTTGCGGCAAGCAGGGGCCACTCTTCATTACAGTGGTCGGGCCTCTCACCATCGCGGCCTCTCTTGTTGCGGAGCACAGGCTCCAGACGCGCAGGCTCAGTAATTGTGGCTCACGGGCCTAGTTGCTCCGCGGCATGTGGGATCTTCCCAGACCAGGGCTCGAACCCGTGTCCCCTGCATTGGCAGGCAGATTCTCAACCACCGCGCCAACAGGGAAGCCCAAGCCTTTCTTAAAACTACTTGTCAGACTATGGGCTAAACATTTTTGCCCTTTGAAAGAGAGTTTATGATTTTTTATTCAGGAAATTCCTGTACAGAAAAAAATAGAAATAATTATTTTTCTTCTTTTCAGTTGCCCATGATTATCTTCACTAAAACAATGAAGTTGGTATTTTGTAAGAGGGAAAGAAAGCCAAACTATACTATATAAACCATCCATCCTTTAAAGTCCAATTAAAATTCATTTGGTTTGAAGTCATGGTAAAATTAGGTGACTGGGATAAATAGAATTTACATCAATTCTGATCTGCTGGCAGTAGCTGTTGGAACAGTGCATAGAGGGTGATAGTGAGAACTGATCCAGGCTCTCATTGACAAGTGACGCCTGCCATTGACATTGAGGGGGGTAGGAAAATGGGAGTGAGGGAGGGGATTGCCAGCACAGTGCTCAATACCTGCCTTTCCTCAATCACCAGCCTTGCAGTGTATAGGAAACAAAATCATTTCAAACTTGCAAGTCCTCCTCCCCCACCCTCACTGCCAGCTGATGACCTTGCTTCTGATTTCACTGGAAATGTCAGGAGCAACTACTGGAGAGCTTCCTCAAGGTCTGACCACATGCTCCCACCACCCACCCATCTACCTACTTACCTGCATCTGTGTCCGTATTCTGTTCCTTCTTTTTTTATTATGATTGCTTAGCTGTTTGTTCTCCTTAAAAAAAAAAAAAAAGCTGTATCTTCCACTGATGTAATTGATTTCTTCCCCTCCTGAGTTACTGAAACAGTGGTCCAGCAATCTTCCTCACTCACCTGAATTATCAGTCTTCCACTCTCTACTGGATATTCCCCATCACCAAACATGCTATTATTTCCAATCCTAAAAATATTGCTTGACTCCATTTTCTTCTACAGCTACTACCCTTATCCTTCTTTTCCTTTAATACCAAAACCCTTCAAAATAGTCCTTTTTACTTTTTCTTTCCAATTGATTTTCTCGAATTGTCAAGTTTTCTCCTTCTACTGTCTTTTTCTCCTCATTATAGACAGTAAAATTCACTCTTTTTGTCCTAGAGCTCTATTAGTTTTGACATGTGTGGTTGTAATAACCACCACTACAATAAAGATACAGAACAGTCCTATTAGCCTCCAGTATTCCCTTGTGCTAGTCCTTTATAGTAAACCTCTCTCCCACCTCCTGATCTGTTATTGTCCCCCTATGGTTTTACCTTTTCCAGAACATCGTGCAAATGAAATAATAATCTATGTAGTGTAACATATTGACTATTCAGCCTTCTTCCTGAGTGTATCTACAGTTCATTCCTTTTTATTGCTGAGTAGTAATTCTCTGTTTTATATGATCTACAGGCATTTGGGTTATTTCCAGTTTGGGGTCATATCAAATAAAACTGTTAAAAATATTGGTATATATATATTTTTGTGTGAACATAAATTTTCACTTTCATTGGCTAAATAACAAGGAGGGAGATTCCTTGGTCATTTGGTAAATGTATGTAACACTTTACAAGAAATGCCAATTGCAGTTGTTCTACATCTTCTGGTAAAGCTCTTGGCATTTTCCATGATTTTATTTTATTTTTTTAGCCATTCAAATGATGCCAAAAACTCAGCCGGCCTCTGTGCACCAGTGTCAAATCGAATCTCAGAGACAGAGTTTTGGGTGAAGTAGAAAAGCATAGCTTTATTGCTTTTCCAGGCAAAGGGGGGACACAGTGGGATCCTGCCCTCGAAAACTATGTGTCCCTACCTGGGAGGATTTAGCAAGGAGTTTTATAGCAACAGTTTAAGGGTGAGGTTGTGGGTAAGATTTAGGGTGTGTGCAGGGCCTGCACTCCTTTAATCTGGCCTCAGGTAATCTGATGAGTTTCTGTGGTTCCTTTAATCTGGTGGTCTTCTTGAAGAGCTTCTCTGTTTCCTTTAATCTGGAATGAAGAATGCTGGCATCTTCCATTTGTTGGGGGTTTTAGTTCTATAAAGAACTTAAAGATATTGTTATGTGTATCCCCGAGGCAGAACCATGACCTGGCCTCAAGGCTGCACTATTGTTTCTTGACTGCTCCTCCCTTGTCTCGGCATCCCCTCCCTTCCCTGATGAGCAACTGTTCTAATCTGCCCTTTGGAACTCAGGGAAGGTCATGGAGGCTGGAGTCTATTCCCTACAAACAAGAAATGGGGGCGAGAAAGACTTCCGTGACCAGGAGCCCCACAGGGTCCTGCTCAGTTTCACTAATAGGAATGAAGTTATATCTTATTATGGTCTTAATTTTATTTCTATATTAATTAACAGTGTTGATCATGCTTTCTTGAGCTGATTTGCCATCTGAGTTTCTTTTGTGAACAGTCTGTTGAAATGTTTTGCCCACTCTTCATTCTTATCGTTGAGTATTGAGTTCTTTATTTACTCTGGATACAAGTCTTTTGTCAGGTACTTTATTTGCTGATGTTTTCTCCCTGTCAGTGTTTTGTCTTTTCATTCTCTAAAATTATCTTTTGCCTAGCAAGAGTTTTTAATTTTGATAAAGTCTACTTTATCAGTCTTTCTATTTACAGGTAGTGCTACTGACGAAACTAGGGTCACAAAGATTTTTCCGTGTTTCTTCTCAAAGTTTTATTTTACCTTTTACATTTAATCCTGGGTTCCATTTTGAGAGTTTTTTTTTTTTTTTTAATAAGTTGTGAGGTATGGGTCAGGATCATTTTTTTGTATATAGATGTTCAGTAGTTTTCACACCATTTATTGAAGCGATCATCCCTTATTCATTGAATTTCATTCGCATCGTTGTAAAAAATCAATTGATCATATTTGTTTGGGTCTATTTCTGGACTCTCTATGCTGTCCAAACGTCTATACTTTTACCATTACTATGCTGTCTTGATTACTGAAGCCTTATAGCAAATCTTAAAATTAGATAATTTTAGTCCTCCACCTTTTTTGCTACTTTTCAGAATTGTTTAATAGATTATATTAGTTCTTATTGGGATTTTGGTTAGGATTGCATTAAATCTATAGATCAATCTGTAGAGAACTAAAAATTTTTAAATGTTAAATCTTCAAATCCATCCTTATTTTTGGAACCTACTCCAATCAGACCTTTAACCCATCACTTTACCAAAAATGATCTTGTCAAAATCACCGGTGACCATCACTTTGCTAAATCTAGTGGTCAGTCATCAGTCTTCATCCTACAGTGTTCAGTATCACTTAATATATTTTATCAATCCCTCCTCCAGGAAAGCCTTTCTTCCCTAGGTTCCAGGACACCCCTCTTGCTTCTTTTTTCTCCTATCTCATTGGCTGCCTTTTTTCTCTTCTCCATTGCTTTGTTCTTTCTCATTTGTCTAATGTCATAGGGCTAGAATTACGCAGGGTTTATTTTTTGGACCCCTTCTCTTCTCTGTCCATGCTCATCTAGTCTCATTTCTTTACATTCTTCTCTAAGCTAATAATTCTCAAATTTATATCACTAGCTCAGGCATCTCTACTACTCCAGACTCATTTACCCAAATGGCTGTTTGAAATCTACTTGTATGCATAACAGGCTTCTCAATCTTAACCTGTCATAAACTGAGCTCCTGATCTTCCAAGCATAGTCTTGCTCATCTAGGTTGAGACCACTTCCAGTGTACCAGTTATTTAGGGCTAAAACCTTGGTGTTAGACCACCCCCCATAGGCCTACGAGGCCTGTACTTGCCCATCTTCAAGACCAAAGAAAGAATCTGGAATCAGCAACAGAGACGTCAGTGGTTTAATGGATGGGGGAGCTTATGTGTCTGAAGCAAGGTCCTGGAGTGAGACCTCACTGTGTGCCCCAAGCTCTCGGCCGGCCATGAAGGCAATCTTCACTCCTGGGAGGAAGGGGAGGTTACCAGTTATAGGGGAATTGATGTCAGGTTGGCACCTCAGTTACCAGGGAAACCAGCAGAGGGGCATGTCCCTCACCACCCCTTTGATAGGGTATCATCGTGGCTAAAGTTAGAGCAATCATTAGCTGGGGCCTGGGGCAAGTATGTAGGAAGGTCAGTCAGGTAGTAGGGTGTGGCTGAAGTAGGCACTCCTGGAGCAGGAGATGTACAGAGAGCAAGAGGACAGCCGTCTTGGGTGACCTGATCATACACTTGGTGTGTCTTTCTCTCACACTGGTCACCCAATCTGTCAGCAAATCCTGTTACCCGTTCCTTCCAAAATTAACCAGAATAGAATTTCTTCTAACAACTCCTTGCTCTACCATGGTTCAAGCACTGTCTTCTCATGACTGAATTATTGAACTATTCTCATCACTGATCTTTCTGCTTTGTCCATACCCGGCCTTAAGGCAGCATAAGGGAGCCTTTTAAAAAAAATAGGTCACTTTCCTCTTCTGCTCAAATAGTCTACTTTCTTCCCACCTTGCTCAAAGCTAAGGTTCTTGGAGTAGTCTATTTGCAATTTTTCCACTGGTCCCATCCTGTTACTTCTCTGAATTGATCTACTATTGAAGTCCTTTGTATTAAATTCTATTCCACTGAAACACTTTCTATCCCTCTTCTTCGGTGTATTTTTTTTTTTTTCAGCATGCAACATCATGTAATATATTTTACTGATTTCTTTTGTTTATTCTCTACTAAAATTTAGCTTCAAGAGGAAAGGGATTTTTGTTTCTTTTGCTCACTGCATTATCACCATTGTCCGATATATAGTAGGTGATGATAAATATTTGTTGAGTGGTTGAATGGAATGAATGAATGATATTGTGATTGGTCACCTTAAGTATTTCTATTGAATATTTACAACTATGCTCGTTTTCTCTGAGTTGTTATATTAGGAAGTTAAGGTGGGTGTTTATACATTTAAAACATTTCTAAGACCACATTTCTCCTGAATACAGAAAGGTCAACTAAAAGTTGAATAAAAGTGTTTATTCAGTATGGTTTGATTTATTTATACAGTTTATACAATGTTTTATTTTTGAATTTAAGAAAATATTTTGTCTACCAGGTTCTGGAGCTGCAAAGCCCCCCAAAGGCCAGCATGGTGGTGAAAGACTGTGTCAGGGCTTGCCTGGATTCTACGTACAAGTATATTTTTGACAATTGCCATGAACTCTATTCCCAGCTAATAGACCCGGTAAGAAAAGATGTGTGTCTGCTTTCTGTTCTAGTGTCTGCGTCCATAAGTTTAGAATGACAGTAAGTGGGAAAGTATGTTCATTCAACTTCATGTTAACTGCAGGTTTTAAGAATTTCCATATCTTTTCCTCACATTTGAACATCACTTTCTTATATATGAGAGTGAAATAGTTCACTCCTTAAAGTAACTTCATGTATTAAAGGTGGATATTGTTGTTCAAGTTTTTCAGGTGAGGAGTCAGTTTCAAAAGAATTAAGTGATTTTCTCAAGGTCACACAGTGGGCAAGTGGCAGATTTGGGACTAGAACTTAGGATTTCAACTCCTACGTCTATGTCCTTCCCCTAATTCATCTGCCTCCCTTATCGTTTTTTTCTCATAAAACTGATAGATGGGGACATATTTATAGAACAGGATGGTAACATTGTCACATATGTAAATTTATTATTAAGAAATATTTCTAAAAAGAAAATACAGAAAGTAAATCAAACATGCATATACTTACCACGTAGATGACCAGCTGTTAACATTGAGCAATATTTGCTCTGATTTTTATTGTTTAAAGCCATTAAATGTTAGACATAAATTGGCATTTCACTTTGTAGTTCTTTCAAATTCCATTCTCCTCCCTTCTTCCTTCAGAAATGAACACTGTTTCAATATTGGTGAGTTTGAACATCTTTTCCAATATGCTCAATGAACACTTCAGTTTTATTTTCTGTATATCGCCTATTAATTCCTTGCTGATTTTTCTCTTGGCTTGCCTGTCTTTTGCTTATTAATCTGTAGAAAATTCTAAAATATATTTTGGATACTAATCTTTGTTGGTTATGTAATTTCATATATTACTTCTCTCTTTATATGTGATGTGTCTTTTTGTTGCATTGAAGTTTTTTAATGCACACTATGATTTATATATATCGCTATTAGTTCTATAGAACTATTGTTTGGGGATGGCTCTTTAACATGTATCTATCGTCTATCCACTTCCCTGAAGAATGCAGTTGCTCAAATAGATATTGAAAACTGTGCAGTTACCTATGGAACTTCCTGTTTAGTTGAGTGGGGCAGATTCTAGAAAGCCAATGTTGGATGAAGGCACATAGGACTCTTTCAAGCTAGGTTTCAGGCTGGGTTACTTACAGTATTCATCCTTTCTGGGGTCACTGACTCCTTAGCCTAATAGGAGAAAACATTAAAGCTGGAGTCTGTCATTGTATAAGCAAGACAACATAAAACCACATAATTGTTCTTAACTTTAGCTTAACATTCCCACTACGTGTGCTCTTGTTTGGAAACTTGGTTCTCTGGGATTTCTACGGATTAAACTGTCTCTGACTTCAAATATCCCCTTGGGTGGCTTTCTAATGGCTTCCCTTTGTCTATTCTCTACTCTCTATCTTCCTCCCACAAAGCTCTTTCAATTCTTCCTCTACATTTTCAACATCGTCTTTATTCTACCCAAAATATAAAAATTAAGCTTTTTATTATACCATATAAGTTACCCATACATAACTTTATAATCAATCTTACCGGGCTTTACCACCTTTAATTTCCTACTCCTTGCAATTCCAAACTCAAACTGGTCCCCTCTCATGAGCCCTAAATTCTATTATTTTCTATGAACTGGCCATCTTCTTTTACATTCATGTGTTTATCCTGTTCTATCTGCCTAAAATGTTCTTCCCCCATCCTCTGCCTTCAAAAAATCCAACTTAAATATGACCTCCTCTCCTACTAATTCACTCAGTGGATGAATCAAATCATCAAGGTTAAGTGTCATACCTTATTTAGTGTCTCTCTAATATATTAATACTAATAATAGTAAAATAACAGTTTTATTTATATAAGATATATAGAAATATGTGCAGTTCCCATAAAGCAAACATACCCCTAATAAAAAGCGAATAAATTGTCACATCAAAATGAATCTAATATAGCTTAATATTTGCTTATTTGGCTTCAAAAGCAATGTTTGTATGATTTTCTAACTAAGTGGTATTCGTTTTATGTGGATAGATTTATAGATTTTATATGAAATCTTATCCATGTGGAGACTGTTTGGAGCTAAGCTTTAAATCTAAGAAAAAGACTTTTCCTTAAACACTGTTATCATTTGAAATTCTAAAGAAAGCACCCATTGGGCCTGAATAATTTAGGAAATGAATACTCCCTAGAGCCCTTCTGGAACCCTCTGGGAAAAATTTTAATATTTAAGCCTTATCTCCCCCCAGTTGACTGTAACCCCATTCTCCGAGGAGCTCAAGTTAAGACCATTTTTCCTTCACACTATACATCTGAATTGTCCTCAAATTCTGATGACTTTATCTTCAAAATCAAACACCTTACCTTCACAGTACATCCAGAATCTAACCACTTTTCACCACCTTCATGCTCCCACCTGGTCTGAGTCACCATTGTTGCTCACCTGGATTACTACATAACTTACTAACAGAGCTCAGTGCTTCTACCCTACAACCTCTGCCTATGTTCAACAGAGCAGCAAGAATGATCCTTTTAAAAAGTAAGTCAGATTATGTCACTCTTTTGCACATAATATTCTAAAGTCCCTTCATTTTAGTCATGTTCAAAGTCCTTTCAATGGCAGTAAGACCCAGGATCTGCCCATATTACACCTTCCACCCCACTTACTCTGTTACTCTGTCCTTACGCATATCATCGTGAGTGGAGAGGAAAGTAACATGAACAATGCTGTATCCCTGGTACCTGCAACAGTGCCTAGATCATAGTAGGTGCTCAGAAATGTGTTTGTCGAATAAATTGAATGAATGAATAAACAATTACTTTTCTCAAACGATACAATAAGAAATTACAGGTTATTTGGCCCTTTATAAACAAGACTGAACGAAGTGCTCTGTCATAGGAGACTCTCAGTCCTTGCCTGAAGCCTCTTGCAGTTGTACGGGGTAGTGTTGCAGGGTCCTGGACAAGACATGGGAGGAACTGATGAAAGCCACATCTAGTCCCAGCCCTTAAAAACATCCTGAAGTTTCCTCCAGCTCGCTCTCTTCTGCTGTAGTAACCTGGAAGGACACACATTCCACATGGTATGGCTACCAGGTGGAGGACGGCTATCCAGCCAGCTTCAGCAATAACCCATTACTGCAGTAACTTATTGAGGTTAGGAGATTTATCTGTTACCACAACAAACTTGGCTTATTTTGACTAATAGACCTTCAAATCCATTTCCAACCTGCCACCCAAACTATCTACTTAAAATATATGTGACTGTCCTATCTGTAACCCCCATTCACTCATGGGATTAAGTCTAAACTTTGCAATTATTCAGAGGCCCTCTAAGATGTGAGCTCTGACTAGCTTTCCTTATTTCAATGTAATTTTCCCCTTGCTTTCTGTGATTCAGGACACTAAACTCCATGATGCCTCCATCCTCATTGTGTTTTACCTACCTGGATTTGCTTCACCTCCCCAAACCCCTTCATGGCTAACTCGAGCTCACTGACCTTTTCTTCAGAAAGCCGGAGTTGCCGCTCTCCGCCCTCATAATACCCTGACATGTCACCACTAGCACACTTACCGTGGTGCATTCATTAGGCATACAATGTAATTTTTGTCTGGCCGGTCTTCCCTGCTAGGCTGTGAGTTTCATCTTTGTAGCCCCAGTGTTCAACGCTATGCCTGACAGAGAGTACAGTTGATTAAATAATTAATAAGAAAGAAATTTTGTAAAAACAGTACTCTGTTACTTATTTATATTCTACTTCACTGACTCCACTTCAAAGTCTGTGGTCAAGAATATGATGTTTGAACCCCTGAGTTCAGATTCTGGCTCTACTGCTTATTAGTTTGGTCGCCTTGGATGAGGTAGTCAGCCTCTTCAACTCTCAGTTTCTTCACCAAGACATACTTTTAGTATTCATGCCACTTCTGTTTTTATCTGAGTTCTCTCTAGGTAATGTAATGCCTGAAACCAAGAAACAAGAGTTTCAGGGTTGTTAGGCACAGTATAATTCTGATTATTTAAATGTGGAAGCCCTCTTTCTTTCTCCAAAGGGATTTTGAAGTACCATATAAAAATAGTGCTCAGAATAAGAATGAAACACAAACTTGAGAGATAAGGTGAAATTGTTGCAGTTAGAAGAAATAGCTAAAAAAGGCTGGTTGCACACTCCTGGAGCAGCATTTACCTTGGGTGAGTCACCACGCCCATGTTTATCCTTCAGTTTAGCCAAACTAAGAACTCAGGTGTGGCCGTGTGGACATAGGTGATTGATCTCTTGCATAAAGACACATGAGGGATCAATCTATAAACTAACCCAATGTTCTAATTATATTTTGAATTAATAATGAGTTTAAGAATCTCTCATAAGCTTATTAGCTTTTTGAGTAACCATTTTTATAAATTACCTATTCATAGCTTGTGCTTATTTTTTAAAATAGAATCTCTTTTTCTGGTTGCTATTCTAAAGTTACTTAGCTCTTTGTCAGCTTTTGACCCTGCAAAGATGTTCACAATCCTTCATCTTTATCTTTGTCACAGCGTACATTTATAAGAAATTCTCATTTTTAATATAATCAAATTGACCAATTTTTCTATTTAAAATTTGGAGTATTAAAAGGTCTTTCCCACTCACCCCCAAACAGAGGATCTCCTTACGTGGAATTTAATAAAATGAATGTGTTCCAGCTTCGTAGTAATCACCGTTAGGATTGTCCAACTAGTTCCCCTGCTGTTGCTCCTAAAGCAACCTTCAGATTATGGATTTTCTTTTCATATAGATGATCTTCCAGGAGAGGACAAGCCAATACATTTTCAAGTCTCTTTGAAATGTTTGGTCTTTTTTTTTTTTTTTTTAATCTTAAAGAAACTGTCGTTTGTTCCTTGAGGTGTCCTCAGAACGTACACTAGTGCCTGGCACATTAGAGCGCCTTTAGAGTCCCTTTGTTTCCCTCCCAAAACAAATGTCCCTGCCTCTTACCTCTGAGGCAGTCTCTATTATTAATTTGATATTAGCTTTCTGGTTCATCTTTATGAACATTTATTATACGTGTCTATTAACCATTTGAGTATATGAGTATGTCTCTCTCATATAGTACATTGTACAAACAAGCAGTGTAGTGATATGGTTACATATACTAACTCCAGTACCAGACTAAAAAACGTTTAGTTATTTGGTAGGAATGATTTTGTAATTTTTAAAGCTTGGTGTTACTTTTTGAGAACTATGTATTGTGATACATTTAGGTACAGTTTATTGATTTTTTTTTTTTTTTTTACAGCTACCTATCACATAAATACACCACAATTTACATATCAATTCCAGTGTTTCACTTTTACAAATAATAGTACAATGAATATCATAATGCTTTTAAAGAACAGAAGAATGCCTTCCTTTCCTCTGCTTTTCCATTTCTACTATATATAATGCAAACATGATTGTACCATGTGGTCAAAACACCCTCTATTTTTTCCCATCTTAAAATGTCCTTCAACTTGTCTGATTCCCACAGGAAACACTGAGTTTAATGAGAATAGAAACTATTTTGTTTATTATTGAACTTGTAGTACATAACTCTGTACCTCACATACAGTAGCAGAAATCAGCGAATAACTGCTTACTTAATAGAACTTCTATGCAAAAATATCTATATGTATGCAGTATAAGTTACTGCTATTCGCTTAAAAATTTTGACCAAGATATCTTCTGAAAACTTTTTTAGAAAAAAGAAAACACCCTCCCACAATATCTTAAATTGGCAACTTACATGAACATATGCATGTCAAGTTTCAGAAAGTTTTCCTTGATTTGTAGATGTATACTTTTTCAGTTATTTTAGCCAAAAAAGTTGCCATAGCTATTTTTGTTTGTTTTTTCTTTTGTTTTTGGTCTAGTCAATTCTAAATAATTCAGTAATAAAAGGAAAGTTTAAAATAAAATGTGACTTTGAAGTTTACAAGTGGAAAAACTTCAATTCTGTAACTCTTGAGACATTATTTAAATAGTAATCCTTAAGGAACTAGCTAGAAAGTGTCCCTGACTTTTCTTAGATTTTTTTTCCCTTGCAGTGGACTTTCTTATGCAATCAGTAGCATTAGTTTAGGGAATGATGTTCATTCTGAAAAGAAGGTACTTTTTCACTACCTCCTGTGATTATTGTCATTACACTAGAACTAAGTAAATACAGACACATTTTAAGCTTAACTTTTCTTTAAATTTTATTATAAAATATGTGGAAGAAAGTTTATAAGTAGGACATTTCTTCTTAAGTGCCAGCTTCATAAGCAATATATAAATTCTTATCAAATGTTCAAAATGAGTGGTATCTTATTTATTGGTGAAGAAGACAGGAACGTGAAAATCCAAAGCCTCAAAAGTTATTAGACTGTTATGTTTCCATCATTGTGTATTTCAATTTTTCTAACAAAGTGAGGTCAAAAATTAAGCCACAAATGAAACCTTAATAAATTCTGAAAGAATAAACAACATGCAGAGTAAGTTGTGCCAGTAAGACTAGTGTAATCTTGATTCTAAAATGGATTATGACAATATTTGAAAAGAAAATTATAAACACATTTTGTAAATGAACACTGATTTCAAAGTTCTAAATAAATTATCAAATGGCATATTTAAAATACAACCAGGTCAAACAATCTTATCCCAGGAATTCAAGGATCGTTTGACATTAGGAAAAAAATTTATCAATATAAATCACTATAGTAGTTATCTAAAGGGGGAAGATCATATATTTATGCAATATATGTAGAATGAGCATATGGTGAAATTTGATGCCTCGTTATGATTAAAAAAGAAACTCTCAAAAAATTAGGAATAGAACAGATTTTCTTTTATTTAAGTTTACATTAAAAAAAAACGATGGCTAACATTAACAGATGAAATTTAGGTACATTCATGTAAGAAATAGAGATAATTATCCTATTAATACTGCTGTATAACATAATAGTTGAAGAAAGGAGAATATAAATTAGAAAGGAAAAGAACTGTTATAATTTATGAGTCATATGACTATATGTGTAGGAAAACTAACAGATTCTACAAAAAGCTATTGGTTCACATAAGAATAAATCTCATTCAACAAATACAAGAACAATAGAATTTCTTTACACTAAAAATTGTGGCACACAGATTACTAGGGAAAGGAACAGACATTTAGCGTGTAAGGAAAATTGTCTCACCATATGGAGCTAGGGGTTGGGGGTTTGTGGGAAGAGCTGGTTTCTTGCCTAATACCATATCCAATGTGAACTTAAGAGGATGAAAAAGACAAGTGTTAATGTAATAATAATGATAGTATAGGATAATACCTTTCTGATGCATGGTAGGAAAGACTTCTTAAAACTCCAAAGCACAAATTTTAAATAGAAAAATTGATCTATTTAATTATTTTAAAATTGACAATTTATTATAAATGTACACTGCAAGAAGGGTGAAAGATTGCAAAAAATCTTTGCAGTGTCAAAAGCTGACAAAGGACTAAGGAATTCCAAAATAGCAACCAAAAAAGATAGAGATTCCATTTAAACAATAGGCACAAAAAATGAACAGGCAATTTATAAAAATGCTTACTCAAGAAGCTTATAAGCTTTGAGAAGTTTCTTAAACTCGTTATTAATTAAAGTAATATAGTCAAAACATCACTGAGCTATAATCTTATATCTAGCAGGTCGGCAAAAATTAATAAACTAGATAATGCCAATGTCTCCATTTCATGAGGAAATGGAGACCTTGGCACTCTCATGAACTTTTGGTTAGCATGGAAACTAGGAACCAGCAATCCTGGTATTAGATCTATATATTAGATATAGTTGCACAAAGATCCCTAAGAAGATATTTAATAGAATATTCACTTTAGCATTGTTTGTGATACTTAGAAGTTGGAGGCAATCCATATGTCGTTCATAGGAGAATAGATACATAAAATGTGGATTTACCCATAGAATATTATGGAGCAGTTAGAAGAAATGAGTTAGTTGTTTACCTGGTAACATGGAAAGAAGTTAAAAACATAGTGCTGAGTGAAAAAAAAAAAAAAAGAAGAAGAAGAAACAGAAGGTGTTGTATAGCATAATACTAGTTAAGTAAATTTAAAGTAAACACACACCACACTAATAACATTTTACAAGATCAGAGAAATAGATAAACACCAAACATAGTATATGATCTTATGTAGATTAGGAGGAGATGGAATTTTGGAATGGATGAAAAAGGAGTAGATGGAAGGATGGTTGGATGGATGGATAGATACACAAGAGAGATGGATATATGAATTGTGCATGGTCAAAATATCTGTATTTGAGACTTCCATGTTTTTCCTACCTCCAGTAAAAAAAAGAATACATGAAGTCTAAATTTCTGGAGAAAAATATTCTGTATTTGTGATATATTTGGAATCTAGTACCTAATCTTCATAAAACCTTTAAATTGATGTGAATTTGGCATCCAACAAGTATAGAACTGGCTTAGATTTATTATTGACACTGCCTGCTTCACGTGGTCATACACAATAATAGGAATGATGACCCCTGAAACTGTATAATATTGTAGCCATAAAGCTACCCTGTTAGAATCGATAATTGCATTATGTGATTTTTGTTTTAATGTGTTCCCACTTTAGAAATGTTTATTCTTTAAAGGTATTCTTAATTCACAAATAATTACAGGCAAAAAAATCAATCTATGATGTGCTTCTTGGTATTTTTTTAATGTCTTTAATTCAGGTGTTTGGAATGCGGTGTTTCGTTGAAGGTTATACATGGAGTCGAGTCATCTCACTTACAATTTATTCTTTCACACTGTGTTAACTGGAAAATCAGTGGGTCTTGAATCTGTTACTTTTAAAACACATTTGTTGATTCAGATGGGGCATTTAGTAAATCAGATTACTTGAAATTCATGAAAAGTGCAGTAAACATAAAGAAGGAAACATACATTTTCTTATACTTGCTTGATTCTAGTTCAATATTTCCCAAACTGCCCTGATCCTAAGAATCACCTGGGGAACTTGACCACCTCAGACCCAATAAAATAGGGTATCTGAGAAGAATCCCAGGAATCCATATTTTAATAAGTTCTTCAAGAGATACTTGACATTAAGCAAATATTAAATAAAATAAAATTTTATTTGTCCCTACTTCTGATTTTTTTCTTTAGATTTTTTTCTTTTTGATAAGTATCCCAGAGAAAAAGAAAATAAACTTCAACTGCAAATTAAATTGCACAAAGAGCTATAGTATGTAAGAAATCTGCTTAAGGAATATTTTTGCCTAATAGTCTGTATTATTTTTCATGGCTTAGACTGCTCTTTCCCAGCTGCCCAGAATTTATAGAATTCTTAATATACAGTAAGTCCCCTACATACGAACCTTCAAGTTGCGAACTTTCAAAGATGCAAATGTGCATTAGCATGTCCAATCATATAAGTTAGTTCACATGTCTGGCGTACATTGTCACATGTATGCATCCTCTACAACTGGCTGTGCTTTTGTTTACTTTACAGTACTGAATAGAGTACAGTAGTACAGTATCTTTATTTCAAGCCCAGGATGTCCAGAAGCAAGCATAAAAGCAGTGGTGATGTAGTTGATAATGCTAAGAAGTGCCAGCTGTTGTACTGTACTACTGTACTTTTCAAGGTACTGTACTGTAAGATTAAAAATGTTTTCTTTATTTTTTGTGTTTGTTTTTTACGTGTTAGTTGTGTGAAAAGTATTGTAAACCTATTACAGTACAGTACTATATAGCCAACTGTGTTAGTTGGGTACCTAGGCTAAATTTGTTAGACTTAATGAACACACTCTTGGAACAGAACTCATTCGTATGTAGGGGACTTACTGTAATTCCCTTTTAAGAGAAAAACTAAGTAGATGTTAGTGATATTACTGAATCATTAGTAAAATAATATAGCAGTTAAGATCATAGAAGAGACAATATGGTGGTACAGACTGTAAACCCCACCAGAGCAGGAATTATGTCACTTTTGCCCATCAGTGAATTCTTCATGTGTGGTATAGCATTCACATATAATAGGTATTCCAAAAACACTGAATGTGTAATTGTTGTGATTTTTATTTATAATACATGTAATTAAAACTTTTTTTTTTTTTCAATTTGTGGCTCTTCTACTCACTAACTAGACTTAGCAAAGCAGTCACTAATTAACCATTTTCTTATCTCTAAAATAAGCATAATGATACTTTTCCTCTCTAGTACAGAACTCAACAAACTTTCATTTTTATATATTTGTGAATGAATGAGTGACTTTTAAATCTTTAAAATCAGAAAGTTATATGTTTGAAAGTAGCTGGTAAATTAGAAAACAATGCAGAAACAAAATTAATTAAAAGAGAAATATAGTAAAAATAGAATTCAAGTTGAGATATCATTATTTACTCTGTGATTTTTACTTAAATGCAGACCTTGGGCAAATGTGAAATTCTAAAGGAGGAGATCAGGAACTCTTGGCCATCTAAAAGGGCCCTTACATGGTAACGTTTGATGTATTTTAAAAAATCAATATATGCAGCCTCCCAGTAGACATCGGTACTGTTGTCCTCATTGTTTTGACTTTATTTACATGCTTTTTTTTTTTTTAACTTTGGGTTTATTTATTTATTTATTTATGGCTGTGTTGGGTCTTTGTTTCTGCGCGAGGGCCTTCTCTAGTTGCGGCGAGCGGGGGGCCACTCTTCATCGCGGTGCGCGGGCCTCTCACTGTCGCGGCCTCTCTTGTTGCGGAGCACAGGCTCCAGACGCGCAGGCTCAGTAGTTGTGGCTCACGGGCCCAGTTGCTCCGCGGCACGTGGGATCTTCCCAGACCAGGGCTCGAACCCGTGTCCCCTGCATTGGCAGGCACATTCTCAACCACTGCACCACCAGGGAAGCCCTACATGCTTTTAAAATAAGGGGTGTGTGTGTGTGTGTGTGTGTGTGTGTGTGTGTGTGTGTGTGTGTGTGTGTGTGTGTGTGTGTGTGTGTGTGTGTGTGTGTGTGTGTGTGTGTGTGTGTTTAGAGGCAGAATATACCCTCCTAATACTTTTTATCATATTAATCGTTTTGGAACATCATCAGCAACAATAAACTCATATGAGTAAAATGGTATGACATTAAAAAAATGGGATATAATGTAATGATGAGACAGTCTCCATTAAAAGATCCTTACATTTAGTAGCAGTTTTCTTTTAAAGCTCCTAATTTTCAGAACAGTGTCAAATGGAAAGTATGAACCAAAAATGTGGCAAACTATCTATTGTACTAACTTCCGTAATACATATGTAATTTAACCACCTCCCATACTTGGTGTCTATACATATTCTCTAATACGTGGTCAGCAAAGGCAAAATAGACTGTTATAATCTGGTAATCCAATTTCCCTCACTCTCTTCAGAGCAAGTTAAAGGATAATGGAGTCTCACAAAGAAGTGAATTGGTCCCTTTCTCCATTTCCTTGCTGCATTTTATTTTTCTCAAATGTACTACATGGCTCTCCACAGAGAAGTTCAGCTTCCTCACCATTCTTTAAAATATGTTATTAAATATTCAGGTTTTATTGCCTTTAAATTTTCATCTGGTGAAAAACTCTAACTTTAGTTAATTTCTTATTTTGGCAATGGTAAAAGTGGCCAAAGGGAAGCATTCCAAATCATATGGAAGATTGGTTTTGAGTTCTCTGTCCCATATGGGGAAAAGGATTTAAAAGTCACACATTCATTCACAAATATACAGTAGCTAAGATTTGTTGAGTTCTTATGTTCCAGGCACTGTTGGAATAAGGAAAAGAGCAGTAACAAGAATAAGGGAAAGGACAATGAGTAGTCCTGGACTCACAGTCAAGCCAGAGAGGGAGATATGTAAAAAATAACGACACCACTAACTAAAATAATGTCAGGTGCTGGGAAGGGAAAATACAATGTGCTGTTGGAATATATAACAGAAAGAACCATCCTAGTCTTGGATGTAGGAAAGAGTACAACTTATAGTAATATGATTTCTGGAAATCTGCCATGGCAGATCCTTCCATGGAGGTATTAATTCTGGAACTATGTATCCAAATACAGCAGGGAAGTGTTACAAAACAAAAATAAATAAAACATTCTCTTAACCTTTGTTCAAAATGACAGTATAGTAGGCAGTATCTGGAATACTGTAAGGTGTTCTATTTTTTTTTTTAATCTCAGAAAAAGAGGTAAATTAGACCCATTTTTGTTGGGCTTCAGTTATCTGCTTCTACTGAAACTGTCTTAACTAGGTCACCAAGTACCTCGACTTGGCCTAAACCAGCGGTCAATTCTCTAGCCTCATTTTACTCAACCTCTCGGTAACATTTGTTACTGCTGACTACTCCATCTTTCTTGAAATACTATTTTCTAAGTGTTTAACAACCATCTTTATATGTTTTCCTGCACCCTCAGTGGCTGCTGCATTTTGAACATTTTACAAATCCCCTCCTCACCAGGCCTTTAAATGTTGGAGGCACAGGGCTCTGTTCTTGGCACTTACTCTAGGTGTACTTTGTGATTTAGTCCAGTGCTTCAAACACAAGGCAGTCCCATAAAAACCCTGGGATCACATCAACCTGTTGGAAAAAAAAGGCCGGTGTCTGGTCCAGGAGGAAGGAGGTAGACCCTTCTTCTTCAGTTCTGGAAATAGTTCCCATAAGTCCTACAGATATATAGATGGTCCTGCCTGCCTCATGTCAACAAAGAATCTTGTCCCGTTTTGCCAGTAAGTGGGCTTGTCTTAGGAAGAAATGAAGTTTTGAAATCACGTGCACCTGCATTCAAATAGAACCTTGTCCCCACCATCAACTTAGAAAGACATTGAGTCTTGGGCAAGTTATTTAATTCCTCTAAGCCTCAATTTCTTCATTTGGCAAAAGGGGATAACAACACTTACCTCATAGGATTGCTGTGAGGATTAAATGTGATAGTGCTTGTGAATAACCTTACTCATAGGTATTCAGAAGATCTTCCTTTTCTTTTTTCTTTTTATTATAGTCCTTTTTTATTGAGGTATAATTGACATATAACATTATTATACATATAGACGTTAAGTTTATAACATTGATTCAATATTTGTATATATTGCAAAATGATCACCACAGCAAGTCCAGTTAACATCTGTCACCATAAAGAGTTACAAAAATGCTTTTTCTTGTGATGAGGACTCTTAAGATCTAATTTCTTAGCAGCTTTCAAATATGCAATACAGAATTATTATTATTAATATGCAATACAGAATTATTAATATTCAAATATGCAGTACAGAATTATTAATATTCAAATATGCAATACAGAATTATTAACTATACAGAAGCTTGAAACTTTTGAACCCCATTACCCATTTCATCCACACCCTCACCCCCCACCTCTGGCAACCAACCATCTATTCTCTGTATCTATGAGCTTGTGTTTCTTTTTGCATTCCACATATGAGTGAACTCATACAGTATTTGTCTTTATCTCTCTGACTTATTTCACTTAGCATAACACTCTCAAAGTCCATTCATGTTGCTCTAAATGGCAAGATTCCATTCTTTTTCATGGCTGAATAGTTTTACATTGTGTGTGTGTGTATGCACGTATATGTATGTATGTATGTATATGTATGTATGTGTAGATGTATGTGTATCTGTATCTCTTTATCTCATATCTTCTTTATCCATTTATCTATTGATGGACATTTAGGTTGTTTCCAATCTTGGCAGTTGTAACTAATGATGCAATAAAGATGGGGCTGCGTATATCTTTTCAAATTAGTGTTTTTGGTGGATTTTGGTGATAAATACCCAGAAGTGAAATTGCTGAATTATATGGTAGTTTTGTATCTTATTTTTTTGAGGAAGCGCCATGCAGTTTTCCATAGTGACTATACCAATTTACATTCCCACCAACAATATACAAGGGTTCCCTTTGTTCCACATCCTAACCAACGCTTATTATATCTTGTCTTTTTGATGATAGCCATACTAACAGGGGTGAGGTGATATCTCATTGTGGTTTTAATTTGTATTTCCCTAATGATTAGTAATATTGAGCATCTTTTCATGTACCTATTGGCCATCTCTATATATTCTTTGGAAAATATCTATTCATATCTTCTGCTCTTTTCTATTTTAAGTGATTTTTTTTTGGCTATTGAGTTGTATGAGTTCTTTATATACAGGCAAGCCTCATTGTATTGTACTTCACAGATATTGCATTTTTTTTCCAAATTGAAGGTCTGTGTCAACACTGCGTCAAGCAAGTCTATCCCCCATATTCCAACAGCATTTGTTCACTTCCTCTCTCTGTGTCACATTTTGGTTACTCTAGCAATATTACGAACCTTTTCAAGGCAAGACCCTCTACCAGCCAAAAGATTACAACTCTCTGAAGGCTCAGATTATGGTTAGCATTTTTTTTTAGCAATAAAGTATTTTTTAATTAAGGTATATATATTGTTTTTTTTAGACATAATTCTATTGCATACTTAATAGACTACAGTATAGTGTAAACATAACTTTTATATGCACTAGGAAACAAAAAAATTTGTATGACTTGCTTTATGGCAATATTCACTTTATTGTGGTGGTCTGGAACTGAACCCACAATATCTACAGGGTATGGCTGTATTTGCATTTTAACCCCTTATCAGATATATGGTTTGTAAACATTTTCTCCCATTCAGTAGATTGCCTTTTCATTTGCTGATGGCTTCCTTTGCTGTGCAGAAGCTTTTTGGTTTGATGTAGTCCCATTTGTTTATTTTTGCTTTTGTTGCCTTTCCTTTTGTGTCAAACCCAAAAAATCCTCACCAAGACCAATGTCAAGGAGCTTACTTCTTATATTTTCTGCTAGGAGTTTTATGGTTTCAGGTCTTACATTCAAGTCTTTAATTCATTTGAGTTAATTTTTGTGTATCGTGTAAGATACTGGTCCAGAGTCATTTTTTGCATATGGCTGTTCAGTTTTCCCACCACCATTCATTCAAAAGACTGTCTTTTCCCCATTGTATATTCTTGGCTCTTTTGCCATAAATTAACTGACCATATTTATATAGGTTTGTTTTCTGGGCTCTCTATTCTGTTCTGTTGATCTATGTGTCTGTTTTTATGTCAATACCATACTGTTTTGATTAACATACCTTTGTAATATAGTTTGAAATCAGGGAACATGATGCCTCCAGCTTTGTTCTTCTTTATCAAGATTGCTTTGTGTGTTTGGGGTTGTTTGTGGCTCCATGCAAATTTTAGGATTGTTTGTTCTATTTCTGTGAAAAATGCCATTGGAATTTTGACAAGGATTGCATTGAATCTGTAGATTGCTTTGGGTAGTATGGATACTTTAACAATATTGATTCTTCCAATCCATGAGCACAGAATATATTTCTATTTCTTTGTGTCTTATTCAGTTTCTTTTATCATCACTGTGTTATAGTCTTCACTGTACAAGTCTTTCACTTTCTTGATTAAATTTATTTCGAAGTATATTATTCTTCTTGATGCAATTGTAAATGGAATTTTTTAAAATTTATCTTTCTGATTGTTCTTTATTAGTGTATAAAAATGCCACAGATTTTTTTATATTAATTTTGTATCCTACAGCTTTACTGAGTTCATTTATTAGTTCTAACAGTTTTGTTTTTGTTTTTTTTTTTTTTTGGTGCAGACTTTAGAGTTTTCTATATATAATATCATGTCATCTGCAAATAGTGACAGTTACTTCTTCCTTTCAAGTTTGGGTGCCTTTTATTTCTTTTACTTGCCTTGTTGCTCTGGCTAGCACTGCAAATACTGTAGTGAATAAAAGTGGTGAGAATGGGCATTCTTGTCTTGTTCCTGATCTTAGAGGAAAGGCTTTCTGCTTTTCACTCCTGAGTATGATGTTAGCTTTGGGTTTGTCATATATGGCCTTTATTATGTTGAGATACATTCCCTCTATATGCAATTTGTTGATGCTTTTTATCATAAATGCATGTTGAATTTTGTCAAATCCATCTTGTGAATCTATTGAGATGATCATATGATTTTTATCATTTATTTTTTAATGTGGTGTATCATGTTAATTGATTTGCAGATGTTGAACCATACTAGCATCCCTGGGATAAATCCCACTTGCTTGTGGTGTATGATCCTTTTAATGTATTGTGGAATTTGGTTTGCCAATATTTTGTTGAGGATTTTTGCATCTATTTTTGTTCCTCAGGAATATTTGCCTGTAATTTTCTTTTCTTGTGATGTGAGAATGAAGGTGTGTTTCAGTCTTGTATCTGTGCAGTGCAGTGCAAGGGTGGTAGCCTGCCAAGAACTGTTTCTCCAAGTGGTAGAGTCTCATGGGACCCAGGAATGCCATTTCCACTGGCCTCCAGAGCCAGGTAACCAAGGGACATTCCCTGGGCTAAAGCCTTGAAAGCCAGGGTAGCAGACATGCATAAAAGGTTACCTCAAGGAGATATTGGTACTGTGGTGCATGGTAGATGAAGAGCATGATGACGGCACCTGCAAAAGTAAGAAAAAATAAAGGTCTAGAGTAATAAAATAAAGATGGCATCCACTAGCCTTAGCAAGGCAGAGGGGGAGAACAAAGATGGTGCCCCACCGTTCGGAAGATAAAGATGGCACCCACTGGAAAAAAAAAAATAGCACCTACCAGCTTTGCAAGAGAGAGTATGCAAGTGGCACCCACCAGCACCTCCATTCCCAGATGGTATCCCAACAGTTCCCCAACACTCTGAGATTAGCGAATGAATCTCTTTCACATAAAGTCTGGATATTTTTCAAAAGCTGCCTCTGTGCTGGGCCTTGAGGTGAGTGAGTCTGTGCAAAAACCCTTGAAGAGTCATTTCTCAGTTTGCTACAGCCCTTTGCTCAGCCCATGGACCTAAGCTCTATCGGTTTTCAAAACCAGATGTTTGGGGGCCTCATCTTTCAGGTGCAGGTCTTAAAGTTGGGGTGCTGCATGTGGGGTATGAATCCTTCACTCCTCAGGGAGGAGCTCTGGGTTTGTGAGTTCCCTGCTGATTGTGGGTCACTGAGCTGGGGGTGGCATTTACTGAGATTGTGCCCCAGCCTCTCCTACCTGCCTCAGTGTGATCCTTTTCTCCTTTGCTGATGTGAAGGAGCTGCTCTGGTAGTTTTCAGGTCTTTTTCAGAGAAAATTGTTTCATATGTAGCTTGTTGATTCCGTGTGTCCATGAGAAATTTCAGGATCTTCCTACATCACCAACTTGGACAGCTCTTAGATCTTCCTTTTTTTAAAATTCTATCAGCAGAGTTGACCCTTGAACAACATGGGTTTGAACTGCATAGGTCCTCTTAAACACAGATTTTTTTTAATAAATACATACTACAGTACTATAGGATCCACAGTTGGTTAATGCATGGATGCAAAACTGCAGATAGGGGGGCTGACTTTAAAGTTATAGGAGGATTTCTGACTGTGCAGGGGGCAGGTATCCCTAATTCCTACATTGTTCAAGGGTCAACTATACTTCCTTGTTCTTGTACTAAATTTACTGATGGAGGCAGGAGTTTGTGCTATAGCAGCATGCACTAAGACACAGTTTTTGGTTCATTGCCTCTTTGGGTTCATTGCCTCTTTTACTCAGTCTGACTTCACCGTGAGAAGATGTCACTGTGAAGGATTTAAGTGTTTTTCTAGATATGAGGAGATGCAGGAATTGGGCTCATGAAATCTTCTCCTGAGTTATCTAACTATCTGAAGGAGGAGATTATAACACAAAATACACAGTTTGCTGGACTCATCAGGCTTACTCCGAAATGTATACGCTATTTCTCTCCATCTGCTCACAAAGCATCTTCCAGGTAGGAAACACTGGAGCACACTCTGTAGTTAAGCTTGGCACTGAAACTCCATCAAAACCCTTTCAAAGACACTGTCTTCATATACAAGCATATGTGCTTTCTAGATATACATATAGATGTATATATAGATATGTATATACATAGACACACATATATACAGATACATGCATCACCCCCCCCCCTTTTTTTTTTTACACAAATAGTATACTACACATTTCACTTATGTGTCTTTGAGATGGATTCATATCAATACCTAGAATATTTCCATTTTTTATTCCGTTGAATGGATATTTCATAATTTATTTAACCTGCCCCTTTTGATGGAAATTCAAGTTGTTTCTAATGTTATGTTATTACAATGCTGCAAAAAGGAAAAAAAAAGTATGTGTATTGTTTTGTAATTTGTGAATGTATATTTGTTGGATAAAATTCCAAGAGGCACAGTTGATAGAACAAAGGACATTTGTTCTAAAATGAGATGTGTAAATTTTATTAGATAATACTAAATTATCTTCCAAAGATGTTTTATTTAAATTCAATCCCTCTACCAATCTACCATGGTGCCTTTTTCCCACTTCTCCTCAATACACTGTTAGACCAAAGTTGTTTTTTCATTTTTTTTCTTAAGTTGATAAATGTAAAAGAAGAAACTATCAATGAGTTTCAATTTACATTTCTCTTATTACTGCTGAGTTTAAACAATTTTCATATCTTAAAAAGCCAATTCAATGTCTCATCAAAGTTTGGTTCATTTCTTTTATCAGTTTGTGGAATTGTGATTTGTACTGTTTTGTTCTTTATTAAGGAAATAGGATCTTGGTCTTGATAAGGGCTGCAAACATAATTTCTGGCCTGTCATTTTTTATTTTTTATTTTGTCTATGCCATTTTTTCCATGTGTTTTGTAAAGATTTTTTTACATTGTCAACTGTATGAGTTTATAGGTTCTGAGGTTTATGTTATATTGAGAAATACCTTTGTCAACTAAAAAAAAAAAAAGCACAACATGAGAGTTGTGAGTTAAGTTTATTTGGGGCAAAATGAGGACTATAGCCCAGGAGACAGCATTTCAGATAGCTCTGAGAAACTGCTACAAAGAGGTGGGGGGGGGGAAGGTCAATATATGTGTGATTTTGGTGAAGGGGGAGTATATGCAATCAGGCACATATTTTTTGCAGACGGTTACTGCTAGTGATGAGGAGCAGATGTCACCGTGAAGGATTTTAGTGCTTTTCTAGATACGAGGACATACAGGAACTGGGCTCATTAAATCTCCTGAAATTATCTAACTATCTGAAGACCTGTTATGCCAGTTTTTCCTAGAGCACAGAGCACCTCATTCTTGACCTCCACCCTGAACTTCTTTCAGGGGGTGTTGAAGGTCAGCAGCTACAGCAGCTCATGGTTTCATCCATGTAGAGGTAGATTGCAAGTGCCAATTTGTAGTTGGCAGGGCCCCTTCATGTTCATACATTCGACCATGGTTTGGGAGGCATTTCATGAACATTTTGTCCCTCAGTGCTAGGAATGCTCATTCCCAGGTCTGGTGAAGATTTTGTTGATTGGCCACTCAGTGTGCTGTTACTGGACTAGGCCTTATTAACAGTAGCCAAAAGTCTCTGGACCACCTGTCTTACTAGTCTGTATGGTCCAGGAAAAGTTCCGTCCTGTTGCATCTTCCCATATCTAGAGTTACACTGTTACAATCAATGATCTCATATAGAGCTATATATTTTTGTTGGAGGCTCAGTCACACATTTGGTAATGCAAGAAACAGCAATCTTGTAAAAATAGGCAAAATACAAATAACATAGCTAGTAGTATTAGTAAAGTCATGAGTAAGAATTAAGCCAAGAACTTCCATTAAGTGTGGCCCAGTGTATCGCCAGGTCATCTGACTTAGTCTCTTCTCTACCAATCCTTATCTTTCAGGGAAATTATATATTGGCACTGTCCATATGGTTCCCAGCCCAATTTCCTAATGTTACTAGGCTTTAAGGGGGGCCTTAAAACTTAAATGAACATACTGTGGTGTTAAGCACGTAAAACCATCCCATAATTGTGGGAGGCTTTATTCCTTGGCTGAAATTTTGTTTGTTGCTCTGACTGAGCTTGAATAACTTTGCAAGAAAATTCATATTCATGGCCAGGGTCAGAGCAGGTGTTACTAATTGGCTAGGTGAGGGGATCCCACCTAGTAATATCCACAGTGGCCTGAACAGGAATATAATTTATTTCTTCTAGAATAACTTTCCTAAGGGCCAACCAATTAGAGCCTCGAAGTGGAGGAATCCACCAAGGTAACCCAGAAGTACTAGACACAGGTTATTGGGCACGAACCCAACAACTGAGTTGATTTTTAAAACTAGCATAGGATTGGGCTTCCCTGGTGGCACAGTGGTTAAGAATCCGCCTGCAAATGCAGGGGACACAGGTTCAATCCCTGGCCTGGAAAGATCCCACACGTCACAGAGCAACTAAGCTCTTGTGCCACAACTACTGAGCCTGCGCTCTAGAGCCCACGAGCCACAACTACTGAAGCCCGCACGCCTAGAGCCCGTGCTCCACAACAAGAGAAGCCATGACAATGAGAAGCCAGTGCACTGCAACGAAAAGTAGCCCCCACTCACCGCAACCAGAGAAAAGCCCACGCACAGCAACGAAGACTCAACACAGCCAAAGATAAAAAAAACAAATAAATAAATTTCTTTTTAAAAAGCTAGCATAGGATTGTGCCTATGATAGTAAAACATTTGATTCATAGGTAAAGGTCCAAGAAGTCAAGAAAACACTATACATGATCATACGAGCCAGATCCAGGATCTTAGGCCAGCTGTCTACTTTTTTTTTTTTTTTAAGTATTTGTTTATTTATTTATTTATGGCTGTGTTGGGTCTTCGTTTCTGTGCGAGGGCTTTCTCCAGCTGCGGCAAGCGGCGGCCACTCTTCATCGCGGTGCGCGGGCCTCTCACTATCGCGGCCTCTCTTGTTGCGGAGCACAGGCTCCAGACGCGCAGGCTCAGTAATTGTGGCTCATGGGCCCAGTCACTCTGCGGCATGTGGGATCCTCCCAGACCAGGGCTCGAACCCGTGTCCCCTACACTGGCAGGCAGATTCTCAACCACTGCGCCACCAGGGAAGCCCAGCTGTCTACTTCTGATGTTGTCTTCTTCCCGTCCTGGTATGAGTGTAGTTTCCCTCTGTTTAAGTGTTGTTTTAAGATGAAATTGAGGTCAGCAGTCCTCTCTATAGACCAGTCCAGTGCAGGGGCCCTTTGCAAGTTGAAATTAATCCAAGAGTCAATTCCCTTTGCTTTCACTGTGTATGAGCTAGTTAAGAGTACATGATAAGGGTCCTTCCATCTGGGTTGGAGATGGTCCTTTGAAATATGTCTTTTCCAGTATGCATAGTCCACTGGTTGCATGTCGTGGGGCATCTGATTTTCATCCAAAGATAGATTACTAAGATAAGCTTCAGAAACAAACCTAGAGTGTCCTTTTTATAATTCAATTAAATTCTATGCTAATATAACCTAACAGCAAGGAACTATCTGGGAAGCGAGTCTTAGTAAATACAGACCTCCGTTAACAAAACTGGAATTTAATGTTCACTGAAACAATCTTTTCCTCTTTAAAATTACCCTAATTTCTACCAAATATAGCCAAATTAAGACTAATTTGTTTACAAAATAAGTCTCAATAAACATGGCTTGATGATGTATATAACTGTAATTGATCATATACGCTTTTTTTCTTTGTCTTTGCTGAAATTTTTATAAGGAGTCTCAGCCTGAAGTTTTAAAGGCCCTCTCATGGGCCTGTATCTGTTAGGAGGTAGCCTTCCTGATTTATCTGATGAAGCTGCTGGGACCCTAAGAGTTTCCAGTCTCTGGAGGGAGCAGATAGAATAGATAAATGTTTCAATTCTGCTTGCAAAGGTATAATTTACCAAATTACTGTAAATCATAATTAGTTTGAGGGGAAGGGTTTCCTTATATCTGGAAAACACAGATTTAAACTGGTAATTTTTTTTCAGATAGAAACCATACAATTAGAACCACATTCACCAGTTCACTCAGTCGTATGTAACTAATCCTTTTTGTTAACAGTTTTATGAAGGCATCAGTTTTCCCATTAGAATTTTTAAATTTCTTACCCAGTTCAGCATTATGGTCTGAAAGTCAGAAACTTGCATTTATCCAAAAGTCCTTTCTATAAATCTTCCTGAAAATGTTCTTGAAAAGATTTTTGTAAAGACATCAGAGTAAAACCATAACTGTCTATGACAAATGACCTAAGAAGGCAGGTTTAATATCTGATTACAATGCAATTGACAAAGAAACTTGGTTACTGCTGTGACATATAACACTTTCAGATAATAACTAGAATTATGACTGATAACATTTCACCAGGACATATCAGATTTTTAGGAACTCCATATAATTTCTAGAATATCTATATTAATAACATTTACCATACAATATAACCTAAGAAGATTTATTACTCATTTGACAATACTTCACATGTAATTTAACATATCAAATGAATCTAATTAGTTTAATATCTCTCTTTGGGATATTTCAGGGGCCCTTTGAAGCATCCCAAAGTTAGCTAGTGGTCAAAAGGACTTCATTAGAATTTGATTTAGGAAGTTTTGTCAAAAAAAATACCAAAAAGGATTTGAAGTACTTGGTCATATAGGATCATAGGTCACTGTGAAACAGTAGTTATTCACTTCTTAGCCATAGAGACAATAAAAGATTTCAAAGGCAAATACAGAACTGATCACTTAAAAGGCAAAGGAACTTAAAATCTGTTATCAAAGGCAGCTCAGCATTTTAAGAAAGCTTGTCCTTTTAACAGAGAGAAAAGTCAAATTCAAGTTTTGCACCAGCTTACTTTTAAAATTCATTTACTCAATTAAATTTATTCTAACCTAGTCAATCCTGACCGTGCAGAAAACTCTTTTCTCTGGGTCCGCTTCCCACAAACCTTCCATCACATTCTGTCTCCATCCAGAAACAACCAGCTCTAAGACAGACAGACTTTCTTTTTCCTTAATAAAAAGTAATTCCATTCCTCATACCTTCTTTACTAAAAACACACATCCTACTTTCCTTAAACAGCCACAAACTGTCTTTTATATCAGCACTTTCCCTAATTTGAGATTATGTTAAAAATCTTATCCCATCATTTTATGCAGAATTTTTATAGTTTCTTCATATTTAAATTCACCTGGAATTTATTTTGAAATGAGGTGTGACGGAAAATCTTGTTTTAAACTAATGTTTTACTGCAACTTTGGAAATGAGTTAAGTACGAATTATAGTGCAGAATCAAATCAACCAATGATATCTTTGCTTTGTATTCTGTTTCATTCTAAATTACAGCCTGGAGTACTGTAAAAAGATTCTTGTTTTCCTATAGTATCTATAACATGTCATCCTGTAAATTGTTTTAATGAGATATTAAATTTGAAAGTAGTTGTCAAGCTCAGCGTTAAGAATAAGGTGACGTTTTTTCTGTTCTAACCTCATTACCTAAAATTCTAAAAAAAAAATCCAGCTAATTTTAATACTGCATATTTTCATATAGCTCTTTGTACACTGATAAATATTTTAAAAGACAGAGCAGAAACTAAAAGAGATTTCTTCAAACACATGCATTAAAAAAGAAAACTTCAAGCTCCCAAAGTTATAAAAACAGATAAATTGGGAAGTGTAAACTCTTTAGGAGGAAGTGACCTGGGGAGGTAACCACTGAAAAAGCCAGGGGAAAATACAAACAAACTATTCTCTGGTTTGCATATAAGTTCACTTTGTTCTTGGAATAGCATTTTCTTACAAAACACATTTTCCTTTTTTTTTTTAAATATAATGTCAGTCTTTCCTCAGTAATCACCAAAAGCCATGTAGGCTTGTCTATGCTAATTATGTTCTTGCCCAAAGATACCTAACTCTTTTTGGTTAAAAATAAATAACTAAAAGATTGAGGGGATTCTGTATTCAATCTATATGCAATCTAGATTATTCTCATCATCAATTTAAATGTTGAAAAATTAACCATGTGAAAATGTGGTGATGGTAGTGGTAGGTATTGAAATACCAGGAAATGCGGTCAGTACTGAGTTAGGGAAGTGCCAAAGATAAAGTTTTAAGGCCTTCACCAGTATCTCTACATGTAGGCTAATTTTAAGCCCTAAACTTGCCAATCCATGCAATAAACACTTGTACATTTCCTGTTGTATGTAAAGCATTAGGCTAGATGCTAATTATGCCAGGGTGAATAACTCAGAGCTTTGCTTTCAAAGTTTATTTTCTACTGCAGGTTTCACAAAGTGTAGTCATAGACACATAGCAGCAACATTACCTGAGAAGTTGTCAGAAACACATATCCATGGGCCCCCGCCAGGAGTTACTGAATCAGAAACTCTGAGGGTGGGGTCCAGCAATCTGCTTTAACAAGCCCCACAGGTGATTCTGATGCATATGCCTGTTCGAGAATCTCTGATCCACATAACTCAGACAAGTAAGGGGGCAACTACAATGCAATGTAGAAAATACACTGAGGGAGGAAAGATAGGGTGTTCTGTGAGCATGCAGGAAGCTCAAATAAGGCCCTGGGCTGGGGTGGGTGGGGAAGAGGGGATCAAGGAAGGCTTTCAGGAATAAGTGACGTCTAAGAAAACAGAAAGAATAAGTAGGAGTTGAGCAAGCAGGGTGGGTTAGGTAAGAGAAGGAAGGCATGGTGAGGGACAGAAGGCAAGAGAGAATATTACAAATAAAGGAGGGTCCCACACATGCAAAACCTCAGAGCTGTGTGAGGGTTTGCTCCCTCCCAGGAGTGAAGGCTCGAGTGAATTGGACCAACCACAGTGTAGAGCTGATCATGAGGCTTAATCAAGGGTCAGGAGTGTCACAACTACTCATAATAGTGATACTGATACTAATAATAGTGAAAGTAGTTCTGGTGATAGTAAGGCTGAAGAGGAAAGCAGATGCTTTGTAAGCCAAGTTAAGGAGTTTGGATTTGTCCTGCGGGAAGTGTGGAGCCACTAAGAATTTTAAATAGGAGCATCAGATTTGAGTTTTATGAAGATGGCTCTGGCTGCAGAATTGAGAATTAATTGGAGGGGTGAGACTGGAAGCAAGGAGAGTACCTACTAGGCTATTAGGGTAATCTGGTTGAGTTAAATTTTCTAATAGAATCTGACTTGTTCTTGCTAAAATAATTTATTTACAAAATATGCCTTAGGTCTTTGGCTTATGTTGAGTAATAATGCATACCGAAAGATTAAAATCTTATCTCTTAAATAATGGCTTCTAATTTGGGGATCCAGGACACAGTGGATGTTAATAGAAAATAAGGAGGAATCACAAGCTATTTTCAGTGTATTAAAAGGTCCAATGAGAATCACATTTGTGTGAAAGCACATTAAAATTTATGTTTCCTTCTTTTTCATCTGAAGTTATGTCAACTCAGTATAGGTTCTGTGGTCATTTAATGCTGATTAGAAACTCCATCTTGACCTTTGTGTATCCCTGGAGAACAAAATCATGAGAAAATGAGTTTTTTGCTTGACTGATGCAGTAGGAAAGAAAAAGAAATAGAATCCGTGGGAGAAACTAAATGCATGTATCTTGCTATTTAAAGATTACAAACTGTGGCATGTTATCTATTATGTGGTAGCTGGACCTAAGGGAACTAGGGGACTAGCCAAGAGTTAGGCAGAAAAATGACCTGAAATGAAAAGAAAAATTAAATTGCCTGAAAATAGTTCAATTTTTGAGATTAAAAATCGTATTTTATTTGTAAGTAATTACACTCAGCGCTACTATGAGAAGGAAAAGCATCAACTTCCATGAAAGCCCCGCGTTCTCAGTATTTGAACAGACCCCGTTTCAATGTTCATTTGTCTTCAGTGTAGGGAGCCTAGTGGGGTTTGATGCCATTTTGTTCACAGTCAAATTCATTTCCTCTCATCCTCGGAGTGGCGGGTGCTTTTGTAATCAGACTGAGCAGATGACAGTTTGTACTTTTAGTGAGGGACAGGATGAATTCAGTTTAGTAACATTCTTTTATGGAAACAGACTCATATGACTCTAAATAAAAAGTTTAAACCCTTTAATGAAAACAGAGGCACCATATCTAATGTTCACCTCGGAGCGCTAGAACTGTAATATGGCACTGATTGTACTTACTGTTTTCCCCATTAAATGACTTACTTAATGGACCTTATTCGATGTAATTTGTCTAGGAAGTGCTGGTAACATATTTATCTAGTGATTGATTCTCACTGAGCAAGAGTTGTGAGAACTAGAACACGGTGAATGAATAATAGTAGCATACGTGAACCACTTTTGCCTGGACATAAGAACACCTAACTGGGTCATAACCACCACGCAGGGTCCTGCATTTCCGTACGTTGTCGCTGACTCCAGCGCTGTGCCTGGAGCAGTAGCTTTGACTGAATTGCGAAGACTCAAGCCGTGGAGATGGTGCAGCCCCAGAGTCCTTCTGATTTTGACAGCCTTTTCCTCTTTGTCCAGCAGAGGAGATCCCATCCAGAGAGTTAAACTGTTCCCCGTCAGATCCGTAGAGCTGCAGAACCACCCACAGCCTTGGGCTGTCCTAATGGTCCTCTGAGTCCTTGCCTGTCTTTATTCCTGACCTCACTGAATGCAGGGACTGCCCTGAGCTCCTTTCCTCTGCACCATCCTTCCCCATCTTGTTGGTTGATCTTCAGAGGCTAAGCTCACTGCGTCCACTGGAAGTCTCACCCTCATCTTCACAGTGTCTTGGGGAAGGGCGAGTCTCTGGTTATGGCCCATGGGCTCTGCATCGAAGTCGATTTTCTTTTTACTTGTCTAAGTTTATGTTTTATATCTGCAAGATATCCTTTGTATTACCTAGGAATTTGGGCTAGCCTAGAAGTCCGTGTTGCTTTACAATTTTATGCACGTCAGCTATACAAGCTGGGAGACCCAGGTTTTCTGATAGAAGAGTCCGAGCCTTTCGGGTCAGCCCTTATGTGAAAAATTTTTGAGGATCCCCGCCTGCCCTTCATCCCCACCCCCAGCACTTGAACCCCCAGCAGCAGTTCATCCTTGTGAACATAGTAGAAACATTCTTCAGAACTTCTTCAGTTAGAATTTGTCTTCCTGAAGGCTCAGTACTTGGACAACTCATCTTATTCTGTTAGAAAAATATCATAAGTTTTTATAAAGAAGGGAAAGTATATTAGTTTCATTTCCACATTTCGAAGATATTTAGAATTATGTTAACTTTTCTGACATTTGCAGCACTTTAGGTGAAGTGTTCTAGGAGAATTTGTTCAGTTGTTCCATACAAGCAAAGCAATTTGGGACATTATTTATGTGTGTTATTTTATTTCCTATTTTTGTTAATGGCTTTTTTTAAAATCGAGCATCTCTCCCTCAGAGACCTTACTTTTATTTTAAAAGCATCTTTATTATAACTATTCTGTGATTCAAAATTAATTACTGATGTTTTATCCGCCTATAATTTTGTTGATGCATTTTCTACCTGCTGTACAACAGATCTTGTTCCATAACATGGCAAAATGTTATAAAGAAGCTATCAGCTTAGGGTACTTATGTTTAGCCCTTCCAGATTTCCCTAATGGCTTTACAGATGTGGATTTTAATCCTGCTTTGTATTTTCCCTGAGGTTCATTTTCCATCCCAAAGTCAGATCCCCAGTAAAATATAAAAACATTTTATATTTTACTTACGTGCACAAGATACATGCGTGCGCGTGCGCACGTGCACACACATACACACACCCATATGTGGTACCTGTAGTGTTTTGTCTGTGATATCTTGTTTCTATAATATGTGTGTACTAAAATTGTAAATAGTATCAGTTAATTGGTTTGAAAATGATTAACTGTTTGACCCACAATACTGGCAGTAATTGTAATTCCAATTTGCTAGAAGAAAGAAGTCTGCCACGCTGATGGGAAGAGAAGGTCTCTCAGAGATATTTGTATTAAAAATCATCTTGAAAATGGATGATATCTTATGTGGCACTATGCCTCAGAGCTCACGGATTTTACAGAAAATCCATAGAAGATGTTTTCTTCAGTTTTCTAAAAACTAGCTAACCTGTCTTTAAAACACTTTTGGACAGCCCTCAATTATATACATATGATACACCCAGTCAGCTAAGGGCTGCAGGGCCCTGATGTCCCCACAAAACAGAGCAAGACACTATTCTGTAAGACCAAGTTAGAGCTGGAATTCTGGGGCTCTAACATGGCTATCTCCTCATGGGAAAACTGGCTGTATGTTATCAAACTTCAGGAGCTAAAAGTGGCCGTACAGTTCACAGAATTTAATTATGCATAAGATCAGCTATTAATGAAATAAAAATTACGTATTAGTTCAAATCTATATTAACCATCTGTTTATATCAAAATTGTTTCTTAGAAGTTAGAACAGAAGGTACCAACAAAACATAAGAAAGTATGTCAGCTCCCACACACCTTATACTCCAAGCAAACCAAACAGTTCCTCCCATACATGGCTCATGTTTTCCTCCTGCTTTGCCTTTTTTTTTCTTTTTTTATAGAGGTCTTCCTGCTGCCGTATTCACATTTCCCAACCATACCTATCCCTAAAAGCTCAATTTAAATACCACCTTTTCTATAAAGATCTTTTGATATATCTAACAGTAAATAATTTCTCGCCACTCTGAACTCCTATTTGGGAATTTGTTTCCCTTATATTATTGTTATTTTTTTGCAGGTCTTAGCTCACCTATTACACCACAGGCCTTTTGGAAGGAGGATTTGAGTTTGATTCATTTCTAAGAATCCCTTTCTTCCCCCTCCCCAACCTACACACCGTGCCTTGCATGTGTTATCTGCTCAACAAATAGTGATAGAATGAATGAATTCAAAAAAAATACTTAAAAGTTCCTAGAGGGAAAATGCAAATAATTCAACAAATTATAGCTCCTGTGACTACAGCAACTGAGGAACCAAATTTTAATTGTTTTTAAGTTTCATCTAAATTTAAATAAACACATTTGACTAGTGGCTGCTGAATGAGAAAGCATAGCTCTAGAACTTAGACTATGGAAATTCACACTGTACTAAAACACTCCAGCTGGACCAGGACCAGGGTCCGCTAGGATAAGCCTCCCTGGGTTGTGCAAGTGTAGGGTTAACACTTAAATTTTATACTAAAGGCAACTCACTTGCCTCACCTTAGTCCCAGCCCTGCATTTCAATGACTCTTAGCAGAAATTTCTCACCACTGATACTTTGTCTTATATTGTCGCACCCCTCTGAAACCACCGATGGCATTGTGGCGCCATTACTGACTATTTGAGAACAACACAGAATCATCCATAGAATAGACTGTTCACAGATCTACAAAGTATTGTTTCTGCTATTGTGGGAATCAAGGCATGTTTCCTTTTACCCCATCTTTTTCCCTTGGTAGCTTCTCAAATATCAGACCTTCTTTCTATAATTAAATCAAATGTCGTCTCCTCTGTGTAGTGACGCTTGGTGCTTTGAATATTCACTTCTCCTGACAAAACTGGGTTTAAACCGTTGAAAATCAGTAGAACCTAAACAAGTTGTTTAATTTTTCTAAGCTTCATTTTCTCTGCCCACCCCCAAAGCATGCTGATGCTAACACCTAATTCATGTTTATTATTAACTATTTAATGAGAGTCTGCTATATGCCTGGTATCTGCACTAAATACAGATCATTCATTCAGCATGGGAGATTTGGCCTTTTGTTACACAGAATAGATTTAGGTTAATAATTAAATAATTAAGTCTGATAGTTTCTGTCATGACTGAAGTGCTCCTGTTTCAGTAACTGAACTAGAGTAGGAAGTTATTAAATAGTAGTTTTTAGTATTATCCTTTCTATTATTATTAAGCCTGAGGAGTCTATTCCATAAAATCCGGAACATGAATGAATCAGTATGGCATTACTGTGTTAAACAACTATAGATGCATTTCACTATATTGTTGATAAAAGAAGACAATCAGAATCATTTCCTCCATGAAGGAATGGTTTCTTCTAATATACCTTATAAAGACCTCCCAGAGCCACAAATGAAGAAAAATAATTAATTTTGTCTAGCCACCACACTTGATCAAATTGAACATCTTTGTGTTTTGATATTCACAAGTAAATTACAGACATAGACTTTTTGGATTAAAGGATTTTTAGCCAAAGAGGAGTACATTTTGAATGTTGGTATTCACCAGTTGAATGGTATGGTGTTACATTCTTATTTTATTTTAAGGCTGGTAGTATTGAACTGAGGTTATTTGGGGTAAGGTTAATTTGGAGATTTTCCTCCATCAACAAAGGTACCCCCTTTACTTAAGCCCTTTCCTTTCTTCCTTATTGCAATCCAGCCTAACAGCCACATTTACAATTAAATTGTTAATTGACTTTTAGATCACTGTTCCCCATGCAACACTAAACTCGTAAGTAATGATTCAGGCATTAATAAGAAGCCATACAACTTAAAAATATGCACCACAAATTTTATGTTTACCCACTGAATTGAAAAATGCAGCAGGAAACTCTAGATGGGTGCTATCAACTGTAAAATTAAAGATAGTATGAAGAAAGCACAGTCTCCTTTTGGTTATTTGCAGATGCGTTATCTGGTTTGAAAGAGCCTTAGATTCAGCTTTTCTATTTTTTGTTTATGACAATTTCCCTAATTTTTTACTTCACTAATGGGTGGATAAACAATGAAGAAAAGTGCCACTCAGATCAGTCAGCTGACATGGCTAAAGGAGGAGAACAAAAATATATGAGGCCCTGTTTGCTCTTCTAATTACCCATCTTATCATTTTCTACTATTTTTTTAAAAAAATGAGAGTTGACTGTATTAGAAACTCTGGTTAGTCAGGGATCCTCAGTTATGTTAACTACATACCCTCCTTGTGTTTTCCAGGGTGGTAAGAAATAATGGGCAACTTTTGTTTCGTATGAGCTCATTGACTCTACTTAGTATCTGTTGTTGAGTTCTTGTGTCACTATCGCTGATATATTATGTAGAGCTAGCACTTGGCATTTCTGTGACACTTAGTATTTGCTTGGTTCCATGTTAACTACTTCCATCTCTCTACACACAGATTAAAACAACACAAAATGAAAAACAGTATGGTGGCTTGCATTGCTTATTCAGTAAGTGATGGAAATGAACTGATGCCTACTCTGTTTAGTGACCCCATTTAGCATGGCTGTTAAACAAGGAGAAATAGTCAATTTTACAAAAGCAAAGCCCTAGTAACTGTCTATTTTTGCTAAGTTCAACATAAATTTTGGAACCTGGAATTACCCTCAAGCAGTTAATTCACTACATAAAATCAATAAATACCATACAATGAAACACAGACATTTGGACATACAGGTAAAGTTTGGTTACTTGTCATTAAGCCTAGAGAAAAATAGAACTTGAGATCTTTAAACCTCCTTTCAACTCTCAAACTCTCTATGAGCAATCTGACTGTTATATCATGACAACATCTGCAGATACCTCCATGCCAATTCTCCTCAAATTACCCCTGCCTGCATCTTGACTTTCAGCCTACTTTTGACAAAACAGGAATTCGGTGTTTTCAAGTTGAATCATTCTGATTTCTAAACTGACATCTTGTCATATTTTATTTGTAGATTTCAGCTTATAAGCCAGCATTCCAAAGACTATTTACAGCTTTTTGGCCTCTAGTAACAGTCTCTCATCTAGGTATCTGGATAAGGTATAAGCATCTAAACTTCTCACAGGTATAAAAAACTAAATTAAAAAAAAAAAAAAAATCCCACTGACATAAGCTTAAAAATTAAAACATCAATCTTGGTTAAAATGTAAATTTTCACTAATCATTAATTTTCCTATTTGGAATAATTATCAAGCATTTGAAGGAAATGTATAGAATAGAAGTTCTTAAGTCTAATTCAACATATGTTCTACTCATTGCCCATTCTTGCCATCAACGTGGCACCCTATTAAGTTCCCAAATTGAATAAACTTACCCAACTCATTTCAAAACCTTTTTGACTGGTCTGAGACTTATCAGCAGTTCTTATTTCACTAGTCTATTGTGGATAAGACATCCTATTATAGAAAGATGTAATTAAATTATAGATCTTACCGTTCTGTTTGCTGTCTCTAAGCTTATTTGCATGTGTAATTATTGAACTCGCAGGATCTGTCTATGGCTTTACTACAGCTTTGTTTAAAATAAAAGACTCCTTAATAATGGTAATATGTTGTATCAGTGGGTTCTATCTTACTGATAGAACTAAAAATAATACAAAAAGAATCAATCTCCTTTTCTGTAAGAGCTCAGATTATTTTTTAATTTTTTTTATTTTGAGAAATATCCTAAGTAAAAAATAGTGAACAGTTATGTTTTAAAAACATAATAATGAAGTGGACACTTAAGTATTTGTAGCCCAGATTTAGAAAAAGGTTTCCCTGTTAGCATGTGGTTCCCAGAAATAACCATTGTGGTGAAGCTTATGTTAATGATCTCTTTGCTTTTCCTTATAGTTTCGCCACATACAAACATTTCTCTAAATTAGTTAATACCTCATACTACTCACTTTTAAATTGATATAAAAGAGATTATATTGAATATGTTCTTCTGTCATGATCTTTTTCCTTAGCCTTATGTTTGAGATTCATATGTACTGAGGTGTGTAACAGTTCAGCTTAGCTTGGGTTCCCTGGAAATAGATTCTGAGGTGGGGAATTGCATGCAGAAGTTTCACCTAAGAGTGCTCTAAAGCAGGGCTGTCCATTAGAACTATATGGAATGGTGACCATGCTCTATATCTACACGGCCTCCTGTAGTAGCCATGGCCACAAGCACCATGTGACTTGAGTGCTTGAATTAATTTAATTTAGATGTAAATTTAAATATCTACATGTAACTAATGGACTTCTGTATTGGACAGCACAACTCTAGAGAAATATACCTGTAAGGAAGTGGTAAAGGCAGAATCGGGCAGAGGGAGAAGCTGACTTGCCATGTGGTTACATGGCAAGAGCTCAGCCAATCCTACAGGAAAGTCTGGAGCAGGGATGGCCCTTCAAAGCTGTCCCTGCTTTGAGGGACAAAGTTGAGGCAAAGCAACTGAACTTGAGTATCAGAGCATAAGCCAGTCATCTGTGGTGCCTTCTGAAAGAAGGAGAAATCTTGGGTGAATCAGTTTCTTGTCTCTGAGGGCAATTCCCACTGAAGCGCACAGCTATAAGCCTTCGGCAGCCAATATTACCAGTCGCAGGGGGGTTGGTGCCAGGCCCTAAAGAGGGAATCTGACCAGAGTACCATAGTATCCGTTATTCAGTTGGCCATTCATTTGCAGTACTCTATGGAGATTCCATTATATAAATAAATCACAATTTATTTATATATTCTATAGATGATGGAGAGTTGGAGTATTTCCAGTGTGGAGAAGTGTGGCTATTATAAACACTGTTTCTCTAAACATTTCTTCATATGTCTCCTGGTGAATAAATGCAAGGGTTTCTCTAGGATATATGCCTATAAGTGAAATTACAGAGAGTTGGAATACGTTCATAATTTACTAGAAAATGCCAAGCTGTTTTCCAAAATGGCTGTATATTTTACAAATTACAGACTTTCATTCAGTATCCCAGTCTGGCAATTGAGAGGTTTATTCAGAATATCTATTCTACCTTTAAGAAGACAAGCTTAGGGTCTTTGATATCATTTTCCTCCTGAATAAAGTATTAAAATAACTTTTACCCTTTAGAGGTTAGCAAAATTCTAAGATAACTCTCAGTGAGTCATGCTCTTATATAATGTTTCTTCCTTAACTGTGGGCAGAATCTGTGACTTGCTTTTAACCAATAGAATATGCCCAAAACCATAAACCTAAACAAAAACTTAAACCCACAATTAGATTGTATGTTAAAGGGGAAGGGTTTTATAGATGTAATTAAGGTTCCTGATCAGTTTGACTTTGAATTAATGAAAAGAGGTATTACACTGGGTAGGCCTGACCTAATCAGGTTTGCCCTTTAAAAGGAAGCTTGGGCCTTTTCTGAGGTCAGAGACATTGGAAAATCAAGCTGCCATGGACTCTACATATATAAGGAAATTAATTTTGCCACACCATGCAGGCTTGCGTGAGAACTCTGAGCCTCAGGTAAGATCCCAAGCCTGGCCAGCACCTTGATTGCAGCTCTGTGGGACACTGAACAGAGCACCCAGTTATGCTATGCCTGGACTCCTGACCTATGGAAACTGTGTGACAATAAATGTGTTGTTTAAAGTTGCTAAACTTGTGGCAGTTTGTTACAAGACAGTAGAAAAAAAAAAATACACCTGCTTAGCAGCAAAATTTCTCTTTTTTTCAACCACATAATTTTATTTCCTCCATGTGACTATTTGATTTCCTTGATTTCCTTGGGTCTTTTGCATTTGGAGTGAGAGACTTTATTATTTCTATCTTTAAGAGAATTCTTAATCCATTGAAAAGAGGCACTGAGTATACTTCAAATTGCTGCAGCATTGTATCTAGTAGTAACTGCTTCCTTTCAAAGAAATTATATTCCTTTTCCATGGATGAGTACCTATAGGAACTTAAGTGTTGGAGGGAAATTATTTATGTCAATTTCAAGAATAAGATATCTAAAAATTGCTTTCCTGAAACATCTAAGAATGGCTAAGCCTAAGAGAAAACATAAGGCTTTCTCTGATTCCTTTAGGGACAGAAAGGTTTTGAGAAGATAACAATGACAGAAACAAAAGAAAAATGTGGATGACGTCTGAAACATAGAAAAAAACCAGTGGGGAGTTTAAATTTTGTAAAGAAAAAAATGAGCTTGTCTTATTGCAGATCAGAGCAGATGGTAAGACAGAAAAACTTAAATTCAAATGGGGGTGATACGTTTTATTCTCACTCACGTACAGTTTGTAAAAATGGATGTTCCTGTCATGGTTGGGGTTCTCTGGAAGTAGAACTTAAAAGAAGAACTTGTAGGTAGTTTATTTGAGACATGATCCCAGGAAAGAGAAGTTGAGTGTATAGGGAAAATGAGATAAAGAATACAGAAAAGCAATAAAGGGTGCATCATGAGCTGGTTATCTCTGTGGCCAGCTGAGGTCTGTTCCTTTGGAAGCCCACTGGGAAATTACATGGCACGTACCTCAGAATTGTCCCAGTGGATGATGGGGAGTGTGGTGGGTTGAATGGTATCACCCAGGACCTCAGAATGTGAGCTTATATAGAATAAGGACCTCTGCAGATGTAGCTAATGTCAGCATCTAGAGATTAGAGTAAATCCAGTGACAGGTGTTCTTATAAGAGACAGAAAAGAAGACACAGCAATACACAGAAGAAGGCCATGTGAATATAGAGGCAGAGATTGGAGTTACTGCATCTGCAAACCAAAGAACATCAAGGGTTGCCCCCAGTCATCAGAAGCTAGGAGAGAGGCATGGAAGGAATTCTTCCTGGCAGCCTGCAGAAGGAAACAAGCCAATTGGATCTGATTTTGGATTTCTCGGTTCCAGAGCTGTGAGAGAGTAAGTGTCTATTGTTTTAAGCCACCAAGTCTGTGGTAATTTGTTACGGCAGCCCTAGGAAATTAATACAGGCAGGCTGGGCTGTTGACTCCTCTGCACGTCTGGGCCACACCTGAACGTGACAGAAGAACCTCCTGTGACTTTATAAAAAGCCCCAGGCAGCAAATCAGAGAAAGGTTGCAGCAAGTGCTTGATGTGGGACCCTGACATCATACATGGAATTACTCACCATAGTTTCGCTGAAATGCGGTGGGCTTAAGAGATGTGACACTATTGTCCACAAGCAGCTGCTTCACTCCTCCAAGCAGTAATTTAGAGAACCCGGTCCCTTCTATCCTGTGATTCTACCATCTTAAGCATGGTAGTAAAGTGGCTGTGGTTTTGCATAGAAAAGTGGAAGGGAAAAGAGCATAGAGGGTTGTAAGTGGAAGGTTTAGAGGCTTAAGCAGTTCTGCTCACATTCTATTGGCAGGAACTCAGTCGTATTTCCACAACTAACTGCAAAGGAGGCTAGGAAATGTAGTTATTCTGGTTATCTGATTGCTCTGTAATAACCAATACCAATCTCAACAGCTGGAAAAAGCCAGTAATTTATTTTGCTCATGAATCTGCATCTGCAGCTTGGGGAGGGCCCAGCTGGGATGGCTCATCTCTGCTCCGTGCAGCACTAGTTTAAGTGGTTCACCTGGGCCTGAGGCGTCCACCTCCACGATGGCTTACACACATGGCTAGAAAGTTGGTGGCAGCTGTCATCCAGAAGCTTAGCTGAGGCTGTTGTCTTGAGGCCTCGGTGCATTTCCCTGTGGGCCTTCCAAGGATTCTTTACGTTTCTCTCAAGTGCAAATTGTACTCATGCACTCGCTTCCAACACTTCACAAATTCTGATGCTATTTCAACATCAGGCTCGTACTTGAGATTCCGGATTCCTTTAAATCACATCCAGATAGAGATGAAGCTCCTTGGGTCCTGTTCCTGAAGTGTGATTCCTCTTGACCTAAATACCTGGAAACGAAAGAGCCAAGTTGTCTGCCTCCTCCCACATGCCCCAGAGACAATGGTGAGATAGAAATAGTGTAAGTTTCAACAGACATTTCTGTTCAAAAATAGGAGAGAGATGACGGTCTCGTGTCCATGGAAATTCTGAAATCTAAGCAGAAACATGTTGCCTGTTACTTACTGGGACCCGATCCTGCTCTCGAGGGGTTATTCTCTATGACTCTTGGCTCCATTCTCTGAGTTCTTGGCCTTGCCCTTGAGTCATCTATCCTGTTCCGTAAGAACCTCTGGGTAGACTTCTAGCCTGCTTCCTACCCGTAGAAATTTGGAATCTAAAGGCCTCTTTTCATTAATCTCTTTAGGTCCAAACTGATAATAATGTACTTCAAATATCTGTAGACATGCTATTAGACAAAAGCAACACCCATGTTTCTTTCTAAGACAGACCTTTACCTTGGATTAAAAGTCATGTGCTGTAGGACAATGCAATTACGATTCTTAGAAGTCTTTTTGTCTAGTTGAAAGGAACCACAAGGCACACCTATAAGATTATTACAAGCCCCTTTTTTTCTGGTATAAAAATTCTAAGACGACCTTGCTTAAGATACTCAGGAAGTCTACTGCATGCACTTTATTTTTTAATTTATTTTGTGTGTGTGTGACTTCATATTCCTTTTTTTTTTTATTTTAATTAATTTTTGTATACAGCAAGTTCTTATTAGTCATCCATTTTATACTCATCAGTGTATACAGGTCAGTCCCAATCTCCCAATTCATCACACCCCCACCCCCACCCCCCGCTGCTTTCCCCCCTTGGTGTCCTTACGTTTTTTTCTCTACTTATGTGTCTCAATTTCTGCCCTGCAAACCAGTTCATCTGTACCATTTTCTGGGTTCCACATATATGCGTTAATATATGATATTTGCTTTTCACTTTCTGACTTACGTCACTCTGTATGACAGTCTCTAGATGCATCCAGGTCTCTACAAATGACCCAGTTTTGTTCCTTTTTATGGCTGAGTAATATTCCATTGTATATATGTACCACATCTTCCTTATCCATTCGTCTGTCGATGGGCATTTAGGTGGCTTCCATGACCTGGCTATTGTAAATAGTGCTGCAATGAATATTGGGGTGCATGTGCCTTTTTGAATTACGGTTTTCTCTGGGTATATGCCCAGTAGTGGGATTGCTGGGTCATATGGTAATTCTATTTTTAGTTTTTTAAGGAACTTCCATACTGTTCTCCATCGTGGCTGTATCATTTTACATTCCCACCAACAGTGCAAGAGGGTTCCCTTTTCTCCACACCCTCTCCAGCATTTGTTGTTTGTAGATTTTCTGATGAGGCCCATTCTAACTGGTGTGAGGTGATACCTCATTGCAGTTTTGATTTGCATTTCTCTAATAATTAGTGATGTTGAGCAGCTTTTCATGTGTTTCTTAGCCATCTGTATGTCTTCTTTGGAGAAATGTCTCTTTAGGTCTTCTCCCCATTTTTGAATTGGGTTGTTTGTTTTTTTAATATTGAGCTGCATGAGCTGTTTATATATTTTGGAGATTAATCCTTTGTCCACTGATTCATTTGCAAATATTTTCTCCCATTCTGAGGGTTCTCTTTTGGTCTTGTTTATGGTTTCCTTTGCTGTGCAAAAGCTTTGACGTTTCATTAGGTCCCATTTGTTTATTGTTGTTTTTTTATTTCCGTTACTCTAGGAGGTGGATCAAGAAATATCTTGCTGTGATTTATGTAAAAGAGTGTTCTGCCTATGTTTTCCTCTAAGAGTGTGATAGTGTCCGGCCTTACATTTAGGCCTCTAATCCATTTTGAGTTTCTTTTGGTGTAGAGTGTTAGGGAGTATTCTAATTCCATTCTTTTACATGTAGCTGTCCAGTTTTCCCAGCATCACTTATTGAAGAGACTGTCTTTTCTCCGTTGTATATCCCTGCCTCCTTTGTCATAGATTACTTGACCATAGGTGCGTGGGTTTATCTCTGGGCTGTCTTGTTCCATTGATCTATATTTCTGTTTTTGTGCCAGTACCATACTGTCTTGATTACTGTAGCTTTGTAGTATAGTCTGAAGTCAGGAAGTCTGATTCCTCCAGGTCCATTTTTTTCCCTCAAGACTGCTTTGGCTATTTGGGGTCTTTTGTGTCTCCATACAAATTTTAAGATTTTTTGTTCTAGTTCTGTAAAACATGCCATTGGTAATTTGATAGGAATTGCATTGAATCTGTAGATTGCTTTGGGTAGTATAGTCATTGTCACAATATTGATTCTTCCAATCCAAGAACATGGTATATCTCTCCATCTGTTGGTATCTTCTTTAATTTCTTTCAGCAGTGTCTTATAGTTTTCTGCATACAGGTCTTTTGTCTCCCTAGGTAGGTTTATTCCTGGGTATTTTATTCTTTTTGTTGCAATGGTAAATGGGAGTGTTTCCTTAATTTCTCTTTCAGATTTTTCATCATTAGTGTATAGGAATGCAAGAGATTTCTGTGCATTAATTTTGTATCCTGCAACTTTGCCAAATTAATTGATTAGCTCTAGTAGTTTTCTGGTGGCATTCTTAAGATTCTCTATGTATAGTATCATGTCACCTGAAAACAGTGACAGTTTTACGTCTTCTTTTCCAATTTGTATTCCTTTTATTTCTTTTTCTTCTCTGATTGCTGTGGCTAGTACTTCCAAAACTATGTTGAATAATAGTGGTGGGAGTGGACATCCTTGTCTTATTCCTGATCTTAGAGGAAATGCTTTCAGTTTTTCACCATTGAGAATTATGTTTGCTGTGGGTTTGTTGTGTATGGCCTTTATTATGTTGAGGTAGATTCCCTCTATACCCACTTTCTGAGAATTTTTATCAGAAATGGGTGTTGAATTTTGTCAAAAGCTTTTTCTGCATCTCTTGAGATGATCATATGGTTTTTATTCTTCAATTTGTTAATATCGTGTATCACATTGATTGATTTGCATATATTGAAGAATCCTTGCATCTCTGGGATAAATCCCACTTGATCGTGGTGTATGATCCTTTTAATGTGTTGTTGGATTCTGTTTGCTAGTATTTTGTTGAGGATTTTGGCATCTATATTCACCAGTGATATTGGTCTATAATTTTCTTTTTCTGTAGTATCTTTGTCTGGCTTTGGTATCAGGCTGATGGTGGCCTCATAGAATGAGTTTGGGAATGTTCCTTCCTCTGCAATTTTTTGGAAGAGTTTGAGAAAGATGGGTGTTAGCTCTTGTCTAAATGTCTGATAGAATTCACCTGTGAAGCCATCTGGTCCTGGACTTTTGTTTGTTGGAAGATTTTTAATCACAGTTTCTATTTCATTACTTGTGATTGGTCTGTTCATATTTTCTATTTCTTCCTGGTTCAGTGTTGGAAGGTTATACCTTTCTAAGAATTTGTCCATTTCTTCCAGGTTGTTCATTTTATTGGCATAGAGTTGCTTGCAGTAGTCTCTTAGGATGCTTTGTATTTCTGTGGTGTCTGTTGTAACTTCTCCTTTTTCATTTCTAATTTTGTTGATTTGAGTCCTCTCCGTCTTTTTCTTGAGTCTGGCTGATGGTTTATCAATTTTGTTTGTCTTCTCAAAGAACCAGCTTTTAGCTTTATTGATCTTTGCTATTGTTTTCTTTGTTTCCATTTCATTTATTTCTGCTCTGATCTTTATGATTTCTTTCCTTCTGCTAACTTTGCGTTTTGTTTGTTCTTCCTTCTCTAGTTCCTTTAGGTGTAATGTTAGATTGTTTGTTTGAGATTTTTCTTGTTTCTTGAGGTAGGCTTGTATAGCTATAAACTTCCCTCTTAGAATTGCTTTTGCTGCATCCCATAGGTTTTGGATCATCATGTTTTTCATTGTCATTTTTCTCTAGTTATTTTTTGATTTCCTCTTTGATTTCTTCAGTGATCTCTTGGTAATTTAGTAACGTATTGTTTAACCTCCATGTGTTTGTGTTTTTTACGTTTTTTTTCCCTGTAATTGATTTCTAATCTCATAGGGTTGTGGTCAGAAGAGATGCTTAATATGATTTCAGTTTTCTTAAATTTACTGAGGCTTGATTTGTGACCCAAGATGTGATCTATTCTGGAGAATGTTCCGTGTGCACTTGAGAAGAAAGTGTAATCTGCTGTTTTTGGATGGAATGTCCTATAAATATCAATTAAATCTATCTGGTCTATTGTGTCATTTAAAGCTTGTGTTTCCTTATTAATTTTCTGTTTGGGTGATCTGTCCATTGGTGTAAGTGAGGTGTTAAAGTCCCCCACTATTACTGTGTTACTGTTGATTTCCTCTTTTATAGCTGTTAGCAGTTGCCTTATGTATTGAGGTGCTCCTATGTTGGGTGCATAAATATTTATAATTGTTATGTCTTCTTCTTGGATTGATCCCTTGATCATTATGTAGTGTCCTTCCTTGTCTCTTGTAACATTCTTTATTTTAAAGTCTATTTTATCTGATATGAGTATTGCTACTCCAGCTTTCTTTTGATTTCCATTTGCATGGAATATCTTTTTCCATCCCCTCACTTTCAGTCTGTATGTGTCCCTAGGTCTGAAGTGGGTCTCTTGTAGACAGCATATATATGGGTCTTGATTTTGTATCCATTCAGTGAGCCTGTGTCTTTTGGTTGGAACATTTAATCCATTCACTTTTAAGATAATTATCGATATGTATGTTCCTATTACCATTTTCTTAATTGTTTTGGGTTTGTTTTTGTAGGTCCTTTTCTTCTCTTGTGTTTCCCACTTAGAGAAGTTCCTTTAGCATTTGTTGTAGAGCTGGTTTGGTGGTGCTGAATTCTCTTAGCTTTTGCTTGTCTGTAAAGCTTTTCATTTCTCCATTGAATCTGAATGAGATCCTTGCCGGGTAGAGAAATCTTGGTGGTAGGTTCTTCCCTTTTATCACTTTAAGTAGATCATGCCACTCCCTTCTGGCTTGTAGAGTTTCTGCTGAGAAATCAGCTGCTAACCTTATGGGAGTTCCCTTGTATGTTATTTGTCATTTTTCCCTTGCTGCTGTCAGTAATTTTTCTTTGTCTTTAATTTTTGCCAATTTGATTACTATGTGTCGCGGCGTGTCTCTCCTTGGGTTTAACCTGTATGGGACTGTCTGTGCTTCCTGGACTTGGGTGGCTATTTCCTCTCCCATGTTAGGAAAGTTTTCGACTAAAATCTCTTCCAATATTTTCTCTGGTCCTTTCTCTCTCTCTTCTCCTTCTGGGACCCCTATAATGCGAATGTTGTTGCGTTTAATGTTGTCCCAGAAGTCTCTTAGGCTGTCTTCATTTCTTTTCATTCTTTCTCCTTTATTCTGTTCTGCAGCAGTGAATTCTACCATTCTGTCTTCCAGGTCACTTATCTGTTCTTCTGCCTTAGTTATTCTGCTATTGATTCCTTCTAGGGTATTTTTCATTTCCGTTATTGTATTGTTCATCTCTGTTTGTTTGTTCTTTAATTCTTGTAGGTCTTTTTTAAACATTTCTCGCACCTTCTCGATCTTTGCCTCCAATCGTTTTCTGAGGTCCTGGATCATCTTCGCTATCATTATTCTGAATTCTTTTTCTGGAAGGTTGCCCATCTCCACTTCATTTAGTTGTTTTTCTGGGGTTTTATCTTGTTCCTTCATCTGGTACCTAGCCCTCTGCCTTTTCATCTTGTCTATCTTTCTGTGAATGTGGTTTTTGTTCCACAGGCTGCAGGATTGTAGTTCTTCTTGCTTCTGCTGTACTGCATACACCTTAAATATTCATAACCCTCTCAGGAACCTTGCTTTGGACCTAGACATCTTTGCACGACCATAGAGTCATGCTAGTAAAGTACCCTGGCTTTGATACGTTCCCTGAAACTCTTTCTCGCTTTGAAAGTCTTGTCCTCTGGGGAGATTAAGGATGAGAAAGTTTTCATTTTGAACCCAGAAAGTCCTAGTTCCTTTATATTTCCTTGGAATTCTGCTTGGAAAATGATTCATTTGTTTTTGAGCTCATCTCTCTTTCCAGCTTTATGTTATTCTACATGACCTTGAGAAACCATTTGACAGATTCATTATTCTGCCAAATCCACCAGCTCACATTTTCTACTTTCTGTATTTATTGCAGGTGACAATGTTGACAAATTTTCCCTGCTAAGTAACAGGAGTCACCTTTTATGTGGCCTAAAATAACAGTTTCCACACTGTCCTTCAGGTTCTCACCAGCAAGTCTTCCGATTTCACTAATGATATCCTTGCAGCCCTTCTAGCTTCTGCCTACCATTCAATCCTAAGTCAATGCCACAGGTTTTAGGTTTTTAATATTAACACCCCACTTCCAGCATTAAATTCTATTCTAGTTAACAAACCACCATAAATTGTAGTGGTTTAAAACTGTAACAGTAGCTTATTTTGCTCACAGATCTGTCATGTGGGTAGGTCTGGGTGTCAGAATCTCATCTCCGCTCTGTGCGGCTTCAGCTGGTCTGGCCTTACTGGAGCTGGGGAATCTACTTCCCAGAGGCTTACTCATATGGCTAGCAAGATATTCTTGCTGTCAGCTGGGAACTGCACCAGGTCTGTTGGTTCTTCTCCACATGGACTTCTCCATGGGGCTACTTGGGTGTTCTCACAATTTAGTGGCTGGATTTTAAGAGTAGGTGGTCCAAGAAATAGGAATTGGGAGTTGCCAGTTTCTTTAAACCTCAGCCTCGACACAGAGATAGGTCACTTCTGCCATATTCTTTTGGTCAAAGTCACCCATATTCAAGGGAAGGAAATATAGGCATACCTATAATGAAAGGATTATCAAAGAATTTAAAGGCATCTTAAATCCTCCACAGTAGTCTAGCTGTGTACTCAAGGAAAAGGGGAAACAGATCTGGTGAACTGCTATCCTTTCTCTGCCACAGTGTATTCTACCCTTTTAAAATAGTAGTCATATATTCAATGGGTATGAAGTTACAGTTATACAAGTTCTGGAGATCTGCTATACAACATAGTGCCTATAGTTAATAATATGACATTGTGAATTTAAAAATTTGTTGGGAGGATAGGACTCCTGTTAAGTATTCTTACTACAGGGGAAAGGGGTGGGAGGAAAGGGACACAAAGAAACTTTTGGAGGCAGTGGCTAGGTTTATAACCTTGTTTTTAGTGATTCTATCGTGGATGTATACATATATTCAGACTCATCAAACTGTGTACATTAATCAATGCAGTTTTTGTATATCAATTGCACATCAATAAGGCTGTAAAAAAAAAAGTAACATGTATTTGTGATCAACATCCCATCAAGTGCTCAAAACTTATGTGTTCATCTCTGTGAATTTAGTTACTGGAGTATAATCATAGAAAGTATATTAAAAAGAAACTCAGAGATTGTGGTCAATTTTTAGATACAACATGGACAAAGGATTTCTTGTATACCTTTAAATGGCTGGAGGTTTATAACATTTGTAGAGATCTGATATTTAGACATTTTTTTCCTTATGTTGTACTAAAATCTTCTCTATTGAAAGTTTTACTCACAAGTACTAGTTTTATTTTCTTGACCATGCAAAACAAATCCAATTTCTCTTCTAATCTCTTTCTATACCACAGTCCATCATGTATTTGAAGTCAGCAGTCGTGGTACTCCTGAGTTTGGTCTCAGTACTACTAGTTCTCTTAAATATATAATATCTTAAATTGAAAATAAATGCCTTCTAGATGTGACCTATTACATTTTTTTTCTTTTTAATGCAAGTTTAATTTATGTAAAGGGGAAAGCTATTAGTTTATGCATTAAAATAGTAATATTTCATGTTCAAGAAACTGTCTTACACATCTCTCAGAATTTGAACAAGAACCTTGTCAATTAGCAGAGCATTTACCATAAATTTAATTAAAAGTGAGTATTCACCTGTTACGGTACTAAATGTCTCTTACTGAAGATGTTCTACTTATATACTTGCTAGAACTACCAGAAAAATAGGATTAGGTATGTATACTCTGATTTCAATATTAAGAATCCAAATTTGAAGAAATAAATTCCTTGCCCAAGTTTGGACAAATTAATGTAAGCTTAGAACAGAATATAAGTTTCTGATTCATGTTCAATTATTTTTTTCTATTATTCCATGCTGTTAACTAATTTGTATGGATATATTTAAAGTCCACATTCAAAGTTATGACTATTTATAGTATGTATAGATCATTAACTATGTACAGTCTATTGAAATTCAAGGAATCATTTAGAGATTTTAAAAACCACGTGGAGTGTCCAAATTTTGAAATGCAGTTTTGGCAATTTAAGTGTCAGGATATCTCAGACTTACTGAAGCTGAAAGGACCCAGTGAAGATTCTGTTTTGCTGTAATACAAATACAATATTCTAATATATGGAAATTCCTTTTTTTTCCTAACCATATTAACATATTTTTGGTTTTTAGTAATTACTCTTATTAAGACCACTAGGTGCCCAATTTTTTTGTTCTCAATTAGTAACAGTAAATTAAGTTATTTGGGTATAACAGTAATTTCCTAGTGACTCTTAATTTAAAAAGTAATGTGTTTCAAAGGGACTAGCATAGCAATCTATCAACACCTGGAATGGGCACCATATAAATATGCAATAAGTTACTCCACCTCCTCTTAAAATTAGAGAACTATGTAGTTGGAAACTTGTCATATGTAAAGATAAAAGAGAAGTCTTTTGTTATCACACAGAAGGCAAAATCTAGCAACCTATGACTGACATTGGCATCCAGGAAGAGCTGTATCACCCTTCCTTTAAAAAAAATAAAAAATAAAAAAAGGCCTATTTTTAACTGACTTACTGACAATTTAGTAGTGAACTCTACCTATGGATGTGAGGATTTCGGAAGAGCAGAGCTGTACGTGTTAAGTCCAGACTCCCAGGCATAACTCTAGTTATCTTAATTTAGTAGGTCTGCAACAGGGACTCTAAAATCATGTGTATGTATTTCTAATAAGAAAGCCAGGTGATTCTGATGTAGATGATCCATGGACCAGACTTAGGAAAACACTGGGCAGTGGCAGCTTTGTATATAGTCTCAAATTTCACTACTTGGTGTGTTTCTTTTAAGTTCTCTGCAAAAGTTACAATTCACATTGTCCCAAAGCATTTTTGCTATGGATTTTAAAAGTTAGTTATACAATTAATTATGGCAACTGTAATTTAGACTCTGCCCCAGTTAGCCCAGAAAGCAAAAATGGCACAACTTTGTCTGTGATGAAAGTAAACTCAGGTTGACTCACACATAACCAGAATACTCAGGGCTATTCATTATGTGTATGATCACGATCCAACTCCTTAGAGAATCCAGGCACTAAGCCTCGTTCAGAATAACTTCCCAGAGTCTCTCCCATTCATGACCAAGTTTCAGTGACTTACTATATATCAGTAAAATTCAGTGGTGAAGAAGGCATTTTTGACAGTGGCATTAAAGATTAATAGTGGAAAAACCTTTGAAGTATTAGGTAGATAAAAAGCTGACAAACTTGCAAATGGTCTAAGCAAGAGATGAAATAAACTTTGCCAAAGGCAAAAAAAAATTTTTTTCAATAAGTAATGGGAAATATTGGCACCACCTTAAAATGGATGCCCCATTTATCTTAGCTCTTAAGATGTGTAAGGAGACTTAGGTCATCAGTTACAAATACTGATGCTTCCATTTAGCAGTGATTTTCAAACTTTTTAATTAGAGGGAGGGGTCATGAACCTGCTGATCAATCACTTAATTTGCTTCTTTATGCCTTAACAAACAAAATCCAACTCTGTCTTCTGCCATTTAACTGACTAATTTGTGTCAGGCTCAGTTTCCTCATCTGTCAGGCTGTTTCCTCATCTGTAGAATGCAGAAATTGCAGTAAATGTTTCGGTAGCCTTTTCAGTACTACACTGTGACTCAAGAACGGAAGAGGTATAGCAGTGTGGGAAGGTCTGTGAGTTCTTGGCTGTTAAGAAGTGAGCAAAAAAGATTTGCATTTACTTCTTCACCGATTTAAACTTCTGTATCTCTTCCTCTCTTATCTTGCCTGTGGACAGTCTCCTTGATTTTACTCCAGATGCAAGACCCTGGAATCCAGTTGACTGCCTTTGTCTGAGCTGACAAAGAATTGTAGAATTCTTCAGTGTGGTGACCAAGTTTCTCACATACAGTTAATACATCTTAACAATCTTTCTCCTCGTTTATTTTCTTCCTCTTCTAGGTACAAGCCTCCCTGAAATATTTTCACATCCTGCTTTTAAAATTTCCTATCTACCCCTTCACACCTTGATCAGAGACTCACATCATTTTCCCTAAGTGTAGTCAGTCAAACAAGGATTTAGCCGTCTGGAATTACCAAGATAAGCAATTTTAGTGAAGTCATTCTGGACACTATAGTGTCATTTTGATGGTTTCCTATATTTGGGCAAGTAGAGTGGGAGTCTGTGAAGTGTTGGAACTTCACTCTCTGGGTCTCCTATTATGTCCATGTCTGGTTGCCCATCCTGCCCAAAGTTGAATGGAATTAAACCAACACTAATTGGGAGAAGCAGATAAAATGACTGCCGCTATATAAACTGTAAGGATTAACTAGTAACTTTAGTAAGAACTTTTGGGACATTGGATACTGATTATAAAGCAGTATCAATTAAGAAAGCTCTATAAATTAGGAGTTTGGAATTAATATATACACACTGCTATATATAACGTAGATAAACAACAAGGACCTACGGTATAGCACAGAGAACTATATTCAATATCTTGTAATAAACTGTAATGGAAAAAAATGTGTAAAAGCATAGATATCCATATCCATATCTATATCTATTTTTTAATGTTAATCCCAAACTCCTAATTTATGGAGCTTTGTTAATTGATACTCTTTCATCATTCATCAGTATCCAATGTCCCAAAAGTTCTTACTAAAGTTTCCTTTATAGGTTATTACGAGTTATAAAGTTACACATATATATACATATAACCGAATCACTTTGTTGTACACCTGAAACTAACACAATATTGTAAATTAAATATACTTCAAAAAATGGTTGAAAAAAAAAAGAAAGCTCTAAAACTGGGGGGAAAACAACTAGCAATTAACTTAGAACCAAACCCTCCTTGTGCCTGTAACTCTCAAACTGCAGATGAATGCTGAGCAGTTGTGAGAGTCTCAAGAATGCAGGACCTGTGCAGGGATTTCACATAAGCATCCATAATTTTATTTTCTGAAAGCATTCCTTCTCATTCAAGATATATAACTCAGGATAAAAATCAGCCCGTTATTATTAGAGGGAGGTAATGGTTGTCATCTGTGTGTATAAACTCTGTAACCAGGGCTTGGAGTTGAGGATATAAAGAGAAAACCAAAGCTATACGTTTTTTAATGTGGTCTACGTGTTCCGTTTTCAGTGAAGAAGAAGCGGTCAGAAATAAGGTAACCCTCAGTTTCTTCATCTCTGAAATCAGGATTTTAACGTTTGGCTTTGATATTTGAAAATCAGTGAAGACCACCCAAATGAGAACAGACAGAGGCTATTTATTCAGATCTTGCTCAAACGGGGAAGGCGGCCAACATCACTTTTATTTGGCTGAGACTCAACGGCAGACAGGGAAGTGGAAAAGCTTTATAGTGAAAACAGCAGGGAAGGTTTCAGGTCTAATATGATCGGAGCTTGCCTGGGGAAACGGGGGGGTCACCTAGCTAGAAGAAGGCATCTTGTGTGCATGATTTGGGGGACATATTTGGCTTTCAATGCTTGGTGCTGAGTTAGAAGTCAGCGTAAAATATAAGGAAACTGGCAGCCATTGACCAAGTTCTGATCAATCTGGGCTGACTGTTGCAGAGATTTTGGGTTGGTTTCCCAAACTGGTTGTTCTGGAGATTGTGGGTCAGATTTCTGTCATATGTGGTCTGGCCATTGTTCATTTGTATATTCAGTCTCCAAGGCTGCAAGTTTGTTGTCAGAACTGACCATGGGATGAGTTTAAAAAAAGATGCCTCTGTTGGTGTTTTTGGAGATGGTGGAAGTATTATTAGACGATAAAGGAAAGGCAATAATATTTTGGAGAGAGAAGCAAGAAACGTGTCTCCACTGATGTAAAAAATGTTCCACCTGCTGAGGGAAGGGTACCTAGAGAAACTGTATCTAATCCTGCCTAAGGGAAGGCCAGTATAAATGTCCTCCTTCCTCCTGGCTGATAGACTGTCCACGTTGCTCTTCATAAAGATCTCAAATCCCCTGAGCATTTCAAACTTTATGTTCTGCTTCCAAAACCAGTAGCAAAGTTCCAATTTTCCTAACCTGTGAACTGCTAGGGCTAAGATGTCCTTATCTCCGAAGTATGAGAAGACATACAGCCAACTCAGAGTCAGAGGAAGTTGCAAGCTTATTATAAAAGAGCTATCTAGGTCATATTTTAATATTTATTTACTTTGCTAGCCTTTTTGTTATAATTTAAAGCTTATTTCTTTTTTAATACTCAGGCTCACCTGTATTTCATTTTCTTCTGTGTCTTTATATTCATGCTGTCCTGATTTTCCAAATTCCTACCATCTATAAGCCTTGTTGCCAAAACTTTCAGCCATCACTTACCTTGAAAGAAGACCATCTTTCTATGTACGCTGCAGCAGTCACCTGCTCACACGCACACAAATTCTGTGAGCTCTTTTCAGAGTCACCACAGCTTCCTTATCTTACCTGAGGTATCATTTTCCTCAGCTCTTCTCGACCTCCACCCTAGAGCCCTTTACTTGATCTCTATTCCTGCCCCGCCGTGGTCTGAATGCCTAAACACACATCCTCCTCCAACAATCTGCTGTCCTTCCTTTCTCCTCCCTCCTTTTTCTAGATCTACTCCTCCATCGTCCCTCCCATTTCTCTTCTTCCTTCCTCTGGACCATAAAATATATTTGTTCCAGCACTCCAACCATTCTGGTCAAACACTTAAATCCTTTTCCTACTTCATTGCCCTCCAGTAGTAAATCCAACACTCTGTTTCCTTGACTTCTGAATCCAGTCCTGGAGGAAACTCACCATGGTCCAGAGTTGCATCCTTGTAAGTGCAGGGACCCAGCCTCAACAGCGCTCCCCAGCTCCCTGGCAGGGCCACTCTGGGTCCAACTCAAGGCCCACTTTCATTCCTTGCAGAGGTTGTTTCAAACTTTTACTATTTACTCCTCCTCTTCTCTCAGGATAGAAACTTCTAGCTGTCCTTTCTCACCATCAACAAGACTTATCTGCAAGATTCTTTATTGCCTGACTCAGAGGAAGCCTTGCTCTTCATTTACATTCAAGGCTAATCCTCCCACATTTACTCTGGATCCCATTTTCTCCCATTTCAACAGAGGCCTCACTCCCCCATCTATGCCCCTCTTTCATAAAACGTTATTCTCTTTTAGACTTTCTCCCCAAGGTTTTGCCTCTAGCCATGTAGTCTTCTCTCTCTCTCTCTCTGAGTAAACTTGTTTACTCCATAATTTCAGCTACCACATACATCCTGGAATTCTTCAAGCTATATCAGTAGTCCAGAGTGCTTTCTAAACTCCAGGCTGGTTTACCTAATTACCTTCTGGATAGTTCCATTGACTTCTCCCTCTCTCTCTTCTTTCTCACCATTTACATAATGAGTTCTATTAATTTTACCTAACTATTTCATAAGTATTTTCATAAACCTATCAATTTTATTTATTGACTATTTCATAAGTTTTAATTTATTAAACTTCCTGCTACTGCCAAATCATTTTTTAAAAACACAACTGTAATTAAGTATTCCTGTGTTTAAAATCATACAATAGTCCTCATCAAATTTAGTTTAAATGCAAATCCCTTCATATAACACAAAAGGTCCTTCAGTATTTGACCCCTGCATCTCTCTAGCCTTTTGTTTCCCAAAGTATACTCAGAGGAACACTTTTTCTGTGGAATGTTTTACAAGATGGGATGTGGGGAATAGGAGGGGAGTAGAAGACTCTCAACTTGGCCCTGGGACCAACAGCACCAGAATTACTTGAGACTTTATCATATATGCCAATTCTCAAGCTTCACCCTAGATCTACTGAATCAGGAACTCTGGTGGTAGAGCCTACCAATCTGTGTTTTAACAAGCCTGCCCAGTGATGCTGAGAAACGCTAAAGTTTGAGAACCACCATGTTAGAGAATCACAATGTACATTAGCATCTTACTACAAGAAGTCTGGAAATAACCTATTTAACTTCGTTTAAGCAAAATTTCCTCAATTTGAGCATGGACCGTGTGTGTGTGTGTGTGTGTGTGAGATACTCACTAATATCCAGTAGAACTAATGTTAGAGAAATCTGTCAAAAGCCTGCAGCCTCACATTGCTAGTAATTCCCCAATCAATGTCATGTGCTTTTGTATTTAAGCATCCCACTGTATTACTCTACTAAATATCTCCCCCCAACCCTAGTCTGGCCAACTCCTTAGAGGAGGTATTTCAAAATTATATGCTTATTGAACAAATACATGGAATGGAACAGAAATATGTTGTAGCAACCTTAGAAGTGTTGCTAAGTCCTACTACCATGAAGATATAATCTGTTATTTCAACACTTTTTTGCATATAATGGTTCTCTCTGTATATTGATCTCTTCTTAATGGAGTATCTTCATATCTTCTTCTTTGATATTGTGAAAGTATAATGTACATCTTATCAGCTTGTCTGTACAAGCTTTTTGTATTGAAATATCCTTTATAAATATGATGACTAGAAGTTTTTTCAGCTGATCCTACACCCTGGTAACTTTCTACTTTTAAAAAATTCTCTCCCCATTATACTTTCACAGTCTTTCTTTCATATATCTTTCCTCAATTATCTATTAACAAAATAATTTTTAGACACTATAGTACCAATGACCATATTAAGATTGACATACTAAGTCATAGCTTTATAAACCTATTGTATTTTATTTGTTATTAATGAGGTTAATATTATATATTATACTTTAATATAAATATATTTTATTAAATTTTTCTTGTGATACATATTAATTCATAGGGGTTTTAGTAAATATTAATACACTTATTACTAGCTTTCAGAATTTCTACTGCCATTATCTTAATTCTTCCAACCACAATTTCAAATGCCCCAGTAGACTTCTTAAATATTCATAAAGTGTTACTTAGAAAAACTGAGTTCCTAAGCAGTCAAGTAAGTATTCTTATATAATGGTTGTACTACATGTTTCAAACATGCAGTTTATTCAAATGCACTAGTAAAATACATAAAGCGTGATTTATGATACTGATATGTGGTACGTAAAAACTTCATGACTCAGCATCAAGTTTGGTTTATTCTGATGCAACATACAGAATTTTATGCAAAAACATTACCAACTGTAATCCTCTGATGTCATAAAAAAGTAATCTGTGACAGCTAAGGGACTTTGGAATGAATGTATATTCAACTACTTTGGTCTCTCCCCTTTCCCAGATCACTCTTTGCAGAATGATGATAAGTGACTCTGGTGTTAGACATGTCATCTGTAGTCATTTATTTTTATTTAATCACATTACTTGAAATGTTAGGCATATAGTTCGGCTATATACACATCATGATGATTAATGATAGTATTCTCATATAGTCCACCGTGGTCATCAGAACTAATTTTACTTACAATCTTCACAACTCACCAGGTTCTCTGGCTTTCTAACTACATCATAGAGAAGGAAATCTATTGAGCTTAATGTAATGAATAAATAATTATGTTATTGTGACCATAATAAATTCCTGTTCATAAAAGAAAGATAAATTTCAATAGAAAATGTAACTTAATAATAGGCAAAGTCAGACATTTGTAAGCCTTTTTTTTATTAAAGATCTTCTGATGTGCCTTGGTGTACCTAAGGAATTAAAAGAGGAAGGCTGCCAGAGTTTCAAGTGGTTCTCAGGGACCAGATATATAAGATTCTTAAGATCCTTTGGAGACTGCTTATAGTTCATTCTGGCAATTTGAAGTAATTTGTCCTAGCCACTAATTTTTTGACTATTTTAGCTCTTCAACTTTTAGTATCTGTTAAATTTTGAGCTTAAAGGTAAATCAAGAGCATTTGGAAGCACCCTAGGAAAATTTAAGTCCCTAAAGGTGCATTATAGTCTGTGTATGAGGTCTCTAACAGTAAGTGGATTTAATACAGGGTTATATTCTAACTTAAGTGAGAATAATAATAGTGTGATGACTCATCCAAATCTGGTTACATGTCTTGGGCAGCATTAGACGATAGGCATACAACCATTCAGCAGAGGGTGGCTGTTCTTTGGAAAAGACATGGTAGTTGGATAGGGCAAAAGATCGGATCAAGTAAAATCTAATCCTCCTTTTGTACGAGAGCCCATAAATTTCCTGAGCTACACATTGGAGTTCTCAGATATCCTGGATGTATGAGATTATAAATAATTCAGCAAAAACAGTCAAGGAAACGATATGCTTCCCACTGAGTCATATACTTGAGGGAAAATTGTCTCGTCTTTATCTTTTTTGCCTAATTTAAAAAAGTAAATGTCAAAGAAGTGTTATAAGAAGAATGCCCACCAGACAAAGTGACCAGAATAATTTATTTGTGTGTTCAAAGGAATTGTGTTTGTTGAGTATGAAGTTTATATGTTAAACATTCAAAATTGTTATTATACCCTGTTAATCTCACTGTAAATTTAGATCATCGAGGCAACACTCTTTCTAGAGGGGAGAGGGGAGAATTCATTCAGTATGGTAAATCAAGAAGGATTCCAATATGATTTAAATACACATACATGCACAAAAAAGAAAGACAGACTTACGAAGTTTTTGTTAACAAGATACATTTGTGAGTGGAATGAGAGAGTTCCAGACCATTCATGCAACTTGTATATGCTGTCCTATTTAACAGTACTGGCTTTGTAACCAGGCAGCCTTGCTTGAGTTCAGCCCACTTTACTACCAGTGTGACTATGGACAAAATATTTAGGCAGGACAAATTTTGTACACAACACACACACACACATCATTGTAGAAACAGAATTCAACCTTTTGCCTTGGAAGAAGCCACATTAAAGGGATAATTTCTACAATAATAACTCCTAAGTTCATGAACTGCAATAGAGGAAGAGAAACCTCCATTCCAGAACCAAAGTATTTAGGAATTCAAGCCTGACCATTGTGACTTTACCCGACAGGATGCCTTCAATGAAGAGAGGAAACCTGAATTTAATAGCTTTGGCTGGCATGATCTGAGAGTTGTTCCATTACCCCTTTTCTCTGATCCTCCTGTTTGACAGTGACATCTAACTAAAGTCATACCATTTAACCTTTTCTTTTGCATGTTGCGTGACCTTGTGAGCAGAGTAAGAAACGGGACACTCCTCGGGAAGATCAGGGACCAACCACCAAGAATTTGGATTTTTGGCCCCAACTTATTACACTGATGGTCACGATTATTGATGAGGATAAAACTGCCTACACTCCTGCCCTGAATCAGTAAGTATACTGTTTTGGTAATAAATTGATTTTATTCCACTAAAGTGAAGAAAACAAAATATTTGAAGTATGGCTTATACTCTCATGACAATGACAAACTTTTCCAAAATCAAGCTATAGAAAGCAGTATATTTTTACTTTTATCAGTAAATATTAATTCAGTGATATTATGGATTTTTAGTTTCAGCCCCATACAGAGTGATTATTTGGATATGGAGACAAACGTTTCCCACAAATTTATTTTTATTTGATGTAGAAAAATTTCTTCTTTCCACTGGTTTCTTTCATTGTCTTGAAAGAAAAAAAAAAATGCAATCCCCCAAAACTAAAAAGAATGTTAAAGAGTTAGTATTAAACATATTCCACTGTGACTTTATTAATAGTAAGGATTTTTCAAAAAAACTTGCTTTCAAAATAGTTGTGTATGCCAGATGTAACAAATTTAATGCAGTATTTAAGAGAACAAGTCCATTTTCTCACATAACCTAAGCCTATGCCTCCATGCATAGAATTTATAAATTATGAGCAGGTTGGCAAGGCAAATGAATTAAAATTCATGGCTGTTCTAGAAGACTCTGAAATCATCAACTTAGCAACTTAACACTAGCTATGAGACCTTGGGCAAATTATCTAATTTCCCTGGGTCTCAGTTTCCTCATGTATAAAATAAGGATATATTACCAGATAATTTCCAGGATCCAGTCCACCTTTAATGTTGCACATTTAGGATTTATTTCACGCCCACACTTCGAGAGCTATACAACCAAAATAACAGCTGACTCTGCCCGCAGGGCATTTGCAATCTGGTAATGGAGAGAGCATCCTGACATTTTGGTCATACCTGAAAGCCTGTGGGCAGCAGGAATAGCAGAAATAGACAAACGATGAAGTACATTCAGGCTTAATAGGGAGAACTGGTTTTATTATTTCTAATTTTTTGTACTGGTCAAGACAGTTAGGGTCAAAAAGCTTGTGTGGAATACAATTGAAATTCCAATTATAGAAGAAATACATGTAAGTATTCCAATTTTTATCCTTTCCTGTTTCTTCACCACCCATTTTCACCTACCTGAATTTCTTCTAAATGTGGAGAAAGTATTCCTCTCTTTGATAGGCAATGACAGCATCATTAGGTTTACCTTTACACTTTCTTCTTCCTTTTCTCCTTATATCCACCTTTTCTGCCTGATGCCAGAGTGTATCATGATGACCATCTGTAGAGATTTTCTCTTATTCTCTTCTGATAGCTCAGGACTAGATCCTCTCTTTTAACATATGGCATGTCCTCAGTTCCTCCTGGACAGCTTTGTGGGTTAGATATGTTTTCTCATTCATTCTTTGGATCTTTCTTGAAGATACAGTAGATTTCCTAAAGGTAGGGACATCAGTAACTTGTTTTAAGACTGTGCCCGCGGGCTGGGGTAGGTCAGTTGATTAATGAGAATGGAATGAAAACAAACATCTGCTGAGAAATGCTAATTAAAAGTTATATGAAAGGATTTTATTTTTAGTCAAATGAATTCTTTACATTTATCAAATATTCAGAATATGACTATTAAAAGATACATTATAAAATCATGGAATCAAAGTTCCCCAGAATCATCCTTAATCATATACCATTAAAGATATACAAAGATTTTAGTTACTTTTTTGTGACTGTGTTAAAGGAAGTGGAGGGAATGCATTTACTTATGGCAAAAATAAATTTTAAATTATGAGCTAAATTAAGTCTACTAAGTATAAAAATGAGCAAGGACACAAGGAAAGAAGAGTAATGTCTTTGTCTTGCTTTTTATTTTTGTTTATAGTGTCAAGAGTTTGGAGTCACTTTTGTTCCAATGAAAACCTAGTTCTAATAAAGCTGAATGCTTTCCCTCTGTTAGGAATCTATGCTTTATGATTGTATTTGCTCAGATTTTGAAGATGTTCCAAAGATTTTTTGCTTACTAAGGATCAGTGCATTTTGTTTCTCATTTAATCAAATCTATATTTTAAGTGAACTCACCTAGATAGCAAGGTGTGCTCTTAGTGGCCAATGTTGCATTTGTGTAATTTGGTGAGATTTCCATTCATGCATGTTTCTTTATTTGTGCAATGTGTCATCACATTTAGGCATCACTAATTATCTCACTGGGTAGTTAGACTATTAGGATCAAATAGGCCGATAGTTGTGAATGCAGATTCTGAGCTCCATCCCAAATCTACGGAGTTAAAATCTGAATTTGGCACAGAAGTCTGCATTATTAATAAAGTATCCCTTGTGTGGTTTTTATACACCAGAGTATGAAGGCACAGGTCAGTTTGTGAAGGACATGTCCAGCTAAAACAAATTTTGGTTTTATTTCGAAGGTAATGGCAAGAGAACAGATGATTGAAAAATATGTCTTATTTTTATATCTTTCTTATTTTTATATCTAAGATTATTGATATGAATAATTAATTGAATGAAGTATTCATGGTTATTTTGACTAAACAAATATTGCAAGCATTTGCTTATTCACGTTTGATAACAATTTATAATAATTGCAGAAAGTAAACATGAGGGGAAGGATTTGTTTTATTTTGTACACTAGTATGTATCCAGGCATATATATTGGTTGAATTAATGAATACATTAAAGTAAATCCATATGTGTAATTGGTATCTGTTCTCTCTGTTCCTACTCCATTGATTAACTGATGTACTAGAGTATTTCTTTGAGTGATACGTCTTCACATTTTAAAGACGAATTTTATGAAGTGGCTTTCCAGGTGTTTCTATTTCATTGAAACTGAAAACTATTAAGCACAGTATTTTCAGATCTTTCAATGTGGATCTCTCTCTCTCTCCCTTTTAAATAGATGTATTGAGGTATAACTGAATACAGTTAAAAATTTAATTAGTTTTGACATATGCATCTAACCATGAAACCATCACCACAATCAAGATAATAAAGATATCCATAACCCCCATAAGTTTCTGTGTGCCTTATGTAACCCACCCCAGGCAACCAATGGTCTGCTTTCTAATACTACAAATTAGTTAGAAATTTTTATCCTTTTGTATAAAGGAATAGTATATTATGTACATTTCTTTGTCTAATTTCTTTCACTAATTACAACTATTTTGAGATTCATCCAGGTGGTTGTGGGTATCAATACTTCATCTCCTTTTATTTCTAAGTAATATTCTACTATATAGATACACCACAAAATGTTTATCCATTCATCTCTTAGGATTAGGGTTAAGGTTAGGGGGTAAATTTGGATTTTTTTTCAAGATTAGGTTTCTGTGAATATTTGTTTGTAAGATTTTGTATAGACATATTCTTTTATTTTCCTTGGGTCATGTAATATGTACATGTTTAATATTTCTTAAAACTGCCAAACCACTTTCCAAAGTATTTGTACATTTCCAACACTTAGTACAATTAGACTTTTTACTTTTAGCCATTCAAATAAGTGTAGTGATATCTCCTTGTGGTTTTAATTTGCACTTTCCTAAATACTGATATTGACCATCTTTTCATCTGCTTATTTGCAATACATATATCTTCTTTGGTGAAATGTCTGTTCAAATCTTTTTGCCATTTCCGAATTGGGATGTTTATCTTCTTATTAATGAGTTGTAATGGCTCTTTAATTATAGTAAATAAAGGTCTACTGTTATGTAAATGTTGCAATATTTTCTCCTAGTTTGTGACTTTCTTTTCCATTTATTACTAGTTTCTTTTGGAGAGCTGTTTTTAAGAAAATAATTGATAGAGTAGTCCAATTTGTTGATTATTTTCTTTTATAATTTGGGCTTTCTGTGTCCTATTTAAGAAATCGTTGAAACACCCACAGTCAAGTTGCAATACTGTAGTTTTCTTCTAGATATCTTACATTGAGATCTATAGTTCATCTCCAGTTATTTTTTGTATATGGTATGATATAGAGTTTAAGATTATTTGGGATTTTTTTCATATGTTTAATCTTTTCAGCTCTATTTGTTAGAAAAATTATCCTATCCCCATCGAATTGCTTTGGTAACTTTGTCAAAAATCAATTAATTATATGTGTGAGTCCAATTCCGTACTCTCTGTTCTATTGATCCATATATCTATGGGTCTAGTAGTGATTAACTTCAGCTTTTGTCTGGATAACTCTTTGTCTCTCCTTCAATTCTGAAGGACAACTTTGCCAAGTAGAATATTATTGGTTGGCGGGTTTTCTCTTTCAGCATTCTGAAAAATCATTCCGCTCCCTCCTGGCTTGCAAAGTTTCTGCTGAAAAATTCACTGATAGTCTTATGGGGATCCCCTTCAATGTAACAAACTTCTTTTATCTTGCTGCTTTTAGGATTCTCTCTTTGTCTTTTATATTGTCTCTTTGCTGAAATCCTCACTTTGTTCATGCATTGTTCTCTGACCTCAGTGAGCATCTTTATGACCATTATTTTGAACTCTCTATTGGGTAAATCACTTATCTCTATTTTATTAAGGTCAGTTACAGGTGATTTATCTTGTTCTTTTGTTTGGAACGTATTTCCTTATTATTTTTTTTTTTTTTCATTTTCCTTGACTCTGTTTTGGTTTCTGCACATTAGATTAGACAACCACCTCTCCCAGTCTGGACAGACTGTCTCATCAATCAGCCCAGCCCAAGCTCCTGGTTGTCTCTCAAACCTTTATGGTTGTCCAAGCTGCCATCTTTGTTCTTAGCGGCTCCCTAATTGAGGGTGTGCCAAGACCGGTCAATGTTTCAAGGAAAAGGATAAAAGTCAGCACCTAGATGCAGGCTAACTAAAAGCTGTACCCTCAGGCAATAGATGGGAAAAGATATAGTTAAGCCCCTTCGAAGGAGAAATTGGAAGATGGGCATTATTGCCTGCTTTCTCTGCACTGAGCCCAGGTGGATAGCCATGACAGTGGGGGAGGGACAAGCGGGGTGCTTCTGCACCTGTTGAAAAGCTGCTTGTTTTGTTTGCTGTAGTCCTGTGGGACTTGTGAATGAAAGACCCACTGGCTCTCGGAGCTACGTGATTTGGGAACCCATCCCTCAACTTGCAGCCATAAAAGTTGATGCATTAAATATGTGGACAAGCTCCTTCCAGGGAAGTATTGGTGGTTTGTTTTCATTGTTGGATCAAGCAAGAGGGAGAATGCAGGGAAGTGCCCACCAGCTCCTCTGGGCTCTAAGAAAGATCTCAGCCAGCCTCCAGATGCATGCTAAATTAGAAGCCAGACCCTCAGGCATCAACTTGTAAAGTATGCAGTCAAACCCCTCCAGGGCAAGACTGGGAGATGGGCATTTTTGCCTGCTCTTTCTGGGCTGAGCCTTGAGGAGACAGCCACAGGGAGTGATGTGCACCCACTGACAAATGCTTCTTTATTTGCCATAGTCCTGTGAGCCACTGGATTTCTCTCAGTGGGAATTTCTCCACGTGTAGTTGTACATTCATTGCGTCTGTGGGTGGAGGGAAGTTCAGGAGACTCCTATGTTGCCATCTTGGTTCCTCCCAAAACTACTTGTTCTTGATTGTGTTTTTGTTATTTGTCTTTCAAGGAATTTTTCTATTTAATCTAAGTGGCAATTTGCTGTTGTATAGTTGCTCATGACATTTCTCTATTATGCCTTTAATGTCTATAAAATCTGAAGTCATTTCTCTTCTCTCATTCTTAATATTGACATTTTGTATCTTCTCTCTCTTTTCCTGTCTAACTGGCTAGACGTTTATGAATTTTATTAGTCTTCTGGAAAAAAAAAAAGAAACAGATTTTGGTTTCATTAAATCTCAATATTGTTTTTGGTTTTAAAGTAAATTGGTGTCTCCTCTATTTCTTATTATGTTCTTTCTTTTGTAAGTGTAGATAACTGTTAAGTGGCTCCAGCAGTAATCCAGTGAGAAAATATGAGGACTTTGGATAAGATGATGGAGAGGTAGGATCAGATCTGAGAAATATTTAGGAGATACATCAAGGGATCTTCTTGACTAACTGCATTGAGTGGGAGGTTAGGAAAGAAGATGGAGACAATGAACACGCTGTATTTATGGGAGCACCATTAATTGAGATAATAAATTCAGGAGGAAGTTTCAGTTTAAGGAAGTACATAGTTAAAAGAAAGAAGTATACAGTGAGTTATATTTGGATATATAGAGATTTGGCTATCTGTATGACTTCCATGAGTCACATGCAGTAGGCAATTGTATACTTCGCTGTGAAATTCCTTTAGACTGACAACAACTAAATGTATAATGTAGGGGAGGTTCACTAAATATGCTTGAAAGTAAGAAATCTCATATCTTTTAAAATATTCATGTAATTATACTCTCAGATTAGTTAAATTACTGTGACTTAACATTACTTTGTTTTTGTAATGCTGACCAAAATGTAAGCAAAAATATGTTTCATCCATTCTACGGTCCTGTGTATTTGCATGTATTTTATTATTGTCTGTAATTTCTTTTAGCATCTTTCCAAAGTATACATACAGTGAAGGCTCAATTTATTTTCTCTCCGCATTAAGAGTATATATCAGAGAGGCTCCAATGTGTTGAGTAGAAAATGGAACAGTTTTCGAAAATCTGCTGTTTCATTTGTGAAGATGAGGTATGCTGCTTTCATTTTGTCAAGGCTGTGGGACGAGCCATAACATTATTTTCAAATTTTATGTTTTAAAAGATAGTATGCTTCATTTGCGGCAGTGAGAAAATTGGGTTTAAGCTACTTTGATCAAGGATTTACATCTTCTTTCTGTTTTGGAACTAATGCTCTTCAAAGTATTAAAGCTGTTGATGTCTTTGCTTGCACTGTGGCTTCCCTAAATTGTTTTTCTATTTAAAACTTTGTTACAAAACTGTTCATTATGCTAAAAAGTAGAGAGAGTATACAATGGAGCTGTATATCCGTAACTCAAACTCAACAATTACTAAGATTTTGTCATATTTTCTTCACCTGTACACTGAGCTTTATTATTCTTTTCTTCCCCTTTGCTGAATTCTTTTAAACAAATCTCAGACATATATCATTTCATCCCTAAAAATTATGGTTATTTTCTTACATATGACAATGTCATTCTCACAACTAATAACACTAACAGTAATGCATTAGTATTGTGTACCCCTTCCCATAATCAAATGCTGCTGTGTTTCTTTAAAAATCCCTTTTTACATTTGTTTTGTTTTAGTCAGGATTCAGATGAGGTCCACATACTACATTTTGGTTATTTTGTGTCATAAGTCTCTTTCATCATAATTCCTCTCCCTTAACTTCTCTTTCATCCATACCACTGCTTTCTTAAAGAAGCCATGTTCATTGTCCTTTAGAATGTTCTACTTTCTGGATCATTCTGCTTGTCTCTTTCTTTTATTTAATTTGTTCCACCATATTCTGTACTCCCCATAGCTGAGCATCAGCTTAAAGGCTATCTTTCAGATCCCTTTTTTTTTTTTTTTTTTTTTTCCCAAGAATAACTCACAGGTGACCCTGTGTACTTCATACTCCCATCACATCCACGGTCACATTAAGTCTGGTTGTTCCCCCTGTGGTCATGCCAAGATTGAGCAGTGCTGCCAGCCTGATCCTTCCATTTCAGTGTTTCTGTTGACCTCTCCTCTAATGCTTTCATTTACTTATAATCATTTCAGAATAAGTTAT